>NC_092343.1:32525833-33767500 GCF_046630445.1 Rutidosis leptorrhynchoides | reverse complement strand
GTGTTTTAGTATGGTTTTTGAAGCTAGATCTTCAAGGTTTCTTGCTGAATGTTTATGGAGGTTAAGAGTGAAGAGAGAGTGTGTGTTTATCTTAAGAAATTTGGAGTTAAAATGAAAGAAAATGATGATACATATATAGCTAAAAAAAACGTGAATGGGGGGCATGGAGACAAAAATTCAAGCTATCATTTTATGTATCTAGTCTTATTTGCATCCAAGTTCAATTACCTAGCCCTCATGGCATGAATAATGGCTGGTTAGGTGGTGATTTTGATGTGTATTTACTATTAGTAAATACGTATAGGAGCTTGGTATGATACGAGTACAAATACTCTAGGTATACGTATAGAAATTTTGTGAAAAATGAAATGAGGATTCAAATATAGTTATCTTTTGTGAATACACTTATATGGTTTTATGTATTTAAATCTTTAAAAGTGATTAAATACATTACTTATACAATATATGTATAAACATTATATGTCTTAAGTATTTATGTCAAATAACGTTACGTATAGTTATCGTTTTGAAAACTTAAGTTAGTAGTTTCAAAATACACATATAACTTGTTGTTATTAATACAAAATGAGATATTAAAACATTTATTAATCATGTTAAATATGTATATATACATTTATATACACAAACGTATAATTATCATATATTGTATAGTTCGTGATATCATCGGTCAAACTAGACGGTCAAACGTTGTGTAAAACTCTTTTCGGAAATATAAGTCTCGGCAATTTGGATTGCTTATCATGTTGGCAAGGTTTAATTTATGTAAATATTAATCTTATAAGTATAGTATGATCGAAAAAGTGCGGGTCGTTACATGAGGGTTCTTTGTTCTTCTCCTTATCAGGGCATTGATTTATAAAGTGACCAGACTTCCCGCATCCAAAACATTTCTTGACATCGGTCAGTTTTGTCTTTACTTCAGAAACGGTGGCATAACAATCTTTCGCCACATGTCCTTTCTTGTTGCACTTATCACAGACCACTTGACAATAACCTGCATGATGTGTGTAACATCTTTTGCAGAACGGATGGGGTCCCTTATAGTTTGGACTTGCAGTTGCCCCATCTTGTTTACCTTTAAAAGTTTCTTGTTTCTTCAGGTGAGTACTTTTGCCCTTATAGTCTTCCCATTTCCTCTTTCCTTCAGTTATCTTGACTTCGGTAATTGGTGCCTTAATCGAACTCTCTGTGATCTGGTCCATGAGTTGGTGTGCCATTGTCATGGCTTCCTGCATCGTATTCGGTTTGGACGATGTAACATTTCCTTTGATATTGATCGATAAACCGTCAATATACATTTCTATCTTTCGTTTCTCATTTGGCACCAATTCGGGACACAACAAGGCTAGTTCCATGAAACGCTTTTCATAGTTATTGAGATTCGCGCCGATAACCTTCAGATTACGTAACTCCGATTCCATTTTTCTGATCTCGTTTCGAGGACAGTACTCCTCGATTAGCATCTTTTTCAGTTCTTCCCAAGAGATATCATATGCCGTATCTATTCCTTCTGCTTTAGCATAATTGTTCCACCAAGTAAGTGCACCATCTTGCAACGTGCACGAAGCATACTTTGACTTGTCTCTGTTCGCACAATTACTGATTTTGAAAACGGACTCCATCTTTTCAAACCATCGGGTTAGACCGACTAGTCCCTCAGTTCCACTAAACGTCTGTGGTTTGCATCCTTGAAAAGTTTTGTATGAGCATCCGTTTCGTGAATTTGTGTTTACGGCTGCTGCTTTGGCTGCTGCTTCGGCTGTTGCTTTTGCTGCTTCGGTTGCAGCAATTCTTTCATTCACACGTTTCTCGACTAGTTGCTCAAACTCAGCATCCGACATTTGAGACATGTTTCTTCAATAAACACAACAGATATAATTTAATCATATAGAATATTATAGGTAAAATGAGTTGTCAATAGTTAATCGTAGCATATTAATAATATGAACCGATTATTATAAAAGCCTTTTCTTCTTATTAGCATTTTATAATTATTTCTAGGGTATTACCTACCCGTTAAGTTCATACATAATAGCTAGTACAAGGAATTAACTACTAAAATCCTAATAATATTCCACTATGAAAAATTATAGCGAGTTACTACATTATTATGTAATAATAATAATAAGAAGTAGTAATAATACAAATAATCATTCCATGCATTTATTATTAATAAACCAAAATAATACAATACCATACAATACTGATATTTTACATATGCTTATTTTACATAACAAGATAGAGTAGCACATATAAGCAATAAAATAGCGCATGGAAGATTTATGGTTGCGAGGTCGTTCATTCAGAACTATCAGAAACTTCTTCCCATTTGGTTCTCTCTGCCAATTGTTTGTGTGCACATGGTCCGACAGACATTCTGGCAGTGTATTTTATTTTTAGTTGGGGTTTTGAGGTACCCGTTGCCTCAGTGGGTTTAATACAATAAGGGTGGTTACGGATCGAATGGTCCTGTTCTTTTTTAATAATTAAGGACATTTTATTATTGTGGTTGTTTTTATTATCTATAGCAAGTTGGAATTCTCCTTAGTGATCTCTTTTATTTCATTAGCGAAATCCTCCACCTTACTGATCTCGTCTGATGACGAACTGTCTGAGTCATGTGTAGGAGAATATGATGACGAACTGCAAGAATATGTACCGGTGGTCATGAACCGAAATCTGCCAGGCGTAATCGGCACAACCCGCCCGTCGGCGGTATATCTGGACCAATGTCCATATTTGTTTAGAAATGGACGATCCTCGTTTACTCCAGGGATCATGGGTCCATGCCAACGATACTGTGGCTCCGGAAAACTAAAGCTGGGTGGAGCTGGAACCTCCTCTGGGTTTACCGGGAGTTGAGATTCCCCGGCTAACACAATTTCTTCTTTAATAGGTATTGGAACGCCCTTTTCAGTTGTGGATAGAATAGATTCAGTGTCCGATTCCGAGTCGTACAAAATGATAGGATTAGAGGAAGTCATCTATCACATAATTGAAACAACAATTACGTTAGCATATAAATATATCACATATAATATTTTTGACCAAATAATAAGCAAAAATCAGTAAAAACAGATATGGTCATAGTCCAGACTCACTAATGCATCTTAACAATTACCAGTTAAACACACTAATGTAATTTCTGGTTCCCTATGACCTCAAGCTCGGATACCAACTGTAACGACCCGTCAAAATCGCTATTGACGCGGCACGTTAATCATTGATTCCACAGTGAGGTTTTGACCTCTATATGATACGTTTTGATAAAATATTGCATTCATTAAAATAAGTGACTTTCTAAACATAGAAAGTTATAAACATGTGGGCGAGTGCTTAGGTATAAGCAAAACCCCAAAATACATAAGTCTTTAATTTACAGGTTGACATCACAGTCCAATTATTTATTACACAACGCAGTTTTATTTTGAATGCAATAAACTTTGTACAAAGCATGAGAGACTCCATGCAGGCAACAAGCACATCACAGCGGAAGCATTCTAAGGACCTGAGAATAAAACATGCTAAAAAGTCAACACGGATGTTGGTGAGTTATAGGTTTAATTGTTCGAGTCATAAACATATATAAAGATAGACCACAAGATTTCATCAAAAGTTTATCAATAGATTCTACGTAACAGAGCACCCTGGTAACTAAACTTAACGCTATAGTGATAATTACCCCATTCGTTTTAATACGCGTAAACCAACGTGTCTTAAACTCAAATAACATACGTCCGTTAAAAGGCTAGCGCTCTAGCTCGGACGGGGATGTCAAGCCTTATGGATCCATATACAATTATTCGCGCCCACCAGTCCATATCCTATGTACTGGCAGCTACTAGTTACCAAAGCTAAGGGATTTTTGGTTTAACTCGGTGTAGAATTTTGTATGTACTTGTGTCTTATTGCGTTTAAAATAAATTGCATGTATTCTCAGCCCAAAAATATTTAAAGTATTTAAAAAGGGAGACTATAACTCACAGTTCAATATTGCGATTCAATATTGTAGGCAAATTGCGTAGACGTAATGATGATAGACGACTGTATGGTTGGTCTTGGATTCAAGAACAATACCCCGAACAATACCCAATATTTCCTTATTTTAAAACGGTTTGAAACCCGAATTAAAAAAATACCCTCGAATATACTTTATTATTATTAAACTTAAAATTATAATTATAATTATAATTATAATTATAAATATAAAATTTAAGTACATAAATAATTATGAAAAATTTCGTCGAGCAAAACTGACCTTTTATAGTACTTTTCGATTTACTGTAGCTCATGCGATCGCATGAGTTTTCAGTGTTTTTGCCATGCGATCGCATGGCCGCCTTTTCTGTTTTTGTTTGCTAGTTCGTCGACATCAAATAGTATTCACTGTAGCAAATAGTGTTTTACTGTAGCAAATAGTGTTTACTGTAGCAAATAGTGTTTTACTGTAGCAAATAGTGTTTTACTGTAGCAAATTGTGTTTTACTGTAGCAAAGTAATTTTTACTGTAGGAAAGTCGTTTTTACTTGTACATATATATATATACATACATATAATTGTTCATGAATCGTCGAGAGTAGTCAAAGGTAATTGTATATATGTAACAGTTCTAAAATTTTGAGACTCAATCTAACAGACTTTGTTTAACGTGTTAAAATAATAAATCGTATAGAGAATTGGTTTAAATAAGTCAAAAATTTTCGGGTCATCACATATCGATATTGATGATATTGACGATATTGATGCTAGTGACGATATTGATGCTAGTGACGATATCCTTGATATGGAGCTGGAACTGCTAACTAGCATGAATGCGCTAACTATGGATATGATGGGCGGTTTTCACTCGAACTCTAATACCAAGTAAGAAACAAGGACTCGAGGTTATTTTATATGGATTGACTACACTATTGATTGATGAACTGATCGGATTAACCAACCAAAATTAGCTTCAGTCATTATGTATTGAACAGAAGCAAAAGCATCGGTAACGGTCGGACGATAGTAAAAGGTCATAGCAAATCCCGCTTCAATTTTTTAACATTAAATCCCATATTCTTTTGTGTTTGGTCAAATAAACGCACCAAAAGAAAACATACATAAGCTACGATGAAGAACGTAGTCATTTTGTGTATACGAACACATATTTATAAGTTAGCACCCAATAGCAACCGCCGCAACGCGCGGTTCCAATTTTAACTAGTTCATTATCTATTTACTGTATTATTTATTTTATTTTTTTTTTTGCATTTTTTGTTATTAAACCTCTTGAAAAAAAAAATAATAATGAAAAAAAAGTGACACATTTTTTTTTTTTTATCAGGTGACCGTGACACCTTACAGGGCGGTAAACAGATATAGGGTAAAAAAATCACAAACAGTCAACACGCATTAGCGTTGATATTTTCAGTCTCGCAGCCCACGTTTCACCTGCATTTGAAAGTTGAAACCCTAATCCTTCTCACCATATCTTTAGACTTTAGTGTTGCCTTTTATTTAAAATGATTTAAGATAACCCAAATGCAGGCCCACAGTAAGCTAAAAATAGTGACCTGAACATGAAAAAATTAACAAAAAAGCATTATAATCTAGTTTCTTTTTAAGAAGACCTGCAAACGATATGTACCATAACATAACTCCTAATCGTAATGAATAACACAAATTCAGTTTGAACAACATGCTAAGGACCAACTTTAATCTCCTAAATCAGTTTGACTTCTAGAGTCAAACTTCACAACAAACTACTTGTTAATGTCATAATACTAAGTTAGTGAATTACTACCATCACCAAGCTTTAACATACCATTAATACATTCAAATGAACATGTTTAACCCATCAAAATCATGAATTAACATCATTTTATCAAATTCTATCTTTTACATAATCAAAGTTACGAACTAATTTTACCCTTTTTTATAGAAATCCTTCCCAAAATCAAAATTAGCGATTCTAGAACAAAATTCATGATTTATTTGACCTAATCCACTAACTCAATCCAAGATAATGAAAACCTTCATTTTTAGCTAAATAAATCAGGAAATAAGGATTACCTATAGTTTTTAGCTACATACAGTTGGTTCATATATGATTTTGGCTCCAGCAAGCCGCTCCTTAATGGAGTTGTGCTCAATTGCTACGTGAAATCAAGGTTTGAGAACTTGTCGGACGTTTTTGAGGAGTTCTTGGCAACTCGGGGGATGTTGACTTTCGACAAATAGATGTTTTTTAAAAAGAATAACACCTGCGTATCTGAAAAGAAAATTGAAGATTTTGTAGATAGAAGATGGTGTTTTTGACAAAGGTGGTGTTTCTGGAAAAGGCCAATATAAAGGTGGTGTTTCCAATCAATGTGCCTTTAACTTCAAACCAAGAAACCCAAAGAAAAAGGTAGTCGGTGAATGTAAAATGGTTAAATGGGGTAGAAAGTAGCAATACATAGTCTTTTTTTTCTATTGGGATTAGGTCATCCGTGTCTTTCTTTTCGGTTTTCGAGGGAGTAATTGCGCTATTTAGTTCTTTTGTTGATGGAGGTAGTTTTTTCATGCAGAGGACAAAGATACACCAACACACCTGTACATGAAGAGGATGCAGTGAAGTTTCCATTTGTTATTGATAAAGTAATACTTTATATTGAGTGGTAGAAGTACACCTCTGTTTACTTAAATATATTAATGTCAGATTAACATTATTATGTTACCGCAGGAACCTCTCACTTTCTTACAAGCCGAATATATGTCGGGAAGCCCCATTTTACTGGAGAAAATAAAGGTACAGTTTACCTATATGATTTGTGTATATATTAAGAGCCTTAGTTATTGGATTCTTTTGTGATTTATTTGCCTTGTTCCTTTTTATTTCATATTTTTTAATTTGAGAATTTGTTCCAAACAGTTGTTTATCGAGCAGCTAGAAAGTTGTTCCCTTGAGAAGTCGTGATCAGTCAGTACCAGATTATGGTGAGTATTGACATGAGTTACATATATACAACAGTGAGTTCGAATATGAAATAAAAAGACGTATGAGAGATGCCTTTAATATGTGTTTTGGGTTATTTAAAATTCTGTTTGACTTGCTTGATCCACTTAAATTTCACCTGTTATAACTGTACAGGATGTGTTTCTTTTGGTGCATAGAATTCAAAACTAATACTCCGTAACAAATTTATTGTAGGTTTCAATGGTTGTCACAAACGCAAAAGGCAAAGGGAATTTTAAAGACCCTGATTACATTCTTTATTTTGTTTACTTGGATATTAAGACTTTTTCATCAAATCTTTACCTTTTTGTTTTCTATTAAAATTAAATGTAGGATTTGCTGTGAAGTGATAATAAGTGTACAATTTCTGTAAATAATTATTTTGGTTTGCCTGTTGATGAATTTTTCTATATGAAATATGAAAAATGCTACACTTATGAATTTAACTAAAAATATATACAAAATGACCTTGTATATTAGCTTTTAGCTTAACAAAATAAGCATAGTATCAGTTGATAACTATATCCTTATGTATCAAGATTCAAGAGGACAACATATCTATATTCATTGAATTTTGTTTGGTGATTACTATGTATTTTGAATTTATACAAAATTTATCCGCTTACATAAGGTACAAATTGAATTATTTTCGTTAATGTATATATATATATATATATATATATATATATATATATATATATATATATATATATATATATATATATATTCATTACCATTAAGGGTGGCCTCCTGGTCGATCTTCCAGTACCAAATGTTAAAATACAATGCAAATTTAGTATTAGTAGATGTATATATGTAAAATATCTAGATATTAATATGTATAAGTAAATATCTAGAATTTAGAATATGGTAGGAAAAATCTAGAAATCTGTATTTGATAGGAAAAATCTAGATATTTGTATGCGTAGAAAATATCTAGATATTTATCCATGAAAATATCTAGTTTCTAGAATGTTTCATGGGGTATTATGTGACGATCGCTCCAAATCCATATGGACGAACACGTCATTCATTGATTTCATTGCGAGGTATTTGACCTCTATGTGATACATTTTGTAACATTGTATTCGTTTGAAAAGGTATTTCATAAATGAATATATAAATTCCAGGTTTTTAACATCTGATGATTCCTACGTATAGACAATCACCATTTAAATGGTTTACAATAATACATCTGTTGACAATACAGTCAAAATAAGATACATGGTAATGGTTTGGTGAATGCAAGTTTCTTGTATATAGCATGTATGACTCCAAGCACATATCTTGTATCACGTATAAGCAAACAGCGGAAGACTTCTAGAAACCTGAGAATAAACATGCTTCAAGTGTCAACACAAAGGTTGGTGAGTTCATAGTTTTAATATTACACATAATCCGTATATCAATGTGGATTACAAAAGTTCAGTTGTTTTATTCAAAACGTTTATCAATAGGTTTTACATAAAAGGTGGATCACAAGATTTCAGTTGTTTCATCCGAAACGTTTATCAATCGGTTCTACAAAATTGAGCACCCTGGTAACTAAACTTTAACGTTTATATAATTTGTACCCTTTGTATAATCATCTTAATAATACACGCAAACCAACGTGTACGCTTCTCAAATAGCATACGTCCGTTAAAAGGCTAGCGCTCTAGCTCGGACGGGGATATCAAGCCCTATGGATCCATATACTACTACTCGCGCCCACCAGTTCTTATAACTGGCAGTTACTAGTTACCAAAGCTAAGGGATTTTCGGTTCAAACTCAGTGTAGAATTTAGTATGTACTTGTATCCATTGCGTTTAAAATAAAGTGCATGTATTCTCAGCCCAAAAATATATATTGCAAAAGCAATTAAAAAGGGAGCAAATGAAACTCACTGTTTAATATTGATATACAATATTGTAGGAAAGCACGTAGACGCATCGGAGATGATAAACACGAGGTTTGCTTCAAAAAAATACCCCCGAACATTACCCATAACCTCCTTGGTAATAACCCATATTTTCCTTAGCTCTAGCTCGCTTGGAAACTCGTTTTGAAAATTACTTGGACAGCACTCCGTCGTAATATAATATTACTAAAAGTAATACTAATAATAATATTTAAGATTAATATTGATCTTAATAATAATAATAATAATAATGATAATAATAATAATAATAATAATAATAATAATAATAATAATAATAATAATAATAATAATAATAATAATAATAATAATAATAATAATAATAATAATAATAATAATAATAATAATAATAATAAATATAATATATATGGAGAGATAGATGCGAGATAGATGGATAGAAAAACAGAAATCGACTGAATTTATAGATGTTGCCTGCCCAGCCTTCCCATGCGATCGCATGGGTCTGAGGCTCAATGGCCATGCGATCGCATGGCCCACTTTTACAGCTCACAAAATTTTGTATTTTTGTTTGTCGACATAATAAATAATTATATAATATATATAATTTAAATAATTAATTATATATTATATTAAATTCACATGCATAGTTGATTTGTAATTCTTGTTCCGATAAGTCGTACGTCATCACTCGACTTATGTCCCGGTTCCGGTTTCTCAAATGTCCTTTCGTACGCTGAGAAAACTTGCATTTTACATTTCGTGACTCGTACCTTTGTTAAAATATAGCCTTAAATCATCCATAAACTATACCACTTGAGGTATAACTTATACATTTGAGTGTTTTGGTCATTTACTTCTATAAATCATCGTCTCGTTAATTGTTAAAATACATTTTAAAATAGTGTTTTACTGTAGCAATTCACTGTAGCAAAGTCAATTTCACTGTAGCAAATAGTGATTTTTGAAAACACTGTAGCATTTTGAGTAATGTGGCAATTTGAAAATACTGTAGCAAATTAGTGTTTAACTGGTTCATCTTAAACGCTTTAGTTAACTTATCTAAATATCAATCGAATCAATAAACGAATGTTACTATCGTTTATTATATATATATCTTTTTAATATATACATAAATCAGTTTTTAAATACACATTGGAAGTTATTTATTAATAAATTTTAATAATAAATATTTCAACTTATCATATATATTCAAATAGATATTTAAACCAATAAGTTTAATGTACGGTATCAAACAATTAATACATTGTTACCTTTTCATGTTATAGTATATATGTATCTATTTTACATATAATTGTTCACGGATCGTCGAAAACAACCGAAGGGTATTTAAATATGTAAAAGTAATTCAAAAATTTTGAGATTCAGTTTTACAGACTTTGCTTATCGTGTCGAAAATGTTAATCATACAAAGATTAAGTTTAAATTTAGTCGAAATTTCTGGGTCATCACATATTATAAATATGGGTGATGAGTAGTTCATTTGTGTAAGGTGTGAGAGTTGTGAGGAAGTAGAGAAGAAGTAAGGTGAAGAAGTAAAAGAAGAGTGTGAGTTAGTTCATAATATTGTAATTGTTTCTTTGTAATTATAAAAGTGTTCTTCGTTAAGTTTCCCATTTAAGCCTCAGTTTGTGTTTAAGTTCTTAGTGCACTTGTGTTGCATCTATTATATGGTCGGCTCTGCCGCCTAAGTGATATATGGTCGGTTATACCGCCTGAATGATATATGGTCGACACTGTCGCCTAAACATTATTGTGCACTAAGGATTCATAAAATTAAAGGCTAACCAACGTCAAGTGTTGGTGTAGTGAGTGTAGTATAATCTATGTCCTCTGTAGTGGGTGTGTTGGGCTCGTCGAAGCTTCCAACAATTGGTATCAGAGCGGGTCGTTCGGGACCATTTCTAGTGGAGGAAATCGGTAAACGTTGGAAGTTGACTTGTTTTCACCAAGGCTCTAAGGGAGATTCTGTCGGGGCACAGTTAGGAACTGTGAAAGCTCATCGGTCTGGGACTAAGCTTATTAGACGTTGGACGTCATGATGGCAGATCTTGCAAGTATGAGCAGTGGAATCAAGACTCTCAATAACCACAACTATGGTTATTGGCGGACTTGCATAGAATCCTACCTACAAGGACAGGATTTATGGGAAATAGTTGCTGGCAGTGACACAACGCCTCCACCGAAAGAAAATGCCGAAGCCTTGAGAAAATGGAACATCAAGGCCGGGAAGGCTTTATTTCTATTGAAGACTACAATCGAGGAGGATCTATTGGAGCACATCTGTGACGAGAAAACACCAAAGGCAGCTTGGAAAACTTTTGAAAAATTGTTTTCAAAGAAGAATGAAGCACGCCTCCAGCTCTTGGAAAATGAGCTCGCGGGTATCTCACAAGAAAGTCTGTCTATTTCTCAGTATTTCACCAAGGTGAAATCTATTTGTCGTGAGATATCTCAACTTGCTCCTGAAGAGAAAGTGAGTGATGCAAGGATGAAGAGAATTATCATCCACGGCTTAAGATCCGAGTATAATGGATTTATAGCCGCTGTGAGAGGATGACCTACTCAACCATCATTAATAGAGCTGGAGAATCTATTGGTAAATCAAGAGGCATTAGCCAAGCAGATAAATGAAGTAACCGTAAAAGACGGAGAAGATGCACTCTTCACCAATAAGAAGAAAGCAACATCTCGAAGACAAGAGGCGATGAAAGAAAGTAAGACATATGGGTGGAAGGGTCACCCAAAATCAAAAGGCAACGCTTCAGGGGGAGCTCAACAAGGAAGAAGAGATCATCGCCAACAATACGGAAAAAATGATAAGAGAAAGAATGGTGAATGCTTCAATTGTGGCAAGAAGGGTCATTTTGCTTGAGATTGTAGATTCTCCAGAAGGCGAACTTTTGAAGGAAATGTGGCCGCCACAAGAGATGAGAAGAAAGAGGTCACATTCGAAGCAACCATTAATGAGGAAACATGGGATGCAGAAGCTGGACTCTCTGTTGAAGCTGACATAAATGATCAAGCTCTTACAACAACTTTAAAGTCAAAAATAAACTACAAAGATGATTGGATCATCGATTATGGGTGCTCAAATCATATGACCAACGATGGGACGAAGCTGCAAGAAGTGGAGGATTACAAAGGAAAGAGAGTCGTGTTGACAGCCGACAATTCAAGGTTGTCTATTTCTCACATTGGAAAGACAATAATTCCAAATGAAGGCGACTCTCATAAGCTCCAACTCGAGAAGGTGTATGTTGTCCCTGGCCTAAAGAAGAATTTACTATCAGTACCACAATTGACAGCAGAAGGGAATTATGTGCTCTTTGTACCAAAAGATGTGTCCGTATTCAAGAGAGTAAAGGTGGTTGGCAATCCAGTTATACATGGAAGAAGAATAGAATCGGTCTATGTATTATCTGCTGAAACAGCTTATGTGGATAAGACTCAAAAGAATGAGACGGCTGATATGTGGCATGAACGTATTGGGCATGTGGGATACAATAAGTTAAAGGAGATGATGGTGAAACGCATAGTAAATGGGCTTCCTCAAATTGATATCCGAACAGATACAATATGTGCTGGATGTAAATTTGACAAAGCTCACCAATTGCCATTCAAGGAGTCAGCGCATCAGTCCAAGACACCACTAGAGCTCATACACTCAGATGTCTTCGGCCTAGTGAAACAAACATCACTTGGAGGTATGAAATATATGGTGACATTCATTGATGACTTCTCAAGATATGTGTGGGTTTACTTCATGAAGGAGAAGTCGGAGACTTTTCTGAAGTTTAAAGAGTTCAAGAACAAGGTAGAAAGTGAGCTCAATACTAAGATTCGATGCTTACGCACAGATAATGGAGGAGAATATTTATCAACCGAGTTCAATATCTATCTTGAGAAGCACAAGATCAGAAGGCAATTAACTTGCCCTAATACTCCACAACAGAATGGAGTGGCAGAACGTAAGAATCGTCATCTTGCTGAAACCTGTCGAAGTATGCTTCATGGTAAGAATGTACCAGGAAGATTTTGGGCCTAATGTATGAGGACGGCTTCATACGTGATTAACAGACTCCCACAAACGAAGTTGGGATATATTTCACCATATGAAAGATTATGGAAGATCAAGCCAACCGTCAACCATCTCAAGGTTTTTGGATGTGTATGCTACGTCTTCGTACCAGATCATCTACGAAGCAAATTTGATAAGAAGGCAATTTGGTGCATTTTTGTCGGTTATGATGAATCAAGAAAAGGATGGAGATGTTGTGATCCAAATACTGGAAAGTGTCATACTTCAAGAAATGTGGTATTTGATGAAGCTTCTTCATGGTGGTCACCTCAAAAGATAGAGCTTCCAGAATCTCAAGGATTAGAAGAAGTTCCAGAAGAAATAGAAGAACGTAAAGAGCAAATAGTAGATCCAACTAAAGAAGGAGAAGAGTCGTACTCTAAGGAACGAGTCCATGGAAAACTGGTGTGCATCAATCTGTATCCAAGGAGGTTCGTCCAAGCCAAATGGATGAAGAGGAGCATGTACAAGAATTACGGAGATCAACAAGACCGAGGCAACCTAATCCGAGGTATGCCAATGCTGCTCATGTGGATGAATCAATACCTATTGAGCCTTCTACTTATGAAGAAGCAGCACAAAGTCGAGAATGGCAGAAAGCGATAGAAGAAGAAATTAATGCACTAAAAGAAAACCAGACATGGAGTTTAGTTCCAAAGCCAAAAGATGTAAAACCAATATCTTTTAAATGGGTTTACAAGGTGAAGACTCGATCAGATGGCTCCATTGAAAGGTATAAAGCTCGACTTGTTGCTAGAGGTTTTTCTCAACAATATGGGCTGGATTATGAAGAAACGTTTAGTCCAATGGCGAAGATCACAACAATTCGAGCTCTACTTGCTTTAGCCGCTAGCAAATCTTGGAAGCTGTAGCAGATGGATGTCAAGAACGCTTTCTTACACGGAGAACTTGACAAAGACATTTATATGGATCAACCAAGAGGCTTTGAGAATAAAATCCATCCCGAGCATGTCTGCAAATTAAAGAAAGCACTATACGGCTTGAAGCAGGCTCCAAGAGCTTGGTACGGGAAGATTGGCGAGTTCTTGGTACAAAGTGGTTTCACAGTTGGTCTTTCAGATTCTAGTTTATTTGTGAAACAAGATCAAGGAAAACTAGCCATAGTGCTAGTATATGTAGATGACTTAATCATCACGGGAGATCACTATGAGGAGATCCAAAGAACAAGAGAGAATCTGTCTATCAGATTTTATATGAAGGAGCTTGGAGAACTCAAACATTTTCTTGGACTCAAAATAGAGCGAAAAAGAGAAGGATTATTTCTTGGACAACAAAAATATGCGCGAGATATTTTACAAAAGTACGGAATGCTTAATTGCAAACCTATCTCAACTCCGATGGAACCGAATACAAAACTACGAGCAGATGAAGGAAAAAGTCTTCAAGATGTTACCATGTATCGAAAGATGGTCGGAAGTCTTATTTATCTCACACTAAGCCTGCCAGACATATCTTATGCAGTTGGAGTGGTTAGTCGATACATGAGCAATCCGAAGAAGCCTCACCTTGATGTTGTACGACGTATCTTAAGGTATGTTAAAGGCACTATTAACTTTGGTATTTTATATAAGAAAACAAAAGAATGTCACGTGACTGGATATTGTGACGCTGATTACGCTGGAGACTATGATACACGACGATCAACAACTGGATACATGTTTAGTCTTGGATCGGGAGTAATATCATGGTGCAGCAAGAGACAACCAACCGTATCCTTATCAAGCACCGAAGCAGAATATCGATCGGCATCATCAGCAACACAAGAAATTACATGGTTGAAACAATTAATGGAAGATCTTCATCAATCAACAGATTATCAAGTAAATCTTCTTTGCGATAATCTATCAGCTATTCGATTAGCAGAGAATCCAGTCTTCCATGCAAGAACAAAACATATAGAAGTGCACTATCACTATGTTCGCGAGAAGGTCCTCAAAGGGGAGATCAAGATGATGCCAACAAAGACAGATGAACAGGTTGCAGATATATTCACCAAGAGCCTAAGTAAGCCGAAGTTTACAAAATTCAGAGAAGCACTTGGAATGGTCTGCAAGACATCGTTGGAAGAAAATTTGCATTGAGGGGGAGTGTTAAAATACAATGCAAATTTGGTATTAGTAGATGTACATATGTAAAATATCTAGATATTAATATGTATAAGAAAATATCTAGAATTTAGAATATGGTAGGAAAAATCTAGAAATTTGTATTTGATAGGAAAAATCTAGATATTTGTATGCGTAGAAAATATCTAGATATTTATCCATGGAAATATCTAGATTCTAGAATGTTCCATGGGGTAGTATAAATATGGGTGATGAGTAGTTCATTTGTGTAAGGTGTGAGAGTTGTGAGGAAGTAGAGAAGAAGTAAGGTGAAGAAGTAAAAGAAGAGTGTGAGTTAGTTCATAATATTGTAATTGTTTCTTTGTAATTATAAAAGTGTTCTTCGTTAAGTTTCTCATTTAAGCCTCAGTTTGTGTTTAAGTTCTTAGTGCACTTGTGTTGCATCTACTATATGGTCGGCTCTGCCGCCTAAGTGATATATGGTCGGTTATACCGCCTGAATGATATATGATCGACACTGTCGCCTAAACATTATTGTGCACTAAGGATTCATAAAATTAAAGGCTAACCAACGTCAAGTGTTGGTGTAGTGAGTGTAGTATAATCTAGGTCCTCTGTAGTGGGTGTGTTGGGCTCGTCGAAGCTTCCAACACCAAAACGACCAGATTTTTCCTGCACAAGTGCCTCGGTTTCACCCAGTTTGTTCCTGTTGTTGATGTTCATTCTCAACAAGAAGGTTAGTGTTGTAGATGTCGTTTTTGGTGACAAGTCTCATGTGGGTTCTATTATAGGTAACTAGGTAAGGCTAGTGTTGAGTTTCATGCTGACAATAAGTTGGTTAATGTGTAAAGTAAGTGAAGTGGATGCTTTAGTTAATGTTCAAAGTGCAAGTGAAGTGGAGGCTTGCAAACCTTTTGATCTTAATGTCGAAAGTGATTCCCCTTCGGTCTCTTAGAGTGTTGGCAAAGTTGGTTCATCTTCGGCCAGTTATTCTAGTTTTTTTCGAGGCAGTTTCTAACTTTTCGAAGAAACTACGAAAGACTTTATAGCTTATTGGGTGGAAGGCAAAATTATTGGTTCGAAGACGGCTCCTTTACCAAAACCAAAAGTAAAGAAGGTTAAGCCTAAGAAAATTTATGGTGAGGACCGAGGAGTTGAGAAATTTGAATGTTGAAGGAATGTGAAGCGTTCATATCGGTTTTTGTTGTTAGTGGTGTGTTTGGCTTTTTAGTTGTTGTATGTTAGGATTTCTTGTTTATTTTGCTATGTTTGTTTCGACGTTGGTTCTCTTTGTGGGTTGGTTTTTTTTCGCTAGTTTACTTTTGTTCATTCTTTCGGTTTCTTCCTGTTGTTTATGAATTTAGTAGCCTGTTTGATTTGTATCATGTTTGAGTTTCATCTTTTTTATAAAACTCCTTTCATATATAAAGTTCTTGTTTTGTCGCCAAAAAATAGATTAATTTCGCCAAAAAGAAAAAAAAAATCCCGATTCGAACCCTACAAATTTTGCGTATTAAACTAGCATCTCTAGTCTCTAGAATAAAAGAGAGGCATAAAGTTCCACACCACACCACACCACACCACACTTAAACCCTATATTCATTCTCATTTTAAATTTACCTCATTTTTATTTTTTAATTAATAATTAATAATAATCAAAAGCTAAAGCTTATTTTTAATTTTTTTTTAATTTTTTTTTTTTTGAGAGCTAAAGCTTATTAAGAACATATACGGAGTAATATATACATACAAATTTTCACAATATCAACATTACCGCAACGGATTCATCGTCCGTCATTACGGAGTACTAATCGGCATCTCCGCCTCATCGGAGTTGCAGTCTATTATTTTTCTAATTAATTTAGTTTTTGTTATTTCAACACAATTTATATTTAAATTATTAGTATGTTCATCATATTTATCATCTCCGAATAACTATTACTTTATCAATTGTTAAAACACATTTCTCGTTAATTTATACGCGATTGAGAAACTCGTTTTCGTTCCGTTTTTTGAAAACCTAGATTTTAGTTTGTTTTTTTTTTCGTAGATGGCTCAAAATGGTAACGGAATTGAGCCGACGTTACTTGATGATATAATTAATCGGTTGTTAGAGTCCCGGCAGGCTAGAACGGTCCGGCAGGTTCAGCTATCCGAATCGGAGATCCGACAACTTTGTACGGTTTCACGTGAAATATTTCTTCAGCAACCTAATTTGTTAGAGCTTGAAGCTCCAATTAAACTATGTGGTAAAAAAAGACCCCTTTTTTGTTTATATCTACCTATATTTATGTATGTACATTTTTAAATGCATATTTTGTATATTGATATTTGTTAATTTTGTGTGTTAGCTGTATAATCATCATTATACACTGTTCAATATGTAGTTTGTTATTGTTAATTAATGAATTTGAGAGTAGTTTAATTAGCTGTATAATCATCATTATACACTGTTCTAATAGCATTAAACACAAATGGGCTGTATAGTCATCGTTCAACACTGTGATTACTTATGTGCTCAAGAAGAACTACAGAACTGTATAGGCTTCATCAAGCATACATTTACTCTTAATTATAATATTGTGATATATTATTGTTAATTGTAATATAACAAATCATGATACGTTTTGGATTATAGGTGACATTCATGGGCAATATGGTGATCTGTTGAGGCTTTTCGAATACGGAGGGTTTCCTCCCGAGTCAAATTATTTGTTTTTAGGAGATTATGTTGATCGAGGCAAACAAAGTCTAGAGACAATATGTTTGTTGCTTGCTTACAAAATTAAGTATCCCGAGAACTTTTTCTTATTGAGAGGAAACCACGAATGTGCTTCGATCAACCGGATATACGGTTTCTATGACGAATGTAAATGTCGATTCAACGTTAGACTTTGGAAAACTTTTACCGATTGCTTTAACTGTCTTCCTGCTGCTGCTTTAATCGATGACAAAATTCTATGTATGCACGGGGGACTTTCGCCTGATTTAACGAATTTAGATCAGATACGAAATTTGCCTCGGCCTACTGATGTACCGGACTCGGGTTTACTTTGTGATTTGCTTTGGTCGGATCCTAGTCGCGATGTTAAAGGCTGGGGAATGAGTGATCGAGGGGTGTCGTATGTATTCGGTGTTGAAAAGGTGGATGAGTTTTTGATGCAGCATGATATGGATCTCGTGTGCCGCGCCCATCAGGTATTTTAAGCTGGGTGTTGACCAACGTTGACTTTTAAAAGGTAGAAGGTGTTCCCTATTCGGGCTACCCGAGAGGGCAAGTAATCTGACCCCATACTCTGATGTACGCAGCCCAGCAGGATTACTCCCTGGCTGTTTCCAACCCTTCCATGGTCACCACTAAATATTCGTCCTTGACGGGATTCGAACCTGAGACCTCTTGCAAGGAACTGAACTCAGGGCCCTAACCACTAGGCTATCTAATGATGGTTCAACGTTGACTTTTAGTGATAAATAAATTAAAGATACATGTGTAATGTGTTACACGTAAATATATCAAACATAAAACATAAATATTTCACACATAGATATATGACATAAAATCTAATTTAAAAAAAAAAAATTGACCTAAACTTTGACCGCCTCAGACACGACTATGACTGACGTTGACCCGATTTTTTGGCGTTGACCAACCTTTAGGGCTTTTTTGGGCGACTTTGGACACGCTTGTCCCCAAACCGATGGGTCGGCGCGACTCGGTTGACTTTTACAACAATGTATTAATATTGTATGCACACTTATGGTGGATTTATCAATATTCACTGGGGTCGAATGCTGTCATCTGTGGTGTGTTTTAACTGGATGTATTTTTTTCAAAGATTTAGATGATTATTAATCTTTAATCAGCATTCACATTAAAATTTTAAAAAACTAACGAAACAAAATGTGGTTGTTGGTCAACCCAACATGACTCAGCCTTTTACAGTGTGTACTAAATGACGTTAAACCTGTTACCCTACTCATCTTACCTGCTCATTTAGACACCGCTATCAATATTTGATTTCCTTCTGATGTAATCTAAATGTTTTCTTATGTAGGTTGTAGAAGATGGGTATGAATTCTTTGCAGATAGGAAGCTTGTTACGATATTTTCTGCCCCTAATTATTGTGGCGAATTTGATAATGCCGGTGCAATGATGAGTGTTGATGAAAGCTTAATGTGTTCTTTTCAAATCTTGAAACCATCTGATAGGAAACCAAGACTTTTATAATGAAAATTGCCACCCAGAAACTTAGAAACTTCTAAGGTCAGATCAAGATCATATATATTTTTTTTAATACTCTGCTAATGATGAGGTTTATTTATAGGTGTTAAAAATTACAGATATTATATTTCTATTTTGTATTTTTTTCTTGTATGTGTAAATGATCACTGATTTGTTATTGCAGAAATCCTAATGCTGTCCTAAAATGCTTGTGATGTAGCACGCTGCTGTTTTAATTTTCTGTTGATACACTTTTTGTTCAAGTATTACTGCTTTGAGATGGTAGTTGCAGGCTGATATGGAGATTGGTGCACAGTTTCTTTTTTATTCAGATGATCAAGTGCTAATTTTTCAGTATGTCATTATTACAGAATCATGTTTCTGTATCCCAATTTACGGCGAGGTATAATATATTCGGTGTTGTGAATTGTGCCAACACCGTGGTTAATTGTTGTTGACACATTGAGATTGCTAATCAACTATTCTAATTGACCCATTTGCTTGGTTGTTATTTTTCTTTTGTTATGATAATCATTTGGTCACTACCAACTAGGATTTGCTTTAGAATTTTGGTTTTTGATTTCAAATTGGGTATTTTAACTTCAATGATTGAAATCAACATGCCTAGTTTTATTGAAGTAACATAACCAATAGTCTAGAAAGTAAGATTATGGGATGGGATGTCTAGCTTGTTAAGTTCAAATGATGATGCTTGAGTTTAGGGCCAGAAGATTTAACGACTTTATAGCAAAAAATCGATTAATGGAAATACCACTAGGTGGGAGAAACTTCACTCGAATCAGTGATGATGGCCTTAAGTTTAGTAAGATTGATCGTTTCCTTGTCACTGAATGTTTTCTCACCATGTGGAAGGATCTTACGGCGGTTGCATTAGAAAGACAATATTCGGATCATTGTCCGATTATGATGAATGATGAGGAAAGAAACTTTGGGCCGAAACCTTTCAAAAATTTTGATGCGTGGCTTGACGAAGATGGGATTGACGAAATCATCCAAGATGCGTGGAACCTTCCGGTCAGCATTATAAACCGGAAAGATTGTATGTTTCGGAATAAGTTAAAAAATGTCAAAAATGCATTAAAGAATTGGAGTGTAAACAAATTCAATGGGATAGATGGAGAAATTGAAGCTTTGAAAACCATCTCATTAATATATGAATTAATGGCAGAGAACAATCAACTAAACAATGTGGAAAGGGTGAAGTGGTTAGATTCAAGAAAGAAGTGGATGGAAAAAGAAAGAATGAGAACAAATATGTTGAAACAAAAAGCGCGTGTCAAATGGATTCTAGAAGGTGATGAGAACTCCAAATTTTTTCATTCTATAATACTACGGAAGAACAACAAAAGCAACATGCGGGGTTTAATTTGTTTAGTTCACGATAATCAATGCACATTCGTAGGGATCCGTCTTTCTTCTTAACTGAAATGTCTCGTTCATATTGATTATAAACGTTCCATATTAATTGATTTCGTCGCGAGGATTTGACCTCTATATGAGACGTTTTTCAAAGACTGCATTCATTTTTAAAACAACCATAACCTTTATTTTATCTATAAAGGTTTAAAAAGCATTACGTAGATTATCAAATAATGATAATCTAAAATATACCGTTTATACACGACCATTACATAATGGTTTACAATAAGAATATATTACATCAAAAATAAGTTTCTTGAATGCAGTTTTTACATAACATCATACAAGCATGGACTCCAAATCTTGTCCTTATTTTAGTATGCAACAGCGGAAGCTCTTAATAATCACCTGAGAATAAACATGCTTAAAACGTCAACAAAAATGTTGGTGAGTTATAGGTTTAACCTATATATTATCAAATCATAATAATAGACCACAAGATTTCATATTTCAATATACATCCCATACATAGAGATAAAATTCATTCATATGGTGAACACCTGGTAACCGACATTAACAAGATGCATAATATAAGAATATCCCCATCATTCCGGGACACCCTTCAGATATGATATAAATTTCGAAGTACTAAAGCATCCGGTACTTTGGATGGGGTTTGTTAGGCCCAATAGATCTATCTTTAGGATTCGCGTCAATTAGGGTGTCTGTTCCCTAATTCTTAGATTACCAGACTTAATAAAAAGGGGCATATTCGATTTCGATAATTCAACCATAGAATGTAGTTTCACGTACTTGTGTCTATTTTGTAAATCATTTATAAAACCTGCATGTATTCTCATCCCAAAAATATTAGATTTTAAAAGTGGGACTATAACTCACTTTCACAGATTTTTACTTCGTCGGGAAGTAAGACTTGGCCACTGGTTGATTCACAAACCTATAACAATATATACATATATATATCAAAGTATGTTCAAAATATATTTACAAAACTTTTAATACATTTTGATGTTTTAAGTTTATTAAGTCAGCTGTCCTCGTTAGTAACCTACAACTAGTTGTCCACAGTTAGATGTACAGAAATAAATCGATAAATATTATCTTGAATCAATCCACGACCCAGTGTATACATATCTCAGTATTGATCACAACTCAAACTATATATATTTTGGAATCAACCTCAACCCTGTATAGCTAACTCCAACATTCACATATAGAGTGTCTATGGTTGTTCCGAAATATATATAGATGTGTCGACATGATAGGTCGAAACATTGTATACGTGTCTATGGTATCTCAAGATTACATAATATACAATACAAGTTGATTAAGTTATGGTTGGAATAGATTTGTTACCAATTTTCACGTAGCTAAAATGAGTAGTTTTTACCAATTTTGTTTTGCTCGCCATTTCTTCGTTTCTAATCCGTTTTGAGTGATTTAAGCGGCCACGGTTTTGTATTGAACTTGACTTTATGAAACTAAACAGAAAAGGTATAGGTTTATAGTCGGAAATACAAGTTACAAGTCGTTTTTTAAAGAGGTAGTCATTTCCGTCGAAAGAACGACATCTTGATGACTGTTTTGAAAAACATACTTTCACTTTGAGTTTAACCATGATTTTTGGATATGGTTTCATGTTCATAAGAAAAATTATTTTCCCAGAAGTATAGCTTTTAAATCAAAGTTTTTCATAGTTTTTAATTATCCAAACCAAAACAGCCCCTGGTTGTAACTACGACGGCGTAAATCCGGTTTTATGGTGTTTATCGTGTTTTCGGGTTTTAAATCATTAAGTTAGCATATCATATAGATATAGATCATGTGTATGGTTGATTTTAAAAGTGTAGTTAGAAGGATTAACTTTATTTGCTAACAAGTTTAGAATTAACTAAACTATGTTCTAGTGATTACTAGTTTACCACTTCGAATATGATAGCTTTTTATGTATGAATTGAATAATGTTATGAACATCATTACTACCTTAAGTTCCTTGGATAAACCTACTGGAAAAGAGAAAAATGGATCTAGCTTCAACGGATCCTTGGATGGCTCGAAGTTCTTGAAGCATAATCATGACACGAAAACAAGTTCAAGTAAGATCATCACTTGAAATAAGATTGTTATAGTTATAGAAATTGAACCAAAGTTTGAATATGATTATTACCTTGTATTAGAATGATAACCTACTGTAAGAAACAAAGATTTCTTGAGGTTGGATGATCACCTTACAAGATTTGAAGTGAGCTAGCAAACTTGAAAGTATTCTTGATTTTATGAAACTAGAACTTGTAGAATTTATGATGAACACTTAGAACTTGAAGATAGAACTTGAGAGAGATCAATTAGATGAAGAAAATTGAAGAATGAAAGTGTTTGTAGGTGTTTTTGGTCGTTGGTGTATGGATTAGATATAAAGGATATGTAATTTTGTTTTTATGTAAATAAGTCATGAATGATTACTCATATTTTTGTAATTTTATGAGATATTTCATGCTAGTTTCCAAATTATGGTTCCCACATGTGTTAGATGACTCACATGGGCTGCTAAGAGCTGATCATTGGAGTGTATATACCAATAGTACATACATCTAAAAGCTGTGTATTGTACGAGTATGAATACGGGTGCATACGAGTAGAATTGTTGATGAAACTGAACGAGGATGTAACTGTAAGAATTTTTGTTAAGTAGAAGTATTTTGATAAGTGTCTTGAAGTCTTTTAAAAGTGTATGAATACATATTAAAACACTACATGTATATACATTTTAACTGAGTCGTTAAGTCATCGTTAGTCGTTACATGTAAGTGTGGTTTTGAAACCTTTAGGTTAACGATCTTGTTAAATGTTGTTAACCCATTGTTTATTAAATCAAATGAGATGTTAAATTATTACATTATCATGATATAATGATGTATTAATATATCTTAATATGATATATATACATTAAATGTCGTTACAACGATAATCGTTACATATATGTCTCGTTTCAAAATCATTAAGTTAGTAGTCTTGTTTTTACATATGTAGTTCATTGTTAATATACTTAATGATATGTTTACTTATCATAATATCATGTTAACTATATATATATATCCATATATATATATGTCATCATATAGTTTTTACAAGTTTTAACGTTCGTGAATCACCGGTCAACTTAGGTGGTCAATTGTCTATATGAAACCTATTTCAATTAATCAAGTCTTAACAAGTTTGATTACTTAACATGTTGGAAACACTTAATCATATAAATATCAATTTCATTTAATATATATATAAACATGGAAAAGTTCGGGACACTACATTAACGAATAAAATCGGAGCGCCCCATGTTGAATGGCTAGGTTGGATAAAATCACGGTCAAGTAGTTCTTGGATTTGACTTTGCAATTCTTGCATTTCGGATGGAGAAAGTCTATACGGTGCACGTGCTACGGGTGCGGCTCCCGGAATAAGATCGATTTGGAATTCAACCGGCCGATGAGGTGGAAGATCCGGAAATTCATTGGGAAATACATCGAAAAAGTCACTAACAATTGGCACATCATCGATATGCTTCTCATCGGACTCGACTTTCTTAACATGGGCAAGGATCGCAAAACAACCCTTACGGAGTAGTTTTCTAACTTTAAGGCACGAAACGAGGTTGAGTCCGGTGCAACTCTTATCGCCATAAACAATCAAGGGTTCACCATTCTCGATCGGAATTCGGATTGCGTTAAGATCACAAAGGATATGAGATTTCGTTTTGGCTAACCAATTCATACCGATTATTACATCGAAGCTTCCTAGTTCCATGGGTATTAAGTCAATTTCAAACTCATTACCCAAAATGTTTAACGTATACCCCCGGTAATAGGTGTCGGCACTCAATAGTTTCTCGTTGGCCACTTCAATGGTATAAGTGGTATCTAGTGGAAGTGATGGAGTGCTAAAAGAACAAGTCAAAGTCTTGGATACAAAACATTTATCGGCACCCGAATCGAATAAGCAAGTAACATAAGAGTTGTTGAGAAGAAACGTACCCGTGACTAATTCATTGTCATCTCGGGCTTCCTCGGTGTTGATGTTGAAAGCTCGGCCGCGCGTATTGGGGTTATCTTTCTTCTTCGGGCATGTATTTCTATAATCGCCCGTTTGCCCACATTCGTAACAAGTGCCCGTCTTTGGTGCATTGGGCCCCTTTCGGGCGACGGGGGCGACACTTTTACATTCGTTGGCCTTATGACCAACTCCTTGACACCGATGGCAAATTAGCTTGCCACATTCATCAAAGTGATGCTTGTAGCATTTGTTGCAAAAAGGTTTATTTACGCCATAACTTTTCTTGGCGTCGGAGGTGAAAGGCTTTTTGGTGAAGTTGTTGTTGTAGTTGTTTGATTGAGAGGGTTCCCACTTTCTTTTGTTGCCACCCGATTTATCCTCGGCCTTAGGTGCCGGGACTACGATTTCGTCCACCGTTTCTATCAATTGGCGGGCCATCTTCAAAGCTTCTTGGTGATTAGCGGGTTTGGATGACATTACCCCGTGTTTGATGCTCTTTGGAAGACCATCCATGTAAAGTTCAACCCTTAGGGCCTCGGGGTTCACAAGGTTTGGGCACATCAAGGCAAGTTCGGAGAATCGTTGATTATAGGCCTTGAGATCGTTTCCGACCGCCTTCAAAGTTCTTAGCTCTTGTTCGAGCTTTCGGGTTTCTTCACGAGGGAAAATATTCGGTGATCATCTTTTTCCTTAGGTCGGCCCAAGAGAGGGCGTGAGCTTCCTCGGTACCCACCGATTGTACATAAGTGTTCCACCAAGTGAGAGCGACACCGGCGAAAGTGTGAGAGGAGTATTTGACCTTGTCTTGGTCCCGACAACCGCTTATGCTAAAGATGGCTTCCGTTTGTTCGAACCATCGAGTGAGAGTAACCGGTCCCCCGGTCCCATCAAAAGTATGAGGTTTGCACCCCATGAAGGCTTTGTAGGAGCACCCTTCGCTTGAGTTACCGGCCCCTTAATTGTTGTTGTTGTGGTTGTTGTTATTGTTGTTGTTGGAGGAGTGACCGGCCATGGCCGCATCCACGGCGGTGGCTATCGTTCGTTGTAGAGCTTGTTTGGGAGTCTAATGGCGTGGCACACGGCGAGGAGGCATTGTTCCTTCAAAAAACAAGAATACCGTTGATTAGTATTTTCAATAATACTAATCATGATATGGAATAAGGATCGAGAGAAAAAAATTTCCTTGACTCGCCTTAAATTCTTTATGCCATAATGTCGGAACGTTCATATGAGTCACCGTAATATAATTCCGGAAATTATATTACCTTAATTCATATGTGCATTCGACATTATTTCACTAAGTCAAGGTGGCGTGTCAATCAAATTAAACAACGTGAGATTAAGATGAAATAAGAGTAGATATGAGTAGAAACGTTCGAGTATTATGCATAAGTAGTCAAATAATTCATACTTCAAGTCTATATGCCGGTTGTAGTCTAGACTCACTAATGTACCCTATAACTTGGGGTTGACACCAATGAACTCTAACTCCCTACAACCAACGCTCTGATACCATCTGTAGTGACCCGACAAAATCGTCATTGACGGCGCCGTCTACTTAGGTCCCGTTACGTGGTCATAAGTCTTTAAAACAACGTTTGACCAAAATATGTCGCATTCATTTCAAATGTAAAAGTGTTTCAAGTTTACAAAAGTAGTTCAACGACTAGTTACATTACAAAGTTTAACGTACAAATGAAACCTATGCGACACAATTTAAAAGTAGTCAAAAGACGCTCCAACTATGCATGTTTACTCGACATCCAAGCAAGTATCAAAAAGAGTGCGGAAGCATGTATCACATAGCGTTCAAGGACCTGAGAAAACATATAGAAAACTGTCAACGAAAAATGTTGGTGAAATCATAGGTGTATTAGTAAACGTGCATTTAAACCACAAGATTTAATATAAGTTGATTATCTAAATCGTTTGCATTCCAAAAGTTGTTGTTCGCGAGCACCCAATTATCAAGACTTAACCAACGTTACCCCATCACAAATAGTGTTAGAACATACACTGTTTCTCGAAAATATATTTCATCCGCTAACGGTAGCGAACCGTCCGAATGAGGCTCGTCAAGCCCATGTGATCACATAATATAAGTTCTCGTTTACACCCTGCAAGTGTAACTAATGATAATTGAATTGAGGCTTTTTGTTCAAACTCGCACGTGGAATGTTTGTTTTCGTACTTGTGTTCAAAGCATAAAATTATGATACGTATATGTTTCTCATCCCATAGTTTAAAACGTAAAAGTTGTTGAAAAGGTGGGACTATGATCTCACCTTGAGTGCACGAGTAAATAAAGTACTTCACAAAGTAACGTGTGCAAGGACGAGTGTTAGTCTTGACCTAAACAAGTAGGTTGTATCAATAACGGTAAACACGTTTGGTCAAAGATGTTCAATTAGTCCCATGGCTCGTTACGACTCAATTAATGTAGCATGTGAATCAAATTGTCAAGTTTCATGCAAGATTCAAGTATAAAAGCATGTTAGAGAACGATTGCATAAGTATTCGGTTAAGTTTGATTAAAAGTCAAACTTGGTCAAATTCAAAGTCAAAGTCAACGGGGTCGGGTCGGGTATCCGAGAATTTTTCTATGAAAGATAAGCATATATAAGTATGTTGGCCAAGTTTCATGTTAATCGGACATGTATAGCATAGCGGGAATTAAACGAAAAACTAAAAATACAAATCGGACAGCAGCCTTCAGATGCGCCGCATCTACAGCAGATGCGCCGCATCCCAGGTCAGATGCGCCGCATCTGTACCTGAGTCAGTGAGACTGTTTTAAAAACTTACAAGTCTCGAACCAAACTTCAATTTAACGCAATTTATGATCCGTAAACATTTAAAACATGTATCTTATATCGTTGGAAAGGTAATTTGACAAGGAACACAACTAAACACATTTCAACAAACAATTCATTACTTGCAACAACCCAATTCACATTCAATGCTCATCATTTAATGCACTCAAGTTCATAAATGCAACTCAATGATTCGGGCAACCAATTTACATGAATGACATGCCGTTTCGAAGATAATTAAACATACAATACAACTAAACACTTATTAATAACATCTCGTGTCATTCAAAGCATCAAAAGTTCATTTCAAGTTCATTAACCCTAACTCGAATTCACCAAAATCAATAATCAAGTTTGTGAAGTTTTCTAAAGCAACCTACACATCAAATTGTAGCTAATGATGCTAGGAACATATTTAATACTTGCGCTTTATCATAACAACAACATTAAATCATCCAAAATTCAAAATCAAACACACACTTTTCATGTTCATGCTAGTTACACTAAAACAACGAGATAAAGCATATAAATCATATATTTATGTTAGACTTGAGCCATAGACACTAATTAACAACTTTATAAGTTAAAAACATCAAGAATACAAAATCTAGTGATTTTAGAAAGTTACCCAAATGTAATGAAATCAGTATGGAATCGAAGATGAAGTTGCAAAGATTCCAAATATGTAATTTGTTTTGTTGCTAGCTTCCTAATCCGAATTTAGATGATGAATTCTTGTTGGTGTTCTTGAGAGAAAAATGAAGTAGTAAAAAGTGAAAGAGAAGAATTGAATGGATGAGAGTGAAGTGTTGACCCTTTGACCTAGTCAAAGGTTTGGCCATTTGGCAAGTTTGGTCCCTCTAGTTTCATTCGGGTGCGTGAATTACCTAAACGAGATAATTTAAAACGCGTATTAACGGAAGATGTTATAAATATGAAACGGACTTTAAATAAGTAAACGGAAAAAGGCGGGATGTTACAAAATGGCAGTAAACTGAAAAAGCAGTTTTCACGATTATACAGATTAGAAACAGCGAAGCACGCAAGCATCAGCGACCGAATAGAAGCAACAGATTCTGGAGCAGTTCTGATTGAAGATTGGACACGCCAGCCTACAGGTAGAACAGCCAGTGAATTATCTGAGTTACGAAGTCTGATTATGGGGTATAAATTCAGCGAATCAGGGCGCGATACGTGTTTCTGGGGGCTCTCGCATAACGGTATTTTAACAGTACACTCTTTATCTCTTCTAATTGATAACCATATATTTGCGGATACAAATTGCAATGAAACTATGAGGAACAAATTAATTCCAAAGAAGTTAGAGATCTTTGTCTGGCGGGCATGTCAAAAAAGACTTTCCGTCAGGACTGAGCTTGATATGAGGGGTATAGATTTGCATAGTGTAAGATGCCCGTTATGTGATGATGACCTAGAAACCGTGGAACACTCCTTAATTTTTTGTAAGCACGCTATGGAAGTGTGGGATCGAGTTTTCACGTGGTGGGGTTTAGGTAACATGTCAAACCTAAGCATTAATGAAATCTTGCGAGGAAAGGGTCCGTCATCTTCAACGAATTTCGGAAACAAAGTGTGGCAAGCGGTCGAATGGGTGTGCGCTTATCTAATTTGGAAAAATAGAAACGAGATGGTTTTTCGGGGCAAATGTTGGAAATCTCCAGTAGCTTTGAATGAAATACAAGTTACAACTTTCGAATGGATCTCCAAAAGATCGAAAAAAAGGAAAATAGATTGGCTTACATGGATAAACGACCCGAGTGTGTATCTTAGATTAGTATAATTTTCGTGTAGTAACTGTGCATTCGTGTCTTTGTTTGCTATCTTTGCAAACCAATATGTGTTTCTGTATCATGAGCTTGCTTATATCTCATTGTAGCACTTTGTTATGTTAATAATATTCTTGCCTTTCAAAAAAAAAAAAAAAAAAAAAAAAAAAAACCTTGTATAATATATAATGTAGAATAATATGAGTTGTGGTACTTTCCAAAAATGTACTCCCTCCGTCCTACCACAAGTGTCCACATTTCTATTTTGGGATGTCCCATTTTAAGTGTCCACTTTGTGTTTCAACCAATGAGAAAGGTTATTCTGGAGAGAGAAGATTTCTGATTGGTTAAGAATGGAGTTAGTGGGATTTCATAAAACTGTGTGCAAAACGTAAGTGGACACTTTAGTGGTTTGGAGGTAGTATCTATTTTCGTTTGTTGTTGATGTTGATAATTTAAAATTTTTCATGCTATCCAATATTTTTGCAGAGATTTTAAATTAAGCGAAATTGATAGTCTTATTACTCACTCTAACTCTAAACTCAAACACCACTATTATCTTCTAATTTTGTCTGGTTATCTCCAAAGAATTCACCGCCATTGCTCGGAATTTGGACCTCCCATAGTTCAGTTCACCGGCGAGAATTCTCTCTCATGTGGTTATCTTGCCAACCTCCTCAACAACCACACTTTTCATTTCACACGCGCCATCAAAACCCAATCCACTCCCACACGCGCCACCACCCCACCTCCGTCTCTCTCCACCCTCCCTCCACCACGAACAACAATCACTTAATCCAGTCCCTCTGTAAAAAAGGACACATCAAACAAGCCATCCAGAAACTCACCCAAGAACCCAACCCAACTCAACACACTTATGAACTCTTAATTCTCTCATGCTCCGTTGCAAATTCAATACCTGATGCTATAACAGTTAACCGCCGATTAATCGATGATGGGTTCGATAAAGACCCGTTCTTGGCAACTAAACTCATTGATATGTATTCAGAATTGGGGTCGATTGAGTACGCACGTCAAGTGTTCGATGAAATGCCCAACAGAACTATTTATGTATGGAACGCGTTTTTTCAGGCTTTAACACTTGCAGGTCATGGGTTAGATGTGTTTAGTCTGTTTAGTTGTATGAATACGGATGGAATCAAACCAGATAGGTTTACTTACACTTATGTGTTAAAGGCTTGTGTTGCATCGGATTCTTCGTTTTCGTTGTTACCGAAAGGGAAAGAGATACATGCCCATATATTGCGACATGGGTTTGAAACTAATGTTCATATTATGACTACTTTAGTTGATATGTATGCTAAATTTGGATGTGTAACACAAGCAGGGTACGTTTTTAACGAAATGCCATCAAAGAATGTTGTTTCTTGGAGCGCAATGATAGCTTGTTATGCTAAAAACGCGAGACCCTTCGAAGCAATGCAACTTCTTGGTCAAATGATGCTTGAAGTTGATGATTTAGCGCCAAATTCAGTTACAATGGTTAGCGTTCTTCAAGCGTGTGGTTCACTTGCAGCTTTAGAACAAGGGAAGCTATTGCACGGATATATACTTAGAAGAGGTCTTGATTCGGTTTTGCCGGTTATTGCGTCACTAATTACCATGTATTCAAGATGTGGTGAACTCGAATTGGGAAAACGTGTTTTTGACCAAATGGTCAGAAGAGATGTGGTGTCATGGAATGCTTTGATCTCGAGTTACGGAATGCATGGATTTGGCGAAAAGGCGATTGAAGTTTACAATGAAATGGTTTCAAACAAGATTGTTCCTAGTCCGATAACGTTTGTTAGTTTACTTGGAGCTTGTAGTCATTCGGGTCTTGTGGAAAAAGGGAAGATTTTGTTTGAATCTATGATTAAAGATCATGGAATTAGGCCTAGCGTTGAACATTATGCTTGTATGGTGGATCTTTTAGGTCGAGCCAATAGATTAGACGAAGCAATTAAGATTATACAAGATATGAGAATCGAACCGGGGCCCAAAGTATGGGGTTCTCTACTTGGTTCGTGTAGGATTCATTGCAATGTTGAGCTAGGTGAAAGAGCAAGCAAGCGCCTTTTTGAGCTTGAACCTACAAACGCGGGTAACTATGTACTTTTAGCTGAAATTTATGCATCAAAATGTTTATGGGATAAAGTTTTGAATGTGAAGAAGCTTTTACAAGATCGAGGGCTTGAAAAGAAATCGGGGTGTAGTTGGATTGAAGTAAAGAGGAAGATATATTCGTTTGCATCGGTTGATGAATTTAATCCACATATTGACCAACTTCATGCTTTTTTGATCCAATTATCGATTGAAATGAAGGAGCAAGGGTACAAGCCCGAGACTAAAGTTGTGTTGTATGATGTTGAAGAGGAAGAAAAAGAAAGGATTTTGTTGGGTCATAGTGAGAAATTGGCGGTTGCGTTTGGGTTGATTAATAGTTCGAAAGGAGAAACAATTAGGATTACAAAGAATTTAAGGTTATGTGAAGATTGTCATTCTGTTACAAAGTTTTTGTCGAAATTTGCTAATAGAGAGATTATGGTTCGTGATGTGAATCGAATACATTGTTTTAAAGATGGGGTTTGTTCATGTGGGGATTATTGGTAATGTTGGTAATCATACTTTGATCTTCATCTTTATAATGTATAAGGGTTTCTTGTTTGTAGAGTTTGCAGTGGAGCTTAAAGGGACTGATTATACATGTATATAGTTTCTAGTTGATAATGAAAAGCTTTTATAAATGATGAATGTTGGTTTACAGAATCATTTTGATAATAATCATTAGTTAGTAAAGAGATTAATCAAAACTAATGTTGTAATAATAATTATGATTATGATTATGATATAACCCAGTATGAACAATCCACTAAACATCACATTGCTACAAAATCATCCGAATACAATTCAAATTCTCATATCATAACCATAAATCCGTAATCTACTTTGACGAATTAGTAATCAAATCAAGTAACACGAGAAAAAATAATACTCCCAGCTACGTCCCTAATTTATTGTCCCGAATTAATTGTCAACTTTAATAAATAGAGAAAAGAATAAGAATAGAAAAAAATAAGGTTGTGTTTGGCGCGTAGCTTATTGGAGCTTATGGAAGCTTATGGGAGTTTGAGCTTATGATTTTAATAAGCTTCAAGTCATAAGCTTCGTTTGGTAGACAAAAAAAATAGAGCTTATGAAAATCATAAGCTCTGAAAAAATAAGCTACTTGTATAGTAGCTTATGAAAAAAAAGTAGAGCTTATGAACTGAAAAATAAGCTCCAGCTAGTTTACCAAACATTTATAAAAAATAATAAGCTCCAGATACCAGCTTCAAAAATAAGCTCCAGCTCCAGCTCCTGCTCCTGCTCCTAAGCTCCAGCTCCAGCTATAAGCTCCAGCTCCAGCTACTTTCGTCCAAACACACCCTAAAAAGGTTAATTTATATTATGATCTTAATGTATGTGGATAGTATTAAAGGAGAAAAGAAAAAGTAATGGTGTAACTAGAAAGTATACATTATTTTTATGATATTTTCTTGTGCGTGTATTTTTATGTGTAGATAATTAAATAGATATGAGGGAGTAATAAATTAATAACCTCAAAAATTCTTTTTCCCTAGCTGATTTTTTGATTCGAAAAACGTCCATACATAGGATCATAACATAATCCACGCGAAAACTATTCAGTAATCAGTAATTACAATTACAATGAAACGATATATAATGACTTGCGTGGACAGAGATGGCGTTGCTAACTTTACAAAAGATTAAATTGATATATTATTTTTTTGTGAACAATGTAGATAACAGATCGTCTGGGTGGTGTAGTCGGTTATCACGCTAGTCTCACACACTAGAGGTCCCCGGTTCGAACCCGGGCTCAGACAAATTTAATTTTTAAGCTAATTTAGAGAGCAACAAATTTATGGAGAAGTTTTAACATACAAATAAAACCATTGATAAGAAAAATAAGTGATGGATTATGTGCGGATTCGGTGTAAACAAGTGGAGCAAAAGAAACTTTTTTTATTTATAAACATAAACATCATTACATTTCATGACATCAATTATTATTGTTGCTTCTGTTGTTGTAATAAGTAGTATTTTTTTTTTTTTTTTTTTTTTTTTTTTTTTTTTTTTGAAAGGCATGTTAGTTTTCATCGCACGATTAGTGGTTAGATCGCATCGCATCGCACTTTCCAGGAGGAAACCGCCACCATCCAAACGGGCAGGTGGGGAAAACCCCCTGGTGAGACTCGAACCCGGGTCTCCTCGAAAACCATGCAAGCATGGTTACCAATGAGGCAAAGCCCCATTGGCTGTAATAAGTAGTATTATATTTTTTATTTATTTGCAAAAAACTAAAACTTTTTTAACAACTCCAGATTTTTAATCAAAATGATGAAACCTTGAAAAATATACAACCTAAAGGTAACTTGGCCAAAAAAAAACCCACAAAAACCACAAGGATCACTACTACCGATATACACAAACTAAGGGACACCAACTCAAAAAGACAAAAGAGAATCATCCAAACACATAAATACAAACTCCCAAAATCAAATTCCCTCAACATTAAAATTTCCCCAACTCCTCCTCGTGAACCTTTCAGGCCTTAGGCTTAATTTTTCGTTTTTGTTTTGGAGTTGGGGTTGTACTCGAGTTAATCATTTTTCCTTTGACCCAAACTAAGTATGAGATGTAAATATAAATATAATGTATTTATGTTGCAAATATAATATATACTGAGTAATATATAATCTATGTTCTCAGTTCATTCAAATACAATGATTATTACGGAGTACATTTCCCACTTTCGTCAGTGTTATTTTGGCCGCGGAAGGATTAAACATATTAACGAAGGCGGCTACGGATAAGGGGTTATTTAAGAGTGTTGAAATTGGAAATGATAAAGTGTTACTCTCACATCTTCAATATGCGGATGACACGCTTTTCATTGGCAAATGGAACCGTGAAAACATATATAGCCTTCGAAATCTCCTAAAATGCTTCGAGTTAGCTTCGGGTCTTAAAGTAAACTTTCAAAAAAGTTGTATTTTCGGGATTGGTGTCGGTATTGATAAAGTAACTTTTTTAGCTAACCGCATAGGATGCAAAGCCGGTGATTTCCCCTTTACGTACCTTGGGTTACCTATCGGATCTAAAATGAACAAATTGAAAGATTGGACTCCGGTGATAGACAAAATCAAAAATAGGCTTTCGGATTGGAGGATGCACTCGATGTCTTTTGGAGGAAGATTGGTCCTTATTAAATCGGTTCTAAATAGTCTTCCGTTGTACTATTTCTCTTTGTTTCGTGCCCCACCGTGTGTGATCAAATATTTAGAGTGTGTGAGGAGAAATTTTTTTAGGGGCGGGTCGGGATTCGAGACAAAAATCTCATGGGTTAAATGGGACTCGGTTGTTCCTTCTTACGATAAGGGAGGGTTAAATATTGGGCTTTTAAAATACAAAAATCTTTCACTTTTGGGGAAATGGTGGTGGAGGTTTAAAACCGAAACCAATTCTTTGTGGGTCAAAATTATTCAAAGTATTTACGGGTCTAATGGCGGTTTGAATTCGGGGTCGGATGCTTTTCTGCCCTCGTCTTCAAGCCCTTGGCAAAGAATCATTGACACAGGTTCTATCATTGACGGCTTTGGAATCGAATTCGGGAACTTGTTCATGCGGGTGATTAGAAATGGTGCTGAAACTAGCTTTTGGAACGATTATTGGGCTGGAAATTTCAAGCTCAGTGAGCGTTTCCCGAGGCTATACTGTAACACCCCAACTTAACATGACCACAATATTGTCCGCTTTGCCCGCAGGCGCACGACTTTTTCTTTGCGACCACACACGAGAAGCACTTTCCCAGGAGGTCACCCATCCTGGTAGTGCTCTCGCCCGAGCACGCTTAACCACAACGTACCCGCACTTCTACTCAGCCTGTGATCCCAAAACGCGTTGTGTCATTTAAGCGTGAGTATTACCTTATAATCCCATGATCACTCATGTTCGTGGGCGATGTAGGATTTGCCTAGGGTGTTACATTTACCCCCCCTTAGGGACTCATCGTCCTCGATGAGGTTTGCCCCACCACCCCTGTAGTGACCCGAACTTTTCCATGTTTATATATATTAATTGAGATTGATATTTACATGATTAAATGTTTCCAACATGTTAAGCAATCAAACTTGTTAAGACTTGATTAATTGAAATATGTTTCATATAGACAATTGACCACCCAAGTTGACCGGTGATTCACGAACGTTAAAACTTGTAAAAACTATATGATGACATATATATGGATATATATATAGTTAACATGATACTATGATAAGTAAACATATCATTAAGTATATTAACAATGAACTACATATGTAAAAACAAGACTACTAACTTAATGATTTTTAAACGAGACATATATGTAACGATTATCGTTGTAAAGACATTTAATGTATATATATCATATTAAGAGATATTCATACATGATAATATCATGATAATATAATAATTTAAAATCTCATTTGATATTATAAACATTGGGTTAACAACATTTAACAAGATCGTTAACCTAAAAGTTTCAAAACAACACTTACATGTAACGACTAACGATGACTTAACGACTCAGTTAAAATGTATATACATGTAGTGTTTTAATATGTATTTATACACTTTTGAAAGACTTCAATACACTTATCAAAATACTTCTACTTAACAAAAATTCTTACAATTACATCCTCGTTCAGTTTCATCAACAATTCTACTCGTATGCACCCGTATTCGTACTCGTACAATACACAGCTTTTAGATGTATGTACTATTGGTATATACACTCCAATGATCAGCTCTTAGCAGCCCATGTGAGTCACCTAACACATGTGGGAACCATCATTTGGCAACTAGCATGAAATATCTCATAAAATTACAAAAATATGAGTAATCATTCATGACTTATTTACATGAAAACAAAATAACATATCCTTTATATCTAATCCATACACCAACGACCAAAAACACCTACAAACACTTTCATTCTCCAATTTTCTTCATCTAATTGATCTCTCTCAAGTTCTATCTTCAAGTTCTAAGTGTTCTTCATAAATTCCAAAAGTTCTAGTTTCATAAAATCAAGAATACTTTCAAGTTTGCTAGCTCACTTCCAATCTTGTAAGGTGATCATCCAACCTCAAGAAATCTTTGTTTCTTACAGTAGGTTATCATTCTAATACAAGGTAATAATCATATTCAAACTTTGGTTCAATTTCTATAACTATAACAATCTTATTTTAAGTGATGATCTTACTTGAACTTGTTTTCGTGTCATGATTCTGCTTCAAGAACTTCGAGCCATCCAAGGATCCATTGAAGCTAGATCCATTTTTCTATTTTCCAGTAGGTTTATCCAAGGAACTTAAGGTAGTAATGATGTTCATAACATCATTCGATTCATACATATAAAGCTATCTTATTCGAAGGTTTAAACTTGTAATCACTAGAACATAGTTTAGTTAATTCTAAACTTGTTCGCAAACAAAAGTTAATCCTTCTAACTTGACTTTTAAAATCAACTAAACACATGTTCTATATCTATATGATATGCTAACTTAATGATTTAAAACCTGGAAACACGAAAAACACCGTAAAACCGGATTTACGCCGTCGTAGTAACACCGCAGGCTGTTTTGGGTTAGTTAATTAAAAACTATGATAAACTTTGATTTAAAAGTTGTTATTCTGAGAAAATGATTTTTATTATGAACATGAAACTATATCCAAAAATTATGGTTAAACTCAAAGTGGAAGTATGTTTTCTAAAATGGTCATCTAGACGTCGTTCTTTCGACTGAAATGACTACCTTTACAAAAACGACTTGTAACTTATTTTTCTGACTATAAACCTATACTTTTTCTGTTTAGATTCATAAAATAGAGTTCAATATGAAACCATAGCAATTTGATTCACTCAAAACGGATTTAAAATGAAGAAGTTATGGGTAAAACAAGATTGGATAATTTTTCTCATTTTAGCTACGTGAAAATTGGTAACAAATCTATTCCAACCATAACTTAATCAACTTGTATTGTATATTATGTAATCTTGAGATACCATAGACACGTATACAATGTTTCGACCTATCATGTCGACACATCTATATATATTTCGGAACAACCATAGACACTCTATATGTGAATGTTGGAGTTAGCTATACAGGGTTGAGGTTGATTCCAAAATATATATAGTTTGAGTTGTGATCAATACTGAGATACGTATACACTGGGTCGTGGATTGATTCAAGATAATATTTATCGATTTATTTCTGTACATCTAACTGTGGACAACTAGTTATAGGTTACTAACGAGGACAGCTGACTTAATAAACTTAAAACATCAAAATATATTAAAAGTGTTGTAAATATATTTTGAACATACTTTAATATATATGTATATATTGTTATAGGTTCGTGAATCAACAGTGGCCAAGTCTTACTTCCCGACGAAGTAAAAATCTGTGAAAGTGAGTTATAGTCCCACTTTTAAAATCTAATATTTTTGGGATGAGAATACATGCAGGTTTTATAAATGATTTACAAAATAGACACAAGTACGTGAAACTACATTCTATGGTTGAATTATCAAAATCGAATATGCCTCTTTTTATTAAGTCTGGTAATCTAAGAATTAGGGAACAGACACCCTAATTGACGCGAATCCTAAAGATAGATCTATTGGGCCTAACAAACCCCATCCAAAGTACCGGATGCTTTAGTACTTCGAAATTTATATCATATCCGAAGGGTGTCCCGGAATGATGGGGATATTCTTATATATGCATCTTGTTAATGTCGGTTACCAGGTGTTCACCATATGAATGATTTTTATCTCTATGTATGGGATGTGTATTGAAATATGAAATCTTGTGGTCTATTATTATGATTTGATATATATAGGTTAAACCTATAACTCACCAACATTTTTGTTGACGTTTTAAGCATGTTTATTCTCAGGTGATTATTAAGAGCTTCCGCTGTCGCATACTTAAATAAGGACGAGATTTGGAGTCCATGCTTGTATGATATTGTGTAAAAACTGCATTCAAGAAACTTATTTTGTTGTAACATATTTGTATTGTAAACCATTATGTAATGGTCGTGTGTAAACAGGATATTTTAGATTATCATTATTTGATAATCTACGTAAAGCTTTTTAAACCTTTATTGATGAAATAAAGGTTATGGTTTGTTTTAAAATGAATGCAGTCTTTGAAAAACGTCTCATATAGAGGTCAAAACCTCGCAACGAAATCAATTAATATGGAACGTTTTTAATCAATAAGAACGGGACATTTCAGTTGGTATCCGAGCGTTGGTCTTAGAGAACCAGAAAATTTGCATTAGTGTGTCTTATCGAGTTTGTTAGGATGCATTAGTGATTCTGGACTTCGACCGTGTTTTCTTTAAAAATGATTGCTTAACATTTTTGTTGGAAACTATATATTTTTAACATATGAATATTATGTGATATATTAATCTCTTAACGTGTTTGATATTATGTGATAGATGTCTACCTCTAGAACAAGTCCCATTGACTCACCTAATAATTATGAAGAGTCAAATGTAAATTGGAATGATTCATGGACTGATTCACAAGTTCCCGAAGAGGAACCGGAAGAAGAGTCGGAACCGGAAGAAGAATCGGAACCGGACGAAGAATCGGAACCGGAAGAAGAATCGGAACCGGTGGGGGAAATAATAAAACGGTTAAGTAAAAGAGAATCCTCAACCAACCGACCAAGGTTAATTATGGTCAATGGTGTTTCCGTCAAGGAAGCAAAATATTGGGAGGATTACCAATTCTCCGATGAATCGGATTCCGACGAGAATTCCAATGATGTTATAGAAATTACCCCAACTGAATTTAAAAAGGCAAAAGAAAATAATAAGGGAAAGGGCATAAAAATAGAGAAATCTAATTCCAACCCCGATGAACTTTATATGTATCGTCAACCCCCGAAGTTCTTAAGTTGTAACAATGACCCGGGAACCTCTAAACCACCAGGTTTTCCTAAACCAATGTGGACAACGACGGCTCGTATTAGGGGAACATCATATATCCCTAGAAACTTGGCAAAACGAACCAAAACCAAAGAAGAAGAAACGAGCGAGTCAGAATAAGATAGTTGTATTCGTGTGGTGTAATATATGTAATATAGTGTTCTTATGCTTTATGATATATGTAAAAATTGCTTGTATTAATAAGTATTTTTTTATGAATCTAACTCTTGTCTATTTTACAGTTTAAAAACACAAAATGGATAGACAACCCAATATTTTAAGAGACCTACCCGGAGACATGATTGATGAAATCTTGTCTAGAGTCGGTCAGAATTCCTCGGCACAACTATTTAAGGCGAGATCAGTTTGTAAGACATTCGAAGAACGTTCCAAGAATGTCTTGGTTTATAAGAGACTTTCGTTCGGAAGATGGGGAATATCACATTGGGAAATCCATAAGTTACGATGTGTTTACTTTGATGCATATATTGCGGGGAACCCAAATGCTATTTTACGCAACGGGTTAAGAAATTATTTTGACTCAGTATATCCGAATATAGGACTTCGTGATTTAGAAAAAGCGGCTAACATGCAACATAATGAAGCATGTTATGCTTACGGGTTAGTAATGTTTGCTTCTCACCAAAGTGAGAACAAGAACATCGGGCTACAACTATTAAACAAAACGTTCCCACAAGTGACAGAGTCGGTAATTGGGGTAAGAAATGAGGTTTTTAGATTGTTACGGGACTGTTGGACATTACGTAACCCTCGTCCCTTTGATGACGTTACAACACGCTGTCTTATCAACGGCCATAACGGTTATGTTGCACAAGACCAAGGATGGGAAGTAGTCCTAGTAAAACCAAAATGCATGACTTGTTTCTGGACGTATGAATTACGTGTCTTTATTGCCTTTGCTGAACGACTTGTGTATTAGCTAGAATTATCTTCACAACTATCTTGTATCAAAGTTATTGTGTGCTATATTTCATGCTTTATGTAAAATAAGCGGTATTGTAAGTTTGTAAAATATTGTATAAAAGTTTGAACGCGAAATATTATTATAATCAGTTTTTCATATAGAATTGTAGTAGTTGAATTGTATATTAGCTACTAAGTATGAACTTAACGGGTAGGTACTACCCGAATTTAAACTTATAAAACGCTAATATGAAGAAAAAGCTTTTATAAATGAGTTCATATTATGCTACGAAATACTATTAACTACTCTTAATATTCTGTATGATTAACTTGTTCCATTTAACTATTTTGAAGGAAATGGCACCGACTACTCGACACACCGTGAATATGAATGAAGAGGAATTCCGTACCTTTCTAGCTTCAAACATAGCCGCAGTACAGGCTGCGCTACATACCAACAATAACCTTGGATCTAGCAGTACAGGAAATCGTGTAGGATGCACCTACAAAGAATTCACTGCCTGCAAACCTTTGGAATTTGATGGAACCGAAGGACCGATCGGATTGAAACGGTGGACCGAGAAGGTCGAATCGGTGTTTGCCATAAGTAAGTGTACTGAAGAAGACAAAGTGAAGTACGCTACGCATACCTTCACAGGTTCTGCGTTAACATGGTGGAATACCTATCTAGAGCAAGTGGGACAAGACGATGCGTACGCACTACCGTGGTCAGCATTCAAGCACTTGATGAACGAGAAGTACCGTCCCAGAACCGAGGTCAATAAGCTCAAGACAGAACTTAGAGGGTTACGAACCCAAGGATTTGATATTACCACGTACGAAAGACGATTCACAGAATTGTGCCTATTGTGTCCGGGAGCATTCGAAGATGAGGAAGAGAAGATCGACGCGTTTGTGAAAGGATTACCGGAAAGAATCCAAGAAGATATAAGTTCACACGAGCCCGCCTCCATACAACAGGCATGTAGAATGGCTCACAAACTAGTGAACCAGATTGAAGAAAGAATTAAAGAACAGACTGCTGAAGAGGCCAATGTGAAGCAAGTCAAAAGAAAGTGGGAGGAAAATGGTGATAAGAATCACCAATACAACAACAACAACAATCGCAACGTCAATCGCAACTACAACAAACAGCTCAACAACAACAACAACAACAACAACAACAACAACAGCAACTACAACAATCATCCCAACAACAATAATAACCGCAACAACAACAACAATCAGAAACAGCTATGCCAAAGGTGTGAAAAGTATCACTCGGGGTTCTGCACCAAATTTTGCAACAAGTGTAAAAGAAATGGTCATAGCGCGGCGAAGTGTGAGGTCTACGGACCAGGGGTTAATAGAACAAAAGGAAAAAATGGTGTCGGAACGAGTAATGGCGGAGCAAGTAGTGTCGGAGCAAGCTATGCCAATGTAGTCTGTTATAAATGTGGAAAACCGGGCCACATTATTAGAAATTGCCCGAACCAGGAGAACACGAATGGACAAGGCCGCGGAAGAGTTTTCAATATTAATGCGGCAGAGGCACAGGAAGACCCGGAGCTTGTTACGGGTACGTTTCTTATTGACAATAAATCTGCTTACGTTTTATTTGATTCGGGTGCGGATAGAAGCTATATGAGTAGAGATTTTTGTGCTAAATTAAGTTGTCCATTGACGCCTTTGGATAGTAAATTTTTACTCGAATTAGCAAATGGTAAATTAATTTCAGCAGATAATATATGTCGGAATCGAGAAATTAAACTGGTTAGCGAAACATTTAAGATTGATTTGATACCAGTAGAGTTAGGGAGTTTTGATGTGATAATCGGTATGGACTGGTTGAAAGAAGTGAAAGCAGAGATCGTTTGTTACAAAAATGCAATCCGCATTATACGAGAAAAAGGAAAACCCTTAATGGTGTACGGAGAAAAGGGCAACACGAAGCAACATCTTATTAGTAATTTGAAGGCACACAAACTAATAAGAAAAGGTTGCTATGCTGTTTTAGCACATGTCGAGAAAGTACAAACTGAAGAAAAGAGCATCAATGATGTTCCCATTGCAAAAGAATTTCCCGATGTATTTCCGAAAAAATTACCGGGATTACCCCCACATCGATCCGTTGAATTTCAAATAGATCTTGTACCAGGAGTTGCACCAATAGCTCGTGCTCCTTACAGACTCGCACCCAGTGAGATGAAAGAACTGCAAAGCCAATTACGAGAATTTTTAGAGCGTGGTTTCATTCGACCAAGCACATCACCGTGGGGAGCTCCTGTTTTGTTTGTCAAGAAGAAAGATGGTACATTCAGGTTGTGTATCGACTACCGAGAGTTGAACAAACTTACCATCAAGAACCGCTACCCACTACCGAGAATCGACGACTTATTTGATCAACTACAAGGCTCGTCTGTTTATTCAAAGATTGACTTACGTTCCGGGTATCATCAAATGCGGGTGAAAGAAGATGATATTCCAAAGACTGCTTTCAGAACACGTTACGGTCATTACGAGTTTATGGTCATGCCGTTTGGTTTAACTAATGCACCAGCTGTGTTCATGGACCTTATGAACCGAGTGTGTGGACCATACCTTGACAAGTTTGTCATTGTTTTCATTGATGACATACTTATTTACTCAAAGAATGACCAAGAACACGGTGAACATTTGAGAAAGGTGTTAGAAGTATTGAGGAAGGAAGAATTGTACGCTAAGTTTTCAAAGTGTGCATTTTGGTTGGAAGAAGTTCAATTCCTCGGTCACATAGTGAACAAAGAAGGTATTAAGGTGGATTCGGCAAAGATAGAAACTGTTGAAAAGTGGGAAACCCCGAAAACTCCGAAACACATACGCCAGTTTTTAGGACTAGCTGGTTACTACAGAAGGTTCATCCAAGATTTTTCCAGAATAGCAAAACCCTTGACTGCATTAACGCATAAAGGGAAGAAATTTGAATGGAAGGATGAACAAGAGAAAGCGTTTCAGTTATTGAAGAAAAAGCTAACTACGGCACCTATATTGTCATTGCCTGAAGGGAATGATGATTTTGTGATTTATTGTGACGCATCAAAGCAAGGTCTCGGTTGTGTATTAATGCAACGAACGAAGGTGATTGCTTATGCGTCTAGACAATTGAAGATTCACGAACAAAATTATACGACGCATGATTTGGAATTAGGCGCGGTTGTGTTTGCATTAAAGACTTGGAGGCACTACTTATATGGGGTCAAAAGTATTATATATACCGACCACAAAAGTCTTCAACACATATTTAATCAGAAACAACTGAATATGAGGCAGCGTAGGTGGATTGAATTATTGAATGATTACGACTTTGAGATTCGTTACCACCCGGGGAAGGCGAATGTGGTAGCCGATGCCTTGAGCAGGAAGGACAGAGAACCCATTCGAGTAAAATCTATGAATATAATGATTCATAATAACATTACTACTCAAATAAGGGAGGCGCAACAAGGAGTTTTAAAAGAGGGAAATTTAAAGGATGAAATACCCAAAGGATCGGAGAAGCATCTTAATATTCGGGAAGACGGAACCCGGTATAGGGCTGAAAGGATTTGGGTACCAAAATTTGGAGATATGAGAGAAATGGTACTTAGAGAAGCTCATAAAACCAGATACTCAATACATCCTGGAACGGGGAAGATGTACAAGGATCTCAAGAAACATTTTTGGTGGCCGGGTATGAAAGCCGATATTGCTAAATATGTAGGAGAATGTTTGACGTGTTCTAAGGTCAAAGCTGAGCATCAGAAACCATCAGGTCTACTTCAACAACCCGAAATCCCGGAATGGAAATGGGAAAACATTACCATGGATTTCATCACTAAATTGCCAAGGACTGCAAGTGGTTTTGATACTATTTGGGTAATAGTTGATCGTCTCACCAAATCCGCACACTTCCTACCAATAAGAGAAGATGACAAGATGGAGAAGTTAGCACGACTGTATTTGAAGGAAGTCGTCTCCAGACATGGAATACCAATCTCTATTATCTCTGATAGGGATGGCAGATTTATTTCAAGATTCTGGCAGACATTACAGCAAGCATTAGGAACTCGTCTAGACATGAGTACTGCCTATCATCCACAAACTGATGGGCAGAGCGAAAAGACGATACAAACGCTTGAAGACATGCTACGAGCATGTGTTATTGATTTCGGAAACAGTTGGGATCGACATCTACCGTTAGCAGAATTTTCCTAAAACAACAGCTACCATTCAAGCATTGAGATGGCGCCGTTTGAAGCACTTTATGGTAGAAAGTAAAGGTCTCCGATTTGTTGGAGTGAAGTGGGGGATAGACAGATTACGGGTCCAGAGATTATACAAGAAACTACCGAGAAGATCATCCAAATTCAACAACGGTTGAAAACCGCCCAAAGTCGACAAAAGAGCTACGCTGACATTAAAAGAAAAGATATAGAATTTGAAATTGGAGAGATGGTCATGCTTAAAGTTGCACCTTGGAAAGGCGTTGTTCGATTTGGTAAACGAGGGAAATTAAATCCAAGGTATATTGGACCATTCAAGATTATTGATCGTGTCGGACCAGTAGCTTACCGACTTGAGTTACCTCAACAACTCGCGGCTGTACATAACACTTTCCACGTCTCGAATTTGAAGAAATGTTTTGCTAAAGAAGATCTCACTATTCCGTTAGATGAAATCCAAATCAACGAAAAACTTCAATTCATCGAAGAACCCGTCGAAATAATGGATCGTGAGGTTAAAAGACTTAAGCAAAACATGATACCAATTGTTAAGGTTCGATGGAATGCTCGTAGAGGACCTGAGTTCACCTGGGAGCGTGAAGATCAGATGAAGAAGAAATACCCGCAACTATTTCCAGAAGATTCATCAACACCTTCAACAGCTTAAAATTTCGGGACGAAATTTATTTAACGGGTAGGTACTGTAGTGACCCGAACTTTTCCATGTTTATATATATTAATTGAGATTGATATTTACATGATTAAATGTTTCCAACATGTTAAGCAATCAAACTTGTTAAGACTTGATTAATTGAAATATGTTTCATATAGACAATTGACCACCCAAGTTGACCGGTGATTCACGAACGTTAAAACTTGTAAAAACTATATGATGACATATATATGGATATATATATAGTTAACATGATACTATGATAAGTAAACATATCATTAAGTATATTAACAATGAACTACATATGTAAAAACAAGACTACTAACTTAATGATTTTTAAACGAGACATATATGTAACGATTATCGTTGTAAAGACATTTAATGTATATATATCATATTAAGAGATATTCATACATGATAATATCATGATAATATAATAATTTAAAATCTCATTTGATATTATAAACATTGGGTTAACAACATTTAACAAGATCGTTAACCTAAAAGTTTCAAAACAACACTTACATGTAACGACTAACGATGACTTAACGACTCAGTTAAAATGTATATACATGTAGTGTTTTAATATGTATTTATACACTTTTGAAAGACTTCAATACACTTATCAAAATACTTCTACTTAACAAAAATTCTTACAATTACATCCTCGTTCAGTTTCATCAACAATTCTACTCGTATGCACCCGTATTCGTACTCGTACAATACACAGCTTTTAGATGTATGTACTATTGGTATATACACTCCAATGATCAGCTCTTAGCAGCCCATGTGAGTCACCTAACACATGTGGGAACCATCATTTGGCAACTAGCATGAAATATCTCATAAAATTACAAAAATATGAGTAATCATTCATGACTTATTTACATGAAAACAAAATAACATATCCTTTATATCTAATCCATACACCAACGACCAAAAACACCTACAAACACTTTCATTCTCCAATTTTCTTCATCTAATTGATCTCTCTCAAGTTCTATCTTCAAGTTCTAAGTGTTCTTCATAAATTCCAAAAGTTCTAGTTTCATAAAATCAAGAATACTTTCAAGTTTGCTAGCTCACTTCCAATCTTGTAAGGTGATCATCCAACCTCAAGAAATCTTTGTTTCTTACAGTAGGTTATCATTCTAATACAAGGTAATAATCATATTCAAACTTTGGTTCAATTTCTATAACTATAACAATCTTATTTTAAGTGATGATCTTACTTGAACTTGTTTTCGTGTCATGATTCTGCTTCAAGAACTTCGAGCCATCCAAGGATCCATTGAAGCTAGATCCATTTTTCTATTTTCCAGTAGGTTTATCCAAGGAACTTAAGGTAGTAATGATGTTCATAACATCATTCGATTCATACATATAAAGCTATCTTATTCGAAGGTTTAAACTTGTAATCACTAGAACATAGTTTAGTTAATTCTAAACTTGTTCGCAAACAAAAGTTAATCCTTCTAACTTGACTTTTAAAATCAACTAAACACATGTTCTATATCTATATGATATGCTAACTTAATGATTTAAAACCTGGAAACACGAAAAACACCGTAAAACCGGATTTACGCCGTCGTAGTAACACCGCAGGCTGTTTTGGGTTAGTTAATTAAAAACTATGATAAACTTTGATTTAAAAGTTGTTATTCTGAGAAAATGATTTTTATTATGAACATGAAACTATATCCAAAAATTATGGTTAAACTCAAAGTGGAAGTATGTTTTCTAAAATGGTCATCTAGACGTCGTTCTTTCGACTGAAATGACTACCTTTACAAAAACGACTTGTAACTTATTTTTCCGACTATAAACCTATACTTTTTCTGTTTAGATTCATAAAATAGAGTTCAATATGAAACCATAGCAATTTGATTCACTCAAAACGGATTTAAAATGAAGAAGTTATGGGTAAAACAAGATTGGATAATTTTTCTCATTTTAGCTACGTGAAAATTGGTAACAAATCTATTCCAACCATAACTTAATCAACTTGTATTGTATATTATGTAATCTTGAGATACCATAGACACGTATACAATGTTTCGACCTATCATGTCGACACATCTATATATATTTCGGAACAACCATAGACACTCTATATGTGAATGTTGGAGTTAGCTATACAGGGTTGAGGTTGATTCCAAAATATATATAGTTTGAGTTGTGATCAATACTGAGATACGTATACACTGGGTCGTGGATTGATTCAAGATAATATTTATCGATTTATTTCTGTACATCTAACTGTGGACAACTAGTTATAGGTTACTAACGAGGACAGCTGACTTAATAAACTTAAAACATCAAAATATATTAAAAGTGTTGTAAATATATTTTGAACATACTTTAATATATATGTATATATTGTTATAGGTTCGTGAATCAACAGTGGCCAAGTCTTACTTCCCGACGAAGTAAAAATCTGTGAAAGTGAGTTATAGTCCCACTTTTAAAATCTAATATTTTTGGGATGAGAATACATGCAGGTTTTATAAATGATTTACAAAATAGACACAAGTACGTGAAACTACATTCTATGGTTGAATTATCAAAATCGAATATGCCTCTTTTTATTAAGTCTGGTAATCTAAGAATTAGGGAACAGACACCCTAATTGACGCGAATCCTAAAGATAGATCTATTGGGCCTAACAAACCCCATCCAAAGTACCGGATGCTTTAGTACTTCGAAATTTATATCATATCCGAAGGGTGTCCCGGAATGATGGGGATATTCTTATATATGCATCTTGTTAATGTCGGTTACCAGGTGTTCACCATATGAATGATTTTTATCTCTATGTATGGGATGTGTATTGAAATATGAAATCTTGTGGTCTATTATTATGATTTGATATATATAGGTTAAACCTATAACTCACCAACATTTTTGTTGACGTTTTAAGCATGTTTATTCTCAGGTGATTATTAAGAGCTTCCGCTGTCGCATACTTAAATAAGGACGAGATTTGGAGTCCATGCTTGTATGATATTGTGTAAAAACTGCATTCAAGAAACTTATTTTGTTGTAACATATTTGTATTGTAAACCATTATGTAATGGTCGTGTGTAAACAGGATATTTTAGATTATCATTATTTGATAATCTACGTAAAGCTTTTTAAACCTTTATTGATGAAATAAAGGTTATGGTTTGTTTTAAAATGAATGCAGTCTTTGAAAAACGTCTCATATAGAGGTCAAAACCTCGCAACGAAATCAATTAATATGGAACGTTTTTAATCAATAAGAACGGGACATTTCAACCCCCAACGGTACATGAGTGGCTCTGATACCATTCTGTAACACCCCAACTTAACATGACCACAATATTGTCCGCTTTGCCCGCAGGCGCACGGCTTTTTCTTTGCGACCACACACGAGAAGCACTTTCCCAGGAGGTCACCCATCCTGGTAGTGCTCTCGCCCGAGCACGCTTAACTGCAGCGTACTCACACATCTGCTCTGCCTGTGATCCCAAAACGCGTTGTGTCATTTAAGCGTGAGTATTACCTTATAATCCCATGATCACTCATGTCCGTTGGCGATGTGGGATTTGCCTAGGGTGTTACATTCACCCCCGTTAGGGACTCATCGTCCTCGATGAGGTTTGCCCCACCACCTCCACCGGCACATGAGTGGCTCTGATACCATTCTGTAACACCCCAGCTTAACATGACCACAATATTGTCCGCTTTGCCCGCAGGCGCACGGCTTTTTCTTGGCGACCACACACGAGAAGCACTTTCCCAGAAGGTCACCCATCCTGGTAGTGCTCTCGTCCGAGCACGCTTAACTGCAGCGTACTCACACATCTGCTCTGCCTGTGATCCCAAAACGCGTTGTGTCATTTAAGCGTGAGTATTACCTTATAATCCCATGATCATTCATGTCCGTTGGCGATGTGAGATTTGCCTAGGGTGTTACATTGTAACGACTAACGATGACTTAACGACTCAGTTAAAATGTATATACATATAGTGTTTTAATATGTATTTATACACTTTTGAAAGACTTCAATACACTTATCAAAATACTTCTACTTAACAAAAATGCTTACAATTACATCCTCGTTCAGTTTCATCAACAATTCTACTCGTATGCACCCGTATTCGTACTCGTACAATACACAGCTTTTAGATGTATGTACTATTGGTATATACACTCCAATTATCAGCTCTTAGCAGCCCATGTGAGTCACCTAACACATGTGGGAACCATCATTTGGCAACTAGCATGAAATATCTCATAAAATTACAAAAATATGAGTAATCATTCATGACTTATTTACATGAAAACAAAATTACATATCCTTTATATCTAATCCATACACCAACGACCAAAAACACCTACAAACACTTTCATTCTTCAATTTTCTTCATCTAATTGATCTCTCTCAAGTTCTATCTTCAAGTTCTAAGTGTTCTTCATATATTCTACAAGTTCTAGTTACATAAAATCAAGAATACTTTCAAGTTTGCTAGCTCACTTCCAATCTTGTAAGGTGATCATCCAACCTCAAGAAATCTTTGTTTCTTACAGTAGGTTATCATTCTAATACAAGGTAATAATCATATTCAAACTTTGGTTCAATTTCTATAACTATAACAATCTTATTTCAAGTGATGATCTTACTTGAACTTGTTTTCGTGTCATGATTCTGCTTCAAGAACTTCGAGCCATCCAAGGATCCGTTGAAGCTAGATCCATTTTTCTCTTTTCCAGTAGGTTTATCCAAGGAACTTAAGGTAGTAATGATGTTCATAACATCATTCGATTCATACATATAAAGCTATCTTATTCGAAGGTTTAAACTTGTAATCACTAGAACATAGTTTAGTTAATTCTAAACTTGTTCTCAAACAAAAGTTAATCCTTCTAACTTGACTTTTAAAATCAACTAAACACATGTTCTATATCTGTATGATATGCTAACTTAATGATTTAAATCCTGGAAACACGAAAAACACCGTAAAACCGGATTTACGCCGTCGTAGTAACACCGCGGGCTGTTTTGGGTTAGTTAACTAAAAACTATGATAAACTTTGATTTAAAAGTTGTTATTCTGAGAAAATGATTTTTATTATGAACATGAAACTATATCCAAAAATTATGGTTAAACTCAAAGTGGAAGTATGTTTTCTAAAATGGTCATCTAGACGTCGTTCTTTCGACTGAAATGACTACCTTTACAAAAATGACTTGTAACTTATTTTTCCGACTATAAACCTATACTTTATCTGTTTAGATTCATAAAATAGAGTTCAATATGAAACCATAGCAATTTGATTCACTCAAAACGGATTTAAAATGAAGAAGTTATGGGTAAAACAAGATTGGATAATTTTTCTCATTTTAGCTACGTGAAAATTGGTAACAAATCTATTCTAACCATAACTTAATCAACTTGTATTGTATATTATGTAATCTTGAGATACCATAGACGCGTATACAATGTTTCGACCTATCATGTCGACACATCTATATATATTTCGGAACAACCATAGACACTCTATATGTGAATGTTGGAGTTAGCTATACAGGGTTGAGGTTGATTCCAAAATATATATAGTTTGAGTTGTGATCAATACTGAGATACGTATACACTGGGTTGTGGATTGATTCAAGATAATATTTATTGATTTATTTCTGTACATCTAACTGTGGACAACTAGTTGTAGGTTACTAACGAGGACAGCTGACTTAATAAACTTAAAACATCAAAATATATTAAAAGTGTTGTAAATATATTTTGAACATACTTTGATATATATGTATATATTGTTATAGGTTCGTGAATCAACCAGTGGCCAAGTCTTACTTCCCGACGAAGTAAAAATCTGTGAAAGTGAGTTATAGTCCCACTTTTAAAATCTAATATTTTTGGGATGAGAATACATGCAGGTTTTATAAATGATTTACAAAATAGACACAAGTACGTGAAACTACATTCTATGGTTGAATTATCGAAATCGAATATGCCCCTTTTTATTAAGTCTGGTAATCTAAGAATTAGGGAACAGACACCCTAATTTACGCGAATCCTAAAGATAGATCTATTGGGTCTAACAAACCCCATCCAAAGTACCGGATGCTTTAGTACTTCGAAATTTATATCATATCCGAAGGGTGTCCCGGAATGATGGGGATATTCTTATATATGTATCTTGTTATTGTCGGTTACCAGGTGTTCACCATATGAATGATTTTTTTCTCTATGTATGGGATGTGTATTGAAATATGAAATCTTGTGGTCTATTATTATGATTTGATATATATAGGTTAAACCTATAACTCACCAACATTTTTGTTGACGTTTTAAGCATGTTTATTCTCAGGTGATTATTAAGAGCTTCCGCTGTCGCATACTTAAATAAGGACGAGATTTGGAGTCCATGCTTGTATGATATTGTGTAAAAACTGCATTCAAGAAACTTATTTTGTTGTAACATATTTGTATTGTAAACCATTATGTAATGGTCGTGTGTAAACGGGATATTTTAGATTATCATTATTTGATAATCTACGTAAAGCTTTTTAAACCTTTATTGATGAAATAAAGGTTATGGTTTGTTTTAAAATGAATGCGGTCTTTGAAAAACGTCTCATATAGAGGTCAAAACCTCGCAACGAAATCAATTAATATGGAACGTTTTTAATCAATAAGAACGGGACATTTCAGTTGGTATCAGAGCATTGGTCTTAGAGAACCAGAATTTTGCATTAGTGTGTCTTATCGAGTTTGTTAGGATACATTAGTGAGTCTGGACTTCGACCGTGTTTACTTGAAAAATGATTGCTTAACAAATTTTGTTGGAAACTATATATTTTTAACATGTGAATATTATGTGATATATTAATCTCTTAACGCGTTTGATATTATGTGATAGATGTCTACCTCTAGAACAAGTCCCATTGACTCACCTAATAATAATGAAGAGTCAAATGTAAATTGGAATGATTCGTGGACTGATTCACAAGTTCCCGAAGAGGAACCGGAAGAAGAGTCGGAACCGGAAGAAGAATCGGAACCGGAAGAAGAATCGGAACCGGATGAAGAAATAGAACCGGTGGGGGAAATAATAAAACGGTTAAGTAAAAGAAAATTCTCAACCAACCGACCAAGGTTAATTATGGTCAATGGTGTTTCCGCCAAGGAAGCAAAATATTGGGAGGATTACCAATTCTCCGATGAATCGGATTCCGACGAGAATTCCGATGATGTTATAGAAATTACCCCAACTGAATTTAAAAAGGCAAAAGAAAATAATAAGGGAAAGGGCATAAAATTAGAGAAATCTAATTCCAACCCCGATGAACTTTATATGTATCGTCAACCCTCGAAGTCCTTAAGTTGTAACAATGACCCGGGAACCTCTAAACCACCAGGTTTTTCTAGACCAATGTGGAAAACGACTGCTCGTATTAGGGGAACATCATATATCCCTAGAAATTTGGCAAAACGAACCAAAACCGAAGAAGAAGAAACAAGCGAGTCGGAATAAGATAGTTGTATTCGTGTGGTGTAATATATGTAATATAGTGTGCTTATGCTTTATGATATATGTAAAAATTGCTTGTATTAATAAGTATTTTTTTTATGAATCTAACTCTTGTCTATTTTACAGTATAAAAACACAAAATGGATAGACAACCCAATATTTTAAGAGACCTACCCGGAGACATGATTGATGAAATCTTGTCTAGAGTCGGTCAGAATTCTTCGGCACAACTATTTAAGGCGAGATCAGTTTGTAAGACATTTGAAGAACGTTCCAAGAATGCCTTGGTTTATAAAAGGCTTTCGTTCGAAAGATGGGGGATATCACATTGGGAAATCCATAAGTTACGATGTGTTTACTTTGACGCATATATTGCGGGGAACCCAAATGCTATTTTACGCAATGGGTTAAGAATTATTTTGACTCAATATATCCGAATATTGGACTTCGTAATTTAGAAAAAGCGGCTAACATGCAACATAAAGAAGCATGTTATGCTTACGGATTAGTAATGTTCGCTTCTCACCAAAGTGAGAACAAGAACATCGGGCTACAACTATTAAACAAAACGTTCCCACAAGTGACGGAGTCGGTAATTGGGGTAAGAAATGAGGTTTTTAGATTGTTACGGGACTGTTGGACATTACGTAACCCTCGTCCCTTTGACGACGTTACAACACGCTGTCTTATCAACGGCCATAACGGTTATGTTCTACAAGACCAAGGATGGGAAGTAATCCTAGTAAAACCAGAATGCATGACTTGTTTCTGGACGTATGAATTACGTGTCTTTATTGCCTTTGCTGAACAACTTGTGTACTAGCTAGAATTATCTTCACAACCATCTTGTATCAAATTTATTGTGTGCTATATTTCATGCTATATGTAAAATAAGCGGTATTGTAAGTTTGTAAAATATTGTGTAAAAGTTTGAACGCGAAATATTATTATAATCAGTTTTTCATATAGAATTGTAGTAGTTGAATTGTATATTAGCTACTAAGTATGAACTTAACGGGTAGGTACTACCCGAATTTAAACTTATAAAACGCTAATATGAAGAAAAAGCTTTTATAAATGAGTTAATATTATGCTACGAAATACTATTAACTACTCTTAATATTCTGTATGATTAACTTGTTCCATTTGACTATTTTGAAGGAAATGACACCGACTACTCGACACACCGTGAATATGAATGAAGAGGAATTCCGTACTTTTCTAGCTTCAAACATAGCTGCAGTACAGGCTGCGCTACATACCAACAATAACCTTGGATCTAGCAGTACAGGAAATCGTGTAGGATGCACCTACAAAGAATTTACTGCCTGCAAACCTTTGGAATTTGATGGAACCGAAGGACCGATCGGATTGAAACGGTGGACCGAGAAGGTCGAATCGGTGTTTGCCATAAGTAAGTGTACTGAAGAGGACAAAGTGAAGTACGCTACGCATACCTTCACAGGTTCTGCGTTAACATGGTGGAATACCTATCTAGAGCAAGTGGGACAAGACGATGCGTACGCACTACCGTGGTCAGCATTCAAGCACTTGATGAACGAGAAGTACCGTCCCAGAACCGAGGTCAATAAGCTCAAGACAGAACTTAGAGGGTTACGAACCCAAGGATTTGATATTACCACATACGAAAGACGATTCACAGAATTGTGCCTATTGTGTCCGAGAGCATTCGAAGATGAGGAAGAGAAGATCGACGCGTTTGTGAAAGGATTACCGGAAAGAATCCAAGAAGATATAAGTTCACACGAGCCCGCCTCCATACAACAGGCATGTAGAATGGCTCACAAACTAGTGAACCAGATTGAAGAAAGAATTAAAGAACAGACTGCTGAAGAGGCCAATGTGAAGCAAGTCAAAAGAAAGTGGGAGGAAAACAGTGATAAGAATCACCAATACAACAACAACAACAATTACAACAATAATCGCAACAATTATCCCAACAATCGCAACATCAATCGCAACTACAACAAACGGCCCAACAACAACAACAACAACAACAGCAACTACAACAATCATCCCAACAACAATAATAACCGCAAAAACAACAACAACAATCAGAAGCAGCTATGCCAAAGGTGTGAAAAGTATCACTCGGGGTTCTGCACCAAATTTTGCAACAAGTGTAAAAGAAATGGTCATAGCGCGGCGAAGTGTGAGGTCTACGGACCAGGGGTTAATAGAATGAAAGGAACAAATGGTGCCGGAACGAGTAATGGCGGAGCAAGTAGTGTCAGAGAAAGTTATGCCAATGTAGTTTGTTATAAATGTGGAAAACCGGGCCACATTATTAGAAATTGCCCAAACCAGGAGAACACAAATGGACAAGGCCCCGGAAGAGTTTTCAATATTAATGCGGCAGAGGCACAGGAAGACCCGGAGCTTGTTACGGGTACGTTTCTTATTGACAATAAATCTGCTTACGTTTTATTTGATTCGGGTGCGGATAGAAGCTATATGAGTAGAGATTTTTGTGCTAAATTAAGTTGTCCATTGACGCCTTTGGATAGTAAATTTTTACTCGAATTAGCAAACGGTAAATTAATTTCAGCAGATAATATATGTCGGAATCGAGAAATTAATCTGGTTAGCGAAACATTTAAGATTGACTTGATACCAGTAGAGTTAGGGAGTTTTGATGTGATAATCGGTATGGACTGGTTGAAAGAAGTGAAAGCAGAGATCGTTTGTTACAAAAATGCAATTCGCATTATACGAGAAAAAGGAAAATCCTTAATGGTGTACGGAGAAAAGGGCAACACGAAGCTACATCTTATTAGTAATTTGAAGGCACAAAAACTAATAAGAAAAGGTTGCTATGCTGTTCTAGCACACGTCGAGAAAGTACAAACTGAAGAAAAGAGCATCAATGATGTTCCCGTCGCAAAAGAATTTCCCGATGTATTTCCGAAAGAATTACCGGGATTACCCCCACATCGATCCGTTGAATTTCAAATAGATCTTGTACCAGGAGCTGCACCAATAGCTCGTGCTCCTTACAGACTCGCACCCAGCGAGATGAAAGAACTGCAAAGCCAATTACAAGAACTTTTAGAGCGTGGTTTCATTCGACCAAGCACATCACCATGGGGAGCTCCTGTTTTGTTTGTCAAGAAGAAAGATGGTACATTCAGGTTGTGTATCGACTACCGAGAGTTGAACAAACTTACCATCAAGAACCGCTACCCACTACCGAGAATCGACGACTTATTTGATCAACTACAAGGCTCGTCTGTTTATTCAAAGATTGACTTACGTTCCGGGTATCATCAAATGCGGGTGAAAGAAGATGATATTCCAAAGACTGCTTTCAGAACACGTTACGGTCATTATGAGTTTATGGTCATGCCGTTTGGTTTAACTAATGCACCAGCTGTGTTCATGGACCTTATGAACCGAGTGTGTGGACCATACCTTGACAAGTTTGTCATTGTTTTCATTGATGACATACTTATTTACTCAAAGAATGACCAAGAACACGGTGAACATTTGAGAAAGGTGTTAGTAGTATTGAGGAAAGAAGAATTGTACGCTAAGTTTTCAAAGTGTGCATTTTGGTTGGAAGAAGTTCAATTCCTCGGTGACATAGTGAACAAAGAAGGTATTAAGGTGGATCCGGCAAAGATAGAAACTGTTGAAAAGTGGGAAACCCCGAAAACTCCGAAACACATACGCCAGTTTTTAGGACTAGCTGGTTACTACCGAAGGTTCATTCAAGACTTTTCCAGAATAGCAAAACCCTTGACTGCATTAACGCATAAAGGGAAGAAATTTGAATGGAATGATGAACAAGAGAAAGCATTTCAGTTATTGAAGAAAAAGCTAACTACGGCACCTATATTGTCATTGCCTGAAGGGAATGATGATTTTGTGATTTATTGTGACGCATCAAAGCAAGGTCTCGGTTGTGTATTAATGCAACGAACAAAGGTGATTGCTTATGCGTCTAGACAATTGAAGATTCACGAACGAAATTATACGACGCATGATTTGGAATTAGGCGCGGTTGTTTTTGCATTAAAGACTTGGAGGCACTACTTATATGGGGTCAAAAGTATTATATATACCGACCACAAAAGTCTTCAACACATATTTAATCAGAAACAACTGAATATGAGGCAGCGTAGGTGGATTGAATTATTGAATGATTACGACTTTGAGATTCGTTACCACCCAGGGAAGGCAAATGTGGTAGCCGATGCCTTGAGCAGGAAGGACAGAGAACCCATTCGAGTAAAATCTATGAATATAATGATTCATAATAACCTTACTACTCAAATAAAGGAGGCGCAACAAGGAGTTTTAAAAGAGGGAAATTTAAAGGATGAAATACCCAAAGGATCGGAGAAGCATCTTAATATTCGGGAAGACGGAACCCGGTATAGGGCTGAAAGGATTTGGGTACCAAAATTTGGAGATATGAGAGAAATGGTACTTAGAGAAGCTCATAAAACCAGATACTCAATACATCCTGGAACGGGGAAGATGTACAAGGATCTCAAGAAACATTTTTGGTGGCCGGGTATGAAAGCCGATGTTGCTAAATACGTAGGAGAATGTTTGACGTGTTCTAAGGTCAAAGCTGAGCATCAGAAACCATCAGGTCTACTTCAACAACCCGAAATCCCGGAATGGAAATGGGAAAACATTACCATGGATTTCATCACTAAATTGCTAAGGACTGCAAGTGGTTTTGATACTATTTGGGTAATAGTTGATCGTCTCACCAAATCAGCACACTTCCTGCCAATAAGAGAAGATGACAAGATGGAGAAGTTAGCACGACTGTAATTGAAGGAAGTCGTCTCCAGACATGGAATACCAATCTCTATTATCTCTGATAGGGATGGCAGATTTATTTCAAGATTCTGGCAGACATTACAGCAAACATTAGGAACTCGTCTAGACATGAGTACTGCCTATCATCCACAAACTGATGGGCAGAGCGAAAGGACGATACAAACGCTTGAAGACATGCTACGAGCATGTGTTATTGATTTCGGAAACAGTTGGGATCGATATCTACCATTAGCATAATTTTCCTACAACAACAGCTACCATTCAAGCATTGAGATGGCACCGTTTGAAGCACTTTATGGTAGAAAGTTCAGGTCTCCGATTTGCTGGAGTGAAGTGGGGGATAGAAAGATTACGAGTCCGGAGATTATACAAGAAACTACCGAGAAGATCATCCAAATTCAACAACGGTTGAAAACCGCCCAAAGTCGACAAAAGAGCTACGCTGACATTAAAAGAAAAGATATAGAATTTGAAATTGGAGAGATGGTCATGCTTAAAGTTGCACCTTGGAAAGGCGTTGTTCGATTTGGTAAACGAGGGAAATTAAATCCAAGGTATATTGGACCATTCAAGATTATTGATCGTGTCGGACCAGTAGCTTACCGACTTGAGTTACCTCAACAACTCGCGACTGTACATAACACTTTCCACGTCTCGAATTTGAAGAAATGTTTTGCTAAAGAAGATCTCACTATTCCGTTAGATGAAATCCAAATCAACGAAAAACTTCAATTCATCGAAGAACCCGTCGAAATAATGGATCGTGAGGTTAAAAGACTTAAGCAAAACAAGATACCAATTGTTAAGGTTCGATGGAATGCTCGTAGAGGAACCGATTTCACCTGGGAGCATGAAGATCAGATGAAGAAGAAATACCCACATCTATTTCCAGAAGATTCGTCAACACCTTCAACAGCTTAAAATTTCGGGACGAAATTTATTTAACGGGTAGGTACTGTAGTGACCCGAACTTTTCCATGTTTATATATATTAATTGAGTTTGATATTTACATGATTAAATGTTTCCAACATGTTAAGCAATCAAACTTGTTAAGACTTGATTAATTGAAATATGTTTCATATAGACAATTGACCACCCAAGTTGACCGGTGATTCACGAACGTTAAAACTTGTAAAAACTATATGATGACATATATATGGATATATATATATATATAGTTAACATGATACTATGATAAGTAAACATATCATTAAGTATATTAACAATGAACTACATATGTAAAAACAAGACTACTAACTTAATGATTTTTAAACGAGACATATATGTAACGATTATCGTTGTAAAGACATTTAATGTATATATATCATATTAAGAGATATTCATACATGATAATATCATGATAATATAATAATTTAAAATCTCATTTGATATTATAAACATTGGGTTAACAACATTTAACAAGGTTGTTAACCTAAAGGTTTCAAAACAACACTTACATGTAACGACTAACGATGACTTAACGACTCAGTTAAAATGTATATACATATAGTGTTTTAATATGTATTTATACACTTTTGAAAGACTTCAATACACTTATCAAAATACTTCTACTTAACAAAAATGCTTACAATTACATCCTCGTTCAGTTTCATCAACAATTCTACTCGTATGCACCCGTATTCGTACTCGTACAATACACAGCTTTTAGATGTATGTACTATTGGTATATACACTCCAATGATCAGCTATTAGCAGCCCATTTGAGTCACCTAACACATGTGGGAACCATCATTTGGCAACTAGCATGAAATATCTCATAAAATTACAAAAATATGAGTAATCATTCATGACTTATTTACATGAAAACAAAATTACATATCCTTTATATCTAATCCATACACCAACGACCAAAAACACCTACAAACACTTTCATTCTTCAATTTTCTTCATCTAATTGATCTCTCTCAAGTTCTATCTTCAAGTTCTAAGTGTTCTTCATATATTCTACAAGTTCTAGTTACATAAAATCAAGAATACTTTCAAGTTTGCTAGCTCACTTCCAATCTTGTAAGGTGATCATCCAACCTCAAGAAATCTTTGTTTCTTACAGTAGGTTATCATTCTAATACAAGGTAATAATCATATTCAAACTTTGGTTCAATTTCTATAACTATAACAATCTTATTTCAAGTGATGATCTTACTTGAACTTGTTTTCGTGTCATGATTCTGCTTCAAGAACTTCGAGCCATCCAAGGATCCGTTGAAGCTAGATCCATTTTTCTCTTTTCCAGTAGGTTTATCCAAGGAACTTAAGGTAGTAATGATATTCATAACATCATTCGATTCATACATATAAAGCTATCTTATTCGAAGGTTTAAACTTGTAATCACTAGAACATAGTTTAGTTAATTCTAAACTTGTTCGCAAACAAAAGTTAATCCTTCTAACTTGACTTTTAAAATCAACTAAACACATGTTCTATATCTATATGATATGCTAACTTAATGATTTAAAACCTGGAAACACGAAAAACACCGTAAAACCGGATTTACGCCGTCGTAGTAACACCGCGGGCTGTTTTGGGTTAGTTAACTAAAAACTATGATAAACTTTGATTTAAAAGTTGTTATTCTGAGAAAATGATTTTTATTATGAACATGAAACTGTATCCAAAAATTATGGTTAAACTCAAAGTGGAAGTATGTTTTCTAAAATGGTCATCTAGACGTCGTTCTTTCGACTGAAATGACTACCTTTACAAAAACGACTTGTAACTTATTTTTCTGACTATAAACCTATACTTTATATGTTTAGATTCATAAAATAGAGTTCAATATGAAACCATAGTAATTTGAATCACTCAAAACGGATTTAAAATGAAGAAGTTATGGGTAAAACAAGATTGGATAATTTTTCTCATTTTACCTACGTGAAAATTGGTAACAAATCTATTCTAACCATAACTTAATCAACTTGTATTGTATATTATGTAATCTTGAGATACCATAGACACGTATACAATGTTTCGACCTATCATGTCGACACATCTATATATATTTCGGAACAACCATAGACACTCTATATGTGAATGTTGGAGTTAGCTATACAGGGTTGAGGTTGATTCCAAAATATATATAGTTTGAGTTGTGATCAATACTGAGATACATATACACTGGGTCGTGGATTGATTCAAGATAATATTTATTGATTTATTTCTGTACATCTAACTGTGGACAACTAGTTGTAGGTTACTAACGAGGACAGCTGACTTAATAAACTTAAAACATCAAAATATATTAAAAGTGTTGTAAATATATTTTGAACATACTTTGATATATATGTATATATTGTTATAGGTTCGTGAATCAACCAGTGGCCAAGTCTTACTTCCCGACGAAGTAAAAATCTGTGAAAGTGAGTTATAGTCCCACTTTTAAAATCTAATATTTTTGGGATGAGAATACATGTAGGTTTTATAAATGATTTACAAAATAGACACAAGTACGTGAAACTACATTCTATGGTTGAATTATCGAAATCGAATATGCCCCTTTTTATTAAGTCTGGTAATCTAAGAATTAGGGAACAGACACCCTAATTGACGCGAATCCTAAAGATAGATCTATTGGGCCTAACAAACCCCATCCAAAGTACCGGATGACCCGGGAATTTTCAACCAAAATTAAACTTAATCTTTATATGGTTTCGACATGATAAGCAAAAACCTGTAATGTTGAGTCTCGAAAGTTTTGGAATTATATTCATGTAAAAAATTACCCTTTGACCATGCCTGACGATTCACGAACAACCAATTGTAAATAGATATGTAAATATGTATATGTATATATTATAACTTTAATACATTATTTAGGAATGTTCGTTTTACTCACTTAACAAAATTAATAACGGATAATTATATATAAAAAAAATGGAAAATTAATATATGTAATATACGAGTATTGTAATGAGAATGATTTATAAGTATTTTATGTAGAAATTTATAATAATTATTTATATGACTACAATTATTAATACTTCGTTGTTATTACTAATAGTAATATTAATATTAATGTTAATATTTGTATTGTTAATATTACTAAATAAAATATAAGAAATTTGATATATTTAATGCGTTATAATTGTTATCATTATTAATATAATTATTATTATACTTATTAGTAAATTATGAATTGTTATAATACTTATTATTATTATCATCTTTAAAATTATTACTATTATAAATATTTATACTATTACTATTACTATTATTATTATTTATTATCAATAATTAATAATACTATTACTAAGATATTTATCATTATTAATTATTAGCATATTAAATATAAAACATAAACACAGAAAGTCCAATAATCTGTTCCCCATCGTAATCAGTTTTAAATTTTTGTGGTTGTCTTCGAATACTGCTTTCGATCCATTCTCCATAAAACAGACGATAAATTCAGATTGTTGACAAAAGCTATTTGATTTTTCCTCCATCATCAAATTTCAATTTCTTTAAACTTCTATTTTTTTTTTAAAAACAGTCCCCTGTACGCGTTCCAATTTTTTTTTCATACGCTTGAACTCCAATCAATCTCAAAAACTAAAAATACAGTCTTGTTGGAAATCCTCTATTTGTACTATCTGTAAAATTTCAAATTCTAATTTGCAAAATCGAAGATGAATTTCGAAGTCAAAGGTTTATTATCAGAAAGTCAAATAGTTAGTCCATCAGGAAATTCGAATCAATTTTGATGTTTCAAGATAAATTGATGATCTAGAGAGTTTCTAGGAATGATTTCACACCTCTTTCATGAAGAAAGCTTGGGCTAAAACGATCTTAAAAATGAAATCAAGGTTTGAGTTCATGGGTATTATCGCGAGCTGTTTACAGCTTTAAATTTTTTTATTTTTTTTATTTTTTTTTATTTTTGCTATCTGGCTCTGTTAATTCCAACCACCAGAATAATTGTCTCTATTTCATATTACAAATCCTAATTCAAATTTACCTTACATACTGATGTGGTATTTGATTCCTGATCGAATTGGTTGGTGAAGGAGATGGAACAGAATTAGGTCGGGTTAAATACAATCAGGTTATAAATATAAATAGAAAAACTGATCGGTTCAGTGGTTTGGGGCGTGTGCAGTCAACGGGAGGTCACGGGTTCGAGTCCCACTTGGAGCATTTTTTTTGAGGGTATACACTTTTAATTCCATTTCCATTTCTATTATTATTATTATTTTTATTATTATTATTATTATTATTATTATTATTATTATTATTATTATTATTATTATTATTATTATTATTATTATTATTATTATTATTATTATTATTATTATTATTATTATTATTATTATTATTATTATTAGTGTTATTGATATTAGTGTTATTATTGTTATTATTATAATTATTATTAGTATTACAAATATAAGTATTAGTTGCTACTTATTATTATTATAAAAATTAAATATTCAATTATGATTGTTATTATTATTGTATTATTAATATTAATATCATTACTATTAATAGCATTAATATTATGTAATATTATTGTTGATATTATCATTAGTATTAAGATTGTTATTTTTATATATCGTACAATTATGATTAGGATTATTAATAAGTATTATACGTTTATGAACTAAACTTGGAAAATATGGAAACTGTTGTGATCTGAAATAAGATAACTATTTAGATAAATATAAGATTGACATTGACTAGGATTTAACTATGATCGTGCGCATTGTAAACAAAATAGCTATACATATGTAAATATAGATATAACCCCCTTAAGTTCTTAAAATGATAATAAGTATTATAATTAATAAAATTATTATCTTAAGATCACTAAAACTATTATTTTCATTGTTATCAATATTATTAGGTAGTTACAAAAATCATTATCATAACCATCATTTACAGTAAAATTAGTTTTTACAAGTATTATTATTATTATTATCATGGGTATTACCAATATTGGAATTATTGTTAACATTGAAAATTATTATAATTATAATCAAATATAACTTTTATTCACTATTATTAATATTATATATTATCATGTATATAAAAATATACTTAAAAGTAACATTACCTATAAGTATGAAATATTTATATTAACAATCTTTATATAAATATTCATATATAACAAATTACGTATTTTAATATATATATATATATATATAACTATATAAATAATAACCGTTTTAAATATATATATACAAATCATATAACTAGTATATAAAAGTTATAATATATGAAATGGTTCGATTACAATTATAGGTATTAATGATTATGCAAATGATATAGGTTCGTGAATTCGAGGCCAACCCTGCTTTGTTCAATTGTTTAATGTCGTCATATGTATTTTTACTACAAGATACATTAGGTGAGTTTCATTTGCCTTTTTACCCTTTATATTTTTGGGCTGAGAATACATGCGCTGCTTTTATAACTGTTTTACGAAATAGACACAAGTGATCGAAACTACATTCTATGGTTGGATTATTAAACCGAATATACCCCTATTTAGTCTGGTAATCTAAGAATTAGGGAACAGACACCCTAATTCACGCGAACTCTAAAGATAGATCTATCGGGCCCAACAAGTCCCATCCAAAGTACCGGATGCTTTAGTACTTCGAAATTTATATCATGTCCGAAGGAGGATCCCGGAATGATGGGGATATTCTTATATGTATATTGTGAATGTCGGTTACCAGGTGTTCAATCCATATGAATGATATTTTTTGTCTCTATGCATGGGACGTATGTTTATGAGAAATGAAAATATGAAATCTTGTGGTCTATTAAAACTATGAAATGATTATTTATGTTAAACTAATGAACTCACCAACCTTTTGGTTGACACTTGAAAGCATGTTTATTCTCAGGTACGAAAGAAATCTTCCGCTGTGCATTTGCTCATTTTAAAGATATTAATTGGAGTCATTCATGGCATATTTCAAAAGACGTTGCATTCGAGTCGTTGAGTTCATCAAGATTATTATTAAGTCGATTATAGTTAGATATATTGTGAAATGATATGCATGCCGTCAAATTTCGATGTAATGAAAGATTGTCTTTTCAAAAACGAATGCAATGTTTGTAAAATGTATCATATAGAGGTCAAGTACCTCGCGATGTAATCAACTGATGTGAATCATTTATAATCGATATGGACTTCGTCCGGATGGATTAGGATGGGTCCTTTCAGTTGGTATCAGAGCGGTGGTCTTAGCGAACCAGGTCTGCATTAGTGTGTCTAACTGATAAGTCATTAGGATGCATTAGTGAGTCTGGACTCCGACCGTGTCTGCATGTCAAAAGTTTTGCTTATCATTTCGTGTCGAAAATTTCCTGCTTATCATTCTTAGGGAATCACTTGCTTATCATTCTTAGTCTAGACACGTTTTACTGCATTGACTGCATGAATAGTGTATAGACAAAATTCATATCTTAGCATATCTGCTACTTTATATCTTAGCGTATCTGTTACTGTAACTTTGCCTGACAACTTTCGTAGATTCCTCCGTAACTTATGGGATTTTAGTATTATATGCATATGTAAATTATGTATTGCAGGGTACTAATCTACATTCTATAATCTATTTCTTATTGAAAATCCTCCATCTGATCGTACGAGATGAATCCTGCAACCAGTTCGAGTCCCTCAGATTCCGATAGCTATTCCGATAGTTATTCCGACAGCTATTCCGACATAGATGTTCACCTAAGCTCCGAAAACAGCGTCATCGGCATGAATCAACCAATCAGCCATTATCAATTCACTTGATGGGTTCATTGTAACGACCCGACCAAAACCGTTATTGACGGCGTCGTTAACTTAGGTCCCGTTGCGTGGTCGTAGTCCCTATATGAGACTCGTTTGACCAAAATTATGTCGCATTCATTTGAAACGTACAAGACTTGCAAAGTTTAGTTTACAAAACCGTTCGACAACAAGTCTAAGTTTACAAAAGTCATAAAGTATAAATGAAATAACTTGCGACATAATATAAGTTGAAAAACACAGTTGCTATAAATAGCGTAAGTATGTAAACAAAAGTTTGAATCCAAAAGTGCTATCCCTAGCGTATGTATGTATGTATGCTTGACCCCAAGCAAGAAATCAGAGTGTATGCATGTATGCTCGACTCCAAGCAAGTATGAGTGTACGCGGAAGCATGTATCAAATAGCCAAGTATGAACCTGAGAAACATATAGAAAACTGTCAACGAAAAACGTTGGTGAAATCATAGATGTATTTGTAAACGTTGTTTTTGAACCACAAGATTTAGTATTCCCATAGTTGATTATCAAAATCGTTTGCATTCCAAAAGTATTGTTCGCGAGCACCCAATTATCAAGACTTAACGTTTCCTTCCATAGAACCCCATCACAATAGTGTTAGAACATACACTGTTTCTCGAAAATATATTTCATCCGTAGACGGTAGCGAACCGTCCGTAATGAGGGTTTGTCAAACCCGTATGGCCACACAATATAAGTTCTCGCTTACACCCTGCAAGTGTAACTAATGATAATCGAATTGAGGATTTTTGTTATAACTCGCTGTGGAATGTTTGTTTTCCTTGTACTTGTGTTCAAAGTATAAAAGTAAGTAGTACAAAATGTAACAAAGTATATGTTTCTCAGCCCACAATTTAAAGTATAAAAAGTTGTTGAAAAGGTGGGACTATGATCTCACCTCGAGTGCACGAGTATAAAAGTACTTCACAAAGTAACGTATGCATGAAAGTTGCTTAGCCTTGACCTAAACAAGTAAGTTGTGTCAATTAATCGGTTACGATACAAGGTCGGGTGAAATGTGTTCAATTAGTCCTATGGCTCATTACGACTCGATTAAATATAGTATGTGAATCACGTTGCCAAGTTTCATGCGAGAATCAAGTATAAAAGCATGTTAGAACGATTGCATAAAAGTTTGGTTAAGTTTGACTAAAAGTCAAACTTGGTCAAAGTCAACGAAAAAGTCAACGCGTTCGGGTAGGGTCCCGAACTATTTTTCTATGCTAAATATTCATATACAAGTATATTAAAACAAGTTTCATGTGAATCGGAGGTCGATAGCTAGTCAAACATTTCGCGTGAAATGCGCCAAACAAGGCAGAATCTGGCCAGGCCAATCCGCGCGCCGCGCGGGGATGGGGCGCGCCGCGCCACCATCTGGGCAGAGATTTCTGGTCAGTTTTTCAAAGTATGCACGAACCAAAACATTTTCCAACCCAACTCTTGACCCGCAAACACTTATAATGCCTATCATATATCGTCGAAAAGGTATTTTGACGAGGAATACAACTAACCACATATCATCAATCAAAAACATCATTTACAATAACCGAAAACTCGTCAATTGATCAAGAAAGGTTTATTTTCAAAGTTTCAAGTTCGTAAAACGTATTTTATGATTCGGGAATCCAATTTACACATACGATATGCCGTTTTGAAGGTAATGAAGCATACATTACAACTAAACACTTACTAATAACATTTCATGGCATTCGAAACATCAAAAGCTCGTTTTAAGTCTATCAAACCCTAACCAAAATCCGCAAAAATCAATATTCATGTTTTTGAAGTTTCCTTAATCAACCTACGCATCAAAACGAAGCTAGTGATACTAGTAACACAATTAAAACATGAACTTTAACAATTTAACAACATTAACTCATCCAAAATCAAAGATTTAGCACACCCATTTCAAATGTTCAAACTAGTTACTCAAAACAACGAATCGAGCAAACAAAACATATATTCATGTTATACACGAGCCATAGACACTAACTAACACCATTTCAAGTCAAAAACACGAATTTAGAGAAATCTAGAGTTTTAGAAATGTTACCCAAACGAGATGAAGTTGGTATCAAATTGTAGAGGATGAAGAGAGGATTCCAAATATGTAATTTGTTTTGTTGTAAGCCTCCTAGATCGAATTTAGATGATGAATGTTTGAAATGGGTGTTTGTGTGTGTGTTCTTGCTAGAGAGAAAGAGAGAGAGAGATGGAGGTGATTGAATGGTGGTGATTGGGGTGGACTAGTTGACCTAGTCAACTAGTTTGCCCCGTGTCAATTTTAGTCCCTCGAGTTTAGAAGCGGATGCGGGATTTAACCGATCGAATATTTTTAAAACGCAAGTTAACGAGAGATGTTATAATTAAATGACGGAATTATTATGAACGTTAGTCAACGGAAACTACGAATTTAAATACGAAAGATTATGTTTTTAAAAAAAAAAGACGGTGTTAAAATTAAATTTAACGGAAAAACGCGGGATGTTACATTCATAGTCGACTTAATTAATGGAAACGCGTAGAAGGCAATCCCTTCCACCAACCGAATTCACCTCTTGACAATGAACCTGAAGCGTTTACCGGCGAGCCTGTTCGAGACACCATTTTCAGTCTCATTTCCAGGGTAACTCGACAAGAATATATTCTATCCACAATTCTGAACCTTATTCATCCGCTCATTCCGACCGACAATCATCCTGAAGTAATAAGTCAACGAACTTCGCGCTCGAATAATCAATTCGGAGAATATGGTGCAAAATGAACCAGCTTCAGCAACATCACCGGCACCAACAATACCATCAATAAGAGCACCAATACCATCAACAATCCATGCCTCAATATCTCATTCTGTACCTCGAGTATAATCATCATACTACGTATCGTTCTACATCAATCATCTTCGTTCTTCATGGCGATTATGTAATCTCTAAAGATTTAGGGATTATTCATTCTAATTTTAACCAAAAACCAAATGAGTTTAATATCATATTAACTCATTAAATCCATGATTACATCTGAAGAAAATATATATGTATATATGTTTTCATAAGGATTGTAATTAAAAATTCTTTTGTATAAAGTGTTAATGGTGAAAATATTTTAACGGGTAGGTAATACCCGAGGAATATTTAGATTTCACATTAATAAGTTACACTGTACATTTTTCCAATCTGATACAACAGTCATTTACTATCCTACTTACATCCACAGATATACGAATCTGTTCACCGCAGAATAACCTTTTTCATTCAATTTCATATTTGGATTTTGACCTATCAGAATCCGACAAGTGGCATAATGAAGAAAACATTGGACAAAATAAAATTTGTTAGAAACAAACAAATTAACTATGAGAAATTTTGTTAAGAATCCACGCTAACAAAATCCTAGCTAACTGTTCCTAGCTAACTGTTAATTCCTTTTTGTACATTTAATTATCGCAATTTATTTTATCGTAATTTAATTCTTGCAATCTTATTTATTATCATTTAATTTCTGTTATTTATTTTACGCACTTTAAATATCGGGACACGTATACAAGGTTTTGACATATCATATTTACTCATATATATATATTATTTGGAATAACCATAGACACTCTATATGCAGTAATGATCGAGTTCTCTATACAGGGTTGAGGTTGATTCTATAATAATATATATACTTTGAGTTGTGATCGAGTCTGAGACATGTACACGGATCACGATACGTATTAATTAATTCGAATATTATATAGTAAACTATATATGAATTATTATTTGTACACTGCTAACTGTGAACTATCAACACTGGACAATTAAAATGAATTAAAATATTGACTATAACATATGAAACTAAACAATTCTTCAAGTTTGCCACTTGATTTCATCTTAAACCTCATTTGTATTTTGATGATTACAATCTGCGTTTAAACCTTTCATGATTCTTGAAAACACCTCAATCGAGAGGATGAACCAACAGAACTTCATCTACAGAAGGAAAAATTTATGCATATAGTTATGCACCTGAGAAACTCTCGACAATTGAGTAAAAGTTTAACACGTAGCCGCATCAGATCCTTTGGCATTTATTAGCAAAAATAACTTGCGATCCCTTTTCAAAGTAGCCAATTTTGTCACAGCTCCAGCAAGTCAACTTTGACTTGTCATTCGAAGTAGCCATACTATAATCCTGATATATACGATTACCCTTTTGATACCGGAGAATTCTTTTATATTCCACCATATCACCAGCAGACGTACCAGTAACCTCGCTGCTTCTTGGCATAAATCTCTCTGACAAATCATTATATTTATTCATTGAAACCCTATCATATAATCATCCGCATCTTGTAACAAGAACTGCCATACCAATTACCGGGAATCAGCAATCAGTACTTTGAAAACTCACAGCATAGCTACATCAACAATTATATGTATGACATTTATCTCTAAGAATTACGATCTCTCATTCTGAAATTCTAAAAAGCACTCAGTCACAAATCAATACTCTGAATGTTGAAAAAGCTGAATGAAGCAGCAGAAACCATAGACAACCGTAAACGACCTTAATCATCGAAAGTTTGATGATAAAGAATAGTATGTTGGAAAAGCTCAGAAAAAGTGGAACTGGAAAACAAATTGAGCTAACCACGAAGGAGATAAAGGACAAATACAAGGACCAAACCCTATATTCAAAGAATTCAGGTAATTCTGGATTCGTTGAAATCTTTAGAGAATATCTTGCTCCGAAGTCATGTTAAAATCTTGCGGAAAATCTTTCTCCATCAACCATCGAACTTAGAAATTCCAAAATATCATCATCAATATCTTCGATATTTCTGAGGATATTTTTAAAAATATTCTCGTCCGAAATTATTTACCTCTTCGTGCTTCCTGTGTATCATTATATTGGAAACATTCAAGAGAAAATTTTGTACCGAAAAGCAGATTATGCGAAACTATAAAGAAAGCCGTGGACAAATCACAAAGAATAAGTTTGACTTTAAAGAATCTAAATGATTCAATGTCTGCTGAAGTCTTTAGCGAATATCTTGCTCGTTACTCTAAACTCTTGCAGACAATAGTTTCTATCATCCTCTGATCTTAGATACTCCGAGATATTATCGTATCTTTCATTATAAATATCCTCCATATTTCTGAAGATATTTTTATAACTATTCTTATCTGAAATCATTAATCTCTTCGTACTATCAGTGTTACATCATATAGAAACTGTTAGTTTCTATATTTTGTAAACTTTCGAGCTTAAAATATGAATGTTATTGAAGTAATGTTGGGAACTGATGCATGAGTTAGTATAATATAATGACACTTGATCAACGTGATTATATTACAGTAAGTCATGCTGGGTTCTAATGGGACATGATGGTTCAAAGTAGATCATACCACCATCATGTATCATATTACATAACTCTTTCATTCTAATTAACTTTTGAACATATCAAGAAAGTATATTCTTGATAGCTCTATTCTCAATGATTCTGGTAATTTGACGAATCAAATCATGCTATTACGTTCTTTCTTGATTATAACATTAAATTCATTCGAAACTCCATACTTACAAATTTTAGACCATTACTCGTTTTACTAGAGATCGAGAGTAGATTAAAAAGACGAAGAGCTCCGAAACATAATAAAGGAAGACATAAAACTCGACAACAACACTGAAATTACAATAATTAAAAATTAAAACATCACGACAATTAAAAATTAAAAGATTACAATCAAACTACTCGTCGTCGTCAATTGTCATCTGCAAAGTAGCATTCACCAGTCATTTCACCATCCGTGAGGTACTCTGGAGACATCGGTATTTCTCTTGATGCCTCAACTGCTGCTTCAGCTGATTCATCGAGGTAACGATAACCCAACGTCTCTTCATCTTCAAGAACCGCATACAAAGAAATGCGTTTATCGTGATCTTCAATGGTATCTTTTATAAAGTACCATTGATCATCGGTACACAGAAAACTTGCCCTACAATCCGCATCATAATCGTCTTTATAAAAGAACACAGACGTGAATTCACACGGAACTTTTTCCTTCAGAAAGGATAGCAAGTCTTGTAAACCAACATCACGAATGTCGATATCTTCAAACGAAATACTGTCGCCCCACTTATATTCCTTCATTTGATTACAGAAATCACCTCCGTAATGAACATTGAATGAAACAATCATTGGGGGAAGTGTTAACATTTTGCAGTTTGGGAGTGTTTGATTTTGATTTTGAGAAAGGTGGAAATATAAAAGAAATATATGTTTGAGTGTATAAAATGATGTATATGGTTGGTGTTTTTATAGTGTAAAAGTGACCGTTGGGATAGCCGTTGGAATTTTTTTATTTTACTAACGGCTAAAAATTTAGGCAAGTTTTTGGGCGAAGGTGGACGATGCCCGTTGGGACCTCTCTCATGATAGTTTCATTCGTGCTCTTCAGATAATCGAATTATTTTATCTGTATTATTCTGTAATGATAAAAACTCTATTTATCAGCTCATATTCGTCAAGAAAAACATATTTATTGTTAGCAATGACGACCTCACTCAAATTTCGGGACGAAATTTCTTTAACGGGTAGGTACTGTGATGACCCGGGAATTTTCGACCAAAATTAAACTTAATCTTTATATGGTTTCGACATGATAAGCAAAAACCTGTAATGCTGAGTCTCGAAAGTTTTGGAATTATATTCATGTAAAAAATTACCCTTTGACCATGCCTGACGATTCACGAACAACCAATTGTAAATAGATATGTAAATATGTATATGTATATATTATAACTTTAATACATTATTTAGGAATGTTCGTTTTACTCACTTAACAAAATTAATAACGGATAATTATATATAAAAAAATGGAAAATTAATATATGTAATATACGAGTATTGTAATGAGAATGATTTATAAGTATTTTATGTAGAAATTTATAATAATTATTTATATGACTACAATTATTAATACTTCGTTGTTATTACTAATAGTAATATTAATATTAATGTTAATATTTGTATTGTTAATATTACTAAATAAAATATAAGAAATTTGATATATTTAATGCGTTATAATTGTTATCATTATTAATATAATTATTATTATACTTATTAGTAAATTATGAATTGTTATAATACTTATTATTATTATCATCTTTAAAATTATTACTATTATAAATATTTATACTATTACTATTACTATTATTATTATTATTATTTATTATCAATAATTAATAATACTATTACTAAGATATTTATCATTATTAATTATTAGCATATTAAATATAAAATATAAACACAGAAAGTCCAATAATCTGTTCCCCATCGTAATCAGTTTTAAATTTTTGTGGTTGTCTTCGAATACTGCTTTCGATCCATTCTCCATAAAACAGACGATAAATTCAGATTGTTGACAAAAGCTATTTGATTTTTCCTCCATCATCAAATTTCAATTTCTTTAAACTTCTATTTTTTTAAAAAAAAAACAGTCCCCTGTACGCGTTCCAATTTTTTTTTCATACGCTTGAACTCCAATCAATCTCAAAAACTAAAAATACAGTCTTGTTGGAAATCCTCTATTTGTACTATCTGTAAAATTTCAAATTCTAATTTGCAAAATCGAAGATGAATTTCGAAGTCAAAGGTTTATTATCAGAAAGTCAAATAGTTAGTCCATCAGGAAATTCGAATCAATTTTGATGTTTCAAGATAAATTGATGATCTAGAGAGTTTCTAGGAATGATTTCACACCTCTTTCATGAAGAAAGCTTGGGCTAAAACGATCTTAAAAATGAAATCAAGGTTTGAGTTCATGGGTATTATCGCGAGCTGTTTACAGCTTTAAATTTTTTTATTTTTTTTATTTTTTTTATTTTTGCTATCTGGCTCTGTTAATTCCAACCACCAGAATAATTGTCTCTATTTCATATTACAAATCCTAATTCAAATTTACCTTACATACTGATGTGGTATTTGATTCCTGATCGAATTGGTTGGTGAAGGAGATGGAACAGAATTAGGTCGGGTTAAATACAATCAGGTTATAAATATAAATAGAAAAACTGATCGGTTCAGTGGTTTGGGGCGTGTGCAGTCAACGGGAGGTCACGGGTTCGAGTCCCACTTGGAGCATTTTTTTTTGAGGGTATACACTTTTAATTCCATTTCCATTTCTATTATTATTATTATTATTATTATTATTATTATTATTATTATTATTATTATTATTATTATTATTATTATTATTATTATTATTATTATTATTATTAGTGTTATTGATATTAGTGTTATTATTGTTATTATTATAATTATTATTAGTATTACAAATATAAGTATTAGTTGCTACTTATTATTATTATAAAAATTAAATATTCAATTATGATTGTTATTATTATTGTATTATTAATATTAATATCATTACTATTAATAGCATTATTATTATGTAATATTATTGTTGATATTATCATTAGTATTAAGATTGTTATTTTTATATATCGTACAATTATGATTAGGATTATTAATAAGTATTATACGTTTATGAACTAAACTTGGAAAATATGGAAATTGTTGTGATCTGAAATAAGATAACTATTTAGATAAATATAAGATTGACATTGACTAGGATTTAACTATGATCGTGCGCATTGTAAACAAAATAGCTATACATATGTAAATATAGATATAACCCCCTTAAGTTCTTAAAATGATAATAAGTATTATAATTAATAAAATTATTATCTTGAGATCACTAAAACTATTATTTTCATTGTTATCAATATTATTAGGTAGTTACAAAAATCATTATCATAACCATCATTTACAGTAAAATTAATTTTTACAAGTATTATTATTATTATTATTATCATGGGTATTACCAATATTGGAATTATTGTTAACATTGAAAATTATTATAATTATAATCAAATATAACTTTTATTCACTATTATTAATATTATATATTATCATGTATATAAAAATATACTTAAAAGTAACATTACCTATAAGTATGAAATATTTATATTAACAATCTTTATATAAATATTCATATATAACAAATTACGTATTTTAATATATATATATATATATATATATATATATATATATATATATATATATATATATAAAACTATATAAATAATAACCGTTTTAAATATATATATACAAATCATATAACTAGTATATAAAAGTTATAATATATGAAATGGTTCGATTACAATTATAGGTATTAATGATTATGCAAATGATATAGGTTCGTGAATTCGAGGCCAACCCTGCTTTGTTCAATTGTTTAATGTCGTCATATGTATTTTTACTACAAGATACATTAGGTGAGTTTCATTTGCCTTTTTACCCTTTATATTTTTGGGCTGAGAATACATGCGCTGCTTTTATAACTGTTTTACGAAATAGACACAAGTAATCGAAACTACATTCTATGGTTGGATTATTAAACCGAATATGCCCCTATTTAGTCTGGTAATCTAAGAATTAGGAAACAGACACCCTAATTCACGCGAACTCTAAAGATTTTTATTGTAACACCCGTGTTACATCCGTCCCACATCGGTTGGAGAGGAGAACGAAGCATGCCTTATAAGGGTGTGGAGACCTTTCCTAGCATGACGCGTTTTGGGACCACAAGCGCAACAGATCCCATTAGAACTCTGCAGTTAAGCGTGCTCAGGCGAGAGCACTACCAGGATGGGTGACCTCCTGGGAAAGTGCTCGTTGTGTTTGGTCGCCAAGAAAAATCCGTGAGCAACCTACGGGGGAGACAAGGGTACGTCCCTATCTCTGCAAAGCGGACAATATCATGCTACGGGGAACGTTTTACCTGGGGTGTCACAGATGGTATCAGAGCCAGGCCCCGGATCAAACGTGCACAGCGAGGACGCTGTGTCCCATTAGGGGGGAGGATTGTAACACCCGTGTTACATCTTTCCCACATCGGTTGGAGAAGGGAACGAAGCATGCCTTATAAGGGTGTGGAGACCTTTCCTAGCATGACGCGTTTTGGGACCACAAGCGCAGCAGATCCCATTAGAACTCTGTAGTTAAGCGTGCTCAGGCGAGAGCACTACCAGGATGGGTGACCTCCTGGGAAAGTGCTCGTCGTGTTTGGTCGCCAAGAAAAATCCGTGAGCAACCTACGGGGGAGACAAGGGTACGTCCCTATCTCTGTAAAGCGGACAATATCATGCTACGGGGAACGTTTTACCTGGGGTGTCACAGATGGTATCAGAGCCAGGCCCCGGATCAAACGTGCACAGCGAGGACGCTGTGTCCCATTAGGGGGGAGGATTGTAACACCCGTGTTACATGCGTCCCACATCGGTTGGAGAGGGGAACGAAGCATGCCTTATAAGGGTGTGGAGACCTTTCCTAGCATGACGCGTTTTGGGACCACAAGCGCAGCAGATCCCATTAGAACTCTGCAGTTAAGCGTGCTCAGGCGAGAGCACTACCAGGATGGGTGACCTCCTGGGAAAGTGCTCGTCGTGTTTGGTCGCCAAGAAAAATCCGTGAGCAAGCTACGGGGGAGACAAGGGTACGTCCCTATCTCTGTAAAGCGGACAATATCATGCTACGGGGAACGTTTTACCTGGGGTGTCACAGATGGTATCAGAGCCAGGCCCCGGATCAAACGTGCACAGCGAGGACGCTGTGTCCCATTAGGGGGGAGGATTGTAACACCCGTGTTACATCCGTCCCACATCGGTTGGAGAGGGGAACGAAGCATGCCTTATAAGGGTGTGCAGACCTTTCCTAGCATGACGCGTTTTGGGACCACAAGCGCAGCAGATCCCATTAGAACTCTGCAGTTAAGCGTGCTCAGGCGAGAGCACTACCAGGATGGGTGACCTCCTGGGAAAGTGCTCGTCGTGTTTGGTCTCCAAGAAAAATCCGTGAGCAACCTACGGGGGAGACAAGGGTACGTCCCTATCTCTGCAAAGCGGACAATATCATGCTACGGGGAACGTGATACCAACTGAAATGTCCCGTTCTTATTGATTAAAAACGTTCCATATTAATTGATTTCGTTGCGAGGTTTTGACCTCTATATGAGACGTTTTTCAAAGACCGCATTCATTTTAAAACAAACCATAACCTTTATTTCATCAATAAAGGTTTAAAAAGCTTTACGTAGATTATCAAATAATGATAATCTAAAATATCCCGTTTACACACGACCATTACATAATGGTTTACAATACAAATATGTTACAACAAAATAAGTTTCTTGAATGCAATTTTTACACAATATCATACAAGCATGGACTCCAAATCTCGTCCTTATTTAAGTATGCGACAGCGGAAGCTCTTAATAATCACCTGAGAATAAACATGCTTAAAACGTCAACAAAAATGTTGGTGAGTTATAGGTTTAACCTATATATATCAAATCATAATAATAGACAACAAGATTTCATATTTCAATACACATCCCATATATAGAGATAAAAATCATTCATATGGTGAACACCTGGTAACCGACAATAACAAGATGCATATATAAGAATATCCCCATCATTCCGGGACACCCTTCGGATATGATATAAATTTCGAAGTACTAAAGCATCCGGTACTTTGGATGGGGTTTGTTAGGCCCAATAGATCTATCTTTAGGATTCGCGTCAATTAGGTTGTCTGTTCCCTAATTCTTAGATTACCAGACTTAATAAAAAGGGGCATATTCGATTTCAATAATTCAACCATAGAATGTAGTTTCACGTACTTGTGTCTATTTTGTAAATCATTTATAAAACCTGCATGTATTCTCATCCCAAAAATATTAGATTTTAAAAGTGGGACTATAACTCACTTTCACAGATTTTTACTTCGTCGGGAAGTAAGACTTGGCCACTGGTTGATTCACGAACCTATAACAATATATACATATATATCAAAGTATGTTCAAAATATATTTACAACACTTTTAATATATTTTGATGTTTTAAGTTTATTAAGTCAGCTGTCCTCGTTAGTAACCTACAACTAGTTGTCCACAGTTAGATGTACAGAAATAAATCAATAAATATTATCTTGAATCAATCCACGACCCAGTGTATACGTATCTCAGTATTGATCACAACTCAAACTATATATATTTTGGAATCAACCTCAACCCTGTATAGCTAACTCCAACATTCACATATAGAGTGTCTATGGTTGTTCCGAAATATATATAGATGTGTCGACATGATAGGTCGAAACATTGTATACGTGTCTATGGTATCTCAAGATTACATAATATACAATACAAGTTGATTAAGTTATGGTTAGAATAGATTTGTTACCAATTTTCACGTAGCTAAAATGAGAAAAATTATCCAATCTTGTTTTACCCATAACTTCTTCATTTTAAATCCGTTTTGAGTGAATCAAATTGCTATGGTTTCATATTGAACTCTATTTTATGAATCTAAACAGATAAAGTATAGGTTTGTAGTCGGAAAAATAAGTTACAAGTCGTTTTTGTAAAGGTAGTCATTTCAGTCGAAAGAACGACGTCTAGATGACCATTTTAGAAAACATACTTCCACTTTGAGTTTAACCATAATTTTTGGATATAGTTTCATGTTCAAAATAAAAATCATTTTCTTAGAATATCAACTTTTAAATCAAAGTTTATCATAGTTTTTAGTTAACTAACCCAAAACAGCCCGCGGTGTTACTACGACGGCGTAAATCCGGTTTTACGGTGTTTTTCGTGTTTCCAGGTTTTAAATCATTAAGTTAGCATATCATATAGATATAGAACATATGTTTAGTTGATTTTAAAAATCAAGTTAGAAGGATTAACTTTTGTTTGCGAACAAGTTTAGAATTAACTAAACTATGTTCTAGTGATTACAAGTTTAAACCTTCGAATAAGATAGCTTTATATGTATGAATCGAATGATGTTATGAACATCATTACTACCTTAAGTTCCTTGGATAAACCTACTGGAAAAGAGAAAAATGGATCTAGCTTCAACGGATCCTTGGATGGCTCGAAGTTCTTGAAGCAGAATCATGACACGAAAACAAGTTCAAGTAAGATCATCACTTGAAATAAGATTGTTATAGTTATAGAAATTGAACCAAAGTTTGAATATGATTATTACCTTGTATTAGAATGATAACCTACTGTAAGAAACAAAGATTTCTTGAGGTTGGATGATCACCTTACAAGATTGGAAGTGAGCTAGCAAACTTGAAAGTATTCTTGATTTTATGTAACTAGAACTTGTAGAATATATGAAGAACACTTAGAACTTGAAGATAGAACTTGAGAGAGATCAATTAGATGAAGAAAATTGAAGAATGAAAGTGTTTGTAGGTGTTTTTGGTCGTTGGTGTATGGATTAGATATAAAGGATATGTAATTTTGTTTTCATGTAAATAAGTCATGAATGATTACTCATATTCTTGTAATTTTATGAGATATTTCATGCTAGTTGCCAAATGATGGTTCCCACATGTGTTAGGTGACTCACATGGGCTGCTAAGAGCTGATCATTGGAGTGTATATACCAATAGTACATACATCTAAAAGCTGTGTATTGTACGAGTACGAATACGGGTGCATACGAGTAGAATTGTTGATGAAACTGAACGAGGATGTAATTGTAAGCATTTTTGTTAAGTAGAAGTATTTTGATAAGTGTATTGAAGTCTTTAAAAAGTGTATAAATACATATTAAAACACTATATGTATATACATTTTAACTGAGTCGTTAAGTCATCGTTAGTCGTTACATGTAAGTGTTGTTTTGAAACCTTTAGGTTAACAATCTTGTTAAATGTTGTTAACCCAATGTTTATAATATCAAATGAGATTTTAAATTATTATACTATCATGATATTATCATGTATGAATATCTCTTAATATGATATATATACATTAAATGTCTTTACAACGATAATCGTTACATATATGTCTCGTTTAAAAATCATTAAGTTAGTAGTCTTGTTTTTACATATGTAGTTCATTGTTAATATACTTAATGATATGTTTACTTATCATAGTATCATGTTAACTATATATATATATATATCCATATATATGTCATCATATAGTTTTTACAAGTTTTAACGTTCGTGAATCACCGGTCAACTTGGGTGGTCAATTGTCTATATGAAACATATTTCAATTAATCAAGTCTTAACAAGTTTGATTGCTTAACATGTTGGAAACATTTAATCATGTAAATATCAAACTCAATTAATATATATAAACATGGAAAAATCCGGGTCACTACAGTATATATAGATGTGTCGACATGATAGGTCGAAACATTGTATACGTGTCTATGGTATCTCAAGATTACATAATATACAATACAAGTTGATTAAGTTATGGTTAGAATAGATTTGTTACCAATTTTCACGTAGCTAAAATGAGAAAAATTATCCAATCTTGTTTTACCCATAACTTCTTCATTTTAAATCCGTTTTGAGTGAATCAAATTGCTATGGTTTAATATTGAACTCTATTTTATGAATCTAAACAGATAAAGTATAGGTTTATAGTCGGAAAAATAAGTTACAAGTCGTTTTTGTAAAGGTAGTCATTTCAGTCGAAAGAACGACGTCTAGATGACCATTTTAGAAAACATACTTCCACTTTGAGTTTAACCATAATTTTTGGATATAGTTTCATGTTCATAATAAAAATCATTTTCTCAGAATAACAACTTTTAAATCAAAGTTTATCATAGTTTTTAGTTAACTAACCCAAAACAGCCCGCGGTGTTACTACGACGGCGTAAATCCGGTTTTACGGTGTTTTTCGTGTTTCCAGGTTTTAAATCATTAAGTTAGCATATCATATAGATATAGAACATGTGTTTAGTTGATTTTAAAAGTCAAGTTAGAAGGATTAATTTTTGTTTGCGAACAAGTTTAGAATTAACTAAACTATGTTCTAGTGATTACAAGTTTAAACCTTCGAATAAGATAGCTTTATATGTATGAATCGAATGATGTTATGAACATCATTACTACCTTAAGTGCCTTGGATAAACCTACTAGAAAATAGAAAAATGGATCTAGCTTCAACGGATCCTTGGATGGCTCGAAGTTCTTGAAGCAGAATCATGACACGAAAACAAGTTCAAGTAAGATCATCACTTGAAATAAGATTGTTATAGTTATAGAAATTGAACCAAAGTTTGAATATGAATATTACCTAGTATTAGAATGATAACCTACTGTAAGAAACAAAGATTTCTTGAGGTTGGATGATCACCTTACAAGATTGGAAGTGAGCTAGCAAACTTGAAAGTATTCTTGATTTTATGTAACTAGAACTTGTAGAATATATGAAGAACACTTAGAACTTGAAGATAGAACTTGAAAGAGATCAATTAGATGAAGAAAATTGAAGAATGAAAGTGTTTGTAGGTGTTTTTGGTCGTTGGTGTATGGATTAGATATAAAGGATATGTAATTTTATTTTCATGTAAATAAGTCATGAATGATTACTCATATTTTTGTAATTTTATGAGATATTTCATGCTAGTTGCCAAATGATGGTTCCCACATGTGTTAGGTGACTCACATGGGCTGCTAAGAGCTGATAATTGGAGTGTATATACCAATAGTACATACATCTAAAAGCTGTGTATTGTACGAGTACGAATACGGGTGCATACGAGTAGAATTGTTGATGAAACTGAACGAGGATGTAATTGTAAGCATTTTTGTTAAGTAGAAGTATTTTGATAAGTGTATTGAAGTCTTTCAAAAGTTTATAAATACATATTAAAACACTATATGTATATACATTTTAACTGAGTCGTTAAGTCATCGTTAGTCGTTACATGTAAGTGTTGTTTTGAAACCTTTAGGTTAACAATCTTGTTAAATGTTGTTAACCCAATGTTTATAATATCAAATGAGATTTTAAATTATTATATTATCATGATATTATCATGTATGAATATCTCTTAATATGATATATATACATTAAATGTCTTTACAACGATAATCGTTACATATATGTCTCGTTTAAAAATCATTAAGTTAGTAGTCTTGTTTTTACATATGTAGTTCATTGTTAATATACTTAATGATATGTTTACTTATCATAGTATCATGTTAACTATATATATATATATATATATATATATATATATATATATATATCCATATATATGTCATCATATAGTTTTTACAAGTTTTAACGTTCGTGAATCACCGGTCAACTTGGGTGGTCAATTGTCTATATGAAACATATTTCAATTAATCAAGTCTTAACAAGTTTGATTGCTTAACATGTTGGAAACATTTAATCATGTAAATATCAAACTCAATTAATATATATAAACATGGAAAAGTTCGGGTCACTACAGTACCTACCCGTTAAATGAATTTCGTCCCGAAATTTTAAGTTGTTGAAGGTGTTGACGAATCTTCTGGAAATAGATGCGGGTATTTCTTCTTCATCTGATCTTCACGCTCCCAGGTGAACTCGGGTCCTCTACGAGCATTCCATCAAACCTTAACAATTGGTATCTTGTTTTGCTTAAGTCTTTTAACCTCACGATCCATTATTTCGACGGGTTCTTCGATGAATTGAAGTTTTTCGTTGATTTGGATTTCATCTAACGGAATAGTGAGATCTTCTTTAGCAAAACATTTCTTCAAATTCGAGACGTGGAAAGTGTTATGTACAGTCGCGAGTTGTTGAGGTAACTCAAGTCGATAAGCTACTGGTCCGACACGATCAATAATCTTGAATGGTCCAATATACCTTGGATTTAATTTCCCTCGTTTACCAAATCGAACAACGCCTTTCCAAGGTGCAACTTTAAGCATGACCATCTCTCCAATTTCAAATTCTATATCTTTTCTTTTAATGTCAGCGTAGCTCTTTTGTCGACTTTGGGCGTTTTTCAACCGTTGTTGAATTTGGATGATCTTCTCGGTAGTTTCTTGTATAATCTCCGGACCCGTAATCTGTCTATCCCCCACTTCACTCCAGCAAATCAGAGACCTGCACTTTCTACCATAAAGTGCTTCAAACGGTGCCATCTCAATGCTTGAATGGTAGCTGTTGTTGTAGGAAAATTCTGCTAACGGTAGATGTCGATCCCAACTGTTTCTGAAATCAATAACACATGCTCGTAGCATGTCTTCAAGCGTTTGTATCGTCCTTTCGCTCTGCCCATCAGTTTGTGGATGATAGGCCGTACTCATGTCTAGACGAGTTCCTAATGCTTGCTGTAATGTCTGCCAGAATCTTGAAATAAATCTGCCATCCCTATCAGAGATAATAGAGATTGGTATTCCATGTCTGGAGAGGACTTCCTTCAAATACAGTCGTGCTAACTTCTCCATCTTGTCATCTTCTCTTATTGGCAGGAAGTGTGCTGATTTGGTGAGACGATCAACTATTACCCAAATAGTATCAAAACCACTTGCAGTCCTTGGCAATTTAGTGATGAAATCCATGGTAATGTTTTCCCATTTCCATTCCGGGATTTCGGGTTGTTGAAGTAGACCTGATGGTTTCTGATGCTCAGCTTTGACCTTAGAACACGTCAAACATTCTCCTACGTATTTAGCAACATCGGCTTTCATACCCGGCCACCAAAAATGTTTCTTGAGATCCTTGTACATCTTCCCCGTTCCAGGATGTATTGAGTATCTGGTTTTATGAGCTTCTCTAAGTACCATTTCTCTCATATCTCCAAATTTTGGTACCCAAATCCTTTCAGCCCTATACCGGGTTCCGTCTTCCCGAATATTAAGATGCTTCTCCGATCCTTTGGGTATTTCATCCTTTAAATTTCCCTCTTTTAAAACTCCTTGTTGCGCCTCCTTTATTTGAGTAGTAAGGTTATTATGAATCATTATATTCATAGATTTTACTCGAATGGGTTCTCTGTCCTTCCTGCTCAAGGCATCGGCTACCACATTTGCCTTCCCCGGGTGGTAACGAATCTCAAAGTCGTAATCATTCAATAATTCAATCCACCTACGCTGCCTCATATTCAGTTGTTTCTGATTAAATATGTGTTGAAGACTTTTGTGGTCGGTATATATAATACTTTTGACCCCATATAAGTAGTGCCTCCAAGTCTTTAATGCAAAAACAACCGCGCCTAATTCCAAATCATGCGTCGTATAATTTCGTTTGTGAATCTTCAATTGTCTAGACGCATAAGCAATCACCTTTGTTCGTTGCATTAATACACAACCGAGACCTTGCTTTGATGCGTCACAATAAATCACAAAATCATCATTCCCTTCAGGTAATGACAATATAGGTGACGTAGTTAGCTTTTTCTTCAATAACTGAAATGCTTTCTCTTGTTCATCATTCCATTCAAATTTCTTCCCTTTATGCGTTAATGCAGTCAAGGGTTTTGCTATTCTGGAAAAGTCTTGGATGAACCTTCTGTAGTAACCAGCTAGTCCTAAAAACTGGCGTATGTGTTTCGGAGTTTTCGGGGTTTCCCACTTTTCAACAGTTTCTATCTTTTCCGGATCCACCTTAATACCTTCTTTGTTCACTATGTGACCGAGGAATTGAACTTCTTCCAACCAAAATGCACACTTTGAAAACTTAGCGTACAATTCTTCCTTCCTCAATACTTCTAACACCTTTCTCAAATGTTCACCGTGTTCTTGGTCATTCTTTGAGTAAATAAGTATGTCATCAATGAAAACAATGACAAACTTGTCAAGGTATGGTCCACACACTCGGTTCATAAGGTCCATGAACATAGCTGGTGCATTAGTTAAACCAAACGGCATGACCATAAACTCGTAATGACCGTAACGTGTTCTGAAAGCAGTCTTTGGAATATCATCTTCTTTCACCCGCATTTGATGATACCCGGAACGTAAGTCAATCTTTGAATAAACAGACGAGCCTTGTAGTTGATCAAATAAGTCGTCGATTCTCGGTAGTGGGTAGCGGTTCTTGATGGTAAGTTTGTTCAACTCTCGGTAGTCGATACACAACCTGAATGTACCATCTTTCTTCTTGACAAACAAAACAGGAGCTCCCCATGGTGATGTGCTTGGTCGAATGAAACCACGCTCTAAAAGTTCTTGTAATTGGCTTTGCAGTTCTTTCATCTCGCTGGGTGCGAGTCTGTAAGGAGCACGAGCTATTGGTGCAGCTCCTGGTACAAGATCTATTTGAAATTCAACGGATCGATGTGGGGGTAATCCCGGTAATTCTTTCGGAAATACATCGGGAAATTCTTTTGCGACGGGAACATCATTGATGCTCTTTTCTTCAGTTTGTACTTTCTCGACGTGTGCTAGAACAGCATAGCAACCTTTTCTTATTAGTTTTTGTGCCTTCAAATTACTAATAAGATGTAGCTTCGTGTTGCCCTTTTCTCTGTACACCATTAAGGGTTTTCCTTTTTCTCGTATAATGCGAATTGCATTTTTGTAACAAATGATCTCTGCTTTCACTTCTTTCAACCAGTCCATACCGATTATCACATCAAAACTCCCTAACTCTACTGGTATAAAGTCAATCTTAAATGTTTCGCTAATCAGTTTAATTTCTCGATTCGGACATATATTATCTGCTGAAATTAATTTACCATTTGCTAATTCGAGTAAAAATTTACTATCCAAAGGCGTCAATGGACAACTTAATTTAGCACAAAAATATCTACTCATATAGCTTCTATCCGCACCCGAATCAAATAAAACGTAAGCAGATTTATTGTCAATAAGAAACGTACCCGTAACAAGCTCCGGGTCTTCCTGTGCCTCTGCCGCATTAATATTGAAAACTCTTCCGCGACCTTGTCCATTTGTGTTCCCCTGGTTCGGGAAATTTCTAATAATGTGGCCCGGTTTTCCACATTTATAACAAACTACATTGGCATAACTTGCTCCGACACTACTTGCTCCGCCATTACTCGTTCCGGCACCATTTGTTCCTTTCGTTCTATTAACCCCTGGTCCGTAGACTTCGCACTTCGCCGCGCTATGACCATTTCTTTTACACTTGTTGCAAAATTTGGTGCAGAACCCCGAGTGATACTTTTCACACCTTTGGCATAGCTGCTTCTGATTGTTGTTGTTGTTGCGGTTATTATTGTTGTTGGGATGATTGTTGTAGTTGCTGTTGTTGTTGTTGTTGTTGTTGTTGTTGTTGTTGTTGGGCCGTTTGTTGTAGTTACGATTGATGTTGCGATTGTTGGGATAATTGTTGCGATTATTGTTGTAATTGCTGTTGTTGTTGTATTGGTGATTCTTATCACCGTTTTCCTCCCACTTTCTTTTGACTTGCTTCACATTGGCCTCTTCAGCAGTCTGTTCTTTAATTCTTTCTTCAATCTGGTTCACTAGTTTGTGAGCCATTCTACATGCCTGTTGTATGGAGGCGGGCTCGTGTGAACTTATATCTTCTTGGATTCTTTCCTGTAATCCTATCACAAACGCGTCGATCTTCTCTTCCTCATCTTCGAATGCTCTCGGACACAATAGGCACAATTCTGTGAATCGTCTTTCGTACGTGGTAATATCAAATCCTTGGGTTCGTAACCCTCTAAGTTCTGTCTTGAGCTTATTGACCTCGGTTCTGGGACGGTACTTCTCGTTCATCAAGTGCTTGAATGCTGACCACGGTAGTGCGTACGCACCGTCTTGTCCCACTTGCTCTAGATAGGTATTCCACCATGTTAACGCAGAACCTGTGAAGGTATGCGTAGCGTACTTCACTTTGTCCTCTTCAGTACACTTACTTATGGCAAACACCGATTCGACCTTCTCGGTCCACCGTTTCAATCCGATCGGTCCTTCGGTTCCATCAAATTCCAAAGGTTTGCAGGCAGTAAATTCTTTGTAGGTGCATCCTACACGATTTCCTGTACTGCTAGATCCAAGGTTATTGTTGGTATGTAGCGCAGCCTGTACTGCGGCTATGTTTGAAGCTAGAAAAGTACAGAATTCCTCTTCATTCATATTCACGGTGTGTCGAGTAGTCGGTGCCATTTCCTTCAAAATAGTCAAATGGAACAAGTTAATCATACAGAATATTAAGAGTAGTTAATAGTATTTCGTAGCATAATATGAACTCGTTTATAAAAGCTTTTTCTTCATATTAGCGTTTTATAAGTTTAAATTCGGGTAGTACCTACCCGTTAAGTTCATACTTAGTAGCTAATATACAATTCAACTACTACAATTCTATATGAAAAACTGATTATAATAATATTTCGCGTTCAAACTTTTACACAATATTTTACAAACTTACAATACCGCTTATTTTACATATAGCATGAAATATAGCACACAATAAATTTGATACAAGATGGTTGTGAAGATAATTCTAGCTAGTACACAAGTCGTTCAGCAAAGGCAATAAAGACACGTAATTCATACGTCCAGAAACAAGTCATGCATTCTGGTTTTACTAGGATTACTTCCCATCCTTGGTCTTGTGGAACATAACCGTTATGGCCGTTGATAAGACAGCGTGTTGTAACGTCGTCAAAGGGACGAGGGTTACGTAATGTCCAACAGTCCCGTAACAATCTAAAAACCTCATTTCTTACCCCAATTACCGACTCCGTCACTTGTGGGAACGTTTTGTTTAATAGTTGTAGCCCGATGTTCTTGTTCTCACTTTGGTGAGAAGCGAACATTACTAATCCGTAAGCATAACATGCTTCTTTATGTTGCATGTTAGCCGCTTTTTCTAAATCACGAAGTCCAATATTCGGATATATTGATTCAAAATAATTTCTTAACCCATTGCGTAAAATAGCATTTGGGTTCCCCGCAATATATGCATCAAAGTAAACACATCGTAACTTATGGATTTCCCAATGTGATATCCCCCATCTTTCGAACGAAAGCCTTTTATAAACCAAGGCATTCTTGGAACGTTCTTCAAATGTCTTACAAACTGATCTCGCCTTAAATAGTTGTGCCGAAGAATTCTGACCGACTCTAGACAAGATTTCATCAATCATGTCTCCGGGTAGGTCTCTTAAAATATTGGGTTGTCTATCCATTTTGTGTTTTTATACTGTAAAATAGACAAGAGTTAGATTCATAAAAAAAATACTTATTAATACAAGCAATTTTTACATATATCATAAAGCATAAGCACACTATATTACATATATTACACACCATACGAATACAACTATCTTATTCCGACTCGCTTGTTTCTTCTTCTTCGGTTTTGGTTCGTTTTGCCAAATTTCTAGGGATATATGATGTTCCCCTAATACGAGCCGTCGTTTTCCACATTGGTCTAGAAAAACCTGGTGGTTTAGAGGTTCCCGGGTCATTGTTACAACTTAAGGACTTCGGGGGTTGACGATACATATAAAGTTCATCGGGGTTGGAATTAGATTTCTCTAATTTTATGCCCTTTCCCTTATTATTTTCTTTTGCCTTTTTAAATTCAGTTGGGGTAATTTCTATAACATCATCGGAATTCTCGTCGGAATCCGATTCATCGGAGAATTGGTAATCCTCCCAATATTTTTCTTCCTTGGCGGAAACACCATTGACCATAATTAACCTTGGTCGGTTGGTTGAGAATTTTCTTTTACTTAACTGTTTTATTATTTCCCCCACCGGTTCTATTTCTTCATCCGGTTCCGATTCTTCTTCCGGTTCCGATTCTTCTTCCGATTCCGACTCTTCTTCCGGTTCCTCTTCGGGAACTTGTGAATCAGTCCACGAATCATTCCAATTTACATTTGACTCTTCATTATTATTAGGTGAGTCAATGGGACTTGTTCTAGAGGTAGACATCTATCACATAATATCAAACGCGTTAAGAGATTAATATATCACATAATATTCACATGTTAAAAATATATAGTTTCCAACAAAATTTGTTAAGCAATCATTTTTCAAGTAAACACGGTCGAAGTCCAGACTCACTAATGCATCCTAACAAACTCGATAAGACACACTAATGCAAAATTCTGGTTCTCTAAGACCAACGCTCGGATACCAACTGAAATGTCCCGTTCTTATTGATTAAAAACGTTCCATATTAATTGATTTCGTTGCGAGGTTTTGACCTCTATATGAGACGTTTTTCAAAGACCGCATTCATTTTAAAACAAACCATAACCTTTATTTCATCAATAAAGGTTTAAAAAGCTTTACGTAGATTATCAAATAATGATAATCTAAAATATCCCGTTTACACACGACCATTACATAATGGTTTACGATACAAATATGTTACAACAAAATAAGTTTCTTGAATGCAGTTTTTACACAATATCATACAAGCATGGACTCCAAATCTCGTCCTTATTAAAGTATGCGACAGCGGAAGCTCTTAATAATCACCTGAGAATAAACATGCTTAAAACGTCAACAAAAATGTTGGTGAGTTATAGGTTTAACCTATATATATCAAATCATAATAATAGACCACAAGATTTCATATTTCAATACACATCCCATACATAGAGATAAAAATCATTCATATGGTGAACACCTGGTAATCGACAATAGCAAGATGCATATATAAGAATATCCCCATCATTCCGGGACACCCTTCGGATATGATATAAATTTCAAAGTACTAAAGCATCCGGTACTTTGGATGGGGTTTGTTAGGCCCAATAGATCTATCTTTAGGATTCGCGTCAATTAGGGTGTCTGTTCCCTAATTCTTAGATTACCAGACTTAATAAAAAGGGGCATATTCGATTTCGATAATTCAACCATAGAATGTAGTTTCACGTACTTGTGTCTATTTTGTAAATCATTTATAAAACCTGCATTTATTCTCATCCCAAAAATATTAGATTTTAAAAGTGGGACTATAACTCACTTTCACAGATTTTTACTTCGTCGGGAAGTAAGACTTGGCCACTGGTTGATTCACGAACCTATAACAATATATACATATATATCAAAGTATGTTCAAAATATATTTACAACACTTTTAATATATTTTGATGTTTTAAGTTTATTAAGTCAGCTGTCCTCGTTAGTAACCTACAACTAGTTGTCCACAGTTAGATGTACAGAAATAAATCAATAAATATTATCTTGAATCAATCCACGACCCAGTGTATACGTATCTCAGTATTGATCACAACTCAAACTATATATATTTTGGAATCAACCTCAACCCTGTATAGCTAACTCCAACATTCACATATAGAGTGTCTATGGTTGTTCCGAAATATATATAGATGTGTCGACATGATAGGTCGAAACATTGTATACGTGTCTATGGTATCTCAAGATTACATAATATACAATACAAGTTGATTAAGTTATGGTTAGAATAGATTTGTTACCAATTTTCACGTAGCTAAAATGAGAAAAATTATCCAATCTTGTTTTACCCATAACTTCTTCATTTTAAATCCGTTTTGAGTGAATCAAATTGCTATGGTTTCATATTGAACTCTATTTTATGAATCTAAACAGATAAAGTATAGGTTTATAGTCAGAAAAATAAGTTACAAGTCGTTTTTGTAAAGGTAGTCATTTCAGTCGAAAGAACGACGTCTAGATGACCATTTTAGAAAACATACTTCCACTTTGAGTTTAACCATAATTTTTGGATATAGTTTCATGTTCATAATAAAAATCATTTTCTCAGAATAACAACTTTTAAATCAAAGTTTATCATAGTTTTTAGTTAACTAACCCAAAACAGCCCGCGGTGTTACTACGACGGCGTAAATCCGGTTTTACGGTGTTTTTCGTGTTTCCAGGTTTTAAATCATTAAGTTAGCATATCATATAGATATAGAACATGTGTTTAGTTGATTTTAAAAGTCAAGTTAGAAGGATTAACTTTTGTTTGCGAACAAGTTTAGAATTAACTAAACTATGTTCTAGTGATTACAAGTTTAAACCTTCGAATAAGATAGCTTTATATGTATGAATCGAATGATGTTATGAACATCATTACTACCTTAAGTTCCTTGGATAAACCTACTGGAAAAGAGAAAAATGGATCTAGCTTCAACGGATCCTTGGATGGCTCGAAGTTCTTGAAGCAGAATCATGACACGAAAACAAGTTCAAGTAAGATCATCACTTGAAATAAGATTGCTATAGTTATAGAAATTGAACCAAAGTTTGAATATGATTATTACCTTGTATTAGAATGATAACCTACTGTAAGAAACAAAGATTTCTTGAGGTTGGATGATCACCTTACAAGATTGGAAGTGAGCTAGCAAACTTGAAAGTATTCTTGATTTTATGTAACTAGAACTTGTAGAATATATGAAGAACACTTAGAACTTGAAGATAGAACTTGAGAGAGATCAATTAGATGAAGAAAATTGAAGAATTAAAGTGTTTGTAGGTGTTTTTGGTCGTTGGTGTATGGATTAGATATAAAGGATATGTAATTTTGTTTTCATGTAAATAAGTCATGAATGATTACTCATATTTTTGTAATTTTATGAGATATTTCATGCTAGTTGCCAAATGATGGTTCCCACATGTGTTAGGTGAAATGTCCCGTTCTTATTGATTAAAAACGTTCCATATTAATTGATTTCGTTGCGAGGTTTCGACCTCTATATGAGACGTTTTTCAAAGACTGCATTCATTTTTAAACAAACCATAACCTTTATTTCATCAATAAAGGTTTAAAAAACTTTACGTAGATTATCAAATAATGATAATCTAAAATATCCTGTTTACACACGACCATTACATAATGGTTTACAATACAAATATGTTACAACAAAATAAGTTTCTTGAATGCAGTTTTTACACAATATCATACAAGCATGGACTCCAAATCTTGTCCTTATTTAAGTATGCGACAGCGGAAGCTCTTAATAATCACCTGAGAATAAACATGCTTAAAACGTCAACAAAAATGTTGGTGAGTTATAGGTTTAACCTACATATATCAAATCGTAACAATAGACCACAAGATTTCATATTTCAATACACATCCCATACATAGAGATAAAAATCATTCATATGGTGAACACCTGGTAACCGACAATAACAAGATGCATATATATAAGAATATCCCCATCATTCCGGGACACCCTTCGGATATGATATAAATTTCGAAGTACTAAAGCATCCGGTACTTTGGATGGGGTTTGTTAGGCCCAATAGATCTATCTTTAGGATTCGCGTCAATTAGGGTGTCTGTTCCCTAATTCTTAGATTACCAGACTTAATAAAAAGGGGCATATTCGATTTCGATAATTCAACCATAGAATGTAGTTTCACGTACTTGTGTCTATTTTGTAAATCATTTATAAAACCTGCATGTATTCTCATCCCAAAAATATTAGATTTTAAAAGTGGGACTATAACTCACTTTCACATATATTTACTTCGTCGGGAAGTAAGACTTGGCCACTGGTTGATTCACGAACCTATAACAATATATACATATATATCAAAGTATGTTTAAAATATATTTACAACACTTTTAATATATTTTGATGTTTTAAGTTTATTAAGTCAGCTGTCCTCGTTAGTAACCTACAACTAGTTGTCCACAGTTAGATGTACAGAAATAAATCGATAAATATTATCTTGAATCAATCCACGACCCAGTGTATACGTATCTCAGTATTGATCACAACTCAAACTATATATATTTTGGAATCAACCTCAACCCTGTATAGCTAACTCCAACATTCACATATAGAGTGTCTATGGTTGTTCCGAAATATATATAGATGTGTCGACATGATAGGTCGAAACATTGTATACGTGTCTATGGTATCTCAAGATTACATAATATATAATACAAGTTGATTAAGTTATGGTTGGAATAGATTTGTTACCAATTTTCACGTAGCTAAAATGAGAAAAATTATCCAATCTTGTTTTACCCATAACTTCTTCATTTTAAATCCGTTTTGAGTGAATCAAATTGCTATGGTTTCATATTGAACTCTATTTTATGAATCTAAACAAAAAAAGTATAGGTTTCTAGTCGTAAAAATAAGTTACAAGTCGTTTTTGTAAAGGTAGTCATTTCGGTCGAAAGAACGACGTCTAGATGACCATTTTAGAAAACATACTTCCACTTTGAGTTTAACCATAATTTTTGGATATAGTTTCATGTTCATAATAAAAATCATTTTCTCAGAATAACAACTTTTAAATCAAAGTTTATCATAGTTTTTAATTAACTAACCCAAAACAGCCCGCGGTGTTACTACGACGGCGTAAATCCGGTTTTACGGTGTTTTTCGTGTTTCCAGGTTTTAAATCATTAAGTTAGCATATCATATAGATATAGAACATGTGTTTAGTTGATTTTAAAAGTAAAGTTAGAAGGATTAACTTTTGTTTGCGAACAAGTTTAGAATTAACTAAACTATGTTCTAGTGATTACAAGTTTAAACCTTCGAATAAGATAGCTTTATATGTATGAATCGAATGATGTTATGAACATCATTACTACCTTAAGTTCCTTGGATGAACCTACTGGAAAAGAGAAAAATGGATCTAGCTTCAATGGATCCTTGGATGGCTCAAAGTTCTTGAAGCAAAATCATGACACGAAAACAAGTTCAAGTAAGATCATCACTTGAAATAAGATTGTTATAGTTATAGAAATTGAACCAAAGTTTGAATATGATTATTACCTTGTATTAGAATGATAACCTACTGTAAGAAACAAAGATTTCTTGAGGTTGGATGATCACCTTACAAGATTGGAAGTGAGCTAGCAAACTTGAAAGTATTCTTGATTTTATGAAACTAGAACTTTTGGAATTTATGAAGAACACTTAGAACTTGAAGATAGAACTTGAGAGAGTTCAATTAGATGAAGAAAATTGAAGAATGAAAGTGTTTGTAGGTGTTTTTGGTCGTTGGTGTATGGATTAGATATAAAGGATATGTAATTTTGTTTTCATGTAAATAAGTCATGAATGATTACTCATATTTTTGTAATCTTATGAGATATTTCATGCTAGTTGCCAAATGATGGTTCCCACATGTGTTAGGTGACTCACATGGGCTGCTAAGAGCTGATCATTGGAGTGTATATACCAATAGTACATACATCTAAAAGCTGTGTATTGTACGAGTACGAATACGGGTGCATACGAGTAGAATTGTTGATGAAACTGAACGAGAATGTAATTGTAAGCATTTTTGTTAAGTAGAAGTATTTTGATAAGTGTATTGAAGTCTTTCAAAAGTATATAAATACATATTAAAACACTACATGTATATACATTTTAACTGAGTCGTTAAGTCATCGTTAGTCGTTACATGTAAGTGTTGTTTTGAAACCTTTAGGTTAACGATCTTGTTAAATGTTGTTAACCCAATGTTTATAATAACAAAAGAGATTTTAAATTATTATATTATCATGATATTATGATGTACGAATATCTCTTAATATGATATATATACATTAAATGTCGTTACAACGATAAACGTTACATATATGTCTCGTTTCAAAATCATTAAGTTAGTAGTCTTGTTTTTACATATGTAGTTCATTGTTAATATAATTAATGATATGTTTACTTATCATAATATCATGTTAACTATATATATAACCATATATATGTCATCATATAGTTTTTTTACAAGTTTTAACGTTCGTGAATCACCGGTCAACTTGGGTGGTCAATTGTCTATATGAAACCTATTTCAATTAATCAAGTCTTAACAAGTTTGATTGCTTAACATGTTGGAAACATTTAATCATGTAAACATCAATCTCAATTAATATATATAAACATGGAAAAGTTCGGGTCACTACAGTACCTACCCGTTAAATAAATTTCGTCCCGAAATTTTAAGCTGTTGAAGGTGTTGACGAATCTTCTGGAAATAGATGCGGGTATTTCTTCTTCATCTGATCTTCACGCTCCCAGGTGAACTCGGGTCCTCTACGAGCATTCCATCGAACCTTAACAATTGGTATCTTGTTTTTCTTAAGTCTTTTAACCTCACGATCCATTATTTCGACGGGTTCTTCGATGAATTGGAGTTTTTCATTGATTTGGATTTCATCTAACGGAATAGTGAGATCTTCTTTAGCAAAACATTTCTTCAAATTCGAGACGTGGAAAGTGTTATGTACAGCCGCGAGTTGTTGAGGTAACTCAAGTCGGTAAGCTACTGGTCCGACACGATCAATAATCTTGAATGGTCCAATATACCTTGGATTTAATTTCCCTCGTTTACCAAATCGAACAACGCCTTTCCAAGGTGAAACTTTAAGCATGACCATCTCTCCAATTTCAAATTCTATATCTTTTCTTTTAATGTCAGCGTAGCTCTTTTGTCGACTTTGGGCGGTTTTCAACCGTTGTTGAATTTGGATGATCTTCTCGGTAGTTTCTTGTATAATCTCCGGACCCGTAATCTGTCTATCCCCCACCTCACTCCAACAAATCGGAGACCTGCACTTTCTACCATAAAGTGCTTCAAACGGCGCCATCTCAATGCTTGAATGGTAGCTGTTGTTGTAGGAAAATTCTGCTAACGGTAGATGTCGATCCCAACTGTTTCCGAAATCAATAACACATGCTCGTAGCATGTCTTCAAGCGTTTGTATCGTCCTTTCGCTCTGCCCATCAGTTTGTGGATGATAGGCAGTACTCATGTCTAGACGAGTTCCTAATGCTTGCTGTAATGTCTGCCAGAATCTTGAAATAAATCTGCCATCCCTATCAGAGATAATAGAGATTGGTATTCCATGTCTGGAGACGACTTCCTTCAAATACAGTCGTGCTAACTTCTCCATCTTGTCATCTTCTCTTATTGGTAGGAAGTGTGATGATTTGGTGAGACGATCAACTATTACCCAAATAGTATCAAAACCACTTGCAGTCCTTGGCAATTTAGTGATGAAATCCATGGTAATGTTTTCCCATTTCCATTCCGGGATTTCGGGTTGTTGAAGTAGACCTGATGGTTTCTGATGCTCAGCTTTGACCTTAGAACACGTCAAACATTCTCCTACGTATTTAGCAACATCGGCTTTCATACCCGGCCACCAAAAATGTTTCTTGAGATCCTTGTACATCTTCCCCGTTCCAGGATGTATTGAGTATCTGGTTTTATGAGCTTCTCTAAGTACCATTTCTCTCATATCTCCAAATTTTGGTACCCAAATCCTTTCAGCCCTATACCGGGTTCCGTCTTCCCGAATATTAAGATGCTTCTCCGATCCTTTGGGTATTTCATCCTTTAAATTTCCCTCTTTTAAAACTCCTTGTTGCGCCTCCTTTATTTGAGTAGTAATGTTATTATGAATCATTATATTCATAGATTTTACTCGAATGGGTTCTCTGTCCTTCCTGCTCAAGGCATCGGCTACCACATTTGCCTTCCCCGGGTGGTAACGAATCTCAAAGTCGTAATCATTCAATAATTCAATCCACCTACGCTGCCTCATATTCAGTTGTTTCTGATTAAATATGTGTTGAAGACTTTTGTGGTCAGTATATATAATACTTTTGACCCCATATAAGTAGTGCCTCCAAGTCTTTAATGCAAAAACAACCGCGCCTAATTCCAAATCATGCGTCGTATAATTTTTTTCGTGAATCTTCAATTGTCTAGACGCATAAGCAATCACCTTCGTTCGTTGCATTAATACACAACCGAGACCTTGCTTTGATGCATCACAATAAATCACAAAATCATCATTCCCTTCAGGCAATGACAATATAGGTGCCGTAGTTAGCTTTTTCTTCAATAACTGAAACGCTTTCTCTTGTTCATCATTCCATTCAAATTTCTTCCCTTTATGCGTTAATGCAGTCAAGGGTTTTGCTATTCTGGAAAAGTCTTGGATGAACCTTCTGTAGTAACCAGCTAGTCCTAAAAACTGGCGTATGTGTTTCGGAGTTTTCGGGGTTTCCCACTTTTCAACAGTTTCTATCTTTGCCGGATCCACCTTAATACCTTCTTTGTTCACTATGTGACCGAGGAATTGAACTTCTTCCAACCAAAATGCACACTTTGAAAACTTAGCGTACAATTCTTCCTTCCTCAATACTTCTAACACCTTTCTCAAATGTTCACCGTGTTCTTGGTCATTCTTTGAGTAAATAAGTATGTCATCAATGAAAACAATGACAAACTTGTCAAGGTATGGTCCACACACTCGGTTCATAAGGTCCATGAACACAGCTGGTGCATTAGTTAAACCAAACGGCATGACCATAAACTCGTAATGACCGTAACGTGTTCTGAAAGCAGTCTTTGGAATATCATCTTCTTTCACCCGCATTTGATGATACCCGGAACGTAAGTCAATCTTTGAATAAACAGACGAGCCTTGTAGTTGATCAAATAAGTCGTCGATTCTCGGTAGTGGGTAGCGGTTCTTGATGGTAAGTTTGTTCAACTCTCGGTAGTCGATACACAACCTGAATGTACCATCTTTCTTCTTGACAAACAAAACAGGAGCTCCCCACGGTGATGTGCTTGGTCGAATGAAACCACGCTCTAAAAGTTCTTGTAATTGGCTTTGCAGTTCTTTCATCTCGCTGGGTGCGAGTCTGTAAGGAGCACGAGCTATTGGTGCAGCTCCTGGTACAAGATCTATTTGAAATTCAACGGATCGATGTGGGGGTAATCCCGGTAATTCTTTCGGAAATACATCGGGAAATTCTTTTGCAATGGGAACATCATTGATGCTCTTTTCTTCAGTTTGTACTTTCTCGACGTGTGCTAGAACAGCATAGCAACCTTTTCTTATTAGTTTTTGTGCCTTCAAATTACTAATAAGATGTAGCTTCGTGTTGCCCTTTTCTCCGTACACCATTAAGGGTTTTCCTTTTTCTCGTATAATGCGAATTGCATTTTTGTAACAAACGATCTCCGCTTTCACTTCTTTCAACCAGTCCATACCGATTATCACATCAAAACTCCCTAACTCTACTGGTATCAAATCAATCTTAAATGTTTCGCTAACCAGTTTAATTTCTCGATTCAGACATATATTATCTGCTGAAATTAATTTACCATTTGCTAATTCGAGTAAAAATTTACTATCCAAAGGCGTCAATGGACAACTTAATTTAGCACAAAAATCTCTACTCATATAGCTTCTATCCGCACCCGAATCAAATAAAACGTAAGCAGATTTATTGTCAATAAGAAACGTACCCGTAACAAGCTCCGGGTCTTCCTGTGCCTCTACCGCATTAATATTGAAAACTCTTCCACGGCCTTGTCCATTCGTGTTCTCCTGGTTCGGGCAATTTCTAATAATGTGGCCTGGTTTTCCACATTTATAACAAACTACATTGGCATAACTTGCTCCGACACTACTTGCTCCGCCATTACTCGTTCCGACACCATTTGTTCCTTTCGTTCTATTAACCCCTGGTCCGTAGACCTCACACTTCGCCGCGCTATGACCATTTCTTTTACACTTGTTGCAAAATTTGGTGCAGAACCCCGAGTGATTCTTTTCACACCTTTGGCATAGCTGCTTCTGATTGTTGTTGTTGTTGCGGTTATTATTGTTGTTGGGATGATTGTTGTAGTTGCTGTTGTTGTTGTTGTTGTTGGGCCGTTTGTTGTAGTTGCGATTGATGTTGCGATTGTTAGGATAATTGTTGCGATTATTGTTGTAATTGCTGTTGTTGTTGTATTGGTGATTCTTATCACCGTTTTCCTCCCACTTTCTTTTGACTTGCTTCACATTGGCCTCTTCAGCAGTCTGTTCTTTAATTCTTTCTTCAATCTGGTTCACTAGTTTGTGAGCCATTCTACATGCCTGTTGTATGGAGGCGGGCTCGTGTGAACTTATATCTTCTTGGATTCTTTCCGGTAATCCTTTCACAAACGCGTCGATCTTCTCTTCCTCATCTTCGAATGCTCCCGGACACAATAGGCACAATTCTGTGAATCGTCTTTCGTACGTGGTAATATCAAATCCTTGGGTTCGTAACCCTCTAAGTTCTGTCTTGAGCTTATTGACCTCGGTTCTGGGACGGTACTTCTCGTTCATCAAGTGCTTGAATGCTGACCACGGTAGTGCGTACGCATCATCTTGTCCCACTTGCTCTAGATAGGTATTCCACCATGTTAACGCAGAACCTGTGAAGGTATGCGTAGCGTACTTCACTTTGTCCTCTTCAGTACACTTACTTATGGCAAACACCGATTCAACCTTCTCGGTCCACCGTTTCAATCCGATCGGTCCTTCGGTTCCATCAAATTCCAAAGGTTTGCAGGCAGTGAATTCTTTGTAGGTGCATCCTACACGATTTCCTGTACTGCTAGATCCAAGGTTATTGTTGGTATGTAGCGCAGCCTGTACTGCGGCTATGTTTGAAGCTAGAAAAGTACGGAATTCCTCTTCATTCATATTCACGGTGTGTCGAGTAGTCGGTGCCATTTCCTTCAAAATAGTTAAATGGAACAAGTTAATCATACAGAATATTAAGAGTAGTTAATAGTATTTCGTAGCATAATATGAACTCATTTATAAAAGCTTTTTCTTCATATTAGCGTTTTATAAGTTTACATTCGGGTAGTACCTACCCGTTAAGTTCATACTTAGTAGCTAATATACAATTCAACTACTACAATTCTATATGAAAAACTGATTATAATAATATTTCGCGTTCAAACTTTTATACAATATTTTACAAACTTACAATACCGCTTATTTTACATAAAGCATGAAATATAGCACACATTAACTTTGATACAAGATAGTTGTGAAGACAATTCTAGCTAGTACACAAGTCGTTCAGCAAAGGCAATAAAGACACGTAATTCATACGTCCAGAAACAAGTCATGCATTCTGGTTTTACTAGGACTACTTCCCATCCTTGGTCTTGTGCAACATAACCGTTATGGCCGTTTATAAGACAGCGTGTTGTAACGTCATCAAAGGGACGAGGGTTACGTAATGTCCAACAGTCCCGTAATAATCTAAAAACCTCATTTCTTACCCCAATTACCGACTCCGTCACTTGTGGAAACGTTTTGTTTAATAGTTGTAGCCCGATGTTCTTGTTCTCACTTTGGTGAGAAGCGAACATTACTAATCCGTAAGCATAACATGCTTCTTTATGTTGCATGTTAGCCGCTTTTTCTAAATCACGAAGTCCAATATTCGGATATATTGAGTCAAAATAATTTCTTAACCCGTTGCGTAAAATAGCATTTGGGTTCCCCGCAATATATGCGTCAAAGTAAACACATCGTAACTTATGGGTTTCCCAATGTGATATCCCCCATCTTTCAAACGAAAGTCTCTTATAAACCAAGACATTCTTGGAACGTTCTTCGAATGTCTTACAAACTGATCTCGCCTTAAATAGTTGTGCCGAAGAATTCTGGCCGACTCTAGACAAGATTTCATCAATCATGTCTCCGGGTAGGTCTCTTAAAATATTGGGTTGTCTATCCATTTTGTGTTTTTAAACTGTAAAATAGACAAGAGTTAGATTCATAAAAAAAATACTTATTAATACAAGCAATTTTTACATATATCATAAAGCATAAGAACACTATATTACATATATTACACCACACGAATACAACTATCTTATTCCGACTCGCTCGTTTCTTCTTCTTCTTCGGTTTTGGTTCGTTTTGCCAAGTTTCTAGGGATATATGATGTTCCCCTAATACGAGCCGTCGTTGTCCACATTGGTTTAGAAAAACCTGGTGGTTTAGAGGTTCCCGGGTCATTGTTACAACTTAAGGACTTCGGGGGTTGACGATACATATAAAGTTCATCAGGGTTGGAATTAGATTTCTCTATTTTTATGCCCTTTCCCTTATTATTTTCTTTTGCCTTTTTAAATTCAGTTGGGGTAATTTCTATAACATCATCGGAATTCTCGTCGGAATCCGATTCATCGGAGAATTGGTAATCCTCCCAATATTTTGCTTCCTTGGCGGAAACACCATTGACCATAATTAACTTTGGTCGGTTGGTTGAGGATTTTATTTTACTTAACCGTTTTATTATTTCCCCCACCGGTTCTATTTCTTCATCCGGTTCCGATTCTTCTTCCGGTTCCGATTCTTCTTCCGGTTCCGACTCTTCTTCCGGTTCCTCTTCGGGAACTTGTGAATCAGTCCACAAATCATTCCAATTTACATTTGACTCTTCATTATTATTAGGTGAGTCAATGGGACTTGTTCTAGAGGTAGACATCTATCACATAATATCAAACACGTTAAGAGATTAATATATCACATAATATTCATATGTTAAAAATATATAGTTTCCAACAAAAATGTTAAGCAATCATTTTTAAAGAAAACACGGTCGAAGTCCAGACTTACTAATGCATCCTAACAAACTCGATAAGACACACTAATGCAAATTTTCTGGTTCTCTAAGACCAACGCTCGGATACCAACTGAAATGTCCCGTTCTTATTGATTAAAAACGTTCCATATTAATTGATTTCGTTGCGAGGTTTCGACCTCTATATGAGACGTTTTTCAAAGACTGCATTCATTTTTAAACAAACCATAACCTTTATTTCATCAATAAAGGTTTAAAAAACTTTACGTAGATTATCAAATAATGATAATCTAAAATATCCTGTTTACACACGACCATTACATAATGGTTTACAATACAAATATGTTACAACAAAATAAGTTTCTTGAATGCAGTTTTTACACAATATCATACAAGCATGGACTCCAAATCTTGTCCTTATTTAAGTATGCGACAGCGGAAGCTCTTAATAATCACCTGAGAATAAACATGCTTAAAACGTCAACAAAAATGTTGGTGAGTTATAGGTTTAACCTACATATATCAAATCGTAACAATAGACCACAAGATTTCATATTTCAATACACATCCCATACATAGAGATAAAAATCATTCATATGGTGAACACCTGGTAACCGACAATAACAAGATGCATATATATAAGAATATCCCCATCATTCCGGGACACCCTTCGGATATGATATAAATTTCGAAGTACTAAAGCATCCGGTACTTTGGATGGGGTTTGTTAGGCCCAATAGATCTATCTTTAGGATTCGCGTCAATTAGGGTGTCTGTTCCCTAATTCTTAGATTACCAGACTTAATAAAAAGGGGCATATTCGATTTCGATAATTCAACCATAGAATGTAGTTTCACGTACTTGTGTCTATTTTGTAAATCATTTATAAAACCTGCATGTATTCTCATCCCAAAAATATTAGATTTTAAAAGTGGGACTATAACTCACTTTCACATATATTTACTTCGTCGGGAAGTAAGACTTGGCCACTGGTTGATTCACGAACCTATAACAATATATACATATATATCAAAGTATGTTTAAAATATATTTACAACACTTTTAATATATTTTGATGTTTTAAGTTTATTAAGTCAGCTGTCCTCGTTAGTAACCTACAACTAGTTGTCCACAGTTAGATGTACAGAAATAAATCGATAAATATTATCTTGAATCAATCCACGACCCAGTGTATACGTATCTCAGTATTGATCACAACTCAAACTATATATATTTTGGAATCAACCTCAACCCTGTATAGCTAACTCCAACATTCACATATAGAGTGTCTATGGTTGTTCCGAAATATATATAGATGTGTCGACATGATAGGTCGAAACATTGTATACGTGTCTATGGTATCTCAAGATTACATAATATATAATACAAGTTGATTAAGTTATGGTTGGAATAGATTTGTTACCAATTTTCACGTAGCTAAAATGAGAAAAATTATCCAATCTTGTTTTACCCATAACTTCTTCATTTTAAATCCGTTTTGAGTGAATCAAATTGCTATGGTTTCATATTGAACTCTATTTTATGAATCTAAACAAAAAAAGTATAGGTTTCTAGTCGTAAAAATAAGTTACAAGTCGTTTTTGTAAAGGTAGTCATTTCGGTCGAAAGAACGACGTCTAGATGACCATTTTAGAAAACATACTTCCACTTTGAGTTTAACCATAATTTTTGGATATAGTTTCATGTTCATAATAAAAATCATTTTCTCAGAATAACAACTTTTAAATCAAAGTTTATCATAGTTTTTAATTAACTAACCCAAAACAGCCCGCGGTGTTACTACGACGGCGTAAATCCGGTTTTACGGTGTTTTTCGTGTTTCCAGGTTTTAAATCATTAAGTTAGCATATCATATAGATATAGAACATGTGTTTAGTTGATTTTAAAAGTAAAGTTAGAAGGATTAACTTTTGTTTGCGAACAAGTTTAGAATTAACTAAACTATGTTCTAGTGATTACAAGTTTAAACCTTCGAATAAGATAGCTTTATATGTATGAATCGAATGATGTTATGAACATCATTACTACCTTAAGTTCCTTGGATGAACCTACTGGAAAAGAGAAAAATGGATCTAGCTTCAATGGATCCTTGGATGGCTCAAAGTTCTTGAAGCAAAATCATGACACGAAAACAAGTTCAAGTAAGATCATCACTTGAAATAAGATTGTTATAGTTATAGAAATTGAACCAAAGTTTGAATATGATTATTACCTTGTATTAGAATGATAACCTACTGTAAGAAACAAAGATTTCTTGAGGTTGGATGATCACCTTACAAGATTGGAAGTGAGCTAGCAAACTTGAAAGTATTCTTGATTTTATGAAACTAGAACTTTTGGAATTTATGAAGAACACTTAGAACTTGAAGATAGAACTTGAGAGAGTTCAATTAGATGAAGAAAATTGAAGAATGAAAGTGTTTGTAGGTGTTTTTGGTCGTTGGTGTATGGATTAGATATAAAGGATATGTAATTTTGTTTTCATGTAAATAAGTCATGAATGATTACTCATATTTTTGTAATCTTATGAGATATTTCATGCTAGTTGCCAAATGATGGTTCCCACATGTGTTAGGTGACTCACATGGGCTGCTAAGAGCTGATCATTGGAGTGTATATACCAATAGTACATACATCTAAAAGCTGTGTATTGTACGAGTACGAATACGGGTGCATACGAGTAGAATTGTTGATGAAACTGAACGAGAATGTAATTGTAAGCATTTTTGTTAAGTAGAAGTATTTTGATAAGTGTATTGAAGTCTTTCAAAAGTATATAAATACATATTAAAACACTACATGTATATACATTTTAACTGAGTCGTTAAGTCATCGTTAGTCGTTACATGTAAGTGTTGTTTTGAAACCTTTAGGTTAACGATCTTGTTAAATGTTGTTAACCCAATGTTTATAATAACAAAAGAGATTTTAAATTATTATATTATCATGATATTATGATGTACGAATATCTCTTAATATGATATATATACATTAAATGTCGTTACAACGATAAACGTTACATATATGTCTCGTTTCAAAATCATTAAGTTAGTAGTCTTGTTTTTACATATGTAGTTCATTGTTAATATAATTAATGATATGTTTACTTATCATAATATCATGTTAACTATATATATAACCATATATATGTCATCATATAGTTTTTTTACAAGTTTTAACGTTCGTGAATCACCGGTCAACTTGGGTGGTCAATTGTCTATATGAAACCTATTTCAATTAATCAAGTCTTAACAAGTTTGATTGCTTAACATGTTGGAAACATTTAATCATGTAAACATCAATCTCAATTAATATATATAAACATGGAAAAGTTCGGGTCACTACATTAGGTGACTCACATGGTCTGCTAAGAGCTGATCATTGGAGTGTATATACCAATAGTACATACATCTAAAAGCTGTGTATTGTACGAGTACGAATACGGGTGCATACGAGTAGAATTGTTGATGAAACTGAACGAGGATGTAATTGTAAGCATTTTTGTTAAGTAGAAGTATTTTGATAAGTGTATTGAAGTCTTTCAAAAGTGTATAAATACATATTAAAACACTATATGTATATACATTTTAACTGAGTCGTTAAGTCATCGTTAGTCGTTACATGTAAGTGTTGTTTTGAAACCTTTAGGTTAACAATCTTGTTAAATGTTGTTAACCCAATGTTTATAATATCAAATGAGATTTTAAATTATTATATTATCATGATATTATCATGTATGAATATCTCTTAATATGATATATATACATTAAATGTCTTTACAACGATAATCGTTACATATATGTCTCGTTTAAAAATCATTAAGTTAGTAGTCTTGTTTTTACATATGTAGTTCATTGTTAATATACTTAATGATATGTTTACTTATCATAGTATCATGTTAACTATATATATATATATATATATCCATATATATGTCATCATATAGTTTTTACAAGTTTTAACGTTCGTGAATCACCGGTCAACTTGGGTGGTCAATTGTCTATATGAAACATATTTCAATTAATCAAGTCTTAACAAGTTTGATTGCTTAACATGTTGGAAACATTTAATCATGTAAATATCAAACTCAATTAATATATATAAACATGGAAAAGTTCGGGTCACTACAGTACCTACCCGTTAAATAAATTTCGTCCCGAAATTTTAAGCTGTTGAAGGTGTTGACGAATCTTCTGGAAATAGATGCGGGTATTTCTTCTTCATCTGATCTTCACGCTCTCAGGTGAACTCGGGTCTTCTACGAGCATTCCATCGAACCTTAACAATTGGTATCTTGTTTTGCTTAAGTCTTTTAACCTCACGATCCATTATTTCGACGGGTTCTTCGATGAATTGAAGTTTTTCGTTGATTTGGATTTCATCTAACGGAATAGTGAGATCTTCTTTAGCAAAACATTTCTTCAAATTCGAGACGTGGAAAGTGTTATGTACAGTCGCGAGTTGTTGAGGTAACTCAAGTCGGTAAGCTACTGGTCCGACACGATCAATAATCTTGAATGGTCCAATATACCTTGGATTTACATTCCCTCGTTTACCAAATCGAACAACGCCTTTCCAAGGTGCAACTTTAAGCATGACCATCTCTCCAATTTCAAATTCTATATCTTTTCTTTTAATGTCAGCGTAGCTCTTTTGTCGACTTTGGGCGGTTTTCAACCGTTGTTGAATTTGGATGATCTTGTCGGTAGTTTCTTGTATAATCTCCGGACCCGTAATATGTCTATCCCCCACTTCACTCCAGCAAATCGGAGACCTGCACTTTCTACCATAAAGTGCTTCAAACGGTGCCATCTCAATGCTTGAATGGTAGCTGTTGTTGTAGGAAAATTCTGCTAACGGTAGATGTCGATCCCAACTGTTTCCGAAATCAATAACACATGCTCGTAGCATGTCTTCAAGCGTTTGTATCGTCCTTTCGCTCTGCCCATCAGTTTGTGGATGATAGGCAGTACTCATGTCTAGACGAGTTCCTAATGCTTGCTGTAATGTCTGCCAGAATCTTGAAATAAATCTGCCATCCCTATCAGAGATAATAGAGATTGGTATTCCATGTCTGGAGACGACTTCCTTCAAATACAGTCGTGCTAACTTCTCCATCTTGTCATCTTCTCTTATTGGCAGGAAGTGTACTGATTTGGTGAGACGATCAACTATTACCCAAATAGTATCAAAACCACTTGCAGTCCTTGGCAATTTAGTGATGAAATCCATGGTAATGTTTTCCCATTTCCATTCCGGGATTTCGGGTTGTTGAAGTAGATCTGATGGTTTCTGACGCTCAGCTTTGACCTTAGAACACGTCAAACATTCTCCTACGTATTTAGCAACATCGGCTTTCATACCCGGCCACCAAAAATGTTTCTTGAGATCCTTGTACATCTTCCCCGTTCCAGGATGTATTGAGTATCTGGTTTTATGAGCTTCTCTAAGTACCATTTCTCTCATATCTCCAAATTTTGGTACCCAAAACCTTTCAGCCCTATACCGGGTTCCGTCTTCCCGAATATTAAGATGCTTCTCCGATCCTTTGGGTATTTCATCCTTTAAATTTCCCTCTTTTAAAACTCCTTGTTGCGCCTCCTTTATTTGAGTAGTAAGGTTATTATGAATCATTATATTCATAGATTTTACTCGAATGGGTTCTCTGTCCTTCCTGCTCAAGGCATCGGCTACCACATTTGCCTTCCCCGGGTGGTAACGAATCTCAAAGTCGTAATCATTCAATAATTCAATCCACCTACGCTGCCTCATATTCAGTTGTTTCTGATTAAATATGTGTTGAAGACTTTTGTGGTCGGTATATATAATACTTTTGACCCCATATAAGTAGTGCCTCCAAGTCTTTAATGCAAAAATAACCGCGCCTAATTCCAAATCATGCGTCGTATAATTTCGTTCGTGAATCTTCAATTGTCAAGACGCATAAGCAATCACCTTTGTTCGTTTCATTAATACACAACCGAGACCTTGCTTTGATGCGTCACAATAAATCACAAAATCATCATTCCCTTCAGGCAATGACAATATAGGTGCCGTAGTTAGCTTTTTCTTCAATAACTGAAATGCTTTCTCTTGTTCATCATTCCATTCAAATTTCTTCCCTTTATGCGTTAATGCAGTCAAGGGTTTTGCTATTCTGGAAAAGTCTTGGATGAACCTTCTGTAGTAACCAGCTAGTCCTAAAAACTGGCGTATGTGTTTCGGAGTATTCGGGGTTTCCCACTTTTCAACAGTTTCTATCTTTGCCGGATCCACCTTAATACCTTCTTTGTTCACTATGTAACCGAGGAATGCAATCAAACTTGTTAAGACTTGATTAATTGAAATATGTTTCATATAGACAATTGACCACCCAAGTTGACCGGTGATTCACGAACGTTAAAACTTGTAAAAACTATATGATGATATATATATGGATATATATATATATAGTTAACATGATACTATGATAAGTAAACATATCATTAAGTATATTAACAATGAACTACATATGTAAAAACAAGACTACTAACTTAATGATTTTTAAACGAGACATATATGTAACGATTATCGTTGTAAAGACATTTAATGTATATATATCATATTAAGAGATATTCATACATGATAATATCATGATAATATAATAATTTAAAATCTCATTTGATATTATAAATATTGGGTTAACAACATTTAACAAGATTGTTAACCAAAAGGTTTCAAAACAACACTTACATGTAACGACTAACGATGACTTAACGACTCAGTTAAAATGTATATACATATAGTGTTTTAATATGTATTTATACACTTTTGAAAGACTTCAATACACTTATCAAAATACTTCTACTTAACAAAAATGCTTACAATTACATCCTCGTTCAGTTTCATCATCAATTCTACTCGTATGCACCCGTATTCGTACTCGTACAATACACAGCTTTTAGATGTATGTACTATTGGTATATACACTCCAATGATCAGCTCTTAGCAGCCCATGTGAGTCACCTAACACATGTGGGAACCATCATTTGGCAACTAGCATGAAATATCTCATAAAATTACAAAAATATGAGTAATCATTCATGACTTATTTACATGAAAACAAAATTACATATCCTTTATATCTAATCCATACACCAACGACCAAAAACACCTACAAACACTTTCATTCTTCAATTTTCTTCATCTAATTGATCTCTCTCAAGTTCTATCTTCAAGTTCTAAGTGTTCTTCATATATTCTACAAGTTCTAGTTACATAAAATCAAGAATACTTTCAAGTTTGCTAGCTCACTTCCAATCTTGTAAGGTGATCATCCAACCTCAAGAAATCTTTGTTTCTTACAGTAGGTTATCATTCTAATATAAGGTAATAATCATATTCAAACTTTGGTTCAATTTCTATAACTATAACAATCTTATTTCAAGTGATGATCTTACTTGAACTTGTTTTCGTGTCATGATTCTGCTTCAAGAACTTCGAGCCATCCAAGGATCCGTTGAAGCTAGATCCATTTTTCTCTTTTCCAGTAGGTTTATCCAAGGAACTTAAGGTAGTAATGATGTTCATAACATCATTCGATTCATACATATAAAGCTATCTTATTCGAAGGTTTAAACTTGTAATCACTAGAACATAGTTTAGTTAATTCTAAACTTGTTCGCAAACAAAAGTTAATCCTTCTAACTTGACTTTTAAAATCAACTAAACACATGTTCTATATCTATATGATATGCTAACTTAATGATTTAAAACCTGGAAACACGAAAAACACCGTAAAACCGGATTTACGCCGTCGTAGTAACACCGCGGGCTGTTTTGGGTTAGTTAACTAAAAACTATGATAAACTTTGATTTAAAAGTTGTTATTCTAAGAAAATGATTTTTATTATGAACATGAAACTATATCCAAAAATTATGGTTAAACTCAAAGTGGAAGTATGTTTTCTAAAATGGTCATCTAGACGTCGTTCTTTCGACTGAAATGACTACCTTTACAAAAACGACTTGTAACTTATTTTTCCGACTATAAACCTATACTTTATCTGTTTAAATTCATAAAATAGAGTTCAATATAAAACCATAGCAATTTGATTCACTCAAAACGGATTTAAAATGAAGAAGTTATGGGTAAAACAAGATTGGATAATTTTTCTCATTTTAGCTACGTGAAAATTGGTAACAAATCTATTCTAACCATAACTTAATCAACTTGTATTGTATATTATGTAATCTTAAGATACCATAGACACGTATACAATGTTTCGACCTATCATGTCGACACATCTATATATATTTCGGAACAACCATAGACACTCTATATGTGAATGTTGGAGTTAGCTATACAGGGTTGAGGTTGATTCCAAAATATATATAGTTTGAGTTGTGATCAATACTGAGATACGTATACACTGGGTCGTGGATTGATTCAAGATAATATTTATTGATTTATTTCTGTACATCTAACTGTGGACAACTAGTTGTAGGTTACTAACGAGGACAGCTGACTTAATAAACTTAAAACATCAAAATATATTAAAAGTGTTGTAAATATATTTTGAACATACTTTGATATATATGTATATATTGTTATAGGTTCGTGAATCAACCAGTGGCCAAGTCTTACTTCCCGACGAAGTAAAAATCTGTGAAAGTGAGTTATAGTCCCACTTTTAAAATCTAATATTTTTGGGATGAGAATACATGCAGGTTTTATAAATGATTTACAAAATAGACACAAGTACGTGAAACTACATTCTATGGTTGAATTATCGAAATCGAATATGCCCCTTTTTATTAAGTCTGGTAATCTAAGAATTAGGGAACAGATACCCTAATTGACGCGAATCCTAAAGATAGATCTATTGGGCCTAACAAACCCCATCCAAAGTACCGGATGCTTTAGTACTTCGAAATTTATATCATATCCGAAGGGTGTCCCGGAATGATGGGGATATTCTTATATATGCATCTTGTTATTGTCGGTTACCAGGTGTTCACCATATGAATGATTTTTATCTCTATGTATGGGATGTGTATTGAAATATGAAATCTTGTGGTCTATTATTATGATTTGATATATATAGGTTAAACCTATAACTCACCAACATTTTTGTTGACGTTTTAAGCATGTTTATTCTCAGGTGATTATTAAGAGCTTCTGCTGTCGCATACTTTAATAAGGACGAGATTTGGAGTCCATGCTTGTATGATATTGTGTAAAAACTGCATTCAAGAAACTTATTTTGTTGTAACATATTTGTATTGTAAACCATTATGTAATGGTCGTGTGTAAACGGGATATTTTAGATTATCATTATTTGATAATCTACGTAAAGCTTTTTAAACCTTTATTAATGAATTAGGGAACAGACACCCTAATTGACGCGAATCCTAAAGATAGATCTATTGGGCCTAACAAACCCCATCCAAAGTACCGGATGCTTTAGTACTTCGAAATTTATATCATATCCGAAGGGTGTCCCGAAATGATGGGGATATTCTTATATATGCATCTTGTTATTGTCGGTTACCAGGTGTTCACCATATGAATGATTTTTATCTCTATGTATGGGATGTGTATTGAAATATGAAATCTTGTGGTCTATTATTATGATTTGATATATATAGGTTAAACCTATAACTCACCAACATTTTTGTTGACGTTTTAAGCATGTTTATTCTCAGGTGATTATTAAGAGCTTCCGCTGTCGCATACTTAAATAAGGACGAGATTTGGAGTCCATGCTTGTATGATATTGTGTAAAAACTTCATTCAAGAAACTTATTTTGTTGTAACATATTTGTATTGTAAACCATTATGTAATGGTCGTGTGTAAACGGGATATTTTAGATTATCATTATTTGATAATCTACGTAAAGCTTTTTAAACCTTTATTGATGAAATAAAGGTTATGGTTTGTTTTAAAATGAATGCGGTCTTTGAAAAACGTCTCATATAGAGGTCAAAACCTCGCAACGAGATCAATTAATATGGAACGTTTTTAATCAATAAGAACGGGACATTTCAGAATGGTATCAGAGCCACTCATGTGATGTTGGGGGTGGTGGGGCAAACCTCATCGAGGATGATGAGTCCCTGAGGGGGGGTGAATGTAACACCCTAGGCAAATCCCACATCGCCTACGGACATGAGTGATCATGGGATTATAAGGTAATACTCACGCTTAAATGACACAACGCGTTTTGGGACCACATGCAGAGCAGATGTGTGAGTACGCTGCAGTTAAGCGTGCTCGGGCGAGAGCACTACCAGGATGGGTGACCTCCTGGGAAAGTGCTTCTCGTGTGTGGTCGCCAAGAAAAAGCCGTGCGCGGATCCTCTACGAGCATTCCATCGAACCTTAACAATTGGTATCTTGTTTTGCTTAAGTCTTTTAACCTCACGATCCATTATTTCGACGGGTTCTTCGATGAATTGAAGTTTTTCGTTGATTTGGATTTCATCTAACGGAATAGTGAGATCTTCTTTAGCAAAACATTTCTTCAAATTCGAGACGTGGAAAGTGTTATGTACAGTCGCGAGTTGTTGAGGTAACTCAAGTCGATAAGCTACTGGTCCGACACGATCAATAATCTTGAATGGTCCAATATACCTTGGATTTAATTTCCCTCGTTTACCAAATTGAACAACGCCTTTCCAAGGTGCAACTTTAAGCATGACCATCTCTCCAATTTCAAATTCTATATCTTTTCTTTTAATGTCAGCGTAGCTCTTTTGTCGACTTTGGGCGGTTTTCAACCGTTGTTGAATTTGGATGATCTTCTTGGTAGTTTCTTGTATAATCTCCGGACCCGTAATCTGTCTATCCCCCACTTCACTCCAGCAAATCGGAGACCTGCACTTTCTACCATAAAGTGCTTCAAATGGTGCCATCTCAATGCTTGAATGGTAGCTGTTGTTGTAGGAAAATTCTACTAACGGTAGATGTCGATCCCAACTGTTTCCGAAATCAATAACACATGCTCGTAGCATGTCTTCAAGCGTTTGTATCGTCCTTTCGCTCTGCCCATCAGTTTGTGGATGATAGGCAGTACTCATGTCTAGACGAGTTCCTAATGCTTGCTGTAATGTCTGCCAGAATCTTGAAATAAATCTGCCATCCCTATCAGAAATAATAGAGATTGGTATTCCATGTCTGGAGACGACTTCCTTCAAATACAGTCGTGCTAACTTCTCCATCTTGTCATCTTCTCTTATTGGCAGGAAGTGTGCTGATTTGGTGAGACGATCAACTATTACCCAAATAGTATCAAAACCACTTGCAGTCCTTGGCAATTTAGTGATGAAATCCATGGTAATGTTTTCCCATTTCCATTCCGGAATTTCGGGTTGTTGAAGTAGACCTGATGGTTTCTGATGCTCAGCTTTGACCTTAGAACACGTCAAACATTCTCCTACGTATTTAGCAACATCGGCTTTCATACCCGACCACCAAAAATGTTTCTTGAGATCCTTGTACATCTTCCCCGTTCCAGGATGTATTGAGTATCTGGTTTTATGAGCTTCTCTAAGTACCATTTCTCTCATATCTCCAAATTTTGGTACCCAAATCCTTTCAGCCCTATACCGGGTTCCGTCTTCCCGAATATTAAGATGCTTCTCCGATCCTTTGGGTATTTCATCCTTTAAATTTCCCTCTTTTAAAACTCCTTGTTGCGCCTCCTTTATTTGAGTAGTAAGGTTATTATGAATCATTATATTCATAGATTTTACTCGAATGGGTTCTCTGTCCTTCCTGCTCAAGGCATCGGCTACCACATTTGCCTTCCCCGGGTGGTAACGAATCTCAAAGTCGTAATCATTCAATAATTCAATCCACCTACGCTGCCTCATATTCAGTTGTTTCTGATTAAATATGTGTTGAAGACTTTTGTGGTCGGTATATATAATACTTTTGACCCCATATAAGTAGTGCCTCCAAGTCTTTAATGCAAAAACAACCGCGCCTAATTCCAAATCATGCGTCGTATAATTTCGTTCGTGAATCTTCAATTGTCTAGACGCATAAGCAATCACCTTTGTTCGTTGCATTAATACACAACCGAGACCTTGCTTTGATGTGTCACAATAAATCACAAAATCATCATTCCCTTCAGGCAATGACAATATAGGTGCCGTAGTTAGCTTTTTCTTCAATAACTGAAATGCTTTCTCTTGTTCATCATTCCATTCAAATTTCTTCCCTTTATGCGTTAATGCAGTCAAGGGTTTTGCTATTCTGGAAAAGTCTTGGATGAACCTTCTGTAGTAACCAGCTAGTCCTAAAAACTGGCGTATGTGTTTCGGAGTTTTCGGGGTTTCCCACTTTTCAACAGTTTCTATCTTTGCCGGATCCACCTTAATACCTTCTTTGTTCACTATGTGACCGAGGAATTGAACTTCTTCCAACCAAAATGCACACTTTGAAAACTTAGCGTACAATTCTTCCTTCCTCAATACTTCTAACACCTTTCTCAAATGTTCACCGTGTTCTTGGTCATTCTTTGAGTAAATAAGTATGTCATCAATGAAAACAATGACAAACTTGTCAAGGTATGGTCCACACACTCGGTTCATAAGGTCCATGAACACAGCTGGTGCATTAGTTAAACCAAACGGCATGACCATAAACTCGTAATGACCGTAACGTGTTCTGAAAGCAGTCTTTGGAATATCATCTTCTTTCACCCGCATTTGATGATACCCGGAACATAAGTCAATCTTTGAATAAACAGACGAGCCTTGTAGTTGATCAAATAAGTCGTCGATTCTCGGTAGTGGGTAGCGGTTCTTGATGGTAAGTTTGTTCAACTCTCGGTAGTCGATACACAACCTGAATGTACCATCTTTCTTCTTGACAAACAAAACAGGAGCTCCCCATGGTGATGTGCTTGGTCGAATGAAACCACGCTCTAAAAGTTCTTGTAATTGGCTTTACAGTTCTTTCATCTCGCTGGGTGCAAGTCTGTAAGGAGCACGAGCTATTGGTGCAGCTCCTGGTACAAGATCTATTTGAAATTCAACGGATCGATGTGGGGGTAATCCCGGTAATTCTTTCGGAAATACAGCGGGAAATTCTTTTGCGATGGGAACATCATTGATGCTCTTTTATTCAGTTTGTACTTTCTCGACGTGTGCTAGAACAGCATAGCAACCTTTTCTTATTAGTTTTTGTGCCTTCAAATTACTAATAAGATGTAGCTTCGTGTTGCCCTTTTCTCCGTACACCATTAAGGGTTTTCCTTTTTCTCGTATAATGCGAATTGCATTTTTGTAACAAATGATCTCTGCTTTCACTTCTTTCAACCAGTCCATACCGATTATCACATCAAAACTCCCTAACTCTACTGGTATCAAGTCAATCTTAAATGTTTCGCTAACCAGTTTAATTTCTCGATTCCGACATATATTATCTGCTGAAATTAATTTACCATTTGCTAATTCGAGTAAAAATTTACTATCCAAAGGCGTCAATGGACAACTTAATTTAGCACAAAAATCTCTACTCATATAGCTTCTATCCGCACCCGAATCAAATAAAACGTAAGCAGATTTATTGTCAATAAGAAACGTACCCGTAACAAGCTCCGGGTCTTCCTGTGCCTCTGCCGCATTAATATTGAAAACTCTTCCGCGGCCTTGTCCATTTGTGTTCTCCTGGTTCGGGCAATTTCTAATAATGTGGCTCGGTTTTCCACATTTATAACAAACTACATTGGCATAACTTGCTCTGACACTACTTGCTCCGCCATTACTCGTTCCGGCACCATTTGTTCCTTTCGTTCTATTAACCCCTGGTCCGTAGACCTCACACTTCGCCGCGCTATGACCATTTCTTTTACACTTGTTGCAAAATTTGGTGCAGAACCCCGAGTGATACTTTTCACACCTTTGGCATAGCTGCTTCTGATTATTGTTGTTGTTGCAGTTATTATTGTTGTTGGGATGATTGTTGTAGTTGCTGTTGTTGTTGTTGTTGTTGTTGTTGGGCCATTTGTTGTAGTTGCGATTGATGTTGCGATTGTTGGGATAATTGTTGCGATTATTGTTGTAATTGCTGTTGTTGTTGTATTGGTGATTCTTATCACCGTTTTCCTCCCACTTTCTTTTGACTTGCTTCACATTGGCCTCTTCAGCAGTCTGTTCTTTAATTCTTTCTTCAATCTGGTTCACTAGTTTGTGAGCCATTCTACATGCCTGTTGTATGGAGGCGGGCTCGTGTGAACTTATATCTTCTTGGATTCTTTCCGGTAATCCTTTCACAAACGCGTCGATCTTCTCTTCCTCATCTTCGAATGCTCTCGGACACAATAGGCACAATTCTGTGAATCGTCTTTCGTACGTGGTAATATCAAATCCTTGGGTTCGTAACCCTCTAAGTTCTGTCTTGAGCTTATTGACCTCGGTTCTGGGACGGTACTTCTCGTTCATCAAGTGCTTGAATGCTGACCACGGTAGTGCGTACGCATCGTCTTGTCCCACTTGCTCTAGATAGGTATTCCACCATGTTAACGCAGAACCTGTGAAGGTATGCGTAGCGTACTTCACTTTGTCCTCTTCAGTACACTTACTTATGGCAAACACCGATTCGACCTTCTCGGTCCACCGTTTCAATCCGATCGGTCCTTCGGTTCCATCAAATTCCAAAGGTTTGCAGGCAGTAAATTCTTTGTAGGTGCATCCTACACGATTTCCTGTACTGCTAGATCTAAGGTTATTGTTGGTATGTAGCGCAGCCTGTACTGCGGCTATGTTTGAAGCTAGAAAAGTACGGAATTCCTCTTCATTCATATTCACGGTGTGTCGAGTAGTCGGTGCCATTTCCTTCAAAATAGTCAAATGGAACAAGTTAATCATACAGAATATTAAGAGTAGTTAATAGTATTTCGTAGCATAATATGAACTCATTTATAAAAGCTTTTTCTTCATATTAGCGTTTTATAAGTTTAAATTCGGGTAGTACCTACCCGTTAAGTTCATACTTAGTAGCTAATATACAATTCAACTACTACAATTCTATATGAAAAACTGATTATAATAATATTTCGCGTTCAAACTTTTACACAATATTTTACAAACTTACAATACCGCTTATTTTACATATAGCATGAAATATAGCACATAATAAATTTGATACAAGATGGTTGTGAAGATAATTCTAGCTAGTACACAAGCCGTTCAGCAAAGGCAATAAAGACACGTAATTCATACGTCCAGAAACAAGTCATGCATTCTGGTTTTACTAGGATTACTTCCCATCCTTGGTCTTGTGGAACATAACCGTTATGGCCGTTGATAAGACAGCGTGTTGTAACGTCGTCAAAGGGACGAGGGTTACGTAATGTCCAACAGTCCCGTAACAATCTAAAAACCTCATTTCTTACCCCAATTACCGACTCCGTCACTTGTGGGAACGTTTTGTTTAATAGTTGTAGCCCGATGTTCTTGTTCTCACTTTGGTGAGAAGCGAACATTACTAATCCGTAAGCATAACATGCTTCTTTATGTTGCATGTTAGCCGCTTTTTCTAAATCACGAAGTCCAATATTCGGATATATTGAGTCAAAATAATTTCTTAACCCATTGCGTAAAATAGCATTTGGGTTCCCCGCAATATATGCATCAAAGTAAACACATCGTAACTTATGGATTTCCCAATGTGATATCCCCCATCTTTCGAACGAAAGCCTTTTATAAACCAAGGCATTCTTGGAACGTTCTTCAAATGTCTTACAAACTGATCTCGCCTTAAATAGTTGTGCCGAAGAATTCTGACCGACTCTAGACAAGATTTCATCAATCATGTCTCCGGGTAGGTCTCTTAAAATATTGGGTTGTCTATCCATTTTGTGTTTTTATACTGTAAAATAGACAAGAGTTAGATTCATAAAAAAAATACTTATTAATACAAGCAATTTTTACATATATCATAAAGCATAAGCACACTATATTACATATATTACACCACACGAATACAACTATCTTATTCCGACTCGCTTGTTTCTTCTTCTTCGGTTTTGGTTCGTTTTGCCAAATTTCTAGGGATATATGATGTTCCCCTAATACGAGCCGTCGTTTTCCACATTGGTCTAGAAAAACCTGGTGGTTTAGAGGTTCCCGGGTCATTGTTACAACTTAAGGACTTCGGGGGTTGACGATACATATAAAGTTCATCGGGGTTGGAATTAGATTTCTCTAATTTTATGCCCTTTCCCTTATTATTTTCTTTTGGCTTTTTAAATTAAGTTGGGGTAATTTCTATAACATCATCGGAATTCTCGTCGGAATCCGATTCATCGGAGAATTGGTAATCCTCCCAATATTTTGCTTCCTTGGCGGAAACACCATTGACCATAATTAACCTTGGTCGGTTGGTTGAGAATTTTCTTTTACTTAACCGTTTTATTATTTCCCCCACCGGTTCTATTTCTTCATCCGGTTTCGATTCTTCTTCCGGTTCCGATTCTTCTTCCGGTTCCGACTCTTCTTCCGGTTCCTCTTCGGGAACTTGTGAATCAGTCCACGAATCATTCCAATTTACATTTGACTCTTCATTATTATTAGGTGAGTCAATGGGGCTTGTTCTAGAGGTAGACATCTATCACATAATATCAAACGCGTTAAGAGATTAATATATCACATAATATTCACATGTTAAAAATATATAGTTTCCAACAAAATTTGTTAAGCAATCATTTTTCAAGTAAACACGGTCGAAGTCCAGACTCACTAATGCATCTTAACAAACTCGATAAGACACACTAATGCAAAATTCTGGTTCTCTAAGACCAACGCTCGGATACCAACTGAAATGTCCCGTTCTTATTGATTAAAAACGTTCCATATTAATTGATTTCGTTGCGAGGTTTTGACCTCTATATGAGACGTTTTTCAAAGACCGCATTCATTTTAAAACAAACCATAACCTTTATTTCATCAATAAAGGTTTAAAAAGCTTTACGTAGATTATCAAATAATGATAATCTAAAATATCCCGTTTACACACGACCATTACATAATGGTTTACAATACAAATATGTTACAACAAAATAAGTTTCTTGAATGCAGTTTTTACACAATATCATACAAGCATGGACTCCAAATCTCGTCCTTATTTAAGTATGCGACAGCGGAAGCTCTTAATAATCACCTGAGAATAAACATGCTTAAAACGTCAACAAAAATGTTGGTGAGTTATAGGTTTAACCTATATATATCAAATCATAATAATAGACCACAAGATTTCATATTTCAATACACATCCCATACATAGAGATAAAAATCATTCATATGGTGAACACCTGGTAACCGACAATAACAAGATGCATATATAAGAATATCCCCATCATTCCGGGACACCCTTCGGATATGATATAAATTTTGAAGTACTAAAGCATCCGGTACTTTGGATGGGGTTTGTTAGGCCCAATAGATCTATCTTTAGGATTCGCGTCAATTAGGGTGTTTGTTCCCTAATTCTTAGATTACCAGACTTAATAAAAAGGGGCATATTCGATTTCGATAATTCAACCATAGAATGTAGTTTCACGTACTTGTGTCTATTTTGTAAATCATTTATAAAACCTGCATGTATTCTCATCCCAAAAATATTAGATTTTAAAAGTGGGACTATAACTCACTTTCACAGATTTTTACTTCGTCGGGAAGTAAGACTTGGCCACTGGTTGATTCACGAACCTATAACAATATATACATATATATCAAAGTATGTTCAAAATATATTTACAACACTTTTAATATATTTTGATGTTTTAAGTTTATTAAGTCAGCTGTCCTCGTTAGTAACCTATAACTAGTTGTCTACAGTTAGATGTACAGAAATAAATCAATAAATATTATCTTGAATCAATCCACGACCCAGTGTATACGTATCTCAGTATTGATCACAACTCAAACTATATATATTTTGGAATCAACCTCAACCCTGTATAGCTAACTCCAACATTCACATATAGAGTGTCTATGGTTGTTCCGAAATATATATAGATGTGTCGACATGATAGGTCGAAACATTGTATACGTGTCTATGGTATCTCAAGATTACATAATATACAATACAAGTGTAACATCCCGCGTTTTTCCGTTAAATTATTTTAACACCGTCTTTTTTTTTTTTTTAAAAAATAACATCCCTCGTTACCTATACTCGTGCACTTCGTTAACTAGTGTTCATGATAATCCCGTTACTCGATTATAACATCTCTCGTTAACTTGCGTTTTAAAAATATTCGTTTGGTTATTTCCCGCACCCGACAACAAACTTGAGGGACTAATCTCGCCACTCGGGTAAACTTGGCTAACTAGTGACTCCTCACCACCACACACTTCATTTCACCATCTTCTTCCTCTTTTTCTTTCTTCCTTTTCTCTCAAGAACACAAACACAAAATTCATCATCTAATTTTGATCTTGGAAGCTCACAACAAATCCGACTACATATTCTTAATCCTCTCGTCATCCTCTACGATTTGATACTAACTACACCGATTTTGGGTAACATTTCTAAAACTCTAGATTTCTCTAAATTCGTGTTTTTGACTTGCAATGTTGTTAATTAGTGTCTATGGCTCATTGTGATGTCGTGTATGTAATTTGTATGCTCGATTCGTTGTTTTTGGTGTAACTAGTTCAATATGAAAATTACTTGCTAAATCCTTGATTTTGGATGATCAAATGTTGTTAGATTGTTAAAGTGCATGTTTTAAAAGTGTTACTAGTATCATTAGCTTCGTTTTGATGTATAGATTGATTAAGGAAACTCCAAGAAAATGATTAATGATTTTGTGAACTTGGATTAGGGTTTGATGAGCTTTACATGAACTTTTGATGCGTCAAATACTATGAGATATTGTTGTTAAGTGTTTTGTTGCAATGTGTGTTTGATTACCTTCGAAACGGCATAACATACATGTAAATTGGTTGCCCGAATCATAAAATGCGTTTTTGGAACTTAAACTTTGATTATGAATGTTTAATTACGGTTTTTGGTTGTTGTAAGTGGAAGTTTGATTGATGAAATGTGCTTAGTTGTATTCCTCGTCAAAATACCTTTCCAACGATATATGATAGGCATTATAAGTGTTTGCGGGTCAATTGTTGTGTTAGAATTGATTTTGGCTCGTGCATACTTGGGAAAAACAGAAACAGACCTGCACAGATGGTGGCGCGGCGCGCCCCATCCCCGCGCGGCGCGCAGATGTGCCTGGTCAGATTCTGACCTCCTCGTCCCATTTCACGTGAAATGTTTGATGACCTACGGACCTCCGATTCACATGAAACTTGTTTTAATATACTTGTATATGAATAATTAGCATAGAAAATTTGTCCGGGACCCGACCCGAACGTGTTGACTTTTGTTGACTTTGACCGACCAAAGTTTGACTTTTTGTCAAACTTAACCAAATGATTATGCAACCCTCCTAACTTGTTTATATACTTGTACCTTGCATGAAACTTGACAATTTGCTTCACATGCTACATAATCGAGTCGTGTCGAGCCATAGGACTAATTGAACACATTTCACCCGACCTTGTGTCGTAACCGGTTAATTGATATAACTTACTTGTTTAGGTCAAGGCTAAGCAACTTTCATGCACACGTTTACTTGTTGAAGTACCTTTATACTCGTGCACTCGAGGTGAGATCATAGTCCCACCTTTTCAACAACTTTTATACTTTTAAATCGTGGGCTGAGAAAACATATACTTTGTTACATCTTGTACTACTTACTTTTATGTTTTGAACACAAGTGTGAAAACAAACATTCCACGTGCGAGTTAGAACAAAAATGCCTCAATTCGATTATCATTAGTTACACTTGCAGGGTGTAAGCGAGAACTTATATTGTGTGGCCATACGGGTTTAACAAACCCTCATTCGGACGGTTCGCTACCGTTATGCGGATGAAATATATTTTTGTGTTTTAGTGTGGGTTCTAGCACTGTGTGATGGGGTAACGTTGGTTAAGTTTTGATAATTGAGTGCTCGCGTATAACAACACTTTTGGAATGCAAATGATTTGGATAATCTACGTTATGGAAATACAAAATCTTGTGGTTCAAAAACAACGTTTAATACTTACTAAACCTATGATTTCACCAACGTTTTCGTTGACAGATTTCTATGTTTTTCTCAGGTCTTGCACGATATGTGATACATGCTTCCGCTCACTAATTGATACTTGCATCCGATGTCGAGTATACATGCATTTCATGGAGCGTCTTTTGACTTTACTTTAAACCGTGTCGCCTAGATTTCAATCGTACTTATAATGTTGTAACTTAACTTTTGGTTGAACAATTCTTGTAAACTTTGAAACAATCTTTATTTTGAAATGAAGGCGACATATTTTGGTCAAACGTTATCTTAAAGACTTAAAATCAGGTAATGGGACCCACGTAGCCGACGCCGTCACTTGACGATTTGTCGGGGTCGCTACAAGTGGTATCAGAGCTTTGGTTGTAGGGATTTAGAGTTCATTTGTGTCCACCCCGAGTCATAGGGTACATAGGTGAATCTAGACTACAACCGGCATATAGACTGAAGTAGGAATTACTTGACTATTTGTGCATTTATACTCGAACTCTTCAATCATATCTAACTCGTATTCGATCTTGATCTTACGTTAATAAATTTTGTTGACGCGCCACCTTGACTTTATGAAGTAATGTTAAATGCACATGAGAATCAGGGTAATATAATTTCCGGGATTATATTACGGTGATTCATATGGACATTCCGACATTATGACATAAAGAATTTAAGGCGAGTCAAGGAAAATTTTCTCTACATCATCTTTCCCTATCATGATTAGTATTATTGAGAATACTAATCAACGATATTCTTGTGTCTTGAAGGAACAATGCTTCCCCGTCGCGGACCACGTAATGAAACTTCCGAACAAGCTTTTCAACGCATGATAGCCACCGCCATAGGTGCGGCTATGGCTAGTATCTCCTCCGACATCAATAACAACCGCAACCACAACAACCATGGAGCCGGTAATTCAAACGAGGGTTGCTCCTACAAAACTTTCATGGGGTGCAAACCTCACACCTTCGATGGGACCGGAGGACCGGTTGTGCTCACCCGATGGTTTGAGCAAACAGAAGCCGTTTTTAGCATAAGCGGTTGTCGGGACCAAGACAAAGTCAAATATTCCACCCACACTTTTGCCGGTATCGCCCTCACATGGTGGAATATGTATGTGCTGTCGGTGGGTATCGATGAAGCTCACACTCTCTCATGGGCCGGCTTAAAGAAAAAGATGATCACCGAATACTTCCCGCGCGAAGAGACCCGTAAGCTCGAACACGAACTAAGAACTTTAAAAGCGGTCGGGAATGACCTAAAGGCATATAATCAACGATTTTCTGAGCTATCCTTGATGTGCCCAAACCTCGTGACCCCCGAACCTCTAAGGGTTGAACTTTACATGGATGGTCTTCCCAAGAACATCAAACAAGGAGTAATGTCATCCAAACCCAGTAATCACCAAGAGGCCCTGAATATGGCCCGTCAATTGATCGAAACGGTAGACGAGATTGAAGTGCCGGCACCTAAAGCCGAGGATGAGTCGGGTGACAACAAAAGAAAATGGGAAGCCCCCCAATCGAGCAACTACAACAACAACTTTGCCAAGGAACCTCTCACCCCCGTCGGCAAGAAAAGTTATGCCGGGACACGACCTTTTTGCAACAAATGCCACAAGCATCATTTTGGTGAATGTGGCAAGCTAATTTGCCATCGGTGCCAAGGTAGTGGTCATATTGCCAAGTATTGTGGAAGTACCGCCCCCGTCACTCAAAAGGGGCCCGACGCACCAAAGCCGAGTATTTGCTACAAATGTGGCCAATCGGGTCATTTTAGGAATGAATGCCCAAAGAATAAAGCAAAAACCAACGCGCGCCGTTGAACTTACAACATCGACACCTAGGATGCCCGAGACGATGATGGACTAGTCACGGGTACGTTTCTTCACAACAAACCGTATATTTCATACTTATTCGATTCGAGTACCGTTAGACATTTTATAACCAAGGATTTGACTCGTGCTCTTTATATTCCACCTCTTTCCCCCAGATACTACTTAGACGATTTAAGTGACCGACGGAAAATATTGTGTGCCTATAAATTTTATCGGAGGATATACGTTAAGAAATTGAACTCGACACCAATAGAACTAAGGAACTCAAAACCTATTCATTAAGGAGAAATTGTTGCCCTACATTTATGTATAGATTATTGTGAACTAAGAAATTTTCGGTTGGAAACCGATACCCTCTCCCTCGCATCCATGACCTCATGATTTTTTTTGCACGAATCCCGTATGTTCCAAATCGACCTCCGTTCCGGTTATCACCAATTGGGGGTTAAGGGAGACGATGTCTCCTAAGCCATTTCCGAACTCGCAACGTTAGTTGTAAATCTCTCTTAGTACCGTTTGATTTATTTAGGACTCCGTCCGTATTCATGAACCTCCTAAACCGCGTATGCAAATTCATATAGACTAATCTGTTATCGTATTTATAGATGACATCTTAACTTATTCAAGTAAAGAAGGAAAACGAACAACATCACCATCTTAAGCTCGAACTTTTGAGAAAAGAGCAACTCTATACCAAATTCTCCGAGTGAGAATTTCTGTTGAACGAAGTCCAATTTTCTAGACCATGATGTTAATGGTCAAGGCATTACAATCAATCTCGAAATCAAGCCACATGTAATCAGGAAACTCTCCCAACTCAGACTTATGTTCGTAAAAAAAAAAAAAAAAAAAAAAAAAAAAAAAAAAAAGAAAAAAAAATATTAGATCTCACCGGTTGTTACCGAAGATTAATTTCTGACTTTTCTCGTGTGTCATCGCCAAGAAAAAGCCGTGCGCCTGCGGGCAAAGCGGACAATATTGTGGTCATGTTAAGCTGGGGTGTTACAGAATGGTATCACACGGTGTCACACGACTTTTAAACTCGTTAACTCACTAAGGAAAACTCTAAACCTCTCCGTGTTCGAACCTTGAGCGTGATTCTTCACACCAACATTTCTAGTTAAAATCGTATAGCAACAGATGGAACTCGAACATGGAAATATTTCTATTTGAACGCCGAAAGGAATACTCTCTCGACTCAAAAAAAAAAAAAAAAAAAAAAAAAAAAAAAAAAACCAACATAACTAAAATTCGTTATTTTACACGAAGAATTCGAATACTAAATTGTGGATCCGATCAAACTTCTCGTCATCACGTACCACACTACATACCTCTGTTATTTCACCGTCACCGTCTGATATTACTGGAATTTAAGATAACACACAATCCAACGATACTTCACTCTTCTTTGACTTAACACCCTTGTGTTTCTGATAATCGGTCAACTATTATTCAACCCCGAACTATACAACTACGTGTACTACCTCGTTTCTCTTTCAGACTTCAACTTTTGACAACTAGAGGCACGTTATGGCAACCTCGAGATGCAAGCTCATCCTATTCTAAGTCCTCATTTCACTCCTATCCTCATCGCTCGTATTTCCGTTAAGGAAACTCCTTGTAACATTTCTCCATGGATAGAGAAACTCCTCATATTACATTAGTATTCGCCACGAGGGTGAATAGTCCTAACGAACATTTTTCGAACCCTAACCGACTTGTTCAAACATATCATAAGAAATTCTATTCCAACACGGTGTATCTTCGTCATTTATCCTGTATCGAAATACTCGTTTCACCTCTAGTTTTACAAAAAAACCTTGGAGACCCGCTTAGACATGAGTACCGCGTACCACCCACAAACAGACGAACCAAACAAACGAATGATTTACGTCTTCGAAAGACATGTTTCAAACTTGCATGGTCGCTTTTAGTAGATCCCTCTTACAACAGTAGTTACCACTCGTGTGTTCACACGCACTTTCCGAAACCCTATATGACCGCTAATGTCATACCCCTATTCGTTGGACCAAAGCATGTGGCAAACAAAACACCGAATCTTAACTCACCCAAGAAACAACAATTGAGATAATCCAAGTCCGAGAAGGGCTCGAGACGACCCGTAGTCGCCCAAAAGAGTCATACCAAACTTAGATGAAAACCTCACAAATCCCAGTGTGTAACCGCGTAATATTGAGAAACCGCACCTTGGAAAGGTGTAATCCATTTTGGGAAATCGAGAAAGGCTATATCCGCAATATCGAACCTTTTGAAACCTTGGGGCGTATTGGAACCGCTTCCTATCGTTTAGAACTTCCGACTCAATTAAGTTTCCGTTTACCCTACATTTCGTGTAACAAACTTAGAAACGTGTCCTGCGGAACAGGAACGTGCAATCCTTCTAGATGCACCAACTATTGATGACAAACTCCTCCTCGTAGGGAAAACCGGCTGAACTTGTGGATCGTAAAACCAAGCCCTAATACAACGTAAGACCCCGACTATCCGGATTCGGGGAATGTCCAAGAAAGTACCTTCAATCATTCGTAGAGTTACTACACTAGGTCTCGAGTAAGACACATCGACTATTACTTCCAACTAAATTTCGGGACGAAATTTCTTTTAAGTTGTGGATAATGTAACATCCCGCGTTTTTCCGTTAAATTATTTTAACACCGTCTTTTTTTTTTTAAAAAAAAATAACATCCCTCGTTACCTATACTCGTGCACTTCGTTAACTAGTGTTCATGATAATCCCGTTACTCGATTATAACATCTCTCGTTAACTTGCGTTTTAAAAATATTCGTTTGGTTATTTCCCGCACCCGACAACAAACTTGAGGGACTAATCTCGCCACTCGGGTAAACTTGGCTAACTAGTGACTCCTCACCACCACACACTTCATTTCACCATCTTCTTCCTCTTTTTCTTTCTTCCTTTTCTCTCAAGAACACAAACACAAAATTCATCATCTAATTTTGATCTTGGAAGCTCACAACAAATCCGACTACATATTCTTAATCCTCTCGTCATCCTCTACGATTTGATACTAACTACACCGATTTTGGGTAACATTTCTAAAACTCTAGATTTCTCTAAATTCGTGTTTTTGACTTGCAATGTTGTTAATTAGTGTCTATGGCTCATTGTGATGTCGTGTATGTAATTTGTATGCTCGATTCGTTGTTTTTGGTGTAACTAGTTCAATATGAAAATTACTTGCTAAATCCTTGATTTTGGATGATCAAATGTTGTTAGATTGTTAAAGTGCATGTTTTAAAAGTGTTACTAGTATCATTAGCTTCGTTTTGATGTATAGATTGATTAAGGAAACTCCAAGAAAATGATTAATGATTTTGTGAACTTGGATTAGGGTTTGATGAGCTTTACATGAACTTTTGATGCGTCAAATACTATGAGATATTGTTGTTAAGTGTTTTGTTGCAATGTGTGTTTGATTACCTTCGAAACGGCATAACATACATGTAAATTGGTTGCCCGAATCATAAAATGCGTTTTTGGAACTTAAACTTTGATTATGAATGTTTAATTACGGTTTTTGGTTGTTGTAAGTGGAAGTTTGATTGATGAAATGTGCTTAGTTGTATTCCTCGTCAAAATACCTTTCCAACGATATATGATAGGCATTATAAGTGTTTGCGGGTCAATTGTTGTGTTAGAATTGATTTTGGCTCGTGCATACTTGGGAAAAACAGAAACAGACCTGCACAGATGGTGGCGCGGCGCGCCCCATCCCCGCGCGGCGCGCAGATGTGCCTGGTCAGATTCTGACCTCCTCGTCCCATTTCACGTGAAATGTTTGATGACCTACGGACCTCCGATTCACATGAAACTTGTTTTAATATACTTGTATATGAATAATTAGCATAGAAAATTTGTCCGGGACCCGACCCGAACGTGTTGACTTTTGTTGACTTTGACCGACCAAAGTTTGACTTTTTGTCAAACTTAACCAAATGATTATGCAACCCTCCTAACTTGTTTATATACTTGTACCTTGCATGAAACTTGACAATTTGCTTCACATGCTACATAATCGAGTCGTGTCGAGCCATAGGACTAATTGAACACATTTCACCCGACTTTGTGTCGTAACCGGTTAATTGATATAACTTACTTGTTTAGGTCAAGGCTAAGCAACTTTCATGCACACGTTTACTTGTTGAAGTACCTTTATACTCGTGCACTCGAGGTGAGATCATAGTCCCACCTTTTCAACAACTTTTATACTTTTAAATCGTGGGCTGAGAAAACATATACTTTGTTACATCTTGTACTACTTACTTTTATGTTTTGAACACAAGTGTGAAAACAAACATTCCACGTGCGAGTTAGAACAAAAATGCCTCAATTCGATTATCATTAGTTACACTTGCAGGGTGTAAGCGAGAACTTATATTGTGTGGCCATACGGGTTTAACAAACCCTCATTCGGACGGTTCGCTACCGTTATGCGGATGAAATATATTTTTGTGTTTTAGTGTGGGTTCTAGCACTGTGTGATGGGGTAACGTTGGTTAAGTTTTGATAATTGAGTGCTCGCGTATAACAACACTTTTGGAATGCAAATGATTTGGATAATCTACGTTATGGAAATACAAAATCTTGTGGTTCAAAAACAACGTTTAATACTTACTAAACCTATGATTTCACCAACGTTTTCGTTGACAGATTTCTATGTTTTTCTCAGGTCTTGCACGATATGTGATACATGCTTCCGCTCACTAATTGATACTTGCATCCGATGTCGAGTATACATGCATTTCATGGAGCGTCTTTTGACTTTACTTTAAACCGTGTCGCCTAGATTTCAATCGTACTTATAATGTTGTAACTTAACTTTTGGTTGAACAATTCTTGTAAACTTTGAAACAATCTTTATTTTGAAATGAAGGCGACATATTTTGGTCAAACGTTATCTTAAAGACTTAAAATCAGGTAATGGGACCCACGTAGCCGACGCCGTCACTTGACGATTTGTCGGGGTCGCTACAACAAGTTGATTAAGTTATGGTTAGAATAGATTTGTTACCAATTTTCACGTAGCTAAAATGAGAAAAATTATTCAATCTTGTTTTACCCATAACTTCTTCATTTTAAATCCGTTTTGAGTGAAACAAATTGCTATGGTTTCATATTGAACTCTATTTTATGAATCTAAACAGATAAAGTATAGGTTTATAGTCGGAAAAATAAGTTACAAGTCGTTTTTGTAAAGGTAGTCATTTCAGTCGAAAGAACGACGTCTAGATGACCATTTTATAAAACATACTTCCACTTTGAGTTTAACCATAATTTTTGGATATAGTTTCATGTTCATAATAAAAATCATTTTCTCAGAATAACAACTTTTAAATCAAAGTTTATCATAGTTTTTAGTTAACTAACCCAAAACAGCCCGCGGTGTTACTACGACGGCGTAAATCCGGTTTTACGGTGTTTTTCGTGTTTCCAGGTTTTAAATCATTAAGTTTATTGTAACACCCGTGTTACATCCATCCCACATCGGTTGGAGAGGGGAACGAAGCATGCCTTATAAGGGTGTGGAGACCTTTCCTAGCATGACGCGTTTTGGGACCACAAGCGCAGCAGATCCCATTAGAACTCTGCAGTTAAGTCTTAACAAGTTTGATTGCTTAACATGTTGGAAACATATTTCAATTAATCAAGTCTTAGCAGTTAAGCATGATATTGTCCGCTTTGCAGAGATAGGGACGTACCCTTGTCTCCCCCGTAGGTTGCTCACGGATTTTTCTTGGCGACCAAACACGACGAGCACTTTTCCAGGAGGTCACCCATCCTGGTAGTGCTCTCGCCTGAGCACGCTTAACTGCAGAGTTCTAATGGGATCTGCTGCGCTTGTGGTCCCAAAACGCGTCATGCTAGGAAAGGTCTCCACACCCTTATAAGGCATGCTTCGTTCCCCTCTCCAACCGATGTGGGACGGATGTAACACGGGTGTTACAATAAACTTAATGATTTAAAACCTGGAAACACGAAAAACACCGTAAAATCGGATTTACGCCGTCGTAGTAACACCGCGGGCTGTTTTGGGTTAGTTAACTAAAAACTATGATAAACTTTGATTTAAAAGTTGTTATTCTGAGAAAATGATTTTTATTATGAACATGAAACTATATCCAAAAATTATGGTTAAACTCAAAGTGGAAGTATGTTTTCTAAAATGGTCATCTAGACGTCGTTCTTTCGACTGAAATGACTACCTTTACAAAAACGACTTGTAACTTATTTTTCCGACTATAAACCTATACTTTATCTGTTTAGATTCATAAAATATAGTTCAATATGAAACCATAGCAATTTGATTCACTCAAAACGGATTTAAAATGAAGAAGTTATGGGTAAAACAAGATTGGATAATTTTTCTCATTTTAGCTACGTGAAAATTGGTAACAAATCTATTCTAACCATAACTTAATCAACTTGTATTGTATATTATGTAATCTTGAGATACCATAGACACGTATACAATGTTTCGACCTATCATGTCGAGACATCTATATATATTTCGGAACAACCATAGACACTCTATATGTGAATGTTGGAGTTAGCTATACAGGGTTGAGGTTGATTCCAAAATATATATAGTTTGAGTTGTGATCAATACTGAGATACGTATACACTGGGTCGTGGATTGAATCAAGATAATATTTATTGATTTATTTCTGTACATCTAACTGTGGACAACTAGTTGTGAAATGTCCCGTTCTTATTGATTAAAAACGTTCCATATTAATTGATTTCGTTGCGAGGTTTTGACCTCTATATGAGACGTTTTTCAAAGACCGCATTCATTTTAAAACAAACCATAACCTTTATTTCATCAATAAAGGTTTAAAAAGCTTTACGTAGATTATCAAATAATGATAATCTAAAATATCCCGTTTACACACGACCATTACATAATGGTTTACAATACAAATATGTTACAACAAAATAAGTTTCTTGAATGCAGTTTTTACACAATATCATACAAGCATGGACTCCAAATCTCGTCCTTATTTAAGTATGCGACAGCGGAAGCTCTTAATAATCACCTGAGAATAAACATGCTTAAAACGTCAACAAAAATGTTGGTGAGTTATAGGTTTAACCTATATATATCAAATCATAATAATAGACCACAAGATTTCATATTTCAATACACATCCCATACATAGAGATAAAAATCATTCATATGGTGAACACCTGGTAACCGACAATAACAAGATGCATATATAAGAATATCCCCATCATTCCGGGACACCCTTCGGATATGATATAAATTTCGAAGTACTAAAGCATCTGGTACTTTGGATGGGGTTTGTTAGGCCCAATAAATCTATCTTTAGGATTCGCGTCAATTAGGGTGTTTGTTCCCTAATTCTTAGATTACCAGACTTAATAAAAAGGGGCATATTCGATTTCGATAATTCAACCATAGAATGTAGTTTCACGTACTTGTGTCTATTTTGTAAATCATTTATAAAACCTGCATGTATTCTCATCCCAAAAATATTAGATTTTAAAAGTGGGACTATAACTCACTTTCACAGATTTTTACTTCGTCGGGAAGTAAGACTTGGCCACTGGTTGATTCACGAACCTATAACAATATATACATATATATCAAAGTATGTTCAAAATATATTTACAACACTTTTAATATATTTTGATGTTTTAAGTTTATTAAGTCAGCTGTCCTCGTTAGTAACCTACAACTAGTTGTCCACAGTTAGATGTACAGAAATAAATCAATAAATATTATCTTGAATCAATCCACGACCCAGTGTATACGTATCTCAGTATTGATCACAACTCAAACTATATATATTTTGGAATCAACCTCAACCCTGTATAGCTAACTCCAACATTCACATATAGAGTGTCTATGGTTGTTCCGAAATATATATAGATGTGTCGACATGATAGGTCGAAACATTGTATACGTGTCTATGGTATCTCAAGATTACATAATATACAATACAAGTTGATTAAGTTATGGTTAGAATAGATTTGTTACCAATTTTCACGTAGCTAAAATGAGAAAAATTATCCAATCTTGTTTTACCCATAACTTCTTCATTTTAAATCCGTTTTGAGTGAAACAAATTGCTATGGTTTCATATTGAACTCTATTTTATGAATCTAAACAGATAAAGTATAGGTTTATAGTCGGAAAAATAAGTTACAAGTCGTTTTTGTAAAGGTAGTCATTTCAGTCGAAAGAACGACGTCTAGATGACCATTTTATAAAACATACTTCCACTTTGAGTTTAACCATAATTTTTGGATATAGTTTCATGTTCATAATAAAAATCATTTTCTCAGAATAACAACTTTTAAATCAAAGTTTATCATAGTTTTTAGTTAACTAACCCAAAACAGCCCGCGGTGTTACTACGACGGCGTAAATCCGGTTTTACGGTGTTTTTCGTGTTTCCAGGTTTTAAATCATTAAGTTTATTGTAACACCCGTGTTACATCCATCCCACATCGGTTGGAGAGGGGAACGAAGCATGCCTTATAAGGGTGTGGAGACCTTTCCTAGCATGACGCGTTTTGGGACCACAAGCGCAGCAGATCCCATTAGAACTCTGCAGTTAAGTCTTAATAAGTTTGATTGCTTAACATGTTGGAAACATATTTCAATTAATCAAGTCTTAGCAGTTAAGCATGATATTGTCCGCTTTGCAGAGATAGGGACGTACCCTTGTCTCCCCCGTAGGTTGCTCACGGATTTTTCTTGGCGACTGATGTCGAACGAGGTGTATATAAAATAGTTATTATTTTACCAGGAAATACTATTAAATACGATACAATTTTACACAAGATATTTATTTATTTATAGAATGGATATACTTAAACCTTGCTACAACACTTATAGGCAGTGTACCTAATCGTACAGTAGTGTAGTTTTTAGTAAGTCCGGTTCGTTCCACAGGGAAATCTTTAAACAAAGCTCAACGCTATATTAGTTTACTTTTATAAAAATACAAATATATATATAGGTAATATTATTATTATAAAGGGGGGTTTTTACCGTTTAATGACCGGTTTGTCGATTTTAAAACTTTAGTCGCAGTTAAAACCTAATGTAAAATATAAAATAAATACAAGACTTAAATTAAAGCGTAAAGTAAATAACGATAATGAAATTGCGAATAATAAAAATGCGATAAAATTAAATTGCGATAATTAAAAAGTACGATAATTAAAAGTGCGATAAAATAAAATAACAATAAATAAAAGTGCGATAATTAGAAGTGCAATTAAATATAAAATAAAGGAAATAAAATATGAAATAAAAGAATTATGCTTATTTAAACTTCCGTAATCATGATGTTTGACGTGTTGATTTTAGTTTTATGCCCATGGGTTAATTGTCCTTGTCCTGGATTATTCAATATGTCCGTCTGGTTTTTGTCCATAACAGTCCATCAGTCATAAATATAAATTGCAAGTGTCCTTGTCAAATTATTATTATACCCGAAGATAAATATTCCAACTAATTGGGGATTCGAATTGTAACAAGGTTTTAATACTTTGTTTAATGAATACACCAGGTTATCGACTGAGTGTAAACCAAGGTTTTACTACTTTGTTAACAATTACACCAATTACCCTTGAATGTAATTTCACCCCTGTTTTAATTATTCTAGTGGCTATTAATCCATTCCCGTGTCCGGTTAAATGAACGATTATTCGTACATATAAATACCCCGCCCATCGTGTCCGATCGAGTGTATATGGTAATTTATAGGGACGCCCAATTGTAAATCTTTATATTAACATTAACAAACTTTCATTTAGTTAAACAAATATAAAGCCCATTAATAGCCCATAGCCTAGTTTCCACAAGTGTCGTTCTTTTGTCCAAACCCCAATTATGGTACAAAGCCCAATTACCCAATTTTAGTAATTAGCCCAACATCATGATTACTTCGTTTTAAACAAGCATAATAATAACTTAGCTACGAGACATTAATATAAAAAGGTTGAACATAACTTACAATGATTAAAAATAGCGTAGCGTTACACGGACAGAATTTCGACTTACACCCTTACAACATTCGCTAACATACCCTTATTATTAGAATTATAATTAAAATTAAAATATAAATTATAAATATAAATATATATTACTCGTATGAAGAGAAGAAAAAAAAATGATGTTCAATTCGATCAGAATTCGGTTGGCTTTATAGCCAGAAGTGAAATTTGGGGCTCCGCGACTCGCGGCAAAATGGCCTTAAAACTCCGCGAGTCGCGGAGAGGTATTTTCATTTCACACCCTTGGAGTTTCTGGCTGCCGACGGTTTTAATAATATATATATATAATATATATATAATTAATATAATTAATTATATATTATATTATATTTATATACATAGTTAACTTGTAATTTTTAGTCCGTTGCGTTGAGCGTTAAGAGTTGACTCTAGTCCCGGTTCCGGATTTTCGAACGTCCTTGCGTACAATTTAATATCTTGTACTTTGCGTTTTGAATCTTGTACTCTTGTGATTTTGAGACGTTTCTTATCAATAATTGGAACCTTTTTGATTGTCTTTTGTTCTTTTGAGCTTTTTGGTCGTTTGCGTCTTCAAATCGTCGAATCTGTCTTTTGTCTTCACCTTTTATTATTTAAACGAATATCACTTGTAAATAGAACAATTGCAACTAAAAGCTTGTCTTTCTTGAGGAATAATGCTATGAAATATATGTTCGTTTTTAGCATTATCAAATATTCCCACACTTGAGCGTTGCTTGTCCTCAAGCAATATTGTCTTGAAATACTAGAATCACTTCTTTATTCTTCACACTTTGTACATCAGTGATTTCTATACGGCGGTATAAACAATGGTAGTAACGATATGGTTTACAGTCCCACATGACTATAAAAATTTAGATCCATTAAGGAAATTGGATCTTTATGAAAACATTTGATCTTTTGAAAATTAAATCTAGTTTTTACCCTAGATAAGTTTTCCGGAATAACCCTTTACCGGTGTTTGCAAAATATTTTTGTGGGTTTGGTGGGTTTCAGATTTGAAAATTTTAGCTCAAAACTTGCGGTTTTGTGTCACCCACTTGCTAACCTTGTATTTGGAAAGCAACACGTCCAGTTTACTTGTTCCGTATATTACCTTTCGGCAAACTACCGTCCGGTTGTAAAGGAAAGCGTTGAACAAGCAACTGTTAAGGCAATGTCCCGTGACATGCTTTTGATTATGGTCTATAACGTGTCGGACGCAATTACTATTCTTGGTAGGAGCAATAGTAAAGCTCACCCTTATAATTTTTCGGTTTGGCACAAAGTCCTGTCTTTGACCATGCTATGCAACCACCGTTCTTACGGTTGACACCCGATTTAGTTCAGGTGACCTAATGAATTCCAGGTGAATTCCTAGGATTTTACGTTCAATGGTAATGAACGCATTGAAAATAGGGTTTTCAGAAAACAAATCGGTTTGTAATTTTGATCAAAATATTTTCTCGTTTAAGCTCGAGCTTAGATATCATTGAATTCCATGAGTTTGAATTCTCAATCTTTAAGGTCAATCTCTAGGATTGAGTAATATCAGGCTTAAAAGCTGATTTTTGATCTTTAAGGAGATTATCCTTTCTGGGGATCTGATTCATTAGTCTTATCCAGCTAATTTGCACGGTGCCTCCCCATTGTACGAGATAAATCCTTCTCATGGTTAGGATAAATCTGACCACTTGGCGACCCTGTTTAATGCTAAGGTCCGTGGATTTCCAGCTGATTTTAGTGATGACTTTTCTAGATTTTTCGTCAACCTACAGCTGGTCTGGACGACAACTTCATGACCTAAATCAAGAAGCGCGTGTCTTTTTCGGAAGACTTTACTTCCTTTTAATGATGGAATTGATTCATCGTGTAGATCCATCTCTTCTTTTCTTTCATCGGGTAAAACAGTTTAGTTTAGTTCAAAGCAAAAGTATTTTCAGTTATTTGTTACAAATATATGTGGCATATGTTTAAAATAACTTGGTAAATTTTCCCACACTTGGCTTTTTATTTTTCTTTTTATCGTCCTCTATTCCATTTTAACTGAATTTTAACATTTTAGTTTGTTTCTCAATTTATGTCCTTTCCGAGGTAACAATAATTTCGGTGTTAAAACCTAGTTTTATCGTTCATAAATATGTATAAACATGATTTGAATTCATTTAATTGAAAATTTTGAAAAATTTTACTAGAATTGGGTAGTCAGTATATAAGACTAGGGCTGTTCTTTTTTATCAGAGAGCACTAGATTCTAATACAACTACTGCTTTACTAGTATTTTTAATGGTAACCAAGTGTATAAAGTAAAAATTTTTTTTAAAATCCGAAAGAATTTAACCCCTTCCCACACTTAAGATCTTGCAATGCCCTCATTTGCAAGAAATCAGTAACAATTTAAATTATTGAGGGTGATTTGTGTGAAAATGATTAAATTTTTACCAAAGTTTCCAAATATATTGGCGTTTGTTTGCTGAATGATAAATGGTGCACGTCATTTGTTCATTCCGTCTTGTTGTTATTTCACATATATTTTGCATCATTGTCGTCAAAATTACTTGCTTTTGCTGAACTTAATGCCAGTCTTTGAAAATGCGTTGTTTTACCCTGTTGTTTACATAAGATAAACTGCAAACATATATACATATTTTTGAAGTTTGGTTTATTACCCCACATTCAAAAATTATTAAAATCTAAGAATAAAAGTTAGATAATTATAAAAATGATTACAATATTAACAAAAGTATTAAACATATCAATAAATACAAATTACAAAATAAAAATAAAAATAAATAAACTAAGGATGATATTGGTACCAATAGGGGTTCCACGCATAACCATAAGTGCTATAGAATGCTTCGGCAGGGTCATACGTAGGATATGGTGGCTGCATCTCTATCGACCAAGGAGGGAAGACGGGTTTCGGTGTAGGAATATAGTTTCTACCTATGTGTTGGCAATGCGCTATGATCTGGTTCTGATGAACTTGCCAATCTTCAAATGCTCTCTGTCTAGCATTTTCGTATTCCTGAGAAGCTATAAACCTTTGCATTTCTTGCATCTGGTTCCCCCCTCCTACATTACCTTGTTCTTGGTTTCTCTCTACCTGTGGATGTCTACCATTGTATCGTACTGCGGCGTTATTTCGCCGCTTCAACACTTTCGCACCATGGTATACATTTAAACCTATAGTGTCGCGGGGTTCCGGCTCTTCTACTAATAATCCCCCCCGACTTATATCCACACCGAGATATTCACCAATCAAAGTAATAAAAATACCACCTCCTATTATGCTATGTGGACGCATCCCTCGAACCATAGCTGATAAATAATAACCCACACAATATGGTATACTTACAGCGCTGTGTGGGTCTCGAATACACATATGGTAAAACAAATCTTGTTCATTTACCTTTTCTTTGTTTTTACCCCTTTGTGTAATCGAATTAGCTAAAAACCTATGTATTACTCTTAATTCGGCTCTATCTATATCCAAATAAGAGTAGTTTCCCCCTTTAAAACGGTGATGGCTTGTCATTTGACTCCACACACCGTGTGTATCAAAATTTTCATCTATTTTCCTACCGTTTAGTATCAATCCTCTACAATCGGCAGACGCTAATTCCTCAGGCGTATATATACGTAAAGCCTGAGCCATGTCTAGTAAAGACATGTGGCGCATCGAACCGCCTAACAAAAATCTAACAAAAGAACGATCGGTTAAACTAGCTACCCGATCATTCAACTCTATACTACATAACAACTCTTCACACCATACTTTATATACAGGTCTGCGTATGGTGAATAAACATATCCAGTCATTAAAATAAGAATTACCATACCTCTGTACCAGTAATTCCCTAATTGGCCCGGCCAATTCTACAGCTTCCAAGGGTCCCCATTCTATGACCCTTGGTACCTCAACAACCTTGGAATGAAGAGTATGCAAACCCCGTTGATATTTTGGATAATCTATCCAAAGTCTGTCAAATCGCAAGTTCGGGTGCAACTGTTCCAAGTGCATATCTGAAAAGGTCATGACTGGATGAGGTACATCCTGCTTGTAGTAGTTATCTACCTCCTGTTGTTCCAAGTTCTCAGCAGGAGCATGTCGGGCTTGGGATGAAGATTCACCCCTTTCAGTCTGCAAAACACATCAAACACAAATTTTGTGCATCCAAATATGCATTAGTGTCAGCAAAATCATCAATCAAAATAATTACAATGACATTATCAATTTATATTAAACTTAAGCTCATTTTCATATTTTTATCAAATCTACACTTTTTCAAATAAGCATATACGAAAATTTTCACCAAGTTCATAAGCATTCAACTCAAATAACATGTCAAAATAATCATTACTAGCAAATAAACAAGTCTCAAATGGCATTATCTTTCAAAAATCAAGTTCATGAATTTTGGACTTGAAAAAGTCCACTTTAATTCTCAAAATCATGTTTAGGCTCAAAGTTTGGATCATTTAACTACCTAGACATGTTACACTACTCAATTTAGCAACAATTCATGACAAAAATCGGCCATAACCTGTTTATATCAAAAAGCCCCAAATTGCTCAAGAACACAAACCCTAGATTCTAAAGATTTTGAAGTTTTTGGCTTCAAATCATGTTAACAAGCATCAATCTAGGTTATACATGCATAATATACTAACAATTTAACACTAATTACACTAAAAATTAACAAAATTCAAATTATGAAAATATGCTCAAGAACACACTAAAATTCGGATTTAAAGGTGATTTGGGGTGTAATTGTACCTGTTTTCTTGAGTAGTTCCTAGATATCATCCTTCTCAACATGATTGTAGTGAAAAATTTGAAGATTAACGGTGAAAAATCGAGTTTTTGGGATGATTTTCGTGGGTTTTCTCGAGCTCTTTTTCGCAGTTTTTTTTCTGTGTTTTTGTGTTTTGTGTGTACAGATCGTGCAGCTGGTTATATTTTTTTTCTGTAATTTTGTCCCTCCGCGAGTCGCGGAGGTTTGTACTTAAAACTCCGCGAGTCGCGGAGTTACTTTTTTTTTTTTTTTTTTTTTTTTTTTTTTTTTTTATGTTTTTGGCATACTTTAAATCAATAAGATTAAAAATAATGATAATAAAAGTTCTCGTCCCTTCCTCGGGTAAAGCAATTTCGGTTCAAAGACCTAGTCTTCAACTTACGACGAATTTTAAAAATCATATTCTTAACTTAATGAGATAAAGTAAATTTTTGTTTTTAAATTCACACAACATAAATATAAAATTCAAAATTAATATTAAAAATTAAAAATTCACACCAAACTCAAAATTTAAAATGCATAAAATTAAAAATTAATATTTTTTTTAAAAATTAAAAATTCACACCAAACTTAATTTAAAAATTTATAAATTCATACCAAACTTAATTTAAAAATTTATAAATTCATACCAAACTTATATTAATTTTTTAAATATTTACAATTTTAAAAATATTGTTTTTATAAAGTTTACAATATTAAATTAAGGTTTAAATATTAATTTTAAAAAAAATAATAAAATTAAAAATCTTTTTGTCTTTTTATCCCACTTTTATCAATCAAATATTATCAAAAATATGCGCCCCTCTTTTCGGTAAAGTAATTTCGGTTCCAAGACCTAATTTAACTCATGACGAATTTTTGAAATATTTTGGTTTGATTGATTAAAGATATTTATACCTTAAGAATAAACGTTAAATTTCGCAGTGATGTAATAAATTTTTGAACGATATCAATAATTTCGGTCGCCAAACCTAATTTTATTTAATACCAATTTAATACTTTTTAGCGAACAAATTAGCGTTTATTATCAAAAGGTTAAAAATAAAAATAAAAAAATAAAAACTATACAGACATACCTGTGAAATAGATTTCTTATTTATATGATCTATTATATTCATAAGATAGTCGGTTTAATTGGTCTTCCATGGCTGCATAGGCGTAACCTCGAGCATTCATTGTCTTTTCTTCTAAACATATGAACGGTCCGTCTCTGCATAAAGTAACAAATTCGGTATTTGAATAGGTTTGATTATTTGAACATTTACCTCCATGTGACCATTTTCCGCATTTGTGACATTTTTCTAGGTGTCGTGCTCTTCTTTTCGCTGCGGATTTTGATTTTCCTTTACCAAATTGTAACTTATTATCTTCGCATCTGGATCCTTTTCTAACTCCGTCCATTCTTTCTCTGATTACTGATACTAATTCACTCGGTAGTATGTCATTATTACGTTTAGTGATCAAAGCGTGTAGCATTAGACCATGGTTTAATTCACAGGCAGTCTTCATTTTGTAAAAACCTAAAAAAAATAAAAATTCAGAATGGGGGGAGAAGACTAGTTCTTTAGGGTCTGCTAGGGAAAGACCATACGTGTTCCATTTTCGAGAACTACACGAAAACAGACAATCTAACTCTAACAGAAATATATATTATCCTTTAAAGACTTGATTCTCCCCACACTTAGTTAGCTGTGGTGTCGAAATTGTGATTAACTTCGTTGTCGACTTCCATCGGACCATGTATATAATGTTTAACTCTGTGACCATTAACTTTAAATTCAATCCCATTTGAATTTATTAATTCTATCGTTCCGTATGGGAAAACTCTTTTGACTATGAATGGTCCAGACCATCTTGATTTCAATTTTCCAGGAAACAGCTTGAATCGTGAATTGAAAAGAAGAACTCTGTCTCCTTCTTTAAATTCTTTTGAACTTCTGATTCTTTTATCATGCCATTTCTTCGTTCTTTCTTTATAGATTAACGAATTATCGTATGCTTCATGTCTTAATTCTTCTAATTCGTTTAGTTGACTTAATCGTAGACGTCCGGCTTCATGTAAATCAAGGTTACATGTCTTCAAAGCCCAAAATGCTTTGTGTTCAATTTCTACTGGAAGATGACATGCTTTTCCATAAACAAGTCTAAAGGGTGTGGTTCCAATTGGAGTTTTGTAGGCTGTTCTAAAAGCCCAGAGTGCATCCTCCAATTTAATGGACCATTCCTTTGGATTTGATCCTACGGTTTTCTCAAGAATACGTTTTAAAGCTCGGTTTGTATTTTCAACTTGTCCACTTGTTTGTGGATGATATGCGGTGGAGATTTTATGAGTTACTCCATATCTTTTAAGAACTTTCTCAAGTTGATTATTACAGAAATGAGTACCCCGATCACTTATTAAAGCTTTCGGTGTTCCAAACCTTGCAAAAAGACGTTTTAAAAAGTTTACTACAACTCGTGCATCGTTAGTTGGGAGAGCTTGTGCTTCCGCCCATTTAGATACATAATCAATGGCTACGAGTATATATAGATTATTTTGAGATTTTGGAAATGGACCCATAAAGTCAATACCCCAAATGTCAAATACTTCACATACTTGGATGACATTTTGTGGCATTTCATCACGTTGACTTATTCTTCCGGCCCTTTGACATGCATCACAGGATTTGCAAAGAAGGTGTGCGTCTTTGTAAATTGTAGGCCAATAGAATCCAGCTTCATAAACTTTTCTTGCTGTTAGTTGAGGCCCATAATGCCCTCCTGTTGGTCCTGTGTGACAATGGTTTAAAATTTTACTAGCTTCATCTCCAAATACACATCGGCGTATTATTCCATCGGGACAACTTTTAAACAGATGTGGATCTTCCCAGAAATAGTGTTTTATATCACTGAAGAATTTCTTTCGTCTTTGGTACGATAATCCTTTTTCAAGGAATCCACAAACTAAGTAGTTTGCATAGTCTGCAAACCATGGGATTTCTTTATAATCTATCTTCAATAGATATTCATCAGGAAAGTTGTCTTGTATGGCCGATTCATTCAGAACTTCTAATTCGGGATTTTCAAGACGAGAAAGATGATCAGCGGCGAGATTTTCTGCTCCTTTTTTATCTCGGATTTCAATATCAAACTCTTGTAAGAGTAAGATCCAACGGATTAATCTTGGTTTAGCATCTTGTTTTGAAAATAGGTATCTAAGAGCAGAATGGTCGGTATAGACCACCGTTTTTGCTAGAACGAGATATGATCGAAATTTGTCAAAAGCAAAGACAATAGCAAGGAGTTCTTTTTCAGTAGTTGTATAGTTCGTTTGTGCTCCTTGTAATGTCTTACTAGCATAATATATAGGTTGAAATCGTTTTTCAATCCTTTGTCCTAAAACGGCTCCCATTGCAAAATCACTTGCATCGCACATTAGTTCAAATGGTAGATTCCAATTTGGTGTTATCATGATCGGTGCATTAGTGAGTTTTTCTTTAAGAATATTAAAAGATTTGATACACTCATCTGAAAAGATGAATGGCGCATCCTTTTCTAGGAGTTTATTCATAGGAGTGGCAATTTTAGAAAAATCTTTTATAAAACGTCGGTAAAAACCGGCATGCCCTAGAAAACTCCTAACTCCTCTAACATTGGTGGGATGTGGAAGTTTAGCAATTACATCTACTTTAGCTCTATCCACTTCAATTCCTTCTTTTGAAATTTTATGTCCAAGAACGATGCCTTCTTTAACCATGAAATGGCATTTCTCCCAATTAAGTACTAGATTTGATTTTTCGCATCTAATTAGCATTCGTTCTAGATTAACTAGACATGATTTAAATGTATCACCGAAGACTGAAAAGTCATCCATGAATACTTCCATGCATTCTTCTATCATGTCGTGAAAAATCGCCATCATACACCTTTGAAAGGTTGCAGGGGCGTTACAAAGTCCAAATGGCATGCGTTTGTAAGCAAAAGTACCATAAGGGCACGTGAATGTGGTTTTCTCTTGATCTTCGGGTGCTATTGGAATTTGAAAATATCCGGAAAATCCATCTAGAAAACAATAGTAACTATTTCCGGCTAATCTTTCCAACATTTGATCTATGAAAGGTAAGGGAAAGTGATCTTTTCTGGTGGCGTCATTTAATTTTCTATAATCAATACATACACGCCATCCTGTTACAGTCCTAGTAGGAATAAGCTCATTTTTCTCATTTGTGATAACAGTCATGCCACCCTTCTTAGGCACGCATTGAACTGGGCTTACCCATGGACTATCAGAAATTGGATATATCAAACCTGCATCTAGCAGTTTAATAATCTCTTTCTTAACTACATCTTGCATATTAGGATTTAGTCTTCGTTGGCGTTGCACATACGTTTTATGACCTTCTTCCATAAGGATTTTATGTGTGCAATACGAAGGACTTATTCCTTTAATATCATGAATCTTCCATGCAATGGCTGGTTTATGAGCTTTCAACACAGAAATGAGTTGTGATTTCTCATTTTCAGTAAGAGAAGACGATATTATTACAGGTAATTCAGATTCACCATGTAAATAAGCGTATTCCAAATGGTTTGGAAGTGGCTTTAACTCTAATTTTGGAGGTTCTTCTATCGATGATTTATATCGATATCTGTCTTCTTCTTTTAGCATTTGAATTTCTTCTGTTGTTGGTTCATATCCATTAGCTATAAGTGTAGCTAACATTTCAGCTTCATCAATTGGTTCATTTCCTTCTCCTAAAGAACATTCTCCTGTTCCTTGTAATTCTGGAAATTCTTCTAATAATTCTGCATGTGCATCTATAGTTTTAATATAATAACATGTATCATCTGCAGATTGTGGTTGTTGCATTGCTCTATCAACTGAAAAGGTAACACTCTCATCCTCTATACTTAGGGTCAGTTTCTTACCGAACACGTCTATCATTGCTTTAGCCGTGTTTAAGAATGGTCTTCCTAATATGAGAGGAACTTGAGAATCTTCTTCCATGTCTAAAACAACAAAATCTACTGGAAATACTAAAGTACCAACTTTAACTAGCATGTTCTCCATTATCCCTCTAGGATATTTTATTGATCTATCGGCTAGTTGTATGCTTATTCTGGTTGGTTTCAATTCTCCAAGGTCTAGTTTAGCGTATAGTGAATACGGCATTAGATTTATACTAGCACCTAAATCAGCCAATGCTTCTATTGAACTAAGGCTACCCAGAAAACATGGAATTGTGAAACTTCCTGGATCAGATAGTTTTTCTGGTATCTTATTCAACAGCACTGCTGAACAATTAGCATTCATAGTAACAGCCGAGAGTTCTTCCATTTTCCTTCTATTCGTGATTAGATCTTTCAAGAATTTAGCATACCTTGGCATTCCTGAAATCACATCAATGAAAGGAAGATTTACATTTATCTGTTTAAACATATCCAAGAATTTCGATTGCTCGGCTTCAAGTTTTTCCTTCTTCATTTTACTCGGGTAAGGAAGTGGTGGTTGGTATGGTTTAACATAAGGTTTAGCCTTAACTGTGTTATCTTCATTAACCTTTTCAACTACCGGTTCTTTTTCCTTATCTTGATCAGGTTGTGGTTCTTGTGAAGTAGGAATAGTTTCATCAGAAGTTACAGGTATTTCAGGTGGTTTAAGTGTTGTACCACTTCTTGTGGTAATAGCTTTAGCTGTTTCATTCCGGGGGTTAGCATTTGTATCACTAGGTAAACTTCCCGGTTTTCTTTCACCTATTAACCTTGCTAGGTTACTCACTTCTTGTTCCAGATTTTGAATAGAAGCTTGTTGATTTCTAAATGCTTGAGCATTTTGTTCATTGGTTTGTTTTTGAGATGTGAAAAACTGCGTTTGAGTTTCAACTAGCTTCGTCATCATATCTTCTAAATTCGGCTTTTTATCATCGGTTTGTTGTGGTGGTTTGTTCTGAAAATTCGGTCTTTGCTGATTGTAAGTATTATTGGATACTTGTTGATTGCTAGGACCTTGTTGGTTGTTGTATGGAATATTTCGGTTATAATTCGGGTTTTGATTGTAAATCGGTCTTGGCGGTTGATAATTATTCTGATAATTATTTCCAGGCCTTTGGTTTATGTATGAAATATTCTCTCTTTGTTCCATTGTTAATTCAATACTTAAACAATCTTTTGTCAAATGTGGTCCTCCACACTGCTCACAACTAATTCGTATAGCATGAATATCTTTAGTCATCTTTTCCATTCGTCTCTCGAAAGCATCTATCTTTGCTGAAATGGAATCTAAGTCATGGCTAGAATCGGCTCTAGCTGCTTTAGATGATCTAATGATATCTTTTTCTTGGTGCCACTCATGCGAGTGGGAAGCAGTGTTATCAATAATTTTGTAAGCATCAGTTTCGGTTTTCTTCATAATCGAACCACCAGCTGCTATATCGATGTCTTTCCTTGTAGTGATGTCGCATCCTCGGTAGAATATTTGTACTATTTGACAGGTGTCTAAACCATGTTGCGGACATCCTCTTAATAACTTTCCATATCTTGTCCATGCCTCATATAGAGTTTCATTTGGCTTCTGTGTGAACGTAACAATTTCTGCTTGAAGTCTTACGGCTTTAGATGCAGGAAAAAATTGTTTAAGAAATTTGTCAACTAAAACATCCCATGTATCGATCGCCCCTTCAGGTAACGATTCCAACCAATCTTTGGCTTCTCCCTTTAAAGTCCAGGGAAATAACATGAGATATATCTGTTCATCCTCCACTTCTCGGATTTTAAATAGTGTGCAGATCCTATTAAAGGTACGTAGATGTTCATTTGGATCTTCCTTCGGCGCACCACTAAATTGGCATTGATTAGTCACCATGTGTAGAATTTGTCCTTTGATTTCATAGTCTGGCGCATTAATGTCTGGATGGGTAATTGCGTGACCTTGGCCAGTGCGTTTAGCTCTCATTCGGTCTTCCATACTTAAAGGTTCCAGATTCTCCATAATTGAATTTGTTGAATCGGTATCACTAGATGCTTCAGATTTAATAGTTCGTTCCTCAACAATCTCTGTTCGAATGATTGGTGGTTCCGGAGGAAAGTTCAATGGTTCAGGATCTATGAACCGTTCCTGAATATTTTCTGGATTCTCAATTGTGAGGTTGGGTTCAAAAAATGGATTATCGGTAATTTGAACTGAAGTACTTGGTCGACTGGATGATGATTCTAAAGAAAAATCAACGGCGGTTATATTTGTTAAACGATGTCTTGATCGAGTTACAGGTGGTGAACGTACAAAAGGTGATGAACGTCTTGCTCGGTGCATTCACAGAATATCCTATTAGTTTTTAAAAGGAAAGAAAAATTATAATAAGTTATCCAATCAATAGACTTTTCTGATTTTGCCCACGTTTCGAATAGCCAAAAGATGCAGCAGAGGGGCAGGATTCGTTTGGTCTCAATATAATTGAGGACTGTTTGGCTCCAATAACCCGGTCCACGTACAAATCCAACTATTACTACGAACCAGAAAATTTTGATGTCTATTAATTTAACCACTCAAAATAAATTTTCGTAATTTTTAGAAATTTAGATAAGAAGTAGAAAAAATTCTAAGTCCTAAAACTAGAATAGCGAGAAATAAGAGAGAAAAAGATTGCGCGTCGAAAAATGTCGAAAAAGAAAAATATGGTTGAAAAATAAAAAGTGACGGAAAAATAAAAGAAACTTATAAAAACTTAAAAATACTTAACTAATTTAACCTTATTACTACAACTAACTTAAAATTATAATCGCAAATTGAAATTACTAATTGGAATGATAATTGATACATAGTAAAAGGTGTAAAAATATTAAAGCTTACAGGAAAAACTAAATCCCAAATGGAAATATCTTAAAAAGAAACTAAAACTTCAAAAGGCGTCGCAAAATTCTAAAGCACCTAAATCTTAGTCTAAAGAAAAAGCACTTAAGGAATTCTACGGCAAAGCCTAAAAATCTAGGAGTAAAAATAACTATAGAAAAAACTAAGTTTAAAATTAATTATGAGCTTAAAAATACAAAAGTTACGCTACAACGATTAAAAAGGTACAAAAATATAAAAATATACAAAAAGTTGTAAAAAGTACAATTTTTATAAAAAATATTATTTTTATATTATTTATTTAATAAAAACTACTAATTTTACAATTTTAATAAAACTAATTAAACAAAATACATATATAAAGTAAAAAGTAAAAATAAAACTAAAATTAATAATAATAATAATAATAATTAAGTTAAATAATAATAATAATAAATTATAACTCCGTAATTAATGCAACTTTAGGGTTTTGTCCGTGTGTCAGAAGACCTCCGCGAGTCGCGGCAAATAAAGAGGAAAACCCCGCGAGTCGCGGGGTTCAGAAAAACAGTTGACAGGTTTCACTTTTTACGCGTTTTTCTTTATTTTTTTTTTTTTTTTATTTTCTTTTTTCTGTTTTTAGTTTAAATAAACGATTTTTAATAAAATTTATATTTTTATAAATTAAAATAAAGATAAAGAAACTTATAAAACTTAAATATTTAACAAAATCTTAAAAATACTAATATTTTTGTTTTTCTTTTTCTATTTTTGAATATTTAAAACGTAATTTTTACAAAAACGACTTTTAATAAAAGTAAATAAAAATCTTTTTTTTTTTTTTTTATTAGCGTTGCGCTTCCGGCTTTTAAGAGTAATTCCCCGGCAGCGGCGCCAAAAATACTTGATGTCGAACGAGGTGTATATAAAATAGTTATTATTTTACCAGGAAATACTATTAAATACGATACAATTTTACACAAGATATTTATTTATTTATAGAATGGATATACTTAAACCTTGCTACAACACTTATAGGCAGTGTACCTAATCGTACAGTAGTGTAGTTTTTAGTAAGTCCGGTTCGTTCCACAGGGAAATCTTTAAACAAAGCTCAACGCTATATTAGTTTACTTTTATAAAAATACAAATATATATATAGGTAATATTATTATTATAAAGGGGGGTTTTTACCGTTTAATGACCGGTTTGTCGATTTTAAAACTTTAGTCGCAGTTAAAACCTAATGTAAAATATAAAATAAATACAAGACTTAAATTAAAGCGTAAAGTAAATAACGATAATGAAATTGAGAATAATAAAAATGCGATAAAATTAAATTGCGATAATTAAAAAGTACGATAATTAAAAGTGCGATAAAATAAAATAACAATAAATAAAAGTGCGATAATTAGAAGTGCAATTAAATATAAAATAAAGGAAATAAAATATGAAATAAAAGAATTATGCTTATTTAAACTTCCGTAATCATGATGTTTGACGTGTTGATTTTAGTTTTATGCCCATGGGTTAATTGTCCTTGTCCTGGATTATTCAATATGTCCGTCTGGTTTTTGTCCATAACAGTCCATCAGTCATAAATATAAATTGCAAGTGTCCTTGTCAAATTATTATTATACCCGAAGATAAATATTCCAACTAATTGGGGATTCGAATTGTAACAAGGTTTTAATACTTTGTTTAATGAATACACCAGGTTATCGACTGAGTGTAAACCAAGGTTTTACTACTTTGTTAACAATTACACCAATTACCCTTGAATGTAATTTCACCCCTGTTTTAATTATTCTAGTGGCTATTAATCCATTCCCGTGTCCGGTTAAATGAACGATTATTCGTACATATAAATACCCCGCCCATCGTGTCCGATCGAGTGTATATGGTAATTTATAGGGACGCCCAATTGTAAATCTTTATATTAACATTAACAAACTTTCATTTAGTTAAACAAATATAAAGCCCATTAATAGCCCATAGCCTAGTTTCCACAAGTGTCGTTCTTTTGTCCAAACCCCAATTATGGTACAAAGCCCAATTACCCAATTTTAGTAATTAGCCCAACATCATGATTACTTCGTTTTAAACAAGCATAATAATAACTTAGCTACGAGACATTAATATAAAAAGGTTGAACATAACTTACAATGATTAAAAATAGCGTAGCGTTACACGGACAGAATTTCGACTTACACCCTTACAACATTCGCTAACATACCCTTATTATTAGAATTATAATTAAAATTAAAATATAAATTATAAATATAAATATATATTACTCGTATGAAGAGAAGAAAAAAAAATGATGTTCAATTCGATCAGAATTCGGTTGGCTTTATAGCCAGAAGTGAAATTTGGGGCTCCGCGACTCGCGGCAAAATGGCCTTAAAACTCCGCGAGTCGCGGAGAGGTATTTTCATTTCACACCCTTGGAGTTTCTGGCTGCCGACGGTTTTAATAATATATATATATAATATATATATAATTAATATAATTAATTATATATTATATTATATTTATATACATAGTTAACTTGTAATTTTTAGTCCGTTGCGTTGAGCGTTAAGAGTTGACTCTAGTCCCGGTTCCGGATTTTCGAACGTCCTTGCGTACAATTTAATATCTTGTACTTTGCGTTTTGAATCTTGTACTCTTGTGATTTTGAGACGTTTCTTATCAATAATTGGAACCTTTTTGATTGTCTTTTGTTCTTTTGAGCTTTTTGGTCGTTTGCGTCTTCAAATCGTCGAATCTGTCTTTTGTCTTCACCTTTTATTATTTAAACGAATATCACTTGTAAATAGAACAATTGCAACTAAAAGCTTGTCTTTCTTGAAGAATAATGCTATGAAATATATGTTCGTTTTTAGCATTATCAGCGACCAAACACGACGAGCACTTTCCCAGAAGGTCACCCATCCTGGTAGTGCTCTCGCCTGAGCACGCTTAACTGCAGAGTTCTAATGGGATCTGCTGCGCTTGTGGTCCCAAAACGCGTCATGCTAGGAAAGGTCTCCACACCCTTATAAGGCATGCTTCGTTCCCCTCTCCAACCGATGTGGGATGGATGTAACACGGGTGTTACAATAAACTTAATGATTGTAAACCTGGAAACACGAAAAACACCGTAAAACCGGATTTACGCCGTCGTAGTAACACCGCGGGCTGTTTTGGGTTAGTTAACTAAAAACTATGATAAACTTTGATTTAAAAGTTATTATTCTGAGAAAATGATTTTTATTATGAACATGAAACTATATCCAAAAATTATGGTTAAACTCAAAGTGGAAGTATGTTTTCTAAAATGGTCATCTAGACGTCGTTCTTTCGACTGAAATGACTACCTTTACAAAAACGACTTGTAACTTATTTTTCCGACTATAAACCTATACTTTATCTGTTTAGATTCATAAAATAGAGTTCAATATGAAACCATAGCAATTTGATTCACTCAAAACGGATTTAAAATGAAGAAGTTATGGGTAAAACAAGATTGGATAATTTTTCTCATTTTAGCTACGTGAAAATTGGTAACAAATCTATTCTAACCATAACTTAATCAACTTGTATTGTATATTATGTAATCTTGAGATACCATAGACACGTATACAATGTTTCGACCTATCATGTCGACACATCTATATATATTTCAGAACAACCATAGACACTCTATATGTGAATGTTGGAGTTAGCTATACAGGGTTGAGGTTGATTCCAAAATATATATAGTTTGAGTTGTGATCAATACTGAGATACGTATACACTGGGTCGTGGATTGATTCAAGATAATATTTATTGATTTATTTCTGTACATCTAACTGTGGACAACTAGTTGTGAAATGTCCCGTTCTTATTGATTAAAAATGTTCCATATTAATTGATTTCGTTGCGAGGTTTTAACCTCTATATGAGATGTTTTTCAAAGACTGCATTCATTTTAAAACAAACCATAACCTTTATTTCATCAATAAAGGTTTAGAAAGCTTTACGTAGATTATCAAATAATGATAATCTAAAATATCCTGTTTACACACGACCATTACATAATGGTTTACAATACAAATATGTTACAACAAAATAAGTTTCTTGAATGCAGTTTTTACACAATATCATACAAGCATGGACTCCAAATCTCGTCCTTAATTAAGTATGCGACAGCGAAAGCTCTTAATAATCACCTGAGAATAAACATGCTTAAAACGTCAACAAAAATGTTGGTGAGTTATAGGTTTAACCTATATACATCAAATCATAATAATAGACCACAAGATTTCATATTTCAATACACATCCCATACATAGAGATAAAAATCATTCATATGGTGAACACCTGGTAACCGACATTAACAAGATGCATATATAAGAATATCCCCATCATTCCGGGACACCCTTCGGATATGATATAAATTTCGAAGTACTAAAGCATCCGGTACTTTGGATGGGGCTTGTTGGGCCCAATAGATCTATCTTTAGGATTCGCGTCAATTAGGGTGTCTGTTCCCTAATTCTTAGATTACCAGACTTTAATAAAAAGGGGCATATTCGATTTCGATAATTCAACCATAGAATGTAGTTTCACGTACTTGTGTCTATTTTGTAAATCATTTATAAACCTGCATGTATTCTCATCCCAAAAATATTAGATTTTAAAAGTGGGACTATAACTCACTTTCACAGATTTTTACTTCGTCGGGAAGTAAGACTTGGCCACTGGTTGATTCACGAACCTATAACAATATATACATATATATCAAAGTATGTTCAAAATATATTTACAACACTTTTAATATATTTTGATGTTTTAAGTTTATTAAGTCAGCTGTCCTCGTTAGTAACCTACAACTAGTTGTCCAAAGTTAGATGTACAGAAATAAATCGATAAATATTATCTTGAATCAATCCACGACCTAGTGTATACGTATCTCAGTATTGATCACAACTCAAACTATATATATTTTGGAATCAACCTCAACCCTGTATAGCTAACTCCAACATTCACATATAGAGTGTCTATGGTTGTTCCGAAATATATATAGATGTGTCGACATGATAGGTCGAAACATTGTATACGTGTCTATGGTATCTCAAGATTACATAATATACAATACAAGTTGATTAAGTTATGGTTGGAATAGATTTGTTACCAATTTTCACGTAGCTAAAATGAGAAAAATTATCCAATCTTGTTTTACCCATAACTTCTTCATTTTAAATCCGTTTTGAGTGAATCAAATTGCTATGGTTTCATATTGAACTCTATTTTATGAATCTAAACAGAAAAGTATAGGTTTATAGTTGGAAAAATAAGTTACAAGTCGTTTTTGTAAAGGTAGTCATTTCAGTCGAAAGAACGACGTCTAGATGACCATTTTAGAAAACATACTTCCACTTTGAGTTTAATCATAATTTTTGGATATAGTTTCATGTTCATAATAAAAATAATTTTCTCAGAATAAAAACTTTAAAATCAAAGTTTATCATAGTTTTTAATTAACTAACCCAAAACAGCCCGCGGTGTTACTACGACGGCGTAAATCCGGTTTTACGGTGTTTTTCGTGTTTCCAGGTTTTAAATTATTAAGTTAGCATATCATATAGATATAGAACATGTGTGTAGTTAATTTTAAAAGTCAAGTTAGAAGGATTAACTTTTGTTTGCGAACAAGTTTAGAATTAACTAAACTATGTTCTAGTGATTACGAGTTTAAACCTTCGAATAAGATAGCTTTATATGTATGAATCGAATGATGTTATGAACATCATTACTACCTTAAGTTCCTTGGATAAACCTACTGGAAAAGAGAAAAATGGATCTAGCTTCAACGGATCCTTGGATGGCTCGAAGTTCTTGAAGCAGAATCATGACACGAAAACAAGTTCAAGTAAGATCATCACTTGAAATAAGATTGTTATAGTTATAGAAATTGAACCAAAGTTTGAATATTATTATTACCTTGTATTAGAATGATAACCTACTGTAAGAAACAAAGATTTCTTGAGGTTGGATGATCACCTTACAAGATTGGAAGTGAGCTAGCAAACTTGAAAGTATTCTTGATTTTATGTAACTAGAACTTGTAAAATATATGAAGAACACTTAGAACTTGAAGATAGAACTTGAGAGAGATCAATTAGATGAAGAAAATTGAAGAATGAAAGTGTTTGTAGGTGTTTTTGGTCGTTGGTGTATGGATTAGATATAAAGGATATGTAATTTTATTTTCATGTAAATAAGTCATGAATGATTACTCATATTTTTGTAATTTTATGAGATATTTCATGCTAGTTGCCAAATGATGGTTCCCACATGTGTTAGGTGACTCACATGGGCTGCTAAGAGCTGATCATTGGAGTGTATATACCAATAGTACATACATCTAAAAGCTGTGTATTGTACGAGTACGAATACGGGTGCATACGAGTAGAATTGTTGATGAAACTGAACGAGGATGTAATTGTAAGCATTTTTGTTAAGTAGAAGTATTTTGATAAGTGTATTGAAGTCTTTCAAAAGTGTATAAATACATATTAAAACACTACATGTATATACATTTTAACTGAGTCGTTAAGTCATCGTTAGTCGTTACATGTAAGTGTTGTTTTGAAACCTTTAGGTTAACGATCTTGTTAAATGTTGTTAACCCAATGTTTATAATATCAAATGATATTTTAAATTATTATATTATCATGATATTATCATGTATGAATATCTCTTAATATGATATATATATACATTAAATGTCGTTACAACGATAATCGATACATATATGTCTCGTTTCAAAATCATTAAGTTAGTAGTCTTGTTTTTACATATGTAGTTCATTGTTAATATAATTAATGATATGTTTACTTATCATAATATCATGTTAACTATATATATAACCATATATATGTCATCATATAGTTTTTACAAGTTTTAACGTTCGTGAATCACCGGTCAACTTGGGTGGTCAATTGTCTATATGAAACCTATTTCAATTAATCAAGTCTTAACAAGTTTGATTGCTTAACATGTTGGAAACATTTAATCATGTAAATATCAATCTCAATTAATATATATAAACATGGAAAAGTTCGGGTCACTACAGTACATACCCGTTAAATAAATTTCGTCCCGAAATTTTAAGCTGTTGAAGGTGTTGACGAATCTTCTGGAAATAGATGCGGGTATTTATTCTTCATTTGATCTTCACGCTCCCAGGTGAACTCGGGTCCTCTACGAGCATTCCATCGAACCTTAACAATTGGTATCTTGTTTTGCTTAAGTCTTTTAACCTCACGATCCATTATTTCGACGGGTTCTTCGATGAATTGAAGTTTTTCGTTGATTTGGATTTCATCTAACGGAATAGTGAGATCTTCTTTAGCAAAACATTTCTTCAAATTCGAGACGTGGAAAGTGTTATGTACAGCCGCGAGTTGTTGAGGTAACTCAAGTCGGTAAGCTACTGGTCCGACACGATCAATAATCTTGAATGGTCCAATATACCTTGGATTTAATTTCCCTCGTTTACCAAATCGAACAACACCTTTCCAAGGTGCAACTTTAAGCATGACCATCTCTCCGATTTCAAATTCTATATCTTTTCTTTTAATGTCAGCGTAGCTCTTTTGTCGACTTTTGGCGGTTTTCAACCGTTGTTGAATTTGGATGATCTTCTCGGTAGTTTCTTGTATAATCTCCGGACCCGTAATCTGTCTATCCCCCACTTCACTCCAACAAATCGGAGACCTGCACTTTCTACCATAAAGTGCTTCAAACGGCGCCATCTCAATGCTTGAATGGTAGCTGTTGTTGTAGGAAAATTCTGCTAACGGTAGATGTCTGATGTCGTACGAGGTGTATATAAAATAGTTTATATTTTACTAGGAAAAACTATTAAATACGATACAATTTTACACAAGATATTTATTTATTTATAGAATGGATATACTTAAACCTTGCTACAACACTTATAGGCAGTGTACCTAATCGTACAGTAGTGTAGTTTTTAGTAAGTCCGGTTCGTTCCACGGGGAAATCTTTAAACAAAGCTCAACGCTATATTAGTTTACTTTTATTAAAAATACAAATATATATATAAGTAATATTATTATTATAAAGGGGGGTTTTTACCGTTTAATGACCGGTTTGTCGATTTTAAGACTTTAGTCGCAGTTAAAACCTAATGTAAAATATAAAATAAATACAAGACTTAAATTAAAGCGTAAAGTAAATAACGATAATGAAATTGCGAATAATAAAAATGCGATAAAATAAAATTGCGATAATTAAAAAGTACGATAATTAAAAGTGCGATTAAATAACAATAAATAAAAGTGCGATAATTAGAAGTGCAATTAAATATAAAATAAAGGAAATTAAATATGAAATAAAAGAATTATGCTTATTTAAACTTCCGTAATCATGATGTTTGACGTGTTGATTTTAGTTTTATGCCCATGGGTTAATTTTCCTTTGTCCTGGATTATTTAATATGTCCGTCTGGTTTTTGTCCATAACAGTCCATCAGTCATAAATATAAATTGCAAGTGTCCTTGTCAAATTATTATTATACCCGAAGTTAAATATTCCAACTAATTGGGGATTCGAATTGTAACAAAAAACTTTGTTTAATGAATACACCAGGTTATCGACTGCGTGTAAACCAAGGTTTTACTACTTTGTTAACAATTACATCAATTACCCTTGAATGTAATTTCACCCCTGTTTTAATTATTCTAGTGGTTATTAATCCATTCCCGTGTCCGGTTAAATGAACGATTATTCGTACATATAAATACCCCGCCCATCGTGTCCGATCGAGTGTATATGGTAATTTATAGGGACGCCCAATTGTAAATCTTTATATTAACATTAACAAACTTTCATTTAGTTAAACAAATATAAAGCCCATTAATAGCCCATAGTCTAATTTCCACAAGTGTCGTTCTTTTGTCCAAACCCCAATTATGGTATAAAGCCCAATTACCCAATTTTAGTAATTAGCCCAACATCATGATTACTTCGTTTTAAATAAGCATAATAATAACTTAGCTACGAGACATTAATATAAAAAGGTTGAACATAACTTACAATGATTAAAAATAGCGTAGCGTTACACGGACAGAATTTCGACTTACACCCTTACAACAATCGCTAACATACCCTTATTATTAGAATTAAAATTAAAATTAATATAAATTATATATATATATATATAAGTTTTACGTATGAATGAGGAAGAAAAGATGATAATTTTGATCAGAATTCGGTTGGCTTTATAGCCAGAGTTGAAATTTGGGGCTCCGCGACTCGCGGCAAAAACCCCTTCAAACTCCGCGAGTCGCGGAGATAGTATTTACAGCTCAGTCCTTGGAGTTTTCTCTGCCGACGGTTTTTTATATATAAATATAATATATATATAATTAATATAATTAATTATATATTATATTATATTTATATACATAGTTAACTTGTAATTTTTAGTCCGTTGCGTCGAGCGTTAAGAGTTGACTCTGGTCCCGGTTCCGGATTTTTGAACGTCCTTGCGTACAATTTTATATTTTGTACTTTGCGTTTTGAATCTTGTACTCTTGTAATTTCGAGACGTTTCTTATCAATAATTGGAACCTTTTTGATTGTCTTTTGTACTTTTGAGCTTTTTGGTCGTTTGCGTCTTCAATTCGTCGAATCTGTCTTTTGTCTTCACCTTTTATTATACAAACGAATATCACTTGTAAATAGAACAATTGCAACTAAAAGCTTGTCTTTCTTGAGGAATAATGCTATGAAATATATGTTCGTTTTTAGCATTATCAAATATTCCCACACTTGAGCGTTGCTTGTCCTCAAGCAATATCGTCTTGAAATACTAGAATCACTTCTTTATTCTTCACACTTTGTACATCAGTGATTTCTATACGGCGGTATAAACAATGGTAGTAACGATATGGTTTACAGTCCCACATGACTATAAAAATTTAGATCCATTAAGGAAATTGGATCTTTATGAAAACATTTGATCTTTTGAAAATTAAATCTAGTTTTTACCCTAGATAAGTTTTCCAGAATAACCCTTTACCGGTGTTTGCAAAATATTTTTGTGGGTTTGGTGGGTTTCAGATTTGAAAATTTTAGCTCAAACTTGCGGTTTTGTGTCACCCACTTGCTAACCTTGTATTTGGAAAGCAACACGTCCAGTTTACTTGTTCCGTATATTACCTTTCGGCAAACTACCGTCCGGTTGTAAAGGGAAGCGTTGAACAAGCAACTGTTAAGGCAATGTTCCGTGACATGCTTTTGATTATGGTCTATAACGTGTCGGACACAATTACTATCCTTGGTAGGAGCAATAGTAAAGCTCACCCTTATAATTTTTTCGGTCTGGCACAAGGTCATGTCTTTGACCATGCTATGCAACCACCGTTCTTACGGTTGACACCCGATTTAATTCAGGTGACCTAATGAATTCCAGGTGAATTCCTAGGATTTTACGTTCAATGGTAATGAACGCATTGAAAATAGGGTTTTCAGAAAACAAATCGGTTTGTAATTTTGATCAAAATATTTTCTCGTTTAAGCTCGAGTTTAGATATCATTGAATTCCATGAGTTTGTAATTCTCAATCTTTAAGGTCAATCTCTAGGATTGAGTAATATCAGTCTTAAAAGCTGATTTTTAATCTTTAAGGAGATTATCCTTTCTGGGGATCTGATTCATTAGTCTTATCCAGCTAATTTGCATGGTGCGCCCCATTGTACGAGATAAATCCTTCTCATGGTTAGGATAAATCTGACCACTTGGCGACCCTGTTTAATGCTGAGGTCCGTGGATTTCCTGCTGATTTTAGTGATGACTTTTCTAGATTTTTTTGTCAACCTACAGCTGGTCTGGACGACAACTTCATGACCTAAATCAAGAAGCGCGTGTCTTTTTCGGAAGACTTTACTTCCTTTTAATGATGGAATTAATTCATCGTGTAGATCCATCTTTTCTTTTCTTTCATTGGGTAAAACAGTTTAGTTTAGTCCAAAGCAAAAGTGTTTTCAGTTATTTGTTACAGATATATGTGACATATGTTTAAGATAACTTGGTAAATTTTCCCACACTTGGCTTTTATTTTCCTTTTTATCGTCCTCTATTCCATTTTAAATGAATTTTAACATTTTAGTTTGTTTCTTAATTTATGTCCTTTCCGAGGTAACAATAATTTCGGTGTTAAAACCTAGTTTTATCGTTCATAAATATGTATAAACATGATTTTAATTCATTTAATTGAAAATTTTGAAAAATTTTACTAGAATTGGGTAGTCAGTATATAAGACTAGGGCTGTTCTTTTTTATCAGAGAGCACTAGATTCTAATACAACTACTGCTTTACTAGTATTTTTAATGGTAACCAAGTGTATAAAGTAAAAATTTTAAAATCCGAAAGAATTTAACCCCTTCCCACACTTAAGATCTTGCAATGCCCTCATTTGCAAGAAATCAGTAACAATTTAAATTATTGAGGATGATTAGTGTGAAAATGATTAAATTTTTACCAAAGTTTCCAAATATATTGGCGTTTGTTTGCTGAATGATAAATGGTGCACATCATTTGTTCATTCCGTCTTGTTGTTATTTCACATATATTTTGCATCTTGTCGTCAAAATTAGTTGCTTTTGCTGAACTTAATGCCAGTCTTTGAAAATGCGTTGTTTTACCCTGTTGTGTACATAAGATAAACTGCAAACATATATACATATTTTTGAAGTTTGGTTTATTACCCCACATTCAAAAATTATTAAAATCTAAGAATAAAAGTTAGATAATTATAAAAATGATTACAATATTAACAAAAATATTAAATGTATCAATAATTACAAATTACAAAATAAAAAAAAAATTAATAATAAACTAAGGATGATATTGGTACCAATAGGGGTTCCAAGCATAACCATAAGTGCTATAGAATGCTTCGGCAGGGTCATACGTAGGATATGGTGGCTGCATCTCTATAGACCAAGGAGGGAAGACGGGTTTCGGTGTAGGAATATAGTTTCTACCTATATGTTGGCAATGAGCTATGATCTGGTTCTGATGAACTTGCCAATCTTCAAATGCTCTCTGTCTAGCATTTTCGTATTCCTGAGAAGCTATAAACCTATGCATTTCTTGCATCTCATTCCCCCCTCCTACATTACCTTGTTGCTGGTTTCTCTCCACCTGTGGATGTCTACCATGGTATCGTACTGCGGCGTTATTCCGCCTCTTCAAAACTTTCGCACCATGGTATACATTTAATCCTATAGTATCGCGGGGTTCCGGCTCTTCTAGTAATAATCCCCCCCCCCCCCCGACTTATATCCACACCGAGATATTCACTAATCAAAGTAATAAAAATACCACCTCCTATTATGCTATGTGGTCGCATCCCCCGAACCATAGCTGATAAATAATAACCCACACAATATGGTATACTTACAGCGCTCTGTGGGTCTCGAATACACATATGGTAAAACAAATCCTGTTCATTTACTTTTTCCTTGTTTTTACCCCTTTGTGTAATTGAATTAGCTAAAAACCTATGTATCACTCTTAATTCGGCTCTATCTATATCCAAATAAGAGTAATTTCCCCCTTGAAACGGTGATGGCTTGTCATTTGACTCCACACACCGTGTGTATCAAAATTCTCATCTATCTTTCTACCGTTTAGTATCAATCCTCTACAATCGGCAGACGCTAACTCCTCAGGCGTATATATACGTAAAGCCTGAGCCATGTCCAGTAAAGACATGTGGCGCATCGAACCGCCTAACAAAAATCTAATAAAAGAACGATCGGTTAAACTAGCTACCCGATCATTCAACTCTATACTACATAACAATTCTTCACACCATACTTTATATACAGGTCTGCGTATGGTGAATAAACATATCCAGTCATTAAAAGAAGAATTACCATACCTCTGTACAAGTAATTCCCTAATTGGCCCGGCCAATTCTACAGCTTCTAAGGGTCCCCATTCTATGACCCTCGGTACCTCAACAACCTTGGAATGAAGAGTATGCAAACCCCGTTGATATTTTGGATAATCTATCCAAAGTCTGTCAAATCTCAGGTTCGGGTGCAACTCTTCCAAATGCATATCGTAAAAAGTCATGACTGGATGAGGTACATCCTGCTTGTAGTAGTTATCCACCTCCTGTTGTTCCAAATTCTCAGCAGGAGCATTGCGGGCTTGGGATGAAGATTCACCCCTTTCATTCTGCAAAACACATCAAACACAAATTTTGTGCATCCAAATATGCATTAGTGTCAGCAAAATCATCAATCAAAATAATTACAATGACATTATCAATTTATATCAAACTTAAGCTCATTTTCATATTTTCATCAAATCTACACTTTTTCAAATAAGCATATACGAAAATGTTCGCCAAGTTCATAAGCATTCAACTCAAATAACATGTCAAAATAATCATTACTAACAATCAAACAAGTCTCAAATGGCATTATCTTTCAAAAATCAAGTTCATGAATTTTAGACTTGAAAAAGTCCACTTTAATTCTCAAAATCATGTTTAGGCTCAAAGTTTGGATCATTTAACTACCTAGACATGTTACACTACTCAATTTAGCAACAATTCATGACAAAAATCGGCCATAACCTGTTTATATCAAAAAGCCCCAAATTTGCTCAAGAACACAAACCCTAGATTATTCAAAATTTGAAGTTTAAGGCTTCTAATCATGTTAAACAGCATCAATCTAGGTTATACAAGCATAATACATAAACAATTTAAGTCTAATTACACTAAAAAGCATCAAAATCAAATTGGGGAAAAAATAGCTCAAGAACACCAAATTTCGAATTAAATGGTGTTTAGGTGTAGAAATTTACCGTTTTTCTTGAGTAATTCTTAGATAGCATCCTTCTCAACATGATTTTAGCAAAAAATTTGGTGATTAACGGTTAAAAATTGTGATTTTTGGGGTGTTTTTGGGTGTATTTTCGCAGCTCTTTTCGCAGTATTTTTGCTGTGTTTTTGTGTGGGGGAAGTGAACTGATCGTGCAGCTCTTTTTATTTTTTTTCTGATTTTTGGTCCCTCCGCGAGTCGCGGAGGTTTTGAACTTCAAACTCCGCGAGTCGCGGAGTTTGCTCTTTTTTTTTTTTTTTTTTTATATAATCTTTAACTTATAAAACAATTAAGTAATAAATTTTAAAATTTTGTTTCCCTTATTATTTAGGACGAGGTCGTTTCGGATCGATGTCCTAGTCCGTCCTTCGACAAAATTTTAAAATTTGTCTTTTTGTAGCAATTGTTTTAAAAGCTAAGTTTTTTGGGTTTTTTCAATGTTTTTGGCATACTCTAATTCAATAAGATTAAAAATAATGATAATAAAAGTTCTCGTCCCTCCCTCGGGTAAAGCAATTTCGGTTCAAAGACCTAGTCTTCAACTTACGACGAATTTTAAAAATCATATTCTTAACTTAATGAGATAAAGTAAATTTTTGTTTTTAAATTCACACAACTTAAATATGAAATTCAAAATTAATATTAAAATTCACACCAAACTTAAAATTTGAAATGCATAAAATTAAAAATTTATATTTTAAAAATTAAAAATTCACACCAAACTTAATTTAAAAATTTATAAATTCATATCAAACTTATATTAATTTTTCAAATATTTACAATTTTAAATATATTGTTTTTACAAAGTTTACAATATTAATTTAAGATTTAAATATTAAGATTAAAAACATGGTAAAAATAAAATTAAAAATCTTTTTGTCTTTTTATCCCACTTTAATCAATCAAATATTATCAAAAATATGCGCCCCTCTTTTCGGTAAAGTAATTTCGGTTCCAAGACCTAATTTAACTCATGACGAATTTTTGAAATATTTTGGGTTGATTGTTTAAAGATATTTATACCTTAAGAATAAACGTTAAATTTCGCAGTGATGTAATAAATTTTTGAATGATATCAATAATTTCGGTCGCCAAACCTAATTTTATTTAATACCAATTTAATACTTTTTAGCGAACAAATTAGCGTTTATTATCAAAAGGTTAAAAATAAAAATAAAAACTAAAAACTGTACAGACATACCTGTGAAATTGATTTCTTAGTTATATGATCTATTCCATTCATAAGATAGTTGGTTTAATTGGTTTTCCATGGCTGCATAGGCGTAACCTCGAGCATTCAGTGTCTTTTCTTCTAAACATATGAACGGTCCGTCTCTGCATAAAGTAACAAATTCGGTATTTGAATAGGTTTGATTATTTGAACATTTACCTCCATGTGACCATTTTCCGCATTTGTGACATCTTTCTAGGTGTCGTGCTCTTCTTTTCGCTGCGGATTTTGATTTTCCTTTACCAAATTGTAACTTATTATCTTCGCATCTGGATTCTTTTCTAACTCCGTCCATTCTTTCTCTGATTACTGATACTAATTCGCTCGGTAGTATGTCATTATTTCTTTTAGTGATCAAAGCGTGTAGCATTAGACCATGGTTTAGTTCACAGGCAGTCTTCATTTCGTAAAAACCTAAAAAAAATAAAAATTCAGAATGGGGGGAGAAGACTAGTTCTTTAGGGTCTGCTAGGGAAAGACCATTCGGGTTCCATTTTCGAGAACTACACGAAAACAGACAATCTAACTCTAACAGAAATACATATTATCCTTTAAAGACTTGATTCTCCCCACACTTAGTTAGCTGTGGTGTCGAAATTGTGATTAACTTCGTTGTTGACTTCCATCGGACCATGTATGTAATGTTTAACTCTGTGACCATTAACTTTAAATTCAATCCCATTTGAATTTATTAATTCTATCGTTCCGTATGGGAAAACTCTTTTGACTATGAATGGTCCAGACCATCTTGATTTCAATTTTCCAGGAAATAGCTTGAATCGTGAATTGAAAAGAAGAACTCTGTCTCCTTCTTTAAATTCTTTTGAACTTCTGATTCTTTTATCATGCCATTTCTTCGTTCTTTCTTTATAGATTAACGAATTTTCGTATGCTTCATGTCTTAATTCTTCTAATTCGTTTAGTTGACTTAATCGTAGACGTCCAGCTTCATGTAAATCAAGATTACATGTTTTCAAAGCCCAAAATGCTTTGTGTTCAATTTCTACTGGAAGATGACATGCTTTTCCATAAACAAGTCTAAAAGGTGTGGTTCCAATTGGAGTTTTGTAGGCTGTTCTAAAAGCCCAGAGTGCATCCTCCAATTTAATGGACCATTCCTTTGGATTTGATCCTACGGTTTTCTCTAGAATACGTTTTAAAGCTCGGTTGGTATTTTCAACTTGTCCACTTGTTTGTGGATGATATGCGGTGGAGATTTTATGAGTTACTCCATATCTTTTAAGAACTTTCTCAAGTTGATTATTACAGAAATGAGTACTCCGATCACTTATTAAAGCTTTCGGTGTTCCAAACCTTGCAAAAAGACGTTTTAAAAAGTTGACTACAACTCGTGCATCGTTAGTTGGGAGAGCTTGTGCTTCCGCCCATTTAGATACATAATCAATGGCTACGAGTATATATAAATTATTATGAGATTTTGGAAATGGACCCATAAAGTCAATACCCCAAATGTCAAATACTTCACATACTTGGATGACATTTTGTGGCATTTCATCGCGTTGACTTATTTTTTCGGCCCTTTGACATGCATCACAGGATTTGCAAAGAAGGTGTGCGTCTTTGTAAATTGTAGGCCAATAGAATCCAGCTTCATAAACTTTTCTTGCTGTTAGTTGAGGCCCATAATGCCCTCCTGTTGGTCCTGTGTGACAATGGTTTAAAATTTTACTAGCTTCATCTCCAAATACACATCGGCGTATTATTCCATCGGGACAACTTTTAAACAGATGTGGATCTTCCCAGAAATAGTGTTTTATATCACTGAAGAATTTCTTTCGTCTTTGGTACGATAATCCTTTTTCAAGGAATCCACAAACTAAGTAGTTTGCATAGTCTGCAAACCATGGGATTTCTTTATAATCTATCTTCAATAGATATTCATCAGGAAAGTTGTCTTGTATGGCCGATTCATTTAGAACTTCTAATTCGGGATTTTCAAGACGAGAAAGATGATCAGCGGCGAGATTTTCTGCTCCTCTTTTATCTCGGATTTCAATATCAAACTCTTGTAAGAGTAAGATCCAACGGATTAATCTTGGTTTAGCATCTTGTTTTGAAAATAGGTATCTAAGAGCAGAATGGTCGGTATAGACCACCGTTTTTGCTAGAACGAGATATGATCGAAATTTGTCAAAAGCAAAGACAATAGCAAGGAGTTCTTTTTCAGTAGTTGTATAGTTCGTTTGTGCTCCTTGTAATGTCTTACTAGCATAATATATAGGTTGAAATCGTTTTTCAATCCTTTGTCCTAAAACGGCTCCCATTGCAAAATCACTTGCATCGCACATTAATTCAAATGGTAGATTCCAATTTGGTGTTATCATGATCGGTGCATTAGTGAGTTTTTCTTTAAGAATATTAAAAGATTTGATACATTCATCTGAAAAGATGAATGTCGCATCCTTTTCTAGGAGTTTATTCATTGGAGTGGCAATTTTAGAAAAATCTTTTATAAAACGTCGGTAAAAACCGGCATGCCCTAGAAAACTCCTAACTCCTCTAACATTGGTGGGATGTGGAAGTTTAGCAATTACATCTACTTTAGCTCTATCCACTTCAATCCCTTCTTTTGAAATTTTATGTCCAAGAACGATGCCTTCTTTAACCATGAAATGGCATTTCTCCCAATTAAGTACTAGATTTGATTTTTCGCATCTAATTAGCATTCGTTCCAGATTAACTAGACATGATTTAAATGTATCACCGAAGACTGAAAAGTCATCCATGAAAACTTCCATGCATTCTTCTATCATGTCATGAAAAATCGCCATCATACACCTTTGAAAGGTTGCAGGGGCGTTACAAAGTCCAAATGGCATGCGTTTGTAAGCAAAAGTACCATAAGGGCACGTGAATGTGGTTTTCTCTTGATCTTCGGGTGCTATTGGAATTTGAAAATATCCGGAAAATCCATCTAGAAAACAATAGTAACTATTTCCGGCTAATCTTTCCAACATTTGATCTATGAAAGGTAAGGGAAAGTGATCTTTTCTGGTGGCGTCATTTAATTTTCTATAATCAATACATACACGCCATCCTGTTACAGTCCTAGTAGGAATAAGCTCATTTTTCTCATTTGTAATGACAGTCATGCCACCCTTCTTAGGTACGCATTGAACTGGGCTTACCCATGGACTATCAGAGATTGGATAAATTAAACCTGCATCTAGCAGTTTAATAATCTCTTTCTTAACTACATCTTGCATATTAGGATTTAGTCTTCGTTGGCGTTGCACATACGTTTTATGACCTTCTTCCATAAGGATTTTATGTGTGCAATACGAAGGACTTATTCCTTTAATATCATGAATCTTCCATGCAATGGCTGGTTTATGAGCTTTCAACACAGAAATGAGTTGTGATTTCTCATTTTCAGTAAGAGAAGACGATATTATTACAGGTAATTCAGATTCACCATGTAAATAAGCGTATTCCAAATGGTTTGGAAGTGGCTTTAACTCTAATTTCGGAGGTTCTTCTATCGATGATTTATATCGATATCTGTCTTCTTCTTTTAGCATTTGAATTTCTTCTGTTGTTGGTTCATATCCATTAGCTATAAGTGTAGCTAACATTTCAGCTTCATCAATTGGTTCATTACCTTCTCCTAAAGAACATTCTCCTGTTCCTTGTAATTCTGGAAATTCTTCTAATAATTCTGCATGTGCATCTATAGTTTGAATATAATAACATGTATCATCTGCAGATTGCGGTTGTTGCATTGCTCTATCAACTGAAAAGGTAACACTCTCATCCTCTATACTTAGGGTCAGTTTCTTACCGAACACGTCTATCATTGCTTTAGCCGTGTTTAAGAATGGTCTTCCTAATATGAGAGGAACTTGAGAATCTTCTTCCATGTCCAAAACAACAAAATCTACTGGAAATACTAAAGTACCAACTTTAACTAGCATGTTCTCCATTATCCCTCTAGGATATTTTATTGATCTATCGGCTAGTTGTATGCTTATTCTGGTTGGTTTCAATTCTCCAAGGTCTAGTTTAGCGTATAGTGAATACGGCATTAGATTTATACTAGCACCTAAGTCTGCCAATGCTTCTATTGAACTAAGACTACCCAGAAAACATGGAATTGTGAAACTTCCTGGATCAGATAGTTTTTCTGGTATCTTATTCAACAGCACTGCTGAACAATTAGCATTCATAGTAACAGCCGAGAGTTCTTCCATTTTCTTTCTATTTGAGATTAGATCTTTCAAGAATTTAGCATATCTTGGCATTCCTGAAATCACATCAATGAAAGGAAGATTTACATTTATTTGTTTAAACATATCCAAGAATTTGGATTGCTCGGCTTCAAGTTTTTCTTTCTTCATTTTACTCGGATAAGGAAGTGGTGGTTGGTATGGTTTAACATAAGGTTTATCCTTAACTGTGTTATCTTCATTAACCTTTTCAACTACCGGTTCTTTTTCCTTTTCTTGATCAGGTTGTGGTTCTTGTGGAGTAGGAATAGTTTCATCAGAAGTTACAGGTATTTCAGGTGATTTAAGTGTTGTACCACTTCTTGTGGTAATGGCTTTAGCTGTTTCATTCCGGGGGTTAGCGTTTGTATCACTAGGTAGACTTCCCGGTTTTCTTTCACCTATTAATCTTGCTAGGTTACTTACTTCTTGTTCCATATTTTGAATAGAAGCTTGTTGATTTCTAAATGCTTGAGCATTTTGTTCATTAGTTTGTTTCTGAGATGTGAAAAACTGCGTTTGAGTTTCAACTAGCTTCGTCATCATATCTTCTAAATTTGGTTTTTTATCATCGGTTTGTTGTGGTGGTTTGTTTTGAAAATTAGGTCTTTGCTGATTGTAAGTATTATTGGATACTTGTTGATTGCTAGGACCTTGTTGGTTGTTGTATGGAATATTTCGGTTATAATTCTGGTTTTGATTGTAAATCGGTCTTGGCGGTTGATAATTATTCTGATAATTATTTCCAGGCCTTTGGTTTATGTATGAAATATTCTCTCTTTGTTCCATTGTTAATTCAATACTGAGACAATCTTTTGTCAAATGTGGTCCTCCACACTGCTCACAACTAATTCGTATTGAGTGAATATCTTTAGTCATCTTTTCCATTCGTCTTTCCACAGCATCTATCTTTGCGGAAATGGAATCTAAGTCATGGCTAGAATCGGCTCTAGCTGCTTTAGATGATCTAATGATATCTTTTTCTTGGTGCCACTCATGTGAGTGGGAAGCAGTGTTATCAATAATTTTGTAAGCATCAGTTTCGGTTTTCTTCATAATAGAACCACCAGCTGCTATATCTATGTCTTTCCTTGTAGTGATGTCGCATCCTCGGTAGAATATTTGTACTATTTGACAGGTGTCTAAACCATGTTGCGGACATCCTCTTAATAACTTTCCATATCTTGTCCATGCCTCATATAGAGTTTCATTTGGTTTCTGTGTGAACGTAACAATTTCTGCTTGAAGTCTTACGGCTTTAGATGCAGGAAAGAATTGTTTAAGAAATTTGTCAATTAAAACGTCCCATGTATCGATCGCCCCTTCAGGTAACGATTCCAACCAATCTTTGGCTTCTCCCTTTAAAGTCCAGGGAAATAACATGAGATATATCTGTTCATCCTCCACTTCTCGGATTTTAAATAGTGTGCAGATCCTATTAAAGGTACGTAGATGTTCATTTGGATCTTCCTTCGGCGCACCACTAAATTGGCATTGATTAGTCACCATGTGTAGAATTTGTCCTTTGATTTCATAATCTGGCGCATTAATGTCTGGATGAGTAATTGCGTGACCTTGGCCAGTGCGTTTAGCTCTCATTCGGTCTTCCATACTTAAAGGTTCCAGATTTTCCATAATTGAATTTGTTGAATCGGTATCACTAGATGATTCTGATTTAATGGTTCGTTCCTCAACAATCTCTGTTTGAATGATTGGTAGTTCCGGAGGAAAGTTTAATGGTTCAGGATCTACGAACCGTTCCTGAATATTCCCCGGATTCTCAATTGTGAGGTTGGGTTCAAAAAATGGATTATCGGAAATTTGAACTGAAGTACTTGGTCGACTAGATGACGATTCTAAAGAAAAATCAACGGCGGTTATATTTGTTAAACGATGTCTTGATCTAGTTACAGGTGGTGAACGTACAAAAGGTGATGAACGTCTTGCTCGGTGCATTCACAGAATATCCTATTAGTTTTTAAAAGGAAAGAAAAATTATAATAAGTTATCCAATCAATAGACTTTTCTGATTTTGCCCACGTTTCGAATAGCCAAAAGATGCAGCAGAGGGGCAGGATTCGTTTGGTCTCAATATAATTGAGGACTGTTTGGCTCCAATAACCCGGTCCACGTACAAATCCAACTATTACTACGAACCAGAAAATTTTGATGTCTATTAATTTAACCACTTAAAATAAATTTTCGTAATTTTAAGAAATTTAGATAAGAAGTAGAAAAAATTCTAAGTCCTAAAAACTAGAATGGCGAGAAATAAGAGAGAAAAAGATTGCGCGTCGCAAAAGGTCGAAAAAGAAAAATGGTTGAAAAAATAAAAGGTGACGGAAAAATAAAAGAAACTTATAAAAACTTAAAAATACTTGACTAACCTAACCTTATTACTACAACTAACTTAAAATTATAATCGCAAATTGAAATTATTAATTGGAATGATAATTGATACATAGTAAAAGGTCTAAAAATATTAAAGCTTACAGGAAAAACTAAATCCCAAATGGAAATAACTTAAAAAGAAACTAAAACTTAAAAAGGCGTCACAAAATTCTAAAGCACCTAAATCTTAGTCTAAAGAAAAAGCACTTAAGGAATTCTACGGCAAAGCCTAAAAATCAAGGAGTAAAAATAACTATAGCAAAAACTAAGTTTAAAATTAAATATGAGCTAAAAATACAAATATTACGCTACAATGATTAAAAAGGGATAAAATATAAAAATATACAAAAAGTTGTAAAAAGTACAATTTTTTATAAAAATATTATTTTTATATTATTTATTTTATTAAACTATTAATTTTACAATTTTAATAAAACTAATTAAACAAAATACATAAATTAAATAAAAAGTAAAAATAAAACTAAAACTAATAATAATAATAATAATAATTAGGTTTAAATAATAATTATAATTAATAATAATAACCCGTAATCAATGCAGATTTAGGGTTCCTTTGTCGCCTGTCAGAAAGGCTCCGCGACTTGCGGAATTCAAGGCTTCAAACCCCGCGACTCGCGGGGTTCAGAAATTCAGCTGACAGATTTAATCAAAAATGCGTTTTCCTTTATTTATTTATTTATTTTATTTTCTGTTTTTAATTTTTTTCTGTTTTAAAAAAAATAATATGTGTATAAATAAAACTTATATTTTTATAAACTAAAATAGAAATAAAGAAATTTATAAAACTTCAAATATTCTTAAAAATACTTATATTTTTGTTTTTCTTTTTATATTTTCGAATTTTTAAAACGTATTTTTACAAAAGCGACTTTTAATAAAAGTAAACAAAAAATCTTTTTTTTTTTTATATTAGCGTTGCGCTTCCGGCTTTTAAGATATTTCCCCGGCAGCGGCGCCAAAAATACTTGATGTCGTACGAGGTGTATATAAAATAGTTTATATTTTACTAGGAAAAACTATTAAATACGATACAATTTTACACAAGATATTTATTTATTTATAGAATGGATATACTTAAACCTTGCTACAACACTTATAGGCAGTGTACCTAATCGTACAGTAGTGTAGTTTTTAGTAAGTCCGGTTCGTTCCACAGGGAAATCTTTAAACAAAGCTCAACGCTATATTAGTTTACTTTTATTAAAAATACAAATATATATATAAGTAATATTATTATTATAAAGGGGGGTTTTTACCGTTTAATGACCGGTTTGTCGATTTTAAGACTTTAGTCGCAGTTAAAACCTAATGTAAAATATAAAATAAATACAAGACTTAAATTAAAGCGTAAAGTAAATAACGATAATGAAATTGCGAATAATAAAAATGCGATAAAATAAAATTGCGATAATTAAAAAGTACGATAATTAAAAGTGCGATTAAATAACAATAAATAAAAGTGCGATAATTAGAAGTGCAATTAAATATAAAATAAAGGAAATTAAATATGAAATAAAAAAATTATGCTTATTTAAACTTCCGTAATCATGATGTTTGACGTGTTGATTTTAGTTTTATGCCCATGGGTTAATTTTCCTTTGTCCTGGATTATTTAATATGTCCGTCTGGTTTTTGTCCATAACAGTCCATCAGTCATAAATATAAATTGCAAGTGTCCTTGTCAAATTATTATTATACCCGAAGTTAAATATTCCAACTAATTGAGGATTCGAATTGTAACAAGGTTTTAATACTTTGTTTAATGAATACACCAGGTTATCGACTGCGTGTAAACCAAGGTTTTACTACTTTGTTAACAATTACATCAATTACCCTTGAATGTAATTTCACCCCTGTTTTAATTATTCTAGTGGTTATTAATCCATTCCCGTGTCCGGTTAAATGAACGATTATTCGTACATATAAATACCCCGCCCATCGTGTCCGATCGAGTGTATATGGTAATTTATAGGGACGCCCAATTGTAAATCTTTATATTAACATTAACAAACTTTCATTTAGTTAAACAAATATAAAGCCCATTAATAGCCCATAGTCTACTTTCCACAAGTGTCGTTCTTTTGTCCAAACCCCAATTATGGTATAAAGCCCAATTACCCAATTTTAGTAATTAGCCCAACATCATGATTACTTCGTTTTAAATAAGCATAATAATAACTTAGCTACGAGACATTAATATAAAAAGGTTGAACATAACTTACAATGATTAAAAATAGCGTAGCGTTACACGGACAGAATTTCGACTTACACCCTTACAACAATCGCTAACATACCCTTATTATTAGAATTAAAATTAAAATTAATATAAATTATATATATATATAAGTTTTACGTATGAATGAGGAAGAAAAGATGATAATTTTGATCAGAATTCGGTTGGCTTTATAGCCAGAGTTGAAATTTGGGGCTCCGCGACTCGCGGCAAAAACCCCTTCAAACTCCGCGAGTCGCGGAGATAGTATTTACAGCTCAGTCCTTGGAGTTTTCTCTGCCGACGGTTTTTTTATATACAAATATAATATATATATAATTAATATAATTAATTATATATTATATTATATTTATATACATAGTTAACTTGTAATTTTTAGTCCGTTGCGTCGAGCGTTAAGAGTTGACTCTGGTCCCGGTTCCGGATTTTCGAACGTCCTTGCGTACAATTTTATATTTTATACTTTGCGTTTTGAATCTTGTACTCTTGTAATTTCGAGACGTTTCTTATCAATAATTGGAACCTTTTTGATTGTCTTTTGTACTTTTGAGCTTTTTGGTCGTTTGCGTCTTCAATTCGTCGAATCTGTCTTTTGTCTTCACCTTTTATTATACAAACGAATATCACTTGTAAATAGAACAATTGCAACTAAAAGCTTGTCTTTCTTGAGGAATAATGCTATGAAATATATGTTCGTTTTTAGCATTATCAATGTCGATCCCAACTGTTTCCGAAATCAATAACACATGCTCGTAGCATGTCTTCAAGCGTTTGTATCGTCCTTTCGCTCTGCCCATCAGTTTGTGGATGATAGGCAGTACTCATGTCTAGACGAGTTCCTAATGCTTGCTGTAATGTCTGCCAGAATCTTGAAATAAATCTGCCATCCCTATCAGAGATAATAGAGATTGGTATTCCATGTCTGGAGACGACTTCCTTCAAATACAGTCGTGCTAACTTCTCCATCTTGTCATCTTCTCTTATTGGCAGGAAGTGTGCTGATTTGGTGAGACGATCAACTATTACCCAAATAGTATCAAAACCACTTGCAGTCCTTGGCAATTTAGTGATGAAATCCATGGTAATGTTTTCCCATTTCCATTCCGGGATTTCGGGTTGTTGAAGTAGACCTGATGGTTTCTGATGCTCAGCTTTGACCTTGTAACACGTCAAACATTCTCCTACGTATTTAGCAACATCGGCTTTCATACCCGGCCACCAAAAATGTTTCTTGAGATCCTTGTACATCTTCCCCGTTCCAGGATGTATTGAGTATCTGGTTTTATGAGCTTCTCTAAGTACCATTTCTCTCATATCTCCAAATTTTGGTACCCAAATCCTTTCAGCCCTATACCGGGTTCCGTCTTCCCGAATATTAAGATGCTTCTCCGATCCTTTGGGTATTTCATCCTTTAAATTTCCCTCTTTTAAAACTCCTTGTTGCGCCTCCTTTATTTGAGTAGTAAGGTTATTATGAATCATTATATTCATAGATTTTACTCGAATGGGTTCTCTGTCCTTCCTGCTCAAGGCATCGCTACCACATTTGCCTTCCCCGGGTGGTAACGAATCTCAAAGTCGTAATCATTCAACAATTCAATCCACCTACGCTGCCTCATATTCAGTTGTTTCTGATTAAATATGTGTTGAAGACTTTTGTGGTCGGTATATATAATACTTTTGACCCCATATAAGTAGTGCCTCCAAGTCTTTAATGCAAAAACAACCGCGCCTAATTCCATATCATGCGTCGTATAATTTTGTTCGTGAATCTTCAATTGTCTAGACGCATAAGCAATCACCTTCGTTCGTTGCATTAATACACAACCGAGACCTTGCTTTGATGCATCACAATAAATCACAAAATCATCATTCCCTTCAGGCAATGACAATATAGGTGCCGTAGTTAGCTTTTTCTTCAATAACTGAAACTCTTTCTCTTGTTCATCATTCCATTCAAATTTCTTCCCTTTATGCGTTAATGCAGTCAAGGGTTTTGCTATTCTGGAAAAGTCTTGGATGAACCTTCTGTAGTAACCAGCTAGTCCTAAAAACTGGCGTATGTGTTTCGGAGTTTTCGGGGTTTCCCACTTTTCAACAGTTTCTATCTTTGCCGGATCCACCTTAATACCTTCTTTGTTCACTATATGACCGAGGAATTGAACTTCTTCCAACCAAAATGCACACTTTGAAAACTTAGCGTACAATTCTTCCTTCCTCAATACTTCTAACACCTTTCTCAAATGTTCACCGTGTTCTTGGTCATTCTTTGAGTAAATAAGTATGTCATCAATGAAAACAATGACAAACTTGTCAAGGTATGGTCCACACACTCGGTTCATAAGGTCCATGAACACAGCTGGTGCATTAGTTAAACCAAACGGCATGACCATAAACTCGTAATGACCGTAACGTGTTCTGAAAGCAGTCTTTGGAATATCATCTTCTTTCACCCGCATTTGATGGTACCCGGAACGTAAGTCAATCTTTGAATAAACAGACGAGCCTTGTAGTTGATCAAATAAGTCGTCGATTCTCGGTAGTGGGTAGCGGTTCTTGATGGTAAGTTTGTTCAACTCTCGGTAGTCGATACACAACCTGAATGTACCATCTTTCTTCTTGACAAACAAAACAGGAGCTCCCCACGGTGATGTGCTTGGTCGAATGAAACCACGCTCTAAAAATTCTTGTAATTGGCTTTGTAGTTCTTTCATCTCGCTGGGTGCGAGTCTGTAAGGAGCACGAGCTATTGGTGCAGCTCCTGGTACAAGATCTATTTGAAATTCAACGGATCGATGTGGGGGTAATCCCGGTAATTCTTTCGGAAATACATCAGGAAATTCTTTTGCGACGGGAACATCATTGATGCTCTTTTCTTCAGTTTGTACTTTCTCGACGTGTGCTAGAACAACATAGCAACCTTTTCTTATTAGTTTTTGTGCCTTCAAATTACTAATAAGATGTAGCTTCGTGTTGCCCTTTTCTCCGTACACCATTAAGGGTTTTCCTTTTTCTCGTATAATGCGAATTGCATTTTTGTAACAAACGATCTCCGCTTTCACTTCTTTCAACCAGTCCATACCGATTATCACATCAAAACTCCCTAACTCTACTGGTATCAAATCAATCTTAAATGTTTCGCTAACCAGTTTAATTTCTCGATTCCGACATATATTATCTGCTGAAATTAATTTACCATTTGCTAATTCGAGTAAAAATTTACTATCCAAAGGCGTCAATGGACAACTTAATTTAGCACAAAAATCTCTACTCATATAGCTTCTATCCGCACCCGAATCAAATAAAACATAAGCAGATTTATTGTCAATAAGAAACGTACCCGTAACAAGCTCCGGGTCTTCCTGTGCCTCTGCCGCATTAATATTGAAAACTCTTCCACGGCCTTGTCCATTCGTGTTCTCCTGGTTCGGGCAATTTCTAATAATGTGGCCCGGTTTTCCACATTTATAACAAACTACATTAGCATAACTTGCTCCGACACTACTTGCTCCGCCATTACTCGTTCCGACACCATTTGTTCCTTTCGTTCTATTAACCCCTGGTCCGTAGACCTCACACTTCGCCGCGCTATGACCATTTCTTTTACACTTGTTGCAAAATTTGGTGCAGAACCCCGAGTGATTCTTTTCACACCTTTGGCATAGCTGCTTCTGATTGTTGTTATTGTTGCGGTTATTATTGTTGTTGGGATGATTGTTGTAGTTGCTGTTGTTGTTGTTGTTGTTGTTGTTGGGCCGTTTGTTGTAGTTGCGATTGATGTTGCGATTGTTGGGATAATTGTTGCGATTATTGTTGTAATTGTTGTTGTTGTTGTATTGGTGATTCTTATCACCGTTTTCCTCCCATTTTCTTTTGACTTGCTTCACATTGGCCTCTTCAGCAGTCTGTTCTTTAATTCTTTCTTCAATCTGGTTCACGAGTTTGTGAGCCATTCTACATGCCTGTTGTATGGAGGCGGGCTCGTGAGAACTTATATCTTCTTGGATTCTTTCCGATAATCCTTTCACAAACGCGTCGATCTTCTCTTCCTCATCTTCAAATGCTCCCGGACACAATAGGCACAATTCTGTGAATCTTCTTTTGTACGTGGTAATATCAAATCCTTGGGTTCGTAACCCTCTAAGTTCTGTCTTGAGCTTATTGACCTCGGTTCTGGGACGGTACTTCTCGTTCATCAAGTGCTTGAATGCTGACCACGGTAGTGCGTACGCATTGTCTTGTCCCACTTGCTCTAGATAGGTATTCCACCATGTTAACGCAGAACCTGTGAAGGTATGCGTAGCGTACTTCACTTTGTCCTCTTCAGTACACTTACTTATGGCAAACACCGATTCTACCTTCTCGGTCCACCGTTTCAATCCGATCGGTCCTTCGGTTCCATCAAATTCCAAAGGTTTGCAGGCAGTGAATTCTTTGTAGGTGCATCCTACACGATTTCCTGTACTGCTAGATCCAAGGTTATTGTTGGTATGTAGCGCAGCCTGTACTGCAGCTATGTTTGAAGCTAGAAAAGTACGGAATTCCTCTTCATTCATATTCACGGTGTGTCGAGTAGTCGGTGCCATTTCCTTCAAAATAGTCCAATGGAACAAGTTAATCATACAGAATATTAAGAGTAGTTAATAGTATTTCGTAGCATAATATGAACTCATTTATAAAAGCTTTTTCTTCATATTAGCGTTTTATAAGTTTAAATTCGGGTAGTACCTACCCGTTAAGTTCATACTTAGTAGCTAATATACAATTCAACTACTACAATTCTATATGAAAAACTGATTATAATAATATTTCGCGTTCAAACTTTTACACAGTATTTTACAAACTTACAATACCGCTTATTTTACATATAGCATGAAATATAGCACACAATAAATTTGATACAAGATGGTTGTGAAGATAATTCTAGCTAGTACACAAGTCGTTCAGCAAAGGCAATAAAGACACGTAATTCATACGTCCAGAAACAAGTCATGCATTCTGGTTTTACTAGGATTACTTCCCATCCTTGGTCTTGTGGAATATAACCGTTATGGCTGTTGATAAGACAGCGTGTTGTAACGTCGTCAAAGGGACGAGGGTTACGTAATGTCCAACAGTCCCGTAACAATCTAAAAACCTCATTTCTTACCCCAATTACCAACTCCGTCACTTGTGGGAACGTTTTGTTTAATAGTTGTAGGCCGATGTTCTTGTTCTCACTTTGGTGAGAAGCGAACATTACTAATCCGTAAGAATAACATGCTTCTTTATGTTGCATGTTAGCCGCTTTTTCTAAATCACGAAGTCCAATATTCGGATATATTGAGTCAAAATAATTTCTTAACCCATTGCGTAAAATAGCATTTGGGTTCCCCGCAATATATGCGTCAAAGTAAACACATCGTAACTTATGGGTTTCCCAATGTGATATCCCCCATCTTTCAAACGAAAGTCTCTTATAAACCAAGACATTCTTGGAATGTTCTTCGAATGTCTTACAAACTGATCTCGCCTTAAATAGTTGTGCCGAGGAATTCTGGCCGACTCTAGACAAGATTTCATCAATCATGTCTCCGGGTAGGTCTCTTAAAATATTGGGTTGTCTATCCATTTTGTGTTTTTAAACTGTAAAATAGACAAGAGTTAGATTCATAAAAAAATACTTATTAATACAAGCAATTTTTACATATATCATAAAGCATAAGAACACTATATTACATATATTACACCACACGAATACAACTATCTTATTCCGACTCACTCGTTTCTTCTTCTTCGGTTTTGGTTCGTTTTGCCAAGTTTCTAGGGATATATGATGTTCCCCTAATATGAGCCGTCGTGATCCACATTGGTTTAGAAAAACCTGGTGGTTTAGAGGTTCCCGGGTCATTGTTACAACTTAAGGACTTCGGGGGTTGACGATACATATAAAGTTCATCGGGGTTGGAATTAGATTTCTCTATTTTTATGCCCTTTCCCTTATTATTTTCTTTTGCCTTTTTAAATTCAGTTGGGGTAATTTCTATAACATCATCGGAATTCTCGTCGGAATCCGATTCGTCGGAGAATTGGTAATCCTCCCAATATTTTGCTTCCTTGGCGAAAACACCATTGACCATAATTAACCTTGGTCGGTTGGTTGAGGATTTTCTTTTACTTAACCGTTTTATTATTTCCCCCACCGGTTCTATTTCTTCATCCGGTTCCGATTCTTCTTCCGGTTCCGATTCTTCTTCCGGTTCCGACTCTTCTTCCGGTTCCTCTTCGGGAACTTGTGAATCAGTCCACGAATCATTCCAATTTACATTTGACTCTTCATTATTATTAGGTGAGTCAATGGGACTTGTTCTAGAGGTAGACATCTATCACATAATATCAAACGCGTTAAGAGATTAATATATCACATAATATTCACATGTTAAAAATATATAGTTTCCAACAAAATTTGTTAAGCAATCATTTTTCAAGTAAACACGGTCGAAGTCCAGAATCACTAATGCATCCTAACAAACTCGATAAGACACACTAATGCAAAATTCTGGTTCTCTAAGACCAACGCTCGGATACCAACTGAAATGTCCCGTTCTTATTGATTAAAAACGTTCCATATTAATTGATTTCGTTGCGAGGTTTTGACCTCTATATGAGATGTTTTTCAAAGACTGCATTTATTTTAAAACAAACCATAACCTTTATTTCATCAATAAAGGTTTAAAAAGCTTTACGTAGATTATCAAATAATGATAATCTAAAATATCCTGTTTACACACGACCATTACATAATGGTTTATAATACAAATATGTTACAACAAAATAAGTTTCTTGAATGCAGTTTTTACACAATATCATACAAGCATGGACTCCAAATCTCGTCCTTATTTAAGTATGCGACAGCGAAAGCTCTTAATAATCACCTGAGAATAAACATGCTTAAAACGTCAACAAAAATGTTGGTGAGTTATAGGTTTAACCTATATATATCAAATCATAATAATAGACCACAAGATTTCATATTTCAATACACATCCCATACATAGAGATAAAAATCATTCATATGGTGAACACCTGGTAACCGACATTAACAAGATGCATATATAAGAATATCCCCATCATTCCGGGACACCCTTCGGATATGATATAAATTTCGAAGTACTAAAGCATCCGGTACTTTGGATGGGGCTTGTTGGGCCCAATAGATCTATCTTTAGGATTCGCGTCAATTAGGGTGTCTGTTCCCTAATTCTTAGATTACCAGACTTTAATAAAAAGGGGCATATTCGATTTCGATAATTCAACCATAGAATGTAGTTTCACGTACTTGTGTCTATTTTGTAAATCATTTATAAACCTGCATGTATTCTCATCCCAAAAATATTAGATTTTAAAAGTGGGACTATAACTCACTTTCACAGATTTTTACTTCGTCGGGAAGTAAGACTTGGCCACTGGTTGATTCACGAACCTATAACAATATATACATATATATCAAAGTATGTTCAAAATATATTTACAACACTTTTAATATATTTTGATGTTTTAAGTTTATTAAGTCAGCTGTCTTCGTTAGTAACCTACAACTAGTTGTCCAAAGTTAGATGTACAGAAATAAATCGATAAATATTATCTTGAATCAATCCACGACCCAGTGTATACGTATCTCAGTATTGATCACAACTCAAACTATATATATTTTGGAATCAACCTCAACCCTGTATAGCTAACTCCAACATTCACATATAGAGTGTCTATGGTTGTTCCGAAATATATATAGATGTGTCGACATGATAGGTCGAAACATTGTATACGTGTCTATGGTATCTCAAGATTACATAATATACAATACAAGTTGATTAAGTTATGGTTGGAATAGATTTGTTACCAATTTTCACGTAGCTAAAATGAGAAAAATTATCCAATCTTGTTTTACCCATAACTTCTTCATTTTAAATCCGTTTTGAGTGAATCAAATTGCTATAGTTTCATATTGAAATCTATTTTATGAATGTAAACAGAAAAGTATAGGTTTATAGTCGAAAAAATAAGTTACAAGTCATTTTTGTAAAGGTAGTCATTTCAGTCGAAAGAACGACGTCTAGATGACCATTTTAGAAAACATACTTCCACTTTGAGTTTAATCATAATTTTTGGATATAGTTTCATGTTCATAATAAAAATAATTTTCTCAGAATAACAACTTTAAAATCAAAGTTTATCATAGTTTTTAATTAACTAACCCAAAACAGCCCGCGGTGTTACTACGACGGCGTAAATCCGGTTTTACGGTGTTTTTCGTGTTTCCAGGTTTTAAATTATTAAGTTAGCATATCATATAGATATATAACATGTGTGTAGTTAATTTTAAAAGTCAAGTTAGAAGGATTAACTTTTGTTTGCGAACAAGTTTAGAATTAACTAAACTATGTTCTAGTGATTACGAGTTTAAACCTTCGAATAAGATAGCTTTATATGTATGAATCGAATGATGTTATGAACATCATTACTACCTTAAGTTCCTTGGATAAACCTTCTGGAAAAGAGAAAAATGGATCTAGCTTCAACGGATCCTTGGATGGCTCGAAGTTCTTGAAGCAGAATCATGACACGAAAACAAGTTCAAGTAAGATCATCACTTGAAATAAGATTGTTATAGTTATAGAAATTGAACCAAAGTTTGAATATGATTATTACCTTGTATTAGAATGATAACCTACTGTAAGAAACAAAGATTTCTTGAGGTTGGATGATCACCTTACAAGATTGGAAGTGAGCTAGCAAACTTGAAAGTATTCTTGATTTTATGTAACTAGAACTTGTAAAATATATGAAGAACACTTAGAACTTGAAGATAGAACTTGAGAGAGATCAATTAGATGAAGAAAATTGAAGAATGAAAGTGTTTGTAGGTGTTTTTGGTCGTTGGTGTATGGATTAGATATAAAGGATATGTAATTTTATTTTCATGTAAATAAGTCATGAATGATTACTCATATTTTTGTAATTTTATGAGATATTTCATGCTAGTTGCCAAATGATGGTTCCCACATGTGTTAGGTGACTCACATGGGCTGCTAAGAGCTGATCATTGGAGTGTATATACCAATAGTACATACATCTAAAAGCTGTGTATTGTACGAGTACGAATACGGGTGCATACGAGTAGAATTGTTGATGAAACTGAACGAGGATGTAATTGTAAGCATTTTTGTTAAGTAGAAGTATTTTGATAAGTGTATTGAAGTCTTTCAAAAGTGTATAAATACATATTAAAACACTACATGTATATACATTTTAACTGAGTCGTTAAGTCATCGTTAGTCGTTACATGTAAGTGTTGTTTTGAAACCTTTAGGTTAACGATCTTGTTAAATGTTGTTAACCCAATGTTTATAATATCAAATGATATTTTAAATTATTATATTATCATGATATTATCATGTATGAATATCTCTTAATATGATATATATACATTAAATGTCGTTACAACGATAATCGTTACATATATGTCTCGTTTCAAAATCATTAAGTTAGTAGTCTTGTTTTTACATATGTAGTTCATTGTTAATATAATTAATGATATGTTTACTTATCATAATATCATGTTAACTATATATATAACCATATATATGTCATCATATAGTTTTTACAAGTTTTAACGTTCGTGAATCACCGGTCAACTTGGGTGGTCAATTGTCTATATGAAACCTATTTCAATTAATCAAGTCTTAACAAGTTTGATTGCTTAACATGTTGGAAACATTTAATCATGTAAATATCAATCTCAATTAATATATATAAACATGGAAAAGTTCGGGTCACTACAAGTTGTAGGTTACTAACGAGGACAGCTGACTTAATAAACTTAAAACATCAAAATATATTAAAAGTGTTGTAAATATATTTTGAACATACTTTGATATATATGTATATATTGTTATAGGTTCGTGAATCAACCAGTGGCCAAGTCTTACTTCCCGACGAAGTAAAAATCTGTGAAAGTGAGTTATAGTCCCACTTTTAAAATCTAATATTTTTGGGATGAGAATACATGAAGGTTTTATAAATGATTTACAAAATAGACACAAGTACGTGAAACTACATTCTATGGTTGAATTATCGAAATCGAATATGCCCCTTTTTATTAAGTCTGGTAATCTAAGAATTAGGGAACAGACACCCTAATTGACGCGAATCCTAAAGATAGATCTATTGGGCCTAACAAACCCCATCCAAAGTACCTGATGCTTTAGTACTTCGAAATTTATATCATATCCGAAGGGTGTCCCGGAATGATGGGGATATTCTTATATATGCATCTTGTTATTGTCGGTTACCAGGTGTTCACCATATGAATGATTTTTATCTCTATGTATGGGATGTGTATTGAAATATGAAATCTTGTGGTCTATTATTATGATTTGATATATATAGGTTAAACCTATAACTCACCAACATTTTTGTTGACGTTTTAAGCATGTTTATTCTCAGGTGATTATTAAGAGCTTCCGCTGTCGTATACTTAAATAAGGACGAGATTTGGAGTCCATGCTTGTATGATATTGTGTAAAAACTGCATTCAAGAAACTTATTTTGTTGTAACATATTTGTGAAGGTATTTCGTATGCCCGAGAGACATATTAAATTAACGTGGCTAACCTATTATGATCCAAGTCGGGTCATACCTAATAACAAGCTTACCGACACTTTAACTGTATTTGATCATAACAAATGGATCGTTATGAAAATACGCGACACTTGGATTTCAGAAAATCGGGTTTCTGAAATATTTTCACTTGAGATAAATTATTTGGATAATTTATATAATGAGGATTTAATTATTTATGGGTGTAAATAATTAAAATGTGTTATATTTTATAAATGGTTTTATAAAATATGCAAGTAATAAAACAAATACATGAATTTATATAAATTGTTTTGTAAACAATTTAACTATATATATAAATGCATTTGGGTGGCAGAATTTTGGTCTCCAAGGGAGCATCTTTTACTTGTATTTTGTTACTTTTGAGGGCACAATTCCTCATACATATGCTAGTCTCTATAACCATGCATTGGACTCAAGTGAGAGAGTAAGATACACAAAAAATAACACACTAAAAATTCTGGTTTTGCTGCTGAATCTGGCCGAACTGTTTTGGCTTCAAAGAGGCTCCTTTTGCTTGTTATTTTAGCTCTCATTAGTGTCTAAAATCCTAACTTATCAAAGGTGGTGTTGGTACACAAAAGGCTTGGGGTATAGCACACTTGAGGCTTCAAGTTAGAAGCTTTTTCAAGTCATCATCTTCATCTACTTCCTGCTCATTTTGGAGCAGTTGCTGTTCGGTTTTTGGAAGCTAAATAAGGTGGTCTTGAAGCTTGGTTTATTAGCTCATTAAGGTTCTAAGGTGTAGCCAAGTTAAAGGGTAGTGTTGGTGCATTACTCCTTCATCATTTGTTCTTCATTTCAGCCCTCAAACCTTGTTTTGATGAGGTATAATTCACTCCCTTCCTTTTAATTTGTGAGCATTATTTCACAACTTGATCCATGGGGTTTAGCTTTAAATTGGTTAAAGTTTAACAAGTAAAACTTAATAATTACACGCTTCTGCTTTTAATTGATTCTTAAATGGTTTTAAGTATAATGGAACTTGTTAAATCCCAACAATGGTATCTAGAGCCGAAGATGTTGAAATATGCTTCGAATTATTGTTTTAAACCCACTATATTTGCATTCTAAGTACATGCATGAAAGAAGAATGCAAAAATTGTTGGTTTTGGGTGGGTACTTCATTATGGCCGAATTTATTAGGGTTCAAAATTGGGTTTTGAGCTCTATCATTTGGTCATATTTTGTTGCATGTTAAAGTTCACAATCCTAGCCTTGACCTTGTGTTGATTGCATGTTATATTTGGTTGATTTGTTATATTCATTTGGTATGTAATATTATTCATTCAATTGGCATGTAATAATTATTATTTTGGCTATGTAATTTGTTTTACATTTGGTATGTAAAATAGAATAGGTTGTATTTCATTTTCTAGATAAAAATGTATTAGGATACATATTTTGTAAAAATGAAGAACAAGATGATGAAGACTTGAAGAACACAAGGAGCATTTGGATGCAAGGTTAAGTGGGAGATTGAAATCTCCTACTTTGTATTATTACCCCTTAACCCGGTGACATTTGTTTTCGGCTAAACAAATGTCCACCAAAATGGCTAGATTGTGAACACGCTTATTTTGCATGTGTGGTTGTTTGTATGATTATTGTTTTGTATGTTTGGTTGATACAATTAATCACAAGATAACAACAAACAAAACGACAATTTAATTGGTTAAATTAGACGTTCTAAGTACATGCAAAACGGCAATTTAAATGGTTAAATTAAAATAGCAACCAAAACCCTTAATAAATGGTTATTAAGAACAAGAAAAGGATAACGTATATAAAATGGTTTATATCAAGTAATTGGCTCAATTACAAGACATGAAATTGGTTTTTCACAAGTACCATACACTAAATGCATGTTGGTGTATGGCATAAAAGTTTTCTCAAACTAGAATTAACGAAAACTTAAAATCCCTTTTACAAACAAGGTAAACAAGTTTAACGCCATCCTATTGTGTGACACTTAAAAGTATTAGGGAACTCATGATGGGATAAAGGTCACCTAACCGTTATGGGCAAACTAATATGATTAAGGTAAATTTCGCATGCTTGTGGGATAAAGGTCACCTAACCACTTGTATGTTAAATTTACAAGTCTATACAAGTAGGACGACTTGATTTGGGAATCATGAACTTAGGGTCACCAAAGCATGAGGAACAAATAGGCGTTGATGGGATAAATATGCCATGCAAAAGGATTGCATGATCCCATACTCTAGAAGTTGCAAATGGATTGCAATTGTCATTTATTGACTACCTAGCTAAATCAAATTGCGGGATGAAGGTCACCTAACCGAAATTTGGTTTACCGTTGGATTCTAGAATTTAATAATTCAATTTGATTTAAAGGGTATTGAATGTTAAATTAAAATCGATACTTAAACGAACTTTGTTAATTTTGTAGATGGCCGCCAATAACAACAACAACATTCCAAACGCACCACTTAACCTAAACCACCTATCATTAAGGTCTCTCTTAGAGAAAGACAAACTCAACCATACCAACTTTATGGATTGGTTCCGCAATCTTCGGATTGTCCTCAAACAAGAGGATAAAGCGTATGTACTTGAGGACCCCATTCCCGATCAACCGGATGAGAATGATGTGGAGGCAATGGCCTCTTACGATAAGTATTGCCACGACTCCCTTCAAGTCTCATGCCTAATGCTTGGGACTATGATTCCCGAACTCCAAAAGGATTTCGAGCATCATAGTGCATACGACATGATAACGCAATTGAAGGAGATGTTCCTTCAACAAGCGCGTGTCGAGCGCTTCGAAACGGTTCGGGCGCTACATGCTTGTCGTATGGACGATACCCAATCGGTTTCATCTTATGTACTTAAGATGAAAAGCCTTATCGATCGTGCAAACCGTCTTAACCTAAACATATCTAATGAGTTAGCCACCAATCTTATCCTTAACTCCCTATCAAAAAGGTTTGATCAATTTGTAATTAATTACAATATGAATGGGATGGATAAGAGCATAGGTGAGCTTCACGGTATGCTTAGAACGGCCGAAACTAGCATGGGTAAAAGGGCTTTACCCGTGTTAGCAATCGATCAAGGTGGATCCAAAGGTAACGCCTCTAAGCCAAAGGTGGCTAAGAGGAAAGGACCCGCCTATCAAGGCAAAGGGAAGGGGAAGATGGTTACCCAAACCAAGAACAAGGCTAAGAAGCAAAAGGTAGCCGAGAAGGCAAACCCCAAGGAAGACCCATGTTTCGATTGCGGTGAGATGGGTCATTGGAAACGAAACTGTCCGGTCTACCTTAAGGAGTTGAAGGAGAAGAGGGATGCAGGGCAAACCTCAGGTAATATATATATGGTATATATAGAGCTTAGTATTACTTCTTCTAATACATGGGTATTAGACACTGGATGTGGAACTCACATTTGCAATTCATTGCAGGGGTTCAAAAGAAGTAGCAAGCAAACGGGAACATCGAGTCTCTACATGGGTAATGGAGCCAAAGTGCAAGTGAAGGCTCAAGGAGACTTTGTGTTAAAGCTTCCAAGTGGTTTGGAACTTATTTTGAAAGATGTTTTGTATGCACCCGATTTATGTCGAAACATTATTTCCATTTCCCGTTTGAAACAATGTGGGTTTTATCTTAATTTTGTTAATGATGATATCCATATTTATTTAGATAATGTATTCTATTTCAAGGCTTCACCTTCAAATGGAATTTATGAATTGGTTCATGATGACACATCATCTAGTAGCTCAATGTACCATACAAGCACCAAGAAACTCAAAAGGGATTTGAGTGATTCCTACTTATGGCATTGTCGCCTTGGTCACATAAACAAGAACCGAATACATACACTTCAAAAGAATGGACTTTTGAAATCAAATGAAATGGATTCGTTTGAAGTATGTGAGTCTTGTTTACAAGGCAAGATGACCAAAGCACCTTTCAAAGGGACCTATGAAAGGGCTAAAGATTTATTGAGATTAATACATTCGGATGTATGTGGACCCTTTAAACCCATGACTAGGAATGGTGAAAGATACTTTGTTACTTTCATTGATGACTTTAGTTGTTTCGGATATGTCTACTTATTAAGACACAAGGACGAAACGTTTGAAGCATTCAAAGAATATCAAAACGAAGTACAAAATCAACTCAATAGGACAATTAAGGTACTTCGTACCGATAGAGGAGGTGAATACCTAAGCGATGCCTTCCAAGATCATCTTAGGAGTTGTGGGATTATCTCACAACTTACTCCACCCGGAACACCCCAGCTAAATGGAGTTTCCGAAAGGAGGAACCGAACCCTAATGGATATGGTTCGATCTATGATGGCAAGAAGCTCGTTGCCTCTATCATTTTAGGGTTATTGCCTAAGCTCCGCGGCCCGTATTTTAAATATGGCCCCAACCAAGAAAGTGGAACGAACTCCTCACGAGATGTGGTTCGGTAAACCTCCATCTCTATCATACTTAAAGGTATGGGGATGTGAAGCTTATCCTAAGCGTTACGTCCCTAATAAGTTGAATGCTCGATCCACGAAGTGTATCTTCATAGGATATCCCAAGGATGATATGGGATACTATTTCTATGATCCATCCGAGCAGAATGTATTTGTTGCTCGGAAGGCGGAATTCCTTGAAACTAAGTTCCTAATGGAAGGAAATAGTGAAAGGAAGATAGATCTTGAAGAGGTTCAAGATCAATTAGATGATACACAATTGGTTGACACTAGCACTCAACATGAAAATGTTGATAGTGATCAAATGGATGATCAAAATACACAAGACGTTCGAAGATCTAGTAGGATTAGTAATCCTCCCGAAAGATATGGGTTTCTCGTAGATGGTTGCTATACGGTTGATTTGGATGAACCGACAAACTACGAAGATGCTTTATCAAGGATTGATAAAGATAAATGGCAGGAAGCCATGAACGCCGAGATGCAATCCATGTATGAAAACCAAGTGTGGGAACTTGTTGAGCAACCTCCTAGCTCTAAGCTAGTTGATTGCAAATGGCTTTTCAAGAAGAAAACCGACATACATGGAAACTTGGATACTTATAAAGCTAGACTTGTGGCAAAAGGTTTCACTCAAACTCAAGGGGTTGATTATGATGAAACTTTCTCGCCAGTGGCAATGCTAAAGTCTATTAGGATATTATTTGCCATTGCTGCTCACTACGACTATGAAATATGGCAAATGGATGTCAAAACCGCTTTCCTAAATGGATATCTTATGGAAGATGTCTATATGGTCCAGCCTGAAGGTTTTGTTGATCCAAAATATCCTAAAAAGGTATGCAAGTTAAAGAAGTCAATCTACGGATTGAAACAAGCATCTAGAATGTGGAATCATCGTTTTAATGAGGAAGCCGAGAAATTTGGCTTCATTATAAATGGTGATGAAGCTTGTGTATATAAGAAAGCTAGTGGGAGCACTATCATGTTCCTTGTACTATATGTGGATGATATATTATTATTTGGGAATGATATTACCACAATGCAAGGAGTCAAAACTTGGCTAAAGAGTTGCTTCTCCATCAAGGATCTTGGAGATGCACAATACATATTGGGGATAGGGATCTATAGGAATAGATCCAAGAGATTGATAGGATTAAGTCAAAGTACATACATTGATAAAATCTTGAAAAGGTTCAAGATGGAAAACTCTAAGAAAGGTTTGGTACCTATTCAAAGAGGAACCGTTCTCAGTTCATCTCAGTGTCCTACCACGAAAGATGAACAAGATAGAATGAAGAAAGTCCCATACGCATCTGCAATTGGGTCTATCATGTATGCAATGATATGTACTAGACCGGATGTGTCATGCGCTCTAAGCTTGACAAGTAGATACCAGAACAACCCAGGAAACAGTCATTGGATTGCTGTTAAAAGTATACTGAAATACCTTAGGAGGACTAAGGATATGTTTCTAATATACGGGTCTGGTGAGGAGGAACTCGCTGTAAAAGGTTACGTGGATGCGAGTTTCCAAACTGATCGAGATGATTCTCGATCACAATCCGGTTATGTATTTACATTAAATGGAGGTGCGGTCTCTTGGAAGAGTTCAAAACAGGATGTTATTGCATTATCCACTACAGAATCGGAGTACATTGCTGCATCATTGGCAGCACAGGAAGCTGCATGGATGAAGAAATTCATCGACGACTTAGGAGTGGTCCCTACCATTCAAGACCCTCTTGAGATCTTTTGTGACAACGAAGGTGCGATTGCTTAAATCAAGGAACCTCGTGCTCACCAAAAGACCCGTCACATTGAGCGGAGATTCAACTACATTAGGGATGAAGTTGAAAAGGGAAAGATATGTATTCGCAAAGTTCACACAGATCATAACATAGCGGATCCACTCACGAAACTCTTATATGGAGCAAAACATGAAGGACATGTTTGTGCATTAGGGCTTCGATATTCTAGTGATTGGTCATGATCTATTTAAGTATTGTAATGGAACGAAGTGGTTCAAACTCATTAATATAATTATGGTTTAATTTATTTTGAGTTATGTTCCTATTTTGCATATTTTATCCATGAATAAGTAATTATTCTAAATTCCGTAGTCGATCACATTTGTGGGAACAAGTGTGAGGTTTAGACTATTATGAACTTGGATTGGTATACATTCACGGACTGAATGTGGGGCAAGGTTGCTACCAAGGTTCATAAATATTTGTGGGATACAAATATTGGTTATCCATGAATAAGCTATTATTCTAAATTCCGTAGTCGATCACATTTGTGGGAATGAGTGTGAGGTTTAGACTATTATGAACTTGGATTAGTAAACATTCATAGGTTGAATGTGGGCAGGGTTGCTACCAAGGTTCATAGATATTTGTGGGATACAAATATTGGAAGACCCGCTCTCAAGATTTACTGTATGGAGCCTTTGTGGTTGATCACGTGTAATCTTGAGTAAAGGCGAATATCATCGTATCCTCTGACCTGAGATACATATTGGGTCCTGATATTCACCGAGTATTATGCCTTGATTCTTTCCTTCGCTATTCTGAAATATGGTAGTACATAAGGAAGAGCTCAGGTATAATACAAAGTGTGTATCTATGACGTATGTAGTCAAGATGGAATTTGTCCCTCTTATTCGTTGAGAGTAAGATGTCTAAGGCCTGATAAAGTTGAGTCTATAAGAGAGTGGTCACTCTGTATCTCTTGGATTTGACATGACATCTAGGATGAAAGGATATAATGAAAGATTCACCTATTCATATTCGAGAAGGGAACTCGAAAGGGATGATGTTATTGAATGGCACAAAGTCATAACATATTAGGGGTGATGGACGGTGTGTTAGGCTGTATCCATCACTTGCATTAATTTCTTATGTTTCTCGTGCAAGTGGGAGATTGAAGGTATTTCGTATGCCCGAGAGACATATTAAATTAACGTGGCTAACCTGTTATGATCCAAGTCGGGTCATACCTAATAACAAGCTTACCGACACTTTAACTGTATTTGATCATAACGAATGGATCGTTATGAAAATACGCGACACTTGGATTTCAGAAAATCGGGTTTCTGAAATATTTTCACTTGAGATAAATTATTTGGATAATTTATATAATGAGGATTTAATTATTTATGGGTGTAAATAATTAAAATGTGTTATATTTTATAAATGGTTTTATAAAATATGCAAGTAACAAAACAAATACATGAATTTATATAAATTGTTTTGTAAACAATTTAACTATATATATAAATGCATTTGGGTGGCAGAATTTTGGTCTCCAAGGGAGCATCTTTTACTTGTATTTTGTTACTTTTGAGGGCACAATTCCTCATACATATGCTAGTCTCTATAACCATGCATTGGACTCAAGTGAGAGAGTAAGATACACAAAAATAACACACTAAAAATTCTGGTTTTGCTGCTGAATCTGGCCGAACTGTTTTGGCTTCAAAGAGGCTCCTTTTGCTTGTTATTTTAGCTCTCATTAGTGTCTAAAATCCTAACTTATCAAAGGTGGTGTTGGTACACAAAAGGCTTGGGGTATAGCACACTTGAGGCTTCAAGTTAGAAGCTTTTTCAAGTCATCATCTTCATCTACTTCCTGCTCATTTTGGAGCAGTTGCTGTTCGGTTTTTGGAAGCTAAATAAGGTGGTCTTGAAGCTTGGTTTATTAGCTCATTAAGGTTCTAAGGTGTAGCCAAGTTAAAGGGTAGTGTTGGTGCATTACTCCTTCATCATTTGTTCTTCATTTCAGCCCTCAAACCTTGTTTTGAGGAGGTATAATTCACTCCCTTCCTTTTAATTTGTGAGCATTATTTCACAACTTGATCCATGGGGTTTAGCTTTAAATTGGTTAAAGTTTAACAAGTAAAACTTAATAATTACACGCTTCCGCTTTTAATTGATTCTTAAATGGTTTTAAGTATAATGGAACTTGTTAAATCCCAACAATTTGTATTGTAAACCATTATGTAATGGTCGTGTGTAAACGGGATATTTTAGATTATCATTATTTGATAATCTACGTAAAGCTTTTTAAACCTTTATTGATGAAATAAAGGTTATGGTTTGTTTTAAAATGAATGCGGTCTTTGTAAAACGTCTCATATAGAGGTCAAAACCTCGCAACGAAATCAATTAATATGGAACATTTTTAATCAATAAGAACGGGACATTTCAGTTGGTATAGTTGTAACAGACTCGTCCCACATCGGTGGGAGAGGAAAACAAAGCACTCCTTATAAGGGTGTGGATACCTCTTCTGACATGACGCGTTTAAAGCCGTGCGGGTAGGTGCGATCCGGGGCAAGTTGGCCTGTCGGTGATCGGCCTGTGGCCCAGAGCGGACAGTATCATACCAGTTGTGCTGCGCACTCTGTGATGACGCGTTTTGAGGGTGTTTACCCGAGAAGCAAATCCGTGAGGTAGAAGTGCGATCCGGGGTTGTACTCGTGCGCGGGTAGCCCGTCGGTGATCGGCTTGTGTCCAAAGCGGACAATATCATACTACGGGCTGATGGTGATGTTACTTATGGTATCAGAGCTGGGGCCCGCATCGATTTGCACTGCGGGGACGCAGTGTCCCGAAGGGGGGGAGAGTTGTAACAAACTCGTCCCACATCAGTGGGAGAGGAAAACAAAGCACTCCTTATAAGGGTGTGGATACCTCTTCTGACATGACGCGTTTAAAGCCGTGCGGGTAGGTGCGATCCGGGGCAAGTTGGCCTGTCGGTGATCGGCCTGTAGCCCAGAGAGGACAGTATCATACCAGTTGTGCTGCGCACTCTGTGATGACGCGTTTTGAGGGTGTTTACCCGAGAAGCAAATCCGTGAGGTAGAAGTGCGATCCGGGGTTGTACTCGTGCGCGGGTAGCCCGTCGTTGATCGGCTTGTGTCCAAAGCGGACAATATCATACTACGGGCTGATGGTGATGTTACTTAAATGTAACACCCTAGGCAAATTCCACATCGCCCACGAACATGAGTGATCATGGGATTATAAGGTAATACTCACGCTTAAATGACACAAAGCGTTTTGGGATCACAGGCTGAGTAGAAGTGCGAGTACGTTGGGTTAAGCATGCTCGGGCGAGAGCACTACCAGGATGGGTGACCTCCTGGGAAAGTGATTCTCGTGTGTGGTCGCCAAGAAAAAGCCGTGCGCCTGCGGGCAAAGCGGACAATATTGTGGTCATGTTAAGCTGGGGTGTTACAGAATGGTATCAGAGCCACTCATGTGCCGTTGGGGGTGGTGGGGCAAACCTCATCGAGGACGATGAGTCCCTAAGGGGGGGTGAATGTAACACCCTAGGCAAATTCCACATCGCCCACGAACATGAGTGATCATGGGATTATAAGGTAATACTCACGCTTAAATGACACAACGCGTTTTGGGATCACAGGCTGAGTAGAAGTGCGAGTACATCCGGGTAGTAATAAGATGTATCATGATTTGAAAACAGTGTATTGGTGGCCAACAATGAAATCAGATATCGCCCGTTATGTCGAAAAGTGTCATATATGTGCTCAAGTGAAGGCCGAACATCAGAAACCTTATGGTTCGTTACGTCAGTTACAGATTCTAGAGTGGAAATGGGAACATATAACGATGGATTTTGTGACCAAATTACCTCGAACTCAGAAAAGACATGATATGATTTGGGTAATAGTGGATCGCCTAACTAAAAGTGCTCATTTTCTTGCTACTCGTGAAACAGCTTCGTTAAGTGAGTTAGCCGAATTGTATATAAACGAGATAGTTAGTCGACATGGTGTGCCATTATCGATCGTTTCAGACAGAGATTCCAGATTTGTGTCGAATTTTTGGAATAGTCTTCAACAAAATTTGGGTACACGTGTGAATTTAAGTACAGCTTATCATCCTCAGACAGACGGTCAGAGTGAAAGAACGATACAGACTTTGGAGGATATGTTAAGGGCTTGTGTGTTAGAATACGGTGGTTCGTGGGATACACATTTGCCGTTGGTCGAATTTGCGTATAATAATTCATATCATTCGAGTATAGGGATGCCGCCCTATGAAATGTTATACGGTCGTCGTTGCAGAACTCCGACTTGTTGGTTAGAAGCCGGGGAGAAACAGTTTGCAGGTCCCGAAATTGTTCAAATGACAGCCGAAAAAGTTGCAATTGCGAGAGAAAAGTTGAAAGCCGCTAGAGATAGGCAGAAAATGTATGCTGATCAGCGTAGACGTCCGGTAACCTTTAATGTGGGTGAACGAGTGTATCTGAAAGTTTCGCCGTGGAAAGGGGTTATCAGATTCGGTAAACGTGGTAAGTTAGCACCGAGATTTATTGGTCCATTTTCGATCAGTGAAGTGTTGAATGATCAGACTGTGGTGTTAGATCTTCCACCAGAGTTAGCTGGTATTCATAATACATTCAACGTATGTTATCTTCGTAAGTGTAAAGTCGACGATGAAACACAACTTCTTCCTTTAGAAGATTTAAGGGTCGATTTGAATAAGAAATTGGTGGAAGAGCCGGTCCATGTGGTTGACCAAAAGGTGACTAAGCTGAGAAAGAAAGAGATTCCGATGGTGTTGATTGAGTGGAAACACAGTTTGGGTTCTAATCTTACGTGGGAAACGGAAGAGTTGATGAGAAAACGTTACCCTCATTTGTTTGACCAGGACCAGATTCCGAGGACGGAATCTTCTTAAGGGGGGTGGATTTGTAACAGACTGAAACCCGGGCTAGTTGTAAGTTGCCTATTTTGCCCTTAGGGTTTGTGCTTAGTCTTAAGTGCTTTTATTTTAATTATTTTATTAGTATTTTATTATAATTGTGTTGTGACCAGTTTGTGACAAGGGTCCCAGAACAGGTTGGTTTATTTAATTTGGACTCCGTTAGGACCGCCTAAGGAGATACGAAAGGTTATCAGATAAGATAACTGGTAAATACCCGTGTGTTGTGGGGTATGGGTTTTAATACCCACTTAAGAGTGTAAACTGCTTCTATTTTCTCATTTCTAGACTTTTCTCAAACAAGTACGTACCAAACTTATCTCATCTCAAACCCTAATTGATCTAAGTCTTAAATTGGATTATGAGGCTTTAAGGATTGATTCATATCATCCTTGTGATCATTTATCCAGGTTTGTTAGCTTGAATTCGTGCTTTAATTCATAGAAATTGGGTTTTGGGTGTAAATGGGTTTTTGATGAATTTTGAGCTTGAATCTTCATATTATGTGTTTGTATGTGTTAATTGATGTTAGAAATAGGTTGTATATATGTTTAGTAGCTTCCATGTGCTTAAAATTTGATCAAAATCACTCAAAAATCGAGTTTTTGGAGAAAAAATCACGAAATCAGTTAATGTGTTCGAACCAGTTGCTACATTATTTTGCTACAGTATCCGAGTTGCTACAGTACCCGAGTTGCTACAGTACCGAGTGCTACAGTGTTCGTTATTTGCTACATTGTCACTATTGCTACAGTACCGAGTTGCTACAGTGCCCGAGTTGCTACAGTGTCACTATTTGCTACAGTACCGAGTTGCTACAGTGTCACTATTGCTACAGTACCGAGTTGCTACCACTATTTGCTACAGTACCTTTTATGAAATCGAAACGGGCGTAACTTTCAAAACGTAACTCCGTTTTTTATGAATAAACTATCGTTAGAATCGTAATAAAGAATACTTTTCAATGGTGAACTTTTAAGAAACTAGATCAAACTGTTTTTAGGCCGAAAAAGGAGTTTTAGTGTGTATGTCATGTTTTGCACGCACCTGTATGCCATTATTGAATGGAGTCATGATGTAGACTCATAAAATTATGAATATATGGTGTTATGACCTAGTTAATTGTATGAAATGATTATATTATTTATTGGATATGTACATTAACTTTGTTTGTGTTGTTCTCAGATTATAAGGACAAGGAGGAAGCTCAGAAATAATAACTGAGCAGTTGCTGGTAATTGGTGAGTGGGTCTATCTCCGGATAGAGTTTAAGTAGCATATCATGCTACTATGGTTGACTCTTGTACCATGCATAGTGTAGAAATTGCCATGTTAGAATAATATAGTATGCCTGATGTTGTATGTGAATTATGTGTACACTGTGTGAATGGCACCAGTCGGGCCTAGGGAGACTGGGGACTCGAGACCGTGCCTAGGAGAGGTTAGAGTCCGTATGAGGTCAACCGTGCCTAGGGGAGGTTGGGTCCATAGGTTACTGATTGTAGAGTATAGTGTGAATGATGCATCCCCTGCATCTGGATAACTATACTGTGAATTGAGTAGCATGGACTATCGGTAGACTCAAGTCCGATCAGCTAGGAGTCGTGTGCTCGTACAAGCTGCCGATCCTCGTATTGTCTTATTGTATGCTAGTTGATAGTTAGCATGTGTTGTTGTTAGTATATAGCTTGTGTGTGACTTAAGCTATATCTGTTAGATAGATTCCATTCACTTAGCGGTGCGCTAATCCCCCACATATTCTCCCCTTGCAGGTTTAGGTACTGCTAGTCGGGAAGGGTGCTATTGCAGAAGACATGTTTGACAACCCAACTCTGATGTGGACTTTTGTATAAATAATGTTTTGTGATAACGTAACACCGTTGTGTAAACTTAAACGTAATGACGTGACTTATATTGTGTTTGTTAATAAAGTCTTCCGCTGTGTATTTAAAAAAAAATGGCCGGTGTTACAAATTGCTCTCGTCCGAGCACGCTTAACTGCAGCGTACTCACACATCTGCTCTGCCTGTGGTCCCAAAACGCGTTGTGTCATTTAAGCGTGAGTATTACCTTATAATCCCATGATCACTCATGTTCGTGGACGATGTGGGATTTGCCTAGGGTGTTACATTCACCCCCCCTTAGGGACTCATCGTCCTCGATGAGGTTTGCCCCACCACCCCCAACGGCACATGAGTGGCTCTGATACCATCCTGTAACACCCCAGCTTAACATGACCACAATATTGTCCGCTTTGCCCGCAGGCGCACGGATTTTTCTTGGCGACCAAACACGACGAGCACTTTCCCAGGAGGTCACCCATCCTGGTAGTGCTCTCGCCTGAGCACGCTTAACTGCAGAGTTCTAATGGGATCTGCTGCGCTTGTGGTCCCAAAACGCGTCATGCTAGGAAAGGTCTCCACACCCTTATAAGGCATGCTTCGTTCCCCTCTCCAACCGATGTGGGACGGATGTAACACGGGTGTTACAATGCACCCCAGGTAAAACGTTCCCCGTAGCATGATATTGTCCGCTTTGCAGAGATAGGGACGTACCCTTGTCTCCCCCGTAGGTTGCTTACGGATTTTTCTTGGCGACCAAACACGACGAGCACTTTCCCAGGAGGTCACCCATCCTGGTAGTGCTCTCGCCTGAGCACGCTTAACTGCAGAGTTCTAATGGGATCTGCTGCGCTTGTGGTCCCAAAACGCGTCATGCTAGGAAAGGTCTCCACACCCTTATAAGGCATGCTTCGTTCCCCTCTTTAACCGATGTGGGACGGATGTAACACGGGTGTTACAATCCTCCCCCCTAATGGGACACAGCGTCCTCGATGTGCACTTTTGATCCAGGGCCTGGCTCTGATACCATCTGTGACACCCCAGGTAAAACGTTCCCCGTAGCATGATATTGTCCGCTTTGCAGAGATAGGGACGTACCCTTGTCTCCCCCGTAGGTTGCTCACGGATTTTTCTTGGCGACCAAACACGACGAGCACTTTCCCAGGAGGTCACCCATCCTGGTAGTGCTCTCGCCTGAGCACGCTTAACTGCAGAGTTCTAATGGGATCTGCTGCGCTTGTGGTCCCAAAACGCGTCATGCTAGGAAAGGTCTCCACACCCTTATAAGGCATGCTTCGTTCCCCTCTCCAACCGATGTGGGACGGATGTAACACGGGTGTTACAATAAACTTAATGATTCAAAACATTGAAACACGAAAAACACCGTAAAACCGGATTTACGCCGTCGTAGTAACACCGCGGGCTGTTTTGGGTTAGTTAACTAAAAACTATGATAAACTTTGATTTAAAAGTTGTTATTCTGAGAAAATGATTTTTATTATGAACATGAAACTATATCCAAAAATTATGGTTAAACTCAAAGTGGAAGTATGTTTTCTAAAATGGTCATCTAGACGTCGTTCTTTCGACTGAAATGACTACCTTTACAAAAACAACTTGTAACTTATTTTTCTGACTATAAACCTATACTTTATCTGTTTAGATTCATAAAATAGAGTTCAATATGAAACCATAGCAATTTGATTCACTCAAAACGGATTTAAAATGAAGAAGTTATGGGTAAAACAAGATTGGATAATTTTTCTCATTTTAGCTACGTGAAAATTGGTAACAAATCTATTCTAACCATAACTTAATCAACTTGTATTGTATATTATGTAATCTTGAGATACCATAGACACGTATACAATGTTTCGACCTATCATGTCGACACATCTATATATATTTCGGAACAACCATAGACACTCTATATGTGAATGTTGGAGTTAGCTATACAGGGTTGAGGTTGATTCCAAAATATATATAGTTTGAGTTGTGATCAATACTGAGATACGTATACACTGGGTCGTGGATTGATTCAAGATAATATTTATTGATTTATTTCTGTACATCTAACTGTGGACAACTAGTTGTAGGTTACTAACGAGGACAGCTGACTTAATAAACTTAAAACATCAAAATATATTAAAAGTGTTGTAAATATATTTTGAACATACTTTGATATATATGTATATATTGTTATAGGTTCGTGAATCAACCAGTGGCCAAGTCTTACTTCCCGACGAAGTAAAAATCTGTGAAAGTGAGTTATAGTCCCACTTTTAAAATCTAATATTTTTGGGATGAGAATACATGCAGGTTTTATAAATGATTTACAAAATAGACACAAGTACGTGAAACTACATTCTATGGTTGAATTATCGAAATCGAATATGCCCCTTTTTATTAAGTCTTGTAATCTAAGAATTAGGGAACAGACACCCTAATTGACGCGAATCCTAAAGATAGATCTATTGGGCCTAACAAACCCCATCCAAAGTACCGGATGCTTTAGTACTTCGAAATTTATATCATATCCGAAGGGTGTCCCGGAATGATGGGGATATTCTTATATATGCATCTTGTTATTGTCGGTTACCAGGTGTTCACCATATGAATGATTTTTATCTCTATGTATGGGATGTGTATTGAAATATGAAATCTTGTGGTCTATTATTATGATTTGATATATATAGGTTAAACCTATAACTCACCAACATTTTTGTTGACGTTTTAAGCATGTTTATTCTCAGGTGATTATTAAGAGCTTCCGTTGTCGCATACTTAAATAAGGACGAGATTTGGAGTCCATGCTTGTATGATATTGTGTAAAAACTGCATTCAAGAAACTTATTTTGTTGTAACATATTTGTATTGTAAACCATTATGTAATGGTCGTGTGTAAACGGGATATTTTAGATTATCATTATTTGATAATCTATGTAAAGCTTTTTAAACCTTTATTGATGAAATAAAGGTTATGGTTTGTTTTAAAATGAATGCGGTCTTTGAAAAACGTCTCATATAGAGGTCAAAACCTCGCAACGAAATCAATTAATATGGAACGTTTTTAATCAATAAGAACGGGACATTTCATATACAGGTTGGATAACAACAAAAACTGCGGTATAATTGATCGGGTCGTGGGTTCTGCCGCTGCTGCTGATCGTAGGTTAAATTGGAACTGGTCGCGGGTCTTAACAGGTAGATTACTATCCCAGTTAGCTGAGCTGACAGACTTATGCTCGGGTATTGAGATTGATGCGTCAAAACCTGACAGTTGGTCCTGGATTCTGGCTACTTTGGGCTCCTTTTCAGTTCGTTTGCTTTCGAGTATCATCGAAGACCACTGTCCGTCTTCTCTGTCTAATGTTCAAGAAACTCTTCGTAATAGGTTAGTGCCTAAAAAGCTCGAGGTCTTCGTTTGGAGATCAACCAAAAAACGAATTCCAGTTAGGTGCGAACTCGATAAACGGGGAGTTGATTTACACGGTCTTAGATGTCCTCTTTGCGATGATGATTTGGAATCGGTTGAGCACTCCTTGATTTTCTGCAAGCATGCTATGGACGTGTGGGATCGATTTTATAATTGGTGTGGTTTGGGAAAATTTTCGAATCTTAGTATCGGAGAGTTTTTGCGAGGTAACTCTTCAAGTAGAATGTCGTGTATCGGAAAGACGGTTTGGCAAGCAATTGAGTGGGTCAGTGTGTACTATATTTGGAAGAACCGCAATAACAAAGTATTTCATGACAAAAATTGGACCACTCCGGTGGCTTTATGTGAAATTCAATTAAAGTCTTTCGAGTGGATCTCCAATCGTTTGCGCGGAAGAAAGTTGGATTGGCTTACTTGGTTGACTTGTCCGAGCTCATATTTTTCGTTGTAATCTGTGTGTTTTGTGTTTTTTGTTTATGTTGTGTTTGGGTTTGTATGCTCTCAAACCCTTTTTTCGTTTGGCCTTGTATTTTTGGGTAGGTCTAGTTATCCTGCCCTATTTTCTTGTGTTTTTCGTTTAATATAATCTTGCTTTTCGAAAAAAAAAAAAGAAGAAGAGCATTTTGTGATTTTCTTTGTTTTTGTTTCCGGATGTGATTCACACATTGCCTCAACTTGGATATGGTGTATGTTTATCTATCTATCTATATCTATTTTATATTTGAAGTGCCAATAACGCTGATATCATGAAGGTTTGTACTCTTTCTAAAGTAACATTATATTTATGAAAGATAATTACGTGTCATACTTATTTTCAGCTATATAACTTGTTCTGTTTTACTCATTCTTTTAAAAACAAAAAGATTTTGAGCCGTTGGTATACACATTCTTTCAAACGGTCAGTCAATAATTTCAACCACTCATGTCAAGTCAACTCTCAAAAACGTTAGCTCCGGCTAAACTCAATGTCCGTTCCACCCAAAAACGCCTCAATGGGGACGTTTTGAAATTGTATTTTATATATTTAATGGTAGTACGAGACACCAATGAAATACTTAATGTAGTGAAATTTTTTGAAGGTTTTTAACTAGTGAGACTACTGAATAGTGTAAATTTTTTGTGTTACACAATTAAACTACCTATCTAGTAGAAAAAAAAGTTTAAGATTTTATTCAGTGACACCATTAATTCTCCTTCTTCCATTGGAATGGTCTAACTTATACGGAGTAATACTTACAATTCCCATATAAGACAACTAAAAGTATAAAGTCATAAAAAGATAGCAGTCAACAAAGACTAAAAAGTGTAAAGTCGTAAAAAGATGGTAATAAACAAAACAATTCATTAAATCAATCTTGTAGATGCGAGTAATAAATATTAGGATTTATATACATTTTTTAAAGATAACCTTGAGGCTATCTTTAATAAATTCTAAATAATGATAAAAGCTAAACATTTGAGTAACTACTATGATAAAACTATTGTATGTAGCATCAAAATTTAATCAACCACATCAGAAAATATAATATAGTATACGCTGGTCTTCCATATAAAGTTCCTCACTCCCGTTCCAACTATTTTTAACTTTAGGTCCACTTGGCCCATCTGCACCAAATAATACTTTTGGCATACTTTCAATAAATCTTCTAAATACTCCCCTTAAATACCACTTCAAACTATGTAGTATTGCATCCAGTTCTTCATCAATTACATACTTTATAGGAGGACCCCAATTCCTCATATAATTCAACCACGGTGGCTCAACCACCACACCACCCAAATACTCCGCCGCCACAACCATCGCGCCAACACCTGTATCCATAACCTTATTGCTCGGGGCCGTTATATCCACCAAACCCGCAACTTTGGCTCCTTTCCACCCGAAGTGAACCATCCCGGATCTCGGATACAACCCATGACCATGCAACGCTGAGTAAGCAATAACTCTACTATTCGCGTCCCATTCTAGATCCGCCCCGCTTACCCATTCGCCCCAACTATGTCGCCCAAAGTAAACACTATTCAACTCTCCATTAATATTACTTATCCTTAAAGTAACATGTTCCCAATCACCTACATGCTCGCCTATCCGCCCTAATAATATAACTTTAGACAACACTTTAGCCCTTGATGCGCCATTAAAAGGGTGAAACACCCATATGCTAATATCGGTATATAATCCGCCCGAAACCGGTTTAACGTGAAAATAAGCTCTAGCAGTTTGTAGATTACCACTCATGACTCTTTCTTTACTCGGCCAATCAACCGGAAGATCTAGCCAATATGTGTCATCGTTCGGACCACCTTGTGGAAGGTTCGCACCGTTTGATTGAACCGGAATAGGCTTCAACTCATCTCCAACATGGTAAAGCAATGCACCATTTTCGAAAAACCATTCGACTGATGAAGGGAGGTATTCTTCATCAGGATGGAAATAAATAACAGGAGCGTACGCCTTAATCAACGTTCGAATTTGGCCCAAATTCGGCAAGGCGTAAGATACTTTATTTGTACCTTGCAACTTTCCTAACCGCTCATTTTTAATCTTAATCCCGCCCATGGAACTATGAACATGTAACCTGTTCAGATCAATAACATTTGGGTTCTCAAATGCAATTGTCATTACATGATCATTTAGACTCGTTTTTGTTCTAGTGTGATCAGTAAAGTCGACATGATAATTTGAACTCCTTTTTGTTGTAGTGTGATCGGTAAACTTGACATGAACACAACTCACGCGATCAAGTGATGGCTTTTTAAATTCACTAGTGATCACGTAACCAATCGCCTTGTATCTGTACGGTGCAATTGGAAGCCAAACATAAACTTCACCGTCCTTTGAGATGTTTAATGAACGACTAGACCACCTAAGAACGTAATCAATGGGTGATTTGAGAGCTGGTTTGTACGGATTGTTTGATACATCTTTTGCGACATGAAAATGTGCAAAAAGTGGAATGTTGTTTGGATGTGCATATGATCCTAAACTTGAAAACCCATGTGGGATTTCAACAGGATCATAAAATGTTATCCCAGAAGTATCGGGTCCACCTTTAATATTGATTGACCATATTTTCTTGAATGATGTCACGTGAGTCACAGCTAATCCTCCCAAATCTATGGTTCCACTTCCAAACCCTTCACCTAAAATGGAAAACAATATAATTAAACACAATATAGGTTCGATCATAAGTGAGTAACATAATGATAGAATATAGCAATATAGCAATATAATAATATCATTTTAGAACACGAAGACGACAACATATAGCAAATATTTTTAATTGGCATTTGGTCGACTTTTGTGACAAAAAACTTTACCGATACATGTAATCGAAAAAGTATTAGAGCTTTATTTTTAATATATTTTTTTAGTGAATTAATTGTAAAAAAAAAAAAAAAAATGCCTCAAAGCTTTGTCGAGACGAGTTAATTGTCAGGATAATGTCTATTTTATTTTTCGATAATTTTATTTTTCGCTAAAAAAATATTTTTTTCCTGATCGACTTTAACCGACTAGCTAGTGAATGAATGGAACACAAACAACGTCTTTACAAACAAGAGATTACTGCACTCTACAAAGATATCTATAAATTAACAAAATATAAATATCCTTAATCATTTCGTCAAAGAGTTGACTTCAAATAAAATACACAATTTCTAAAGGTTAGTTAACATGTAGAACATTAGTGTACAAGTAAATAATCTACGTTTTTAGAACATTATTATTATGGACGTTAACTACAATTCTAATAGTTACTTTTAATATACAAAGAAATATAATATAAAGATCACGAACGTGAACGTTACAAATCACTTATAAATAATGTTGATATTAATATTAACTGGTTAGTCACCTTCAACTTGTTTTTCCTGTGACTATATTACCATTCGATCTTGATTTGATCGACCATATCATTTTGTATGCAGAATTTTTGTAAATGTAACATTTCTCATAAAAAGTATTATTGTGTCCAGAAATGTTTAGCATGAAGGTTTAACGTACACTTCTAAATATCGAGTTCAGTTTATTTTTTCACATTTTGAAAGTATAAAATTTACATAATCGACAAGGGCAAAACATTAAACATTTTAAATAAATACAATAGTATAAGTCTATAAGACATTGAACTTTAAAATATAATTACATTTAAATAATAACTTTGTTCGTCAACTCAGTTGTTCTAATCTTAATCCGTACCCATGTTTGTGTATGAATAAAGACATAGAACGTAACATTTTGTTTCAGAAAGCATGAAACAATCATTATATTAAATTACTACAATAATAGATATAAAAGATGAAAGATGGATACCTTGATCAAGTGTCCATCTGGGTAAAGAAGAAGGAAGTTGAATAATGTTATGAATATTGTCTTGTGAATTAATCATTGTTGCCACATTGAATGAGAAGAACAAAGAGAATAAGATCAGAGTGACAATTAGAGAAGAATTCATCTTTTGAAATGAGTTCAGGAACAGATTAATTAGTGAATTATTAATGACCAATTGTGCTTTCATAGTTAGTCATACAAATATTTATACTATTTTTCATTAGATGAAAAGATCCAAATTCCTAAGATACATTTGTTACAAAATTCTTTTGTTTAAGGAATTGATTTTTATATTTTGTCTTTTGTATTATCTTTAACTATATATATATATATGGTCGTTATACTTTTTCAAAATAGAAATTTATATAAACAAAGGTATATATGTTTAAAGAAGTTGATAATGTACAAATGATTATCCATAAGGTACACATGATTGGTGTGCAAGTATTGTGGCTACTGAAATGTATAAGATCATTTGTAAGGTTGACCGATCCATTCGAATCCAGAAAAGTATACGATCAAATCTAATCTTGTATTAAGTTATATTTAAGAATATTTAATTTTTTTAGTCAACGAAAAACAGTAATAGAGGTTTCGTAATACTCGTAGTTGTTACTAAACTTGCAAAATGTATTTTTTTTAGCCAACAAAACATATATATTTTCAGACATCTAAATTAATGACCTAAGAAAATTTAAAATGTGAGTGACCTATGTCGTTTCAAATACAGTAAATTACAAAAAGAAAAATGTTATACTTAAATAATTTTTACAATTTCCAGTTTGAAGTTCTTGGGCTCTATGGTAACACTGATTCGATGGTTGGTCCAGTTCATTGGTGAAGAAAGTTTAGCTTCTGCTAATAGAGGTTTCGTAATAAATTGGTTTTCAATTCGCATCCTATGAAAAGATATGAGATTTTTGATAGCATCCTTAGTTTAGATTTTATTTGAGTATAAAGGTCGGAAAAAAAAAAAAAAAATGAACCATCCGGGCATAGCCTGGATGGCCACTGAGCTATCCCCATGATAGCATCCACCCGGGTTCGAGTTTGAGTTACGCCTCGGCTTGTTCAAAAAGGGAGATGACTGGAGGGATGTCGAAAGACAATTCACCCGGTAGCGGGTCTGGCACTCAGCGGGCTCGTTCCCACAGGTTTACCCTCTGCGGGGGAGTCAAAAGATTCGTTCGTAGGGAGGTTCCTGAGTAACCAAAAAAAAAAAAAAAAAGGTCGAAAAAATGTAAACTAAAACTTCTGGTTGAGTTCTTCTCGGTAATCCTCTTTTAGTATTTTGCTAGAGAGTAATAGTTTGATTTTCAATTTCCAGCTCTAGACCAATATATATATCTTTACATGAATCAGATCCAAAAGTATCGAGTTTCGAGTTTTCTCATCGAGTACCGGTCTTTTTCGTTGTCCCTAAGTAACTCGAGGATAACTCTAGTTGCTTAAAAAAGGTTATAAATATGTAAATAATGTGAAGTGTACGATCACAAAATTATGGGTGATATTCGTATACTAATAATTTAATCTTTATCTTATTCGTTATGCATTATAAAACATGTATGATACTTCGTATGTTTTATGGTGTAGAGATTTTTAAAAAAGAAAAAATAAGGTCTAAAAGTATTGTTAGTAACAACTGACTCAAGTTTTCTTTGAAAATTTAATCATTCAATCATTGGCTCTGTTTTCGAGTTTTTAGATGAAAGAAAAGAAATAAAGTGAAGGTGAATGGAAGGGATGAAAGTGGATCTTTTCAATTTAAAAGAAAATGTAGGAAGAAAAATTAGACATAATAATCATTTCATTTTATTTCCTATCTCTTTTGCTGCATTCTTGAGTTTAATTTATGATGAAAAGGAAAGGAATTGGGCATATTAAAAAATATATTAGACATTCTCAAAAGTTTTATTTCGGATAGAAATGAAAGAATAGGAGAAGATTAGGAAGAAGAGTATATATGATTTTTGTTAAAAACGATTGGGAACGAAAACGATGTATTTATCTTAATACTATCTTTAATCCTCTTAAAAAAATTAACTGTTTTGTTTATATATATATATATATATATATATATATATATATATATATATATATATATATATATATATTTCTTACATTCAAAAATAATAATGTGCGTAAAACTAACAATTAAAACATTGAGTTGTAGCTCAACTGGTAGTGGTCTGTCTCTCTTAACGAGAGGTCAAGAGTTCGACTTCGTTGAGCTGCGACATTGCACTCAATGTTATCTCTGACCTGAAGTATACACCCAGGTCTCCTTTAGCTTAGTAGGAGGTCAGTGGAGAGGGGGTTTTATCGGCCATGCCCTTGGATTGATCCGGGTTTCTTTCACGGCAGTAGTTGAGGGCGGATTATGCATCTACAATGATGATCGCGTGGGTGGTTTAGTCCCTCTGGGTGATCTCAATTTGATGTCACAAAAAATAAGACTAACAATTAAATATTGACTAGATGTTATATCTTGATCATATAATTTATTTACAAATCAATTTAGTTAAAATATTGCAAATGATATAATTCTTTTGCTCTATTCTCAACTCGAGAATATATGTATCTTATTTTATGTTACATTTATTTTCGTCGTTATTCTCTATTTCCCTTTCCATCCCGTTTTTCTCACTTAAAAAAAACTCGAGAACACATCATCAGTAATAACTTGAGAACATCAAATTTTTTTAGTTTGTTTCTGATTATTTCCCTTTCTTTCATGATATTAACTTGAAACAGAGCCCAATCTTTTTTTCTTTGACTAAAATAACGAATATTGTTCAAATTAAGAAACCTTCATCAATAATCAATAAATGAATGATTCACAAAATTAATACTTACATCTCGCTAAAAGAAAACGAAAAATTGACAAATTTTTACACTTTTCGAAGTCTTCAAATAATATACACATTTTTCAAAAAAACTTGGCAATATACACAACTCATTAGACCAAACTTAAGGGTCAAGGGGTGTCATATGACACTATGGCCAATCAAATTTTAGTAGTAAATTTTTAGTTTTTTCAATTTGACCCCAACGGCCCAACCCAATCCCAACCAAAAAAGTCCATAACTAAATTAAATAGTAAATTAACAATCCCCATTAATTTTTTTGGCCCAAAAAGGATTCTCTTTATTTCCCAACAACTCACGCAGAACCATAGATTGTTTCAATTTTGCTCTCTTTTTTTACTCCGTAATATTCAATAGTTGAAAGCATCCAAAAGTGATTAAGAGAGAAACTAGTGTTATTCTTTCATCTTCAACACTATTTATTCGATTGATCGAGTCTCAACAGCCTTCTTTGGGTTTAATCAGGTAATTTTGTACTTAGTTTATTTAGGGTTTACAAAATCTTTGTTAATATTAACTTTTAGAGATTGTAGTTGTTTTGTATTTGTGTAAATGTGTTTTGTTGTTGCCACTTGCTCTTATTTTGGATTAATAAATAGTTGATTAGATATTTGTAGCCTTTATGTGTTAGTCTTGTTTATGAATTTTGATCTACTGCCATGATTCGAAAACTTGTTAGTCTTGTTTGTTATGTTTAACTTGTTTGTGAATTGGAGTAATAAATAGTAATAAATACTTAACAAATGAAACGTTAGGATAATAGGATTGGCCAAGTGAATTTTTTTTTTTAGACATAAGACTTTTTATTTTAAACAGAAGTCTTATATGCTTCTATTGCAGTGTTATTAACTAATAAGCTTTTTTGTTGATTGATAGACATGGAAAAATATCTTAAAAGAAAAGAACCATCTTCTTCGATGCCTATTGATGTTGATGAAATGGATAATCTTCCGTGGGATCCGTTTGATAGACCAAGAATTGCGCAATATAACCCAAATCAAAGAGATGAGATACGGAGACAATATTTGATTAGAGGACCTTCTCAACCACATGGTTATGATTTTCCAAAAACAAACGGTAGACGGTTTGTCAAAACTTGGTTCGATAAATATAGCAATTGGATAGAGTATAGTGTTAAAGCGGATAGAGCATTTTGCTTGTGTTGCTATTTATTTAGAGCATTTTGCTTGTGTTGCTATTTATTTAGAGGGCAAATTGGGCAACAAGGAGGTAATGAGGCATTTATGACAGAAGGGTTTAATAGTTGGAACAAGAGCGATAGACTTAAAGCTCATGTTGGTCTTGTTAATAGCTTTCATAATAGAGCATTACAAAAGTGTGAATAAACAAGATGAAGCGATGAATACAGAGAATCGAATTCGATTGAGTGCAACAGTTTCTGCTTGTAGGTATTGTTTAAAATGTGCATTACCATTTCGTGGTCATGATGAAACAGAAGCATCTCTATTCAAAGGAAATTTCTTGGAATTAATAAACTTGATCTTAAGTCGAGATAAGGAACTCCATAAACTATCGAAAGCTCCGGGAAATAATAAATTGGTATCTCCTTGTATTCAAAAGGATGTCGTTAAGTGCTTTAAACAAGAAGTACTTGAATCCATTTTTAAGGAAATCGGTGATGATGTGTTTGCGTTGCTAGTTGATGAATCTAGTTATGTATCCAAAAAGGAACAAATGGCTATTGTTTTAAGATTAGGGATGGCAATGGATCGGATATGGATCGGGTGAGGCCGTATCCATATCCATATCCATTTATTTTTTTTACTTTTCATCCATCCATATCCATATCCGTCGGGTGAAGCGGGTTAATGGATAATTATCCATATCCGTTTAAATTTATTTTATTTTTAACAATTATTCATTTGGTCATAGTGAACTTCTTTGATAAGTTATTCATTTTGATGAATGTTGTTTGTGCTTTTTGTAAACGGAAAGATATGCTGCTAGACACGGAGAAAGAGAGGGTAGAAAAAGAAATTGGTAGTGGTATATTAAAAACCGGGAGTGGATTGAATCAAGAGCTTTCTCTTATACGAATCGGAGACACAAGATGGAATTCTCACTATAAAACGCTTTTGCGGTTGGTTGATATGTTTCCATCGATTATCAAGGTCCTTGAATATGTTAAGGAGGAAGGGACTAACGGTTCTACACAAAACCAAGCCCATGGTCTTTTGAAGTATTTGAAATCATTTGATTTTGTGTTTTATTTGCATCTAATGTTGCGCATTTTAGGGTTGACGAACATATTGTCGAAAGCTCTTCAAAGAAAAGATCAAGATATCTTAGAAGCGGTTTTATTGGTGAAGTCAACCAAAGAAAAATTACAAGAGTTAAGATTAATGGGGTTTGAACAACTTTTAGAGAAAATATCTTCTTTTTGTGAGAAACATGATATCTGAATGTTGAAAATCAATGAAGATTGTGTTAATTCAAGACGGCAAAAGGAGAAGATCACTAATCAACATTATTATGAAGTTGAGTGTTTTAACACCGTTGTGGATATGCAAATTCAAGAATTCGGTGATCGTTTTTGTGAAGCTAGTACCGAGCCACTTAGTTGTATGTCGGCGTTAAATCCACGCGATTCATTTTCAATGTTTGATGCATCGAAGTTATTAAGGTTAAGTCACTTATATCCAAAAGATTTTAATAATGTGGAGATTAGTGAGCTTGAACAACAACTTAACATATACCATCACAGTGTCCGAATATATGAAAATTTTGCTAACTTGATTAGTATTGGCGACATTACTAGAGTGATGGTAGAAACAAGGAAACATCTATCTTTTCCTTTGGTTTATCGGCTATTAAAGCTTGCATTGATTTTGCCCGTTGCAACCGCAACGGTTAAGAGGTGCTTTTCGGCGATGAAAATTGTAAAGTCGAATTTACGCAATCGTATTGGGGAAGAGTTCTTGAATGCTTGTGTAATTTGCGCGGTAGAAATAGAAGCACTTGCGAAGGTAAACGATGAAGATGTAATTCAACGTTTTCAAGAGATGCGTTTCCGTAAAGGAAAAGTGTAGTATTTTAAGCAGATTTGGTGTAGTTTTTTGGGAGGATTTTGTGCAATTTTTTTGGGTAGCTTTTGTGCAGTTTCGCGACTATTTTGCTACTGTTTTTATGCTCTTTTTTGTGCACTTTTGTTGTTGTATGTAAGCTGTTTTTTGTTCATATTTTAATAGTGAAGTTGGTTTTTTATAGTTATCGTTGTAAAAAATTTGACCCCGGTGTTACAGATTTCTGGATCCGCCACTGACCACAACTTTAATTGTTGGGTTAACTTTTTTCAAGATCCAAACAACGCGCAACTTTCATGTGTTGAGTTATGCTATTTTGGAACGAATAGTTTTCACGAAAGAGGTCCAAGCGTCAATCAAACAATGGACCAATTAATGTTCAAATGGTCCCAATTAATGCGACATTGTCGTCACTGGAATGCAATATGGTGAGGACTAAGTAGTATGAGTAAGAGACGGGACGACACTCACGAATTAAGGGGTCGAGTTGAAAGACATTACGAACTTAAATATGGCGAAAGGTTAATATACTACTATTGAGTAGTTATTATCTCAAAATTTGATCCAATATAATGTAGAAAATATTGTAGTCGATCATGTATTTGGTTTACTGTGTTCTACTATGTAGTCTACCATTTTTTTGAAGTGGTCGACCAAGCTTAACTTGATGTTTGATCTACTATGTAGTCGACCATCTTATTGAAGTGGTCGACCAACCTTAACTTGATGCTTAATCGACTACAGGCAAAAAAGCTGTAGTCGACCACCTTAAACCGGTGGTCAACTAAAGTGTTGGTATAATGAATGATGTATATTGCTAATTTTCTTTGGAAAATAATGTATAATGTATTATCTAAAGACTTTGAAAAAATGTACGTTTGTCAGTTTCTCAAGATAATAGAGCCTGATTGTTTTATTTTGTAGAGATAAAATTGATTTGTAATGCGATGATCCTCACACACCATTTTTTAATCCATGTACACCTAATTACCTATTTACCTTTAATTATATTATACTTATAATAATAATATAAGTTTAAGATATAATTGTAATTTTATGAAATAAAAGTGTACGTGAATTAAAGACTATGGCGAGAATCACCTCCCTTTTTAACAAGGGTACAGCAAGTGCAAGTAGATTATAGATATATGAATCTGTATCTATATGCCCCCACGAGCTGAGATTCCCTATTATTATGACAGTCTGTTGTTTTCACTGTCCTACTTGTCATATAACTCATCGTCTTTCTCACTTCCATCACCGCTTCTAAATCTCATCATCGTCTCATGGCTTCCGTCATTGAAGCTGCGTGGACGGTATATACTCTCTCCTCGATCTTCTCATTATCTTATATTCTATTTTTCACTTAATTAATTCATGCATTGATATATACATATACCTCCTTATTTTGCCCTAATTTGATCACCGACTGTACATCATTTTTGTTATTAGATGTAGCAGTTATAGTTATAGTTACGAGTATTAATTATTATTATCGAATTTGAAGCAATGAGGTTTAGGTTTACGAATTACTGAATGTGCTATTGTTTAAGTGCTATAATTAGGTATTGAAGCATTAATTCATATTCAGCTATTGTTATTTGTTATGTATGCATCAAATGAATTCTGTATATGATGATTGTACTGTAGCAAAACTGTGAATGTAAGTTTCAATGTACAGATGTAATTAAATTGAGATGGAGACAATGAATTGATGATGATGATGATGATGATGATGATGATGATGATGATGATGATGATGATGATGATGATGATGATGATGATGATGATGATGATGATGATGATGATGATGATGATGATGATGATGATGATGATGATGATGATGGGACCGAGTATGTGGATTGGATCTAAGCGGTAGATAAATCAGATTAGAGGAATAGTTTTGAGTGAATATTACCGAAAATAATAAGTGAAATATGAATTTATCAGCTTATGTGTATGGACCCTAGGATCTTTTGTGGTATAGTTAGTTTACCATTTATCATCCAAATTTTTTATGTACAATTTATATAGTTTCGTGATTTGAAATGTTTTGTGGCGTATTCGTACAAGCAACAAGTGAATTGTGATGTATGAGAAACTTGTCAAGTTTCACGTTCATACTACATTTTTGGCAGACTACGTTACATGCTTCTTCCGAAAAATCACGTACAAACTAATTGTTTTAACATGTCATGCAATTACTTTTACTTTTTCTCTTTTCGTTGTTATTGTTTCAAACAGTTACAGAAAATTTTTCTATAAGAAGCGCTATACGTTGATATCTTACTATAAGTAGATTCATGGTTTCTAAATTTCATAAATTAACATCGATTGGTTGTTATTCGTCATATTAATTTGATAAATGAAGCTTCTGTATTGATGTAGTTAGCAGTAGTCCATGATTATCATATTCCTTGTGCATATTCAATAGTTGAAGTAATACATTATATATTAAGAACATGTAGTTTAATCTTTTTAATACCTCAAGTGCCGATTAACATTGAGCTTCTTGTTCAGTCAAACTCTAAGGGTCTGTTTACTTTCCGCTTAATAATATGTTTCTGTACAACTCTTAATTCAATAAGTAAAATTGCTGTTTTTCTAACACTCATTCCGTCACTCAATCTGAAAATTGGTCTGTTTCTAGGAAACATAGAATCAGACATCCCTTCCCATTAAGAGGCAAATGGAAACATGGATTAACATAGAAAAAACTAAACAACCCCTAAGTTGTTGAATACACTGTTTCGTATCATTGTAAACTTTGATATTCTTGCTAACTTGTTAATTTTTATTCGTTCTTGCAGTACTTAATCACTAATTTTAGTGACTTTCAACTTTCATGTGTTGGTAGCTTTATTCTTCATGAAGCTGTATTCTTCTTATCAGGGCTTCCTTTTATATTCATAGAAAGGGCAGGATGGTTCAAAAAGTACAAAATTCAGGTCTCAATATCATCTGTACCCTTCGACTAGAATCTATTGCAATTTATCACAAATTCAGAAACATCTTTTAAGTGCTCCATCTTATTATTGGTGTTTTATTTGCAGGCCAAAAATAACACAACTGAAGCTCAAGAAAAATGTATTACTCGCTTATTGTTGTATCATTTTTGTGTGAATTTACCGGTTATGCTTGCTTCTTATCCAGTCTTCAGATTCATGGGAATGAAAAGTAGTCTCCCACTGCCGTCTTGGTATTTTCAGGTTCTTTATATACTAATGCTTTAGTTGTTGATCTGTATGTACTGGAGGTGGCAAGATAGACATATCTGGCGGTTTGGGTAATGGGTCAAAATGGGCTTGTGTTGAAATGGTCTTACTCTTTTTAGCATGTGCTGGCTTGTGCCTGATTGATCTATGAACACCTTTAGTTGTTGATCTGTATGTACTGGAGGTGGGAAGATAGACAGATCTGGCGGTTTGGGTAATGGGTCAAAATGGGTTTGTGTTGAAATGGTCTTACTCTTTTTAGTATGTGCTGGGTTGCGCCTGATTGATCTATGAACACCTTTAGTTGTTGATCTGTATGTACTGGATGTGGGAAGATAGACAGATCTGGCGGTTTGGGTAATGGGTCAAAATAGGTTTGTGTTGAAATGGTCTTACTCTTTTTAGCATGTGCTAGGTTGCGCCTGATTGATCTCTGAACACCTTTTTGTTCATTTTCAAATGTAATTCGAAAATAGGCATTAGTTATGAGTATACGATATTATTGCAACAATAATCTAGTTTTATCAATAAGACAATATAGGTGTTTGCATGCGTTATATATACACTTCACATAACTTTTAAGTTTTAACCCATCTGTTCTGTTCTCTTTTAGCTAGAATTCATTAATTGGTCCATATCATATGTTTGAGATTATAGTTAACCCAAATTGACACTTGTATTTCAAGTATCTACCTGTAGCCTGTGGGTGTTGGTGGATTATCTATATCCTGTTTTTAGGAGGTTATATTCTGTTTTACATGCTTCAATAAAAGTCATCTTCTTCTTTAGTCTGTTTTTAACTCATTTTTGTGATCTTCTTCTGGTAAGTAATTCATTTATTTACTTTTTTACTTTATAGGAAAGTCATATCAACTCAGATTTTATTCTACTTTGTTGTGGAAGATTTCATATTTTACTGGGGACACCGGATTTTACATACCAAATGGCTGTACAAGCATATCCACAGTGTGCATCATGAGTACGTCATGGTTTTATGCTCTTCTGATATATGTTGCATCTGTCTATTGCTCTTTGTTATTGTATATTTTGTTGATTGTTGATTATACTCGGAAAGGTTGGGTTGCCGGGTCATGGATAAAACATAGATGTTGGGTATGGGTCGAAACCATTCTGGTTGGGTTGGGTCGATCCACTCTTTTGCTTAGAAATTGTTATAGTTACTTATTGATATTCAGCGTACAAAAATACGAGTACCTATTGTTTTTTACTCATTTAACTCGTTTAGAGATATAAAAACAGTGCTACCTCTAATTAATGCATATTGTGTTATTTAACAGGTATGCAACACCTTTTGGATTGACTTCTGAATATGCTCACCCTGCAGAAATTTTGTTCCTCGGGTTCGCTACAATTTTGGGTCCCGCTATCACGGGGCCTCATTTGATAACCCTTTGGTTGTGGATGATGGTGAGAGTTTTGGAAACGGTTGAAGCACATTGTGGTTACCATTTCCCGTGGAGCCCGTCAAATTTTCTCCCTTTATATGGAGGGTTAGTAAGCTTAACTTTGAATTTAAAATTTACTTTTGATTCAGGGGGATTATGATTATCATTACTTGCTATGTTTCATTTGAATTTTTAGGTCTGATTTTCATGATTATCATCACCGGCTTATCTATACCAAGTCAGGAAACTACTCGTCAACTTTCGTCTACATGGACTGGTAAATCCTCTAAACGATCGCCTGATTATTGCAACTTAAGTCGTAGTATTTAGTTTATGAAGTTTAGGTCTGATGAAAGTTAATATAAAATCACATGTTAATCCAAACTCTTAACGGATGAAGCTAGTAATGTTAAAAAAGATTAGCTTTGAATGCATAAAAATCTTTTAAACCATTTTATCTAGAAATTTGGAATAAGTATTCAAATCTTATAAATTCTGTAATCATATTTGAGGATACACGCAAGATATAGAAAAAGTTTTTTTTTTTTTTTTTTAGTCAATCTAGCCCAAACCATCCTATTTTGGTCTGTTTATGCATTTGGTGATCTTACCCAAAAAAAAAAAAAATTATTTAGGATATTTGGTACAGACCATGGCTACAGAAAACTGAAGGCATTAAAAAGTGAAGAGGTTGATGAGATTAAAGAGGACTAGCTGCACCAACTAGAACAAGCCTTTAGACTGCATCAAGAACCAGGTATTCGTTCTGATCCCACCCAACCTTATTGTTTAACGATTTGATGGATATCGTTGTAGAATCGGTTCAAGGTTTCTTCTGAGATGAAATAATTCAATCTTTTGATCTTTTGTGTGTTCTGTTCTTGTTCTTTATACATGTGCCTATGTTAGTTCTATCATTATGAGAACTGTACCATTTCATGTATCTAGTTAAAAACAGTAGTAAGTCAGAATCTAATCTGATCCAAATCATTTTCGATTCTTGTTGAAAAACAAACCTTTTGATCTATTCAGTCCGCCTTGGCGTTAGCCACAGCTCGTTAACATTTGAAAACACCAAGTCTAAAATAACTTGCATGCTTTTAAAAGCTGTCCAAAGTATATTTTAAACCACTATAATCTTCATGTAAATGATAAAGACAATTATTTCATATTGAGAGTCAATATGTTTAGTGACAATTATTTTGGGCACAAATTATAACAAATATAAAATAATAATTGTGGTTGGATTTTAAACTTAAATACAAGAAAGTACAAATCACCCAATCATTTCATATTGCATGCAAGGCCTAAGCTTGATCATTGTAACATTCACTTTGTCTGTTTGTTCAATGTCACAGCACTCTCTTCTAGCCCCCTCCTGCAAATAAATGAAAAAAAAATCAATAATAGAAAAACAAGAAAATAAAAATATATAAATAATTAACTATTTACTGCTGGTAATTTCCACACCATTTCAAGTCGCTTCACCGGAGATATAACAATAATCTTATCTATATAATCTGCCGAGTGACTTCCATTTACCGAGCAAGGCGGCAGCCGCCGTGGAAACCTTCGAACATAGCTCATCATCACCTTCCGCTGCCTTATACCGTCACCATATTCCTCCACAGAATCGAAGAGAAAATAATGGGGAATTTCACAATCGTTTTTGTTTAAACTCCTGGTGTTCATCATGAAACTGGGCCGGGCTCCTTTTCGCCACTCACCAAACGTCTGAACGGGTATCTGTAAAAGACTTGGTGTGATGTATTTCTCGTAAATTTGCACCGAGTAGCCCCATGAAAAAGAAAAGCTCCACTTTTTAAGATGGTCATAGCAAATAGCTTGTTGTAGTAGTCTTGACGGTTCGATTTTTGCTGCTTTCATTAGATGTTTCAGTGATTGGGGGCGGTCCATGGCGGGGAAGAGCGGATGTACTGTGTCAAGGTGGTGGAGGGACACCAATGGAGTTTGTGGATGTGCTGATAGAAGACCTGATATGTCCCCACGCAGATCGATCTGCACAAAAAGAGTTTCAAACCTCAACATACATATTTTTACGTCATAATATGCTGCTAGTTATGTTTAAATCTGAGATCTCTTGTTAGGATATCATGCAAATCTTGGATTGTTTTGAAAAAAAACTTGTTTATGCAAACATTAACAAAGAAAAATGAATTTGGTATTTGGATTAACTATGATAAAATGTTGACTCCTTTAGATCATAAGTTGTAGATCCAAAAGTCAAGATAAGTCAACCTATATAATGAAATTTACCTGATGAAAACCCTTTTCTTGAGTAAGTGAAACCCCCAAATCAGCCATACAAGATTGCAAAATGTGATCACTCCCATGAAGCTTTTGGTACCTTATTAAACACACATCTAAATTCTGGACCAAAATTTCTGCAAGAGGGTAACTCAATGCAAATCCAGCACCACCAAACCCCATTCCATATGAAAATTGACTATTTGATATGATACTTTCTGAATTCATACCAATATAATAGTAACCATTATGATCATATTTTCTCAACACTTCAACCAAATTCTCCAAAAAGAACACGGTGTCATCATCCGCCATCACGTACCACTTCACGCCTTTGTTCTCCGCGTTAAACACATCTTTAATCACTTGTGCGATTCGAAGAGTATAAGGTACACTTTTCTTGTCTGTGCTCATACTCGAGACGCGAACAGGTGGTGACGTGGCAGGCCAAGGGAGGTGTTCGATAGGCGCTTGATCTAGAAACAGGTACCCACGAGTAACATTAGGCTGCCACCATGATTCGATATAGTGTTTCTTTGCATTCCAAGTTTTTACGACACTCGCGATACCAAACACGATATCGGAGATGTTGGTACTAGTAGTTTGGGGATTTTGGTACATGGTAGCATGTGTATTTTGGAAATAGTTGAAATTGCAATTGGGTAACAAGATTTGTGTTGTTTTAGAATAAGGATTGGTGAACAAGATCATAATCAAGATTATGATGAGGAATAATGAGATTATAATAAATGATTTGCATACTCTTCTTGTTTTTGATTTTTTATGGATTTGAATTAACATTTTTGAAGGAAGGAAAGTAAATTAGTGACTTGAATGTTAAAGCAAATCTGTGTTTGCAAGTTACTTTAAATTTGGATTTAATTTAACTTTTGATACTTTAAGCTTGTTGATTCTTCACGTGAAAAACCTATTATAGATAAGATGATTTAGTGGTTGATAACATGATAATTTTTATCAGAGACACCTTCAAGTGCCCAAGTAAAGAGTCAAAAAAGATCACGAAATAATTCGATTAGACGGCGTATATGTAAGTGAAAAACCTGGTACTTGGTACTTCAGATAGCTTGAACATGAAAATCGTTCCATATTTGATTCTTCATGTGATTGTTATGTATGGATTTACCTCCTTTAAATGTGAGTATTCAAGTTAATATACCCAAAATAGTTAAATCAATTAAGAAGGTTTCTTCGTCTGATTGTATCGGTTTGTGCTTCCTTCGTCTATTGTTTAAGGTTTCCTATTTTTATGGTATTCGTTATTTTTAGAAAAATAAAAAATAAAAAAATAATAATAAAAAAAAAGGTTTCTTAAGCTGTTTTTAATGCTTTAGTGGTCGTTGAATGCGTGATTATTATCAACAGATATTAAGCAAAAAAGAGCGAGCAGTGTGATCTAAAGCATGGTTTCTTAGTTGCTTTTCTATTCATTTTTATTTTACACTTGTGGCCCCTCAAGTTTTTTACACACACATTCAACCCTTCTTTTTTGCTTAATGATTTTGAAACTGTTGAAATAAGTTGGCTATTTAATTCTTTTGATTTCTAGTAATAATACTTTTTGGAGACAACAATCATTTATGAGGAAATATATATGAACCTAAATGTAACAAAGAACACAAATCTATGCAAATTTAAACTATTTTTTACAATGTTACTAGTTTACAAATGACAACTTATAATCGCGAATAACTATATTGCAACTCGAAAAAAGATACAAGATCAAGAAAACGAGATACGTGTGAATGAATTGATGCTCGAGCAGCATTCGACCATCGAGGATTCAACTACATTTCACATTATAAACATAAAGTTTTTTAAAACCAAATATTGTTAGTCATCAACATATATTGTTTCCTGTTGAAACACACCCCCAAAAATCTTCCTTACTTCTGCTTTAGATTCTTTCGGTTTGGGCTGCGCGGGGGCCACTTTTTTAGTTGTCGGTTTTCTAACGACTGCTTGCTTAGGTGGCAAGGTTCTAGCTTTAGCTTGACCTCTAACTGTTGCAATTTGCACTTTTGGTAATTCAATGGGGTTATTTTTAACTGCTGTTGCGAACCCTGAGCTTAGTTTTTGCCATGAAAGGGCTAACCCCGGTGCACCATTTTGGTCTGGGGTCTCTTCGGCCATGGGCTCAGGTTCTTCTATGGGCTTATTGGCGGTTTTGAATCGGTCCATTAGGTTTGTTATTGACTTTCGGGCTGTTGTAGCCCGTTCCTGTACATCTTCAGCTAAACTTGATGACGTGGCGTCTGACGATTCCAACTTTTTTACGCTGTTTTCCGCTACTTCGGCTGCTTCTTCTGCAGCTTTTACAGCTTCTTCAGCTTTTGCCTTTGCAATGGCTTCTGCGTATGCTTTTCGTCTACCGTCCTCAGGAATCACACTAGAATAATACGTTAAGAATTAGTTACATCAATAGAGATGACTAATAGGTGGGGCCAGGCTTGGTGGGTAATGGGTCAAAATGAGCATAGACCATATTATGATAGTATTAATCTTAATTATTTATAAAGCACAACCCAAATTGACCTGTTTGACCCATTACCAAATTCATCTTTAACTAAATTCCTTTTTATTATTCGTTCGAGATAGGGTACAACCCAAATCCAGGAATTCATAAACAAGTCGAAATTGCCACTTTCAACATGCCAATTGCAAGTTATTCATTCCTCCTCCATTTACATATTTACACATTTACCTGAATAGTTCACTCACTGGCCTTGCTGTTGCATCAAGACTTGTAGCAACTTCCACAACCTAACACCAACGATAACTCGATATTGTCATCTAAAAAAATAATATTCGTTTTATATATATATATCCATTTACAAGGTTATAAATTGATTTTTAGATCATACATAGATTATCAAACAACTTATTTTCGTTTAGAACCGTAACCAAATTCAATCAGAACCTTTGAATCATTCAAATTTTGAACCATTTAGCGCTTAATCACTCTGTTGTACCCTAAAAAAATTATTATATTTATAGTTAGAGTTTATACCTTGTTTTCGGCTACTTCTGTGTTGGAGAAAACATCTGCAACCAACGCTGCGATTTGTGACTTTGTTACTTTGTAGTCGTTTTCCCCTGTGATCCCTTCAGCAGTTACAACAAAGTTGTACGAACTCTCAGTAGAATAATCATCGGTCAACTTGGTCTTGATTAACGTGTAATTAACATCAGTTGTTATCAAACCATCAATAAACTCTTTCAAAGTCAACGGTTGTGTTTTTGCAAACAAGTTGTTAAAGAACGATGAAAGTCCATCAAGGACGTTGTTGGTTGAGGTGAAATCTTGTGGTGCAGTGTCGTAGATTATGGTGACGTGGCCCACACCAGCTAATTGTGCGCCTTGAATGAACTGTAGGGCTTCTAATGTGGTGACTTCGGTGGTGGGCCCGTTTTCGCATGGACCAATTGTGACTACGGCTTTAGTGGCGTTCCCAATTGCTTTTGCGATGGCTTCAGGATCTTGGAAGCTGGATTCAACTGCATTAAGTCGTTTCGATTCTTCAGCTGATATAACCTGCATATGTTGGTTATGATACGCGCATACACTTTACTTATCCAATTTAAGATTTTTTTTAGATAATGACGTTTTCGAATGAAAAATACTTAATTTTTCTTTGATGAATTGAAATATGAGATTTTTTATGCATTTGAATACACTTTGAATGACTTTCAACTCATTTAACCCGTAATGATAGAACAAACACAAGTTTGCCCATTTATTGGTAAATGGGTCGAACTTACCATCCTAATCCTTACAATACAAATGTATGGTTTGGGTTCATAAGCTGCTTGCAATTTATTATCGGTATGCAGATATCTTCACGAAGCGCCTGTCATCGGCTCTGTTTGAGGAATTTCATACCAGTTTGACCGTTCGCAAATGGGTCAAGCTCTTGGCCCATTGTACTTTATTCAGTTATTCAGCTAAGCTCAATGTACTCTTTTATACACTCTTTGTATGTACACATTCATACTAACAAACCATTTTAATTTAATAGAGTCAAATATAGATAATAAAACTAACCTTATAACTAACAGCCAATCGCGCCAAATCTTGAGCAGCAACAAGATCACTCACACCAGCTCTAACACTAAATCCTTCCCTAAGTAACGTCTGCGCAATTCGAATGCCAGCCTGTCCATTTGCACCAGCAACAAAAACGGTATACGGATCTTTTCGTTTACCAAACAACGTACCACCCGATGCTGATGGGTTACTAACAACTGGTATCAATGACTTCATATCAGATACCTTCCCAAAGTCAAAATTGAACCCAAACCGGTTCGAATTCTCCGTTTCACCGTCATCTTTTTTTGCGCAAACGGTTAGTCTTTTAACCCTTTTTAGTGATGATAGAGTTGAGTGAGTTGTGGTTGTTAAAAAGAATGAATTTGCAGTTAGGGCTGGAGCCATAACTGAATAACTGTTTGGAAGTGTGTCAATTGGGCTCTTTTATATGTTGAGTTGATACATTTAATGTGTGAAAGCTTCCATTAGATTGAATGATTTTGGTTTGATAGTGTGTTTGTGAATGGGTGTTTGCATATTTGGTTGGTGTTGATGGTGTTTGTTTGAATATTATCTGGATGATGAAGTGGAGATGTTTAGTCAATGATTGTGTGACACGTGTCAGGAGTTATCTGGTTTTGAAAGTTGGGTTACCAGAAGTTATGAGAGGCAAACACTCACTCCCGGGAAACAATATTTTTTATCGTTAACAAAAGGTATGAAGTGTTACTTATTTGTTCATATTTAACCAATAAATTAATTTATGGGCATTTAACCAAACGACATACTTTCAAACGCATACGACATTATTTTCATCATTGTCACGCGTCAAATAGCTTTATACTTTTATTGATTAAGACTATCAAATAGTTTATACTTTTATTTTTGTTTCAATGTAGGCTATATAGCCAAAAAAATATCAGCGTACATCATATGCTTTCAAAAAGTGTTCTAATGTAGGCTATTGGTGACCGGTTAACTGCGTGTGCATTCCCTGGGGCAAACGGACGTTAACGAGAAGCATCCATAGATCAAAGTGATTAGAGTTTCAGTGTAAGACCCGTGTATTTTATTGTGAACATGTAATTATAAGTGATTCGGATGGTGGGGTTTCGTTACATAATTTAAAACGAGGAAAGAAGCTGATCTGGGCGGGTGCGCGCCGCGCGACCCACTCGCGCGCCGCGCGAAATCGAGCTGACAGCTCACCTCTTTTTATTTAATTTATGGCATGGGCATTTTGGTAAAATCACATGGAATCCGAACTAAAGGCCATAAGATCAGTTTGTGGAGTGTTATAGCTTCATTACCACCAACCTTATCTCCTTCCACCTAAACTTTAGAGAGAGAGAGAGATACTTAGTGAGAGAAAGCTTGAATCAAGGAAGAAGGAGGCGATTTCGGGTCGAATTGCGAGTTCTAAAGTTGTTCATCTAGTCACTAGCTACGTGGTGATTGTGGCGGTAAGTTCTAAACCTAATTCCTTGTTGTAATTGTTTAAGGGTTAGGGTTTGGAGTAAAGGATGAACATCAAACCCATTTATTAGTGATTTTGGGGTGTTCTTGGGTAAATTGTGTCATGAAGACTAAATGGTAACTAACCTAGGGTTTCATAGTACTAATTGATGTTTATGAACCCTAATAGGTTAGTTAATTACTAGCACACATTTATATAAGTAAATGGGTGTTAATTGGGTGTGGATGACCCAAATGGGTGTATTGACTTTAAATTGGTCAAATGGGTCAAAATGGACCTAGGATAGTAATGCTTGTGATTAATGCACAAACCTAGCGTTAAAAGTTGTTTTAGGACCTAACTTGGTTAATGTTAGGGTTTTTGGCGAAAGATGACCCGATTTTAGGGTTAAGTGTTAAAATGGGTCAAGATGATTAATGTTGACCTAGTTGGGTTAAATTGGTGAAAGATGACCCAAAGGGTGTTAACCTAGAGTTCATTCATGTGTTTGAGGTTTTGTAAGTGTTGAATTGAGTTGCTAGTCATTAGCACTCTTATGAATGATGAAAGACTTGAAAATGGGTCAAATGAGTCAAGGTTGACCGAAAGGGATGAAACGGGTATGAAATACCCTAAGTTTATTCTAGTTGAAGTTAGTAGACTATAATTCGCTAGTTTTAGTGATTAAAGTTGAGTCTTGGCCATTTATGGGCGGTTTCGGTATAGTCGAGCTATTTAATGCATATTGGGTCCTTAAATGCTTAAGTGTAAGTATTGTGGTTAATTCCACTAGTTGCGTAATTGAATGTGTACCTATGTATTAGGTACGTTGCTTTGAAGTTCGGAAGTGCATAATCATCATCTTGGTGCTAAGGTGAGTGGAATAATTATGCGTATGTGTATATAATGTATTTATTTGTGTTGCGTGAATGTGGCATTGTCGCGGTGTTCAAGACACCACATTCTAGGTAACGAGTAGTATTGTCGCGGTGTTTAAGACACTACTCATAGTATGTTTGACGAGTGGTATTGTCGCGGTGTTTAAGACACTACTCATTGTTTAATTGACATGTGGTATTGTCGCGGTGTTTAAGACACCACATTGTCATGGGAGTGGAATTGTCGCGGTGTTTAAGACACCACTCATTGTATTGAATGAAGTGTGGATTCGTCGCGGTGTTTAAGACGCCACATTGTCGTAAGGGTGAGTTAGTCGCGGTGTTCAAGACATCACCCGGGGGATTAGTGATTACGCGGTGTGTAAGTAACACTAGTGGATGTTATGAACTCCAACGGTCTTGTAAGTACCGTTTCCCTTGTTCGAATTGGTTAACCAAGGTTGCGTGAATTATGTATTGAATGTATTTAATTATGAATCGTATGCTATTGTATTATTAGCTACTCGTGGATTTGCGGTTTATGGTATATGCATAATATTGTTGTATGATTGTAGAAATGTTAAACCGAGTATGATGTTGTGTAAGTGATGCAAGTAGGTAGATTATATATGTATATGTATAATTATTTTGCTCACTAAGCTTTGCTTACCCTCTCGTTGTTTACCTTTTTATAGGTTCGTGTGTGGATAAGGGTAAGGGCATTACCTTGGATTAAGTTTCCCGCTTTGATGATTAGGAAGCGCTTTTGGCTTTGGCTTGGAGTTTGACCGAGACTTGGGTAGTTTAACCCCAAACACCATGCTCGTTGTGTCGTTTGGCAATTAAACTTTTTGTGGTCGAAACTCTAATTTGTATTAAATTTGTATTTTTACACTTAGCGGCGTTTTGGGCACGTGTGGGCCCCACTTTGTAAAACTCGTTTAAACCTTAGTTATGTGTTAGTTTTACATATATAAATGTTCGGTTAAAAGCGTTTTGGCTAAATGTGTCGGGAAGCACCTAATCTTTTTCGCATTAAAGCGCACCGGGGACAGCCCCTTTTTGCGCGGCGCGCAAGGGTGTCCGCGCGGCGCGCAACCTGTCATCCAGCAATTTTTTTTTTTGTCTCGAAATTTGATAGGTTTTGTCGGCGGTTGGTTTGGGATGTTACAAGTGGTATCAGAGCATGGTCTAAGGGATTTAGGTGACTTGAGATAGGCGCCTAGACTTAGACTTTTGTGTGTGCATTGTGCGGGACTTGTAGGACTTTGGGTCGGACCGGGACTTGGTTAGTACATAGGTTCATGTGAACTAATCATGCGTTATTTGTTTGTGTTGTGTAGCGATCATCAAGCGAAATGGACGTTGTACTAGCGAGTTAACGCGACGTGCTCGCGTAGTAATGATTAGCTACCCTTACTACGGGTGCAAATCGTGTCAAACAAGCGATGTACGACGATTGTTAAGCAAGATGGGGTAGTGTGGCATATGTATATATATACATACGTGTTATATCTTTTCGTTTCATTGGTTAATCTATTTTGTTTCTTAAGAATGAAGATGGAAGATGAATACGGAACGGAAGGGTCTACTAATGAAAAGAAGAACGAATTAGCGGTAATGGTTGAAGCCGCGATTGAACAATGTGTCTCGGGTGTCGCCAACGGAGTTGGCCAAGTAGTCAAAGAGTCAATCGAAGGACGGGTAACCGAAATGGTCCGAGACCAAGTGACGAAGGTCGTAAGGGAAGAGTTTGAGAAGAGGTTTCCTAAACCTCGAGGTAGGGGTGACGAAGAAGTACATGCAAGGCTAGAGCCACATGGTACTTCGGGTAAAAGGAAAAGAGGTACGCCTGAAGGCGTAGAGTATGTGAAAAAGAAGAACAAGGGAAGTTACACATCTAGATGTTTCAATTGTGGTGTTAGGGGCCACAAGATATGGGAGTGCACGTTGCCGAGAAACGAAAACAGAATGTGCTACCATTGCCATAAAGAGGGACACCGAAGGTCGGAGTGTCCCGAGTTGCTCAATGATCAAGGTAGAAGTGTAAATGAGGCGTCTAGTAGCATGAGGAAGGTAGTAACGGGCTCCGGTGGGTCTAAGTGTTACAATTGTGGGCAACGGGGACATAAGTCTCGCGATTGTCCGTCGGGCAAAACTGTATGTTTTTATTGTTGGAAGGAAGGGCACCAAAGGTCTGAGTATCCCGATTTAGCTAGTAATCAGACTAGGAGGTTTGGAGGTTGGGTGCTTACGTGTTTTAAGTGTGGAGGACGAGGCCATTTGGCACGGGATTGTACGGGTACACCTTTGAGCACGATCAAGTGCTTTGCTTGCCAGAAGAAGGGACATCGAAAGTCAGAGTGTTCGGAAGCGTTTGCCGATCGGGTTAAGAGGTTAGAGCGCGAGTATTCGATGGGTGGTGAAGCACCGAGCGATGTTGTTTCAGGTACCTTCACTTCTCGATGCAAATATGCCTTACTATTATTGATGTTGTGTGCCAATGTATTCGGTTATGAAATTGAGACCTAAATCTCATTACCAAACCTAATAAGTTTTAAGCGAACGTATATTTTAACCGTACCCTTACGGGCGCGGGGCTAGTGATAAGATGACAGCGCACTAGGGTAGCGTTTGAGTCATTGACTCATGTGAATGCGACTTGAGGGGCGAATGCATTAGTGTAAATACGTGGTATTGTTACGGGTAGCATTCCTAACGGAATTACCATACGTTGGAGTTGGGATCGTCGACCGCAGGGCGTAAGACTTGGTGCAACCAAGCATTCCTTAATGTTTGGGAAATGTTTTCTACTAAGCCATGGAGACGGGCTTTGGTTTTGGATGTTAGGGCGTGTTCGTCTTCGTGTGGAAAATTGATGAGCTATAGCAATGGGATTATTGCAAGTGCAAGGTTGTGTATATCGTGGTAAACTCTACGTTTAAAGAGTTTAAGGTTAGGTTAAATTCCTTCGTATGCTCGGGGTTGGAGCAAGGTTTTGGTGACGTGCGTATTAAGAGATGCAAGACGGGTGAACCTCGTCTCTCTTATAGGAATTACGATAATGCGATTTGGCGAATTAGTTGTTAGGTTAGTGGTCACTCTTTCTGCGAACGCGAATATGTGTTTATCGTCGGGATTTATTGTTAAGGATGAATTCGCAAGAATTCGAGAACTATGACCAATGAGGACATCGATGGTGTATGTGGATAAGTGGACCTCCCACGGGATGCTATTATTCCACGATGTGGTTACGGAACAGAGTCCTAAGTGGGGGAGTTATACTCTCGCACGAAGGTGCTCTATTGTAATGTTATTTTGGATGACGTTCGTATGGATACGAAGCTAGTGTTGAGACCTACATTGGTCGACGGTGGCAAAAGTACAATTTGGAATAAATTGTGCTTATGGTTTTGGGTTCAAATTACCACCAAGGTGGTAATGCGGAAAATCTCCATGGGAGATAATTGATGTATTCGACGAGTAAGGTAAGGTCCCTCGGTTAAGGGATGTGCGTACCGGATTCTCTTCTAGGGGATTATTGTTGCGCCTATGCGCAATATGGGTTGTTTTTGGCTCGATTGTGTTAGCCGTTTGGTTACCTTGGAAATGGCATAATGGGACTTTGAGAAAGGGCACGGTGCCTCATTATCGTATACTTTGAGTGATAGTTACACAATAGCCATTATTGTGTATTACGAGATGGTTACATGTAAGTATTTATTTGGGGTTATCTCTAGGTTGACCGCGTTTGACTAGTAATAGGTGATGAGTGATATCCGGGAGGATTAGCTCTTCGTTAACCACTCTTGGTTGTGGTTGGTGGTGAGCGGTTTTCGGAAAGAACCGTTACTCGTAGGTTTATGATGTTAATTGCCCGTGTAAATTGTGCACTTAGCCGCTTTGTGCACATGGTGGTGAGTAATAGTCGTTTTCGACATCAGCGGTTTTTGGTCGCTTGCTTACGATTTTACGATAGTTGTGAACTAGTCGTGGTTGCGCGCTACTAAGAATGTTAAGTAATAAGTGTTATCCGTAAGGATTTTCTTTTGTCCGGTCTTCATCGTTTGGGTCGTTGACCTTGGGTTGAGAATTTTGGTTGTTTTTAGCATTGTACTAGGTAAGAGTACGCTAAGGGGTACGTGACGGTTGAGTTCGGTTGTTTTTGGCATTGGTATCTCGGTACGAGGTCGGTTGAGTTTTTCCTGAAGAAAGGGATTTTGACAAATCGCGAGTGCCGAATCAATTTTGGTGATGACTCTTAGGGGAGGATTGCATAGAAGAGTGGAAAGGGTACGTGGCGTTCTCGCGTATCCTGAGTTCTCGTTATAGACTTCGGGTGTGGTGTGTATTGCACGTTACGGAATGCGTGCAAATGTGTATTTAGTTCTTGGGTAAATCGGTGGGTTAATACGTATTGTGATGGAAATCGGATCGTAACGTTGTTGAATACCATAGAGTGTGGTTCCGGGTGGTTAAGTGACGTGGATCACGAGGACGTGATCGATTCTAAGTGGGGGAGAGTTGTAAGACCCGTGTATTTTATTGTGAACATGTAATTATAAGTGATTCGGATGGTGGGGTTTCGTTACATAATTTAAAACGAGGAAAGAAGCTGATCTGGGCGGGTGCGCGCCGCGCGACCCACTCGCGCGCCGCGCGAAATCGAGCTGACAGCTCACCTCTTTTTATTTAATTTATGGCATGGGCATTTTGGTAAAATCACATGGAATCCGAACTAAAGGCCATAAGATCAGTTTGTGGAGTGTTATAGCTTCATTACCACCAACCTTATCTCCTTCCACCTAAACTTTAGAGAGAGAGAGATACTTAGTGAGAGAAAGCTTGAATCAAGGAAGAAGGAGGCGATTTCGGGTCGAATTGCGAGTTCTAAAGTTGTTCATCTAGTCACTAGCTACGTGGTGATTGTGGCGGTAAGTTCTAAACCTAATTCCTTGTTGTAATTGTTTAAGGGTTAGGGTTTGGAGTAAAGGATGAACATCAAACCCATTTATTAGTGATTTTGGGGTGTTCTTGGGTAAATTGTGTCATGAAGACTAAATGGTAACTAACCTAGGGTTTCATAGTACTAATTGATGTTTATGAACCCTAATAGGTTAGTTAATTACTAGCACACATTTATATAAGTAAATGGGTGTTAATTGGGTGTGGATGACCCAAATGGGTGTATTGACTTTAAATTGGTCAAATGGGTCAAAATGGACCTAGGATAGTAATGCTTGTGATTAATGCACAAACCTAGCGTTAAAAGTTGTTTTAGGACCTAACTTGGTTAATGTTAGGGTTTTTGGCGAAAGATGACCCGATTTTAGGGTTAAGTGTTAAAATGGGTCAAGATGATTAATGTTGACCTAGTTGGGTTAAATTGGTGAAAGATGACCCAAAGGGTGTTAACCTAGAGTTCATTCATGTGTTTGAGGTTTTGTAAGTGTTGAATTGAGTTGCTAGTCATTAGCACTCTTATGAATGATGAAAGACTTGAAAATGGGTCAAATGAGTCAAGGTTGACCGAAAGGGATGAAACGGGTATGAAATACCCTAAGTTTATTCTAGTTGAAGTTAGTAGACTATAATTCGCTAGTTTTAGTGATTAAAGTTGAGTCTTGGCCATTTATGGGCGGTTTCGGTATAGTCGAGCTATTTAATGCATATTGGGTCCTTAAATGCTTAAGTGTAAGTATTGTGGTTAATTCCACTAGTTGCGTAATTGAATGTGTACCTATGTATTAGGTACATTGCTTTGAAGTTCGGAAGTGCATAATCATCATCTTGGTGCTAAGGTGAGTGGAATAATTATGCGTATGTGTATATAATGTATTTATTTGTGTTGCGTGAATGTGGCATTGTCGCGGTGTTCAAGACACCACATTCTAGGTAACGAGTAGTATTGTCGCGGTGTTTAAGACACTACTCATAGTATGTTTGACGAGTGGTATTGTCGCGGTGTTTAAGACACTACTCATTGTTTAATTGACATGTGGTATTGCCGCGGTGTTTAAGACACCACATTGTCATGGGAGTGGAATTGTCACGGTGTTTAAGACACCACTCATTGTATTGAATGAAGTGTGGATTCGTCGCGGTGTTTAAGACGCCACATTGTCGTAAGGGTGAGTTAGTCGCGGTGTTCAAGACATCACCCGGGGGATTAGTGATTACGCGGTGTGTAAGTAACACTAGTGGATGTTATGAACTCCAACGGTCTTGTAAGTACCGTTTCCCTTGTTCGAATTGGTTAACCAAGGTTGCGTGAATTATGTATTGAATGTATTTAATTATGAATCGTATGCTATTGTATTATTAGCTACTCGTGGATTTGCGGTTTATGGTATATGCATAATATTGTTGTATGATTGTAGAAATGTTAAACCGAGTATGATGTTGTGTAAGTGATGCAAGTAGGTAGATTATATATGTATATGTATAATTATTTTGCTCACTAAGCTTTGCTTACCCTCTCGTTGTTTACCTTTTTATAGGTTCGTGTGTGGATAAGGGTAAGGGCATTACCTTGGATTAAGTTTCCCGCTTTGATGATTAGGAAGCGCTTTTGGCTTTGGCTTGGAGTTTGACCGAGACTTGGGTAGTTTAACCCCAAACACCATGCTCGTTGTGTCGTTTGGCAATTAAACTTTTTGTGGTCGAAACTCTAATTTGTATTAAATTTGTATTTTTACACTTAGCGGCGTTTTGGGCACGTGTGGGCCCCACTTTGTAAAACTCGTTTAAACCTTAGTTATGTGTTAGTTTTACATATATAAATGTTCGGTTAAAAGCGTTTTGGCTAAATGTGTCGGGAAGCACCTAATCTTTTTCGCATTAAAGCGCACCGGGGACAGCCCCTTTTTGCGCGGCGCGCAAGGGTGTCCGCGCGGCGCGCAACCTGTCATCCAGCAAATTTTTTTTTTGTCTCGAAATTTGATAGGTTTTGTCGGCGGTTGGTTTGGGTTGTTACATTCAGGTTCTTGATTACTCCTTCAAACTTCGTGTTGTATCAAATCGCGTTAAAATTTTTCTATGAATAGCAAATCGAAAAGTCAAAGTTTATGAGATTTTGATCAACAATTCAACTGGATAATTTCTCAAATTTTCAAGTCTTGCTTTTAGTTCACGAGTGTTAGGTGATGGAATTAAAACAACTTTCATGAAGAAATCATATCCTGAAAACGCCTAATGTTAACGTCCGTTAGCTTAAGGGACCGCACACTCGGTTAACCGATCACCAATATCCTACATTAGAACATCTGAAAGTATGTGACGTACACTTGTATTTTTCTGAGTATATAGCCTACATTGGTACAAAAATGTATAAAACTAGTTGGTAACTTTAATCCTTATTATTATTATTATCATTATTATTATTATTATCATTATCATTATTAATTGTTAATTATTATCACGATTATTATTATTATTATTATTATTATTATTATTATTATTATTATTATTATTATTATTATTATATTAAAGCTACATAAAGAAATCATACATTACAATATTAGTATTATTATTATTATTGTTATTATTATTATTTTATTATTATTATTATTATTATTATTATTTAAAATGATGTAAAATCGAATAAGGAAAGATGTATTTGTATTTTATTATTATTATTATTGTTATTATTATTATTTTACTGTTATGTTATTATTATTATGTTATTATTAATTAATATTAGTATTATTTAATATTGTTGTTATTATAATATTATAATAATAATATGAATAATAATTATTATTATTATTATTATTATTATTATTATTATTAATATCAATATCAATATTGATATTCAATACTTACAAATGATAGTAAATCAGTTATCAAAATATAATTATCACGAATGTTTTAAACTCATTTATGTATAAATATTAATTGTAGTTTGTAGTATAACTTAATCAATATTAATCACGTGTTTATTTTTATTAAAGAAAGGTATTTTTTGTGAAAGGTGTCTTATCAATATATGCTGTAAACTTACTATTAAAATCACATAGTATCTTACGAAGTCACGGTATATCGTCTAGGCCTGAGGTTCGTAATACTTCAGTCAATAACCTAACTCATATAATGTTAGTATATTTATTTTATATATAATGTATAGATATTTGTATATATTATGTTTATATTTCAAAGATTGGTTGAGCTTAATTAAAAAGTTAGAAGATTCGAAAAAAAAGTCGTTACAAGAAAAAAAATATCAAATTAATAATACTATATCAAAAAAATTCACTACAAATGTTGTATTTTAAATGTGTGACATCAACTACTATTTGACAAGATATTCACGTAAAAATATCATTACAAACGTGATCTACAAATGAATCTTGCAACATTTATAGTTTTCATATTTGTTGCTCTGACATATTTATTATTTTACAAATTCATTTGTTTGTACTTAAACTCTTTAAATTTAACAATATTGCTTTGTTTTAAACTAATTTTAAGTAATATCATAATTAATTTTCAACGAGCGTGCATCGCGCTAGCCAAATATCTAGTATTGATATATACTCGTTACTTATAAAGAAAAAAAAAAATCCTTTTCTTATCTAATTGTATAAACTAGTTGTTGAACCCTCGCTTCGCGCCGGGAGTTCGGTTTTCAATGTATTTTATTGCGTTTAGTTTGTAAAATTATTTCGTCGCTAAAGAATGATGTCGTTGAAGCGCAAGCCGAGTCGAACTAAAAGGTATAACCCGTGAAAGATTTACATGTTATTTTAAATTAACAATATATGTCCATCTCCGCGTTTAGCTATGTAATTATCGACTTTTAAAAATTTAACGCAAAATCAACGTGTATGAAAAGTACCCCAAATATTTAACATTTTTTAAAAGCGTCCGCTTTGCGTATAGTTAGTGACATTGTGTTCCTAAAATTATTTCGAGTTTTACGATGGTGTCGGAAAAATTTAACTCGTTGCGAGCGAGAAGATATGACCCGTTAAATATTTGGGTGAAGTTTATTTAATATTTTTTATGAAAATAATTATTTGACACTTTACCCCCTATTTAAGGGGTCGATTTGAATATTTAAAAAAAGTGTGGGAGTCTTTGTTGGTGTAGTGAAATTTAATTAGAATTAAAAAAAGATAAAAGGACAAAAATGGTCCTGATTACTATTCATCATTTTTGGCTGTTAGATAATATAGTAATAGTAAAGTAATTGGTGCGTCGAAAATGATTATTAGATTAATCCCGTACATGTAAATAAATTTGAAGGGGTTAAAACTTAAAACTGTAACTCTAAGGGTTCTCACTAGTAAAGTCTTAAACTTAATTAACCAAATCTGAAAATTTAACATAAGTCGGTTTAGACAATTTTTCACTGTATATAAAGCCACGTACCAAACACATAAACGAACGGATGCAAACCTATTTATATTCCCATCTGTATTCTTTTTTCTGTTCCGCTATCCCCAATCTCCATCGCCTTACACTTACAAGCCCTAAATAAAACCTTCTCCCAAATTAACCCTCTCAATTCATAAATTAGGGTTTTCATTTCACTCCTACAGTTTCATCGATCATCATAATGGCCGGTTCCAGCACCAGCGGTGTTTATATCCAAGTAATCGAAGACGTCATCAACAAAGTTCGTGACGAATTTATCAGCAATGGCGGTCCAGGTGAAGGCGTTCTTAGCGAACTTCAAGGCGTGAGTGTTTTGATCATGATTTTATTTATATTCCGTTGTTTTTTTATAGCTTAGATCTAGTAATTAGGGTTTTTCATGGTTACTGGTGTGACGTCATCTAATTTATTTTAATTGTGGTGATACGAGGTTTTTTGCTTTTGTGAAGTTCGTGTGATATATCATATATGAGTGTTTTTTGGTGGTTTTGTGTAGTTATGGGAGTTGAAGATGATGCAAGCTGGAGCGATAGTAGGTCCGATTGATAGATCGGCTGCAAACCAGATGGTGCCCGGGGCTGCGTCGAACACGGTTCACGATCTCAATGTGCCTTACGAAGGGACCGAGGAGTATGAGACTCCTACTGCTGATTTGCTTTTCCCTCCTGTAAGTAATCTGTTGTTGAAATTGGATATATATGAAAAGTTGTATGTAATGGTGTAGTAGGATGCTTATACTATGTATTGAGGTTATATATTTCATTATTATTTTGTAATTTTATGGATTGTTTTGTTAAGTTGTATGTTATTTTCAGACACCATTGCAGACTCCAATGCAAACACCTATGCCTGGTCAAACACCGTTACCGGGGACAGCTCCGACACCGTTACCGGGGACCATGGACAATTCATACAACATACCTACTGGAGGTACTCCCATTACACCAAGTGATTATTCCTCTGTAAACGAGAATGGAGCTCAAGACAAAGCCAACCGGCCTAGCACATACATGGCAAGTTCAATTAATCATTCTTTTAAATTTACTTTTACTGTCTGATTAAAAGCAAAGGTTTACTGGATGTAAATTGTTTCGTGGTTGAAATGTTTGACTTTATGAACTCTTATCTTATTCACAGCAACCACCATCTCCTTGGTTGAACCAAAGGTCTAATCTCGATGTGAATGTTGGTAAGATCTCTTTCAGTGCTGATTAAACATGAGTGCATACTCATTGTGTACATGCATAATTTTTTTTTGCAAAATTTCTAAATTGGATATTGTTTCAGCCTACGTGGAAGGCCGTGAAGATCCTGACAGACTAGCAGCAAATCAACCCACAACTCAGGTTACTATAGTTTATTGTTGTCATTTATTATCACCCGATTTACTTTTTTTAGTTCTGTATGGTTAAATGCAATCAGTGTAAATTATCATGTCATTTATTACATGGTTATACTTTATAACTTTACAACTACTTTTTTGTTGTACATATGTTAAAAAGTGAGTGTTGTTGGCATAGCATTAAAAACATCATATTATACTTTGATACATTGTTCTCTAGAGAAAGTGAAGGTCAACAATTTACTAGATTGCGTGCATCATCATTTAAGGTGACAAACTGTCAATTATTTTTGTGTTCCATTTTCAACTGTTATAGATTTTGGTGTATACACTATAGCTATAGATATAATATATTCTGGTTACTTTTAGATGCAGCAATCTTCAAACTATCAAGTTGATTTTGGTAATCATCAAATGAATCTTATAGTTGATTGGTGTCTACAACTTGCACAATGATCTTTTAGGATGCTTTTGTTGTGCTTTATTAATGTATTTCATAGAATTGTTTACTCATCATAATTTAAACATTTTAGGATTTCTTTCTTTTAAATGGAAAGCGTAAGCGGGATGAGTTTCCTCCTCCACAATATCGTCCAGGTGGATTTATCCCTCAGCAAGATGGAGCTGCAGATGTGATGGCTGATAAACTTGAGGTGAAGCTTTTGATGCTTAATCCTTTCAAATTTCTACATGTCGACATCATTATGTATATATGATGCGCTTAAGCCATTTATCTAGTATTGTAGGGAGTATTATATTGACGATACTCTCTTAATCTGATGAACTTGAGCAAACTTTTTGTCTTGATATTTTGTTCAGTTAACGCTAGACATGAGCCTAAGGGTGTGTTTGATAAAACTGAATGTTTAAGCGCTGAATGGTTCATAATTATCTAAATGATTCAAAGGTTCTGAATGACAATAAGGTGTTTGATAATCGTTTTGAATGATCAATGTTAATGATGTAAAAGTACCTTAATAACCTTTATATGAATAATAACTAGATTATAGTTGTTTGATAAGTGTTTTTGATTTAACTTTAAGAGAGTATCACATAAAATTTGTGTGCTTAATGGTTAAGAGACTATATCAGCTCTGAATGGTTCAACACTGAATATCTGAACCATTCAGCATCTTTAGTCATTCAGATGTCAGAAACAAACGTACTGAATGTTGAATGGTTCATCATTCAGCTCTATCATTCAGCGTTGAACCATTCCATTAAGAGGTAAACAAACACACTCTAAATTACGATCTATATCTCATCTTTCGTGTTATAACACTGCTTAGAATTTCAATTGGAAAAAATTACCTATTGGCGACAGAAAATCTTAATTTAATTTTTTAATTACATGTTTTCATATGTTTTGTTTATGTTTATCTCTAGTTTTGTATGATGAATTGTTTTGCATATGTTTTGTTTATTAGGTTGGTCAAGGGAGTAATACTCAACCTGGTTATGGACTTGCACTGTCTTCTAAAATTCCTCAACTCGATGGGCCTATTCCCAATCCCTATGATGAATCACTTTCTACACCAAATGTAAGCATTTTTCATCTCGTTTCTTCATACATACACTTACTAAAAATTAGCTAAAAACGATACGGATCAAATGGGCCAGATGTGTTGAAAGTGTTATGCTAAAAATGATATTGCTATGTTCAGTTATTAACTAATACTTTTTTTTTTAATTAAAGATATACAACTATCAAGGAGTTGTAAGTGAAGACTACAATGTAGCAAACACCCCAGCTCCACAAGGTAAACATAAACTCGTTGAACCAAATTTGTCTTTTTGTTTGTGTGTTTTTTTCTGAATCTGAATTTGTTACTTTGTGTTGTTTTCATCTGTACAGAAGCACCAACTCCTGCAATGGTTAATCAAAATGAGAATGACGATGATGATGAAGACGAGCCTTTAAACGAGAATGACGATGATGACGATCTTGATGATGTGGACCAAGGCGAGGAACTAAATACACACCATTTGGTTTTGGCTCAGTTCGACAAGGTATGTTACACTTGTTTTATAGTGAAGTATGTGATTTTAGTACTCCTTTTTTTGTCTTCTTCTTTTACATACTCTTTTTTACTTCTCTATCATTGTAAACAATATAACTGGTTTGCAGGTGACTCGTGCCAAGAGCAGGTGGAGGTGCACTCTCAAGGATGGCATCATGCATATAAATGACAAGGATGTTCTGTTCAATAAGGTCTGTTTTTTTTGGGACGGATGTATTTTTTGGGACGGATGTAGTTAGAGGTGGTAATTTTAACCCATTTACTTATGAATGGGTTGTTGAGGTTATGTTAAGCAAGCATCTTTCAAACTTCTTTTCATATTAAGCATGCTTATCGATTCAAGGCGTTCTGTAGTTTTTGGCTTTTTTGCTAACCTGACCCGTACTAATCATTTTTTGAGGTTTGACCCAAATGTGGTTTGACTTTTTGATTCTTGATTTCTGTCTCAGGCAACTGGGGAGTTTGACTTCTGAGTATGCGCAGAGATCTGAGCACTTGTTAACTGAAGGCACCGAGTTATTATCAAAAAAAATGTAGAGTGAGGCATCTCTTTTTAGTTAAAAACCCGAACTCAATTGGCGTAATTGATGTTTATGAGGTGAAAAAGGCCTACCTGATGTATATATAGATGGAGAGTTTTTTTTTTCCCCCCCCCTAGTATTAATGGCTACCTTAATCTCATGGAATAAACCATATCTTTCATGGGACAATTAATTCCGGTTATACCCTTTGGATTTTGGTGAACTTTTATATATTAAAATGCATTATTATATTATGTATGTTATTTCCTTTGAATGTAGTTGGTGTAATGCGGATTCATGGTTGCTATTTCATCCTTTAAATTTGGCTTAGATTCAAGATAGATGTTTTACTTGTTAAGTTGGTATGTTTAGTCTAAGAAGTGAGACGATATCTGCGTCAGTTATGAAATTTGGACTGAGAATTTGGTTTGTGAAATGTTGGAAATGTAAAGAGGCTTTCCTAGTTCAATTGTATTAAAAAATCAGCGCATTTGTGAAATAAGGATAACAATCAACAAATGTTAATTACTAGATTTAATCAATTACGTAGTAAGAAATATACAAGCTTCCTTATTCAGTTTGAATATTTGTAACCTTTTTTAATACTGTACTAAGTATAAAATTTTGAATATTAGAGCACTACCATGAGACCACGCATATAAAATATATCTATATAATGTTGTAACTTATAAAATAAAGAAAGATGAATGCACGGAGAGAATAATGAGGCCAAATATGTTACACTCTTCACTATCGGTTCAAACAGAATAACAAAACATTTATTTCTTAAACCAAAGTTTGCCGGGTGTTTGCACTGTTTTAACGAGATTCAAACTTATGTCATAGTTTGCTGGACTGTTTTAAAGAAACAACTTTATTGGACTGTTTCAAAGATACAAACTTATGTCAAAGTTTGCTGGTAACCAAAGTACAAAAGTTTGCTGCACAGATTTAAATTGTAGTACTAATACTAACCAAACCGCAAATATATGATATTTATACAAAAGTGATGGAAAAAATGATGGTGCAAATTAGATTGCAAATATCAGTCTTTGTTATTTATTTTATTTATGTTTATATTACACTTTAAATGACAACCCTTACACAGACAAAATAAAGCCAGTATTGATATCTTTATATCTCTATATTTATTGTTTAGTATAATAATACAGAGCTCTTATACATCAAAATACAGAGCCTATTTTCATTTACCTCTTAGAATTATATGTTTTTCAACAGTAAATTGCACTCTACACATATGACATATGACATGAGAGGTGGATTCATAGCATCAAACTTTGACTTCTAAAAGTCAAAATCGGATACAACACTAATATAAACTACTTCAAGAGAATTGACCCAAATATAGACGAGCATTCTATGCAATTTTCACATACTTGTAGAGACTTCACAAACACCAAGTGTTTTCATGAATCAGTTCATGAATGAGAGGAAACATGTTAATCTGTTACTATGCAAAAAAAGATGATATCATCACCGTTGTACACCCGAGCTCTTGAACGACTGGCCCCTCTTTGTTGTTACAGGCCGCACCTAAGTCTACACCGGACACTCGTTGAGCAAATCTTAGGGTGCTTATGGTTCGTCACTAATCATAACAAACATTAGAGTCTTGGCTGCACCCCCTACAAATATTGAACCGGAGACTAAATAATAAGAGCAATTAAAAGAAAAAGACGACCAATTTCAGTCACTAAACAATATGTACAAGTCATACCTGGCAATTGAGACCCATATTCTCAAATTTCGGTCAATTGGGTCAAGCTTTTGAGTCAATTAGGTTTGTAAATAAAAGCCTGGTAATGTAAACCCCAAAACTTAAAAATAAGTTCCAATAGGTTTCCCTTCAATGCTTCAACCTATTGGGTTTTAATCAAAATATAAAGAAACGAGTAAAGCATAGATATTATAATTATAACAAGTTTCATACGCCAAACATTTATAAAAACATTCATTATATTAATTAATATTTGCTACAAATATAAATCTATAAATAATAATAATAGATAAGAACTAAAAATAGTTGTTTCGACCCATTACCCAAATCAACCCAACCTGACCCATTTGGACCCGTTTAAAAAATCTGACCTGATTCCCCATAACATATTTCAAGCCAACACCGTTTTGACCTTTTACCCAAACCAACCCGTTTACCAGGTATAAGAATAACTAACATAACCAAGTACCTAAAGATTATTGCACAACTTGGGTAACACGTGTTGCTCATATGACATGACCTAGGGCAGACAAAGATTTGTGTATACTTTTAGCTTCCTTTAATCTCTCCGGTTGCTCCAGATTTACCGATCTGTTCACTCCCCGCAAGGTCAACCATATGCAAGTTTGCATTGAAATTCCCATTAGTGCCCAGGTCCATGCCACGGACGTGAAAAGTTAAGACACTGAAATTACAGAAGATTTGAATCAGATTCATCACAAAAATCAGGTTTAGGATTAAAAAATCATATAATTCAATATAAATAGTAATAAACAGTACGAGGTAAATGATATCTTTCTTTTTCTTTGAGTGTCACGATTGGTGGATAACAAGTCACGAACTTCATCATTGTATATCTCAACCATCTGTACAGCTATCTTGTACTTACAGAAGCTACTTAGTTCAGAGGGAGAAAATAAATCATTCAAGGCCTTGTAGTTAGATCGCCGGATCTTCTGTTTTTGAGCCTTCCCAAAAGAGAAGCACAACAATTATTATAGTGAGTGATTGAACTTGAAAAAAAAGTATGTTTACACATAGAAACTATTAAAAATGAGGTACTGATTTGATTTTGAAAAAATATGTGTGCGTAAAGTGTAGTAATCATATTGAGCTCGCTCGGATCCGTATTCATTTGATACAACTTATATCCATAGTAGACAACTAATTAATGTCTCAATCCCGCAATTTTACGGGTTATATAATCTAGTCAATTAAAAAAGTATAAAATAAATATAAGTATATATATATATATATATATATATATGCATACGCGGAACCATCGAGTACTGAACGGATGAGCGGTTGATTATCATTAAAGACTTCAAATTTATTAACACGAATGTTAATAAATATAATCACGTAAATTTGCAAATATAATCACGTAAATTTATTAACATGAATGTATACATACTTTTTGTAAATAACAATAATGCAAAAAGTACAAACCTTGTGTTACTTCATATTTGAATACCTTATTGAATTGAAGACTTGACTTTTATCTTTCTTAGATGGATCTCTAACACATATTGTATCGTCGCCAATACACTTTATAGAATTACCCTTGGTGACTGATGGCTTAATACGACAATAACCCGTATATTCCCTGCAAAAAAAAATATTAAATAGGTAAAATAAATATTTAGTAACCCTTGCAAAGAATATTGACATTAAAAAAGCTTATGATATTGTTAACTAAATAGTAGTTTCTTAAAGAAATTTTTGGTGAAATTTGGATAATAACTTTTCAATCAATATGTGTGTCAATGAAGATATTTTCATGGTTATTTAAGAGGAGGTAGAGGGTTAAGACAAGATGACTCCATTTAACCTACCTAATCATAATTAAAAAAATCCAGAGTTTCAGATTCATGCTTTGAAGATGACATTAGTGTTTTTGTCACGAGGATGATGCCTTCTGTGAAAAGGTTATTAAAGTAGCTTTGGACAATTTCAGTGATGTGTCTGGTTTGTAACTAATATGATCAAAAGTACAACACCTCTATAAATAAAAAAAGATTTGGTAGAACCTTTTAAATCTTGTATTTGATTGTGCAGGTTACGGTTTTCAGCTAGTACTACTAAGTTGTGATCTAAAAGAACTTTTTCAATTTCTTCTACCTTATTTTTCAAACAAATAACTATAATTTCAGGACCATAATCTTTTTGAAACACATGGGTGCGTTTCAAGCTCCTGATTTAATGTTGCAACTTTCATTTACACTCATCGTATTCGACATCTACCTTTGCCTTCTCTGCAACAACAACAACAACTGATGAAAGGTTCAAAGGTTGAAATTGACAAAAAGGTACCTCTGCATTATTGCAAGTGCCCATTTTTGCAACCTTTCAACATATCGTCGGGTTTTACCTAAAAAAGTTATTTATGTAGGCAGAGAAGGCAAAGGTAGATGCCGAATACGATAAGTGTAAACGGAAGGTTGAGTTTGAAATGCATCCCCAGTGTTTCGAAAAGATTATGGGTCTTAAAATTATAGTTATTTGTTTGAAGAACAAGGTGAAAGAAATTGCAAAATTTCTTCTAAGATCACAACTCAGCTGTACTGGCTAAAAATCGTAACATGCACAATCAGGTACAAGATTTGTAAGGTTCTAATAAATATTTTCTATTGATAGAAATATTGTACTTTTGTTCATGTTAGTATACAAACATGACATGTGTCTGAAACTGTATAAAACTACTTTAATAACCCATTCACAGAAAGCATCATCCTCATGACAAAAAAATTAGTAAGTCATCTGCAAAGCATGAAACTGAAACTCTGGATTTGTTTAATCATGATTATGTTAAATAGAGTCATCTTGTCTTAACCCTCTACCTCCTCTTAAATAATCATGAAATACCTTCACTGACACACACATTGATTGAAAAATCATTGTCCAAATTTCACCAAAAATTTCATGAGAAACTACTAGTTAGTTAACAATATCATAAGCTCTTTTACTATCAATATTCATTGCAATGGTTACTAAATCTTCATTTTATTTATTTATTATTTTTTTGAGTAGGGTATATACGAGTTTATTGTCGTGTTAAACCATCAGTCCCCAAAGGTAATCATGTAAAGTGTATTGACGCCGATACAGCATGTATTAGAGATCCATTTAAGAAAGATAAAAGTCAAGTCTTCCAATTCAATAAGATATTCAGAACTGAAGCAACCCAAAATTTATTGCATTATTGTTATTTACAAAAAAATAAGTATACATTCTTGTTAATAAATTAACGTGATTTCATTGCAGCGGAAATCTTTAATGATACTCAACCGCTCATCGGTTCGGTATTCGAAGGATTCCACGTATGCATATTTGCATATGGTCCGACACGATCATGGAAGACTCATACCATAGTATGTACTTTTAATATATATGTGTAGTGTGTGTATATATATATATATATATATATATATATATATATATATATATATATATATATATATATATATATATATACTTATTTTATACTTTTTAATTAACTAGAATATATAACTCGTAATATTACGAGATTGAGACATTATTTAGTTGTCTACTAGAGATATACTACAATAAGTTATATCAAACGAATACGGATCCGAGCGAGCTCAATATGGTTACTGCACATTTCCTACACATACTTTTTCAAATGAGTGTTAAAATTATATAATTATTATGTTTAGCCGTCTAAAAAATGATTTATGCTAATCAAATCAGTACCTCATTTATAATAATATGTGTAAACATACTTTTTCAAGTTCACCACTCACTATAATACTTTACGTGCGTCTCTTTTACGAAGATTCAAAAACAGAAGATATGAGGGCCTAACACATGGCTTTGAATGATTTATTTCGTCTTTCTGAACTTCAGCACATTCAAAAGGACCTCCCGTTCAAAATGACCGGTTTTAAGAGCTTCGCTAAATCGAAGTTTCGTTTTATGCTTGTCCATTAGGATGTTCTTTTTCACCCTCAGAGAAGCAAAAAACTACCTACACGACAATGAAAAATAATTTGTTACAGATTTTCATACAAATGGAAGCACTAAATTGAAATTAGGGTTTTAACTTCTGAATTTAAGCGCCGGTCAACGGCCCATTACTTAATGTGTTTGTAAATTTAGAACGAACAAGAGGAACTTACATGTAACTTGTCTCGATTTACATATGTGCAGAGTCTTGAACGATTGATTTAGGGTTTGCAAATGAAATAAGGTTGAGGATTGTATGTTGAGGCTCCACCTTACAGCCACTGAAAGGCTAGGGTTTCTCGAACAGTCGAAAGAACGATTTAGGGTTGGAATTAAACAAACGATTTAGGGATGGAATTAAACAAGGTTGAAGACTGAAATAAGATTGTGGATGGTTGGTGAACTGACTAGGGTTTCTAAACTGAACTGACGGCTTGTAAACCTATATTTGTATTCAGCTATTGGGCCAAGGAAGTAGTGGGCTAAATTACTAACTTTATTGATCACTAATTTGGATGGGGAGGTGATAATTCTAACATCCCTTTTACTACTTCCACCACAATTCTAAACTATTTTCTAAAATACCCTTGTGAAATAAATAAATGTTGTTATAATTCAGTAGGCTTATAACTACCTTTAGTGGTTTGATTCTTGATGTTATAATTCAGTAGGCTTATAACTACCTTTAGTGGTTTGATTCTTGATGTTATAATTCAGTAGGCTTATAACTACCTTTAGTGATTTGATTCTTGATTTAGAATACTAATAATGAAGTGTAAGAACAAAGATGATAATGGAGAGAAAGAAAGAAACACTTTGTAAGTGTGAGAAATGGTGCAAGTTTAATGCTTGCATTCATGAGTATTTATAGCCTAAAATCTCAATATAAAAATACATACTTTGTGTACCAAAATTGACTATATGTATACACCAAAATTGACTATCCATATCTATATTATTATTATTATTATAACACTCCCCCTTGGATAGCAATTTTATTTTGTTGAAGATCAACTATAAATTACTGCCTCGTTAAAAACCTTGCTAAAGAAAACCCAGTGGGAAAAAACTTTAGCTAAGGGAAAAAGAGTGCAGCATGGAGTTGACTCCCCCTCAAGTAGACATCGCTTCAGCTGTTACATCTTTTGAACATGTCTCATGCCAATGTTATGAACGTGTGTTCTGAAAATAGCAGTTGGAAGTGCTTTCGTGAAAAGATCAGCAGAGTTTTTGCTAGATTGCACATATCTCATTTCAATCTGGTTGTCCTTAATGAGATTTTGAGTGTATGAGAAGAATCTAGGTGGTATGTGTTTTGTTCGGTCACTTTTGATATACCCTTCTTTCATCTGTGCTATGCAAGCTGCATTATCTTCATAGATAGTTGTTGGACTTTTATCGCGTTCTAGTCCACAAGAATCAGTAATGAGTTGTGTCATTGATCTCAACCAAAAACATTCTCGAGTAGCTTCATGTAATGCAATCACTTCGGCATGATTTGACGATGTAGCAACAAGTGTTTGTTTTTGAGAACGCCATGATATTGCAGTACCTCCATTTAGGAATACATATCCAGTTTGAGATTTAGCTTTATGTGGATCAGATAAATAACCTGCATCTGCATAACCAACCAAATCTTGTTTTGATTCGTTAGAATAAAATAATCCTAAATCAGTAGTTCCTCGAAGGTATCGAAATATGTGTTTGATCCCATTCCAGTGTCTTTTGGTAGGAGCAGAGCTGAACCTTGCCAACAAATTAACTGCAAAAGAAATGTCAGGTCTTGTACAATTTGTAAGATACATAAGAGCTCCAATTGCACTAAGATATGGTACTTCTGGTCCAAGAATGTCTTCTTGATCTTCACATGGACGAAATGGATCAGCTTCAACATTGAGTGATCTAACAACCATAGGAGTACTTAATGGTTTTGCCTTGTCCATATTGAAACGTTTCAAAATCTTTTCAGTATATGTTGTTTGATGTACAAGTAAACCATTAGGCATATGCTCAATTTGTAAACCAAGACAATACTTGGTTTTTCCGAGATCTTTCATTTCAAATTCTTTCTTTAGAAGTTGAATGGCTTCATGGATCTCTTTATTTGTACCTATGATGTTAAGATCATCAACATAAACAGCTATGATCACATATCCGGATGTTGTTTTCTTAATGAAAACACAAGGGCAAGTAAGATTATTTGTATACCCTTTGCTTATCAAGTAATCACTTAATCGGTTATACCACATACGTCCCGATTGTTTTAACCCATATAAAGATCTTTGTAATTTAATCGAATACATTTCTTTGGGTTTTGCATTTGATGCTTCTGGTACCTTAAATCCTTCAGGTATCTTCATATATATATCACTATCAAGTGATCCATATAGATAAGCAGTCACAACATCCATGAGATGCATTTCTAAATTTTTAGAAACTGCCAGACTGATTAAGTACCTAAAAGTAATTGCATCCATAACAGGAGAATAAGTTTCTTCATAATCAATTCCCGGTCTTTGAGAAAAACCTTGAGCTACAAGTCTAGCTTTATACCTTGTAACTTCATTTTTCTCATTTCTTTTTCGGACAAAAATCCATCTGTATCCTACAGGTTTCACATCTTTAGGAGTGAGAATGATGGATCCGAAAACTTTTCTTTTATTGAGTGATTCTAATTCAGCTCGTATTGCTTCTTTCCATTGAGCCCAATCATGTCTATTTTGACATTCAACCATAGATGTTGGTTCTGGATCATCATCATTATTCATGATGTCATATGCAACATTAAATGAAAATTTCTCATCAAGATTTTTCATTTCATTTCGGTTCCATAATATTTTTGAATATGCATAATTGATTGCAATTTCTGTATTGACATCATCAATCTCCTCTGCAGTAGGAGTACTGATTTGTGGTTCTTCTTGAACACTTTCTTTTACTTCATTATCAGCTGATTTTCTTTTTCGAGGATTTTTATCCTTTGAACCGATTGGTCTTCCACGTTTCTGACGTGGCAAAGATTCATGAGTGACGTTATTGCCAGCTTTTGGAATTTCAATTCGAGCTGGAGTATTTACTGCTGGTATATATGATTTTGTCACCGTTTTTGTATCTGTAAATGCATCAGGCAATTGATTTGCAAGTTCTTGTATATGCATTATCTTTTGAACTTCTGTCTCGCATTCTTTTGTGCGAGGATCAAGATACTTTAATTGAGGTTCACACCATGAAACATCATTTTCTTTATTTTTCATTTCTCCCCCTAATCTAGGGAACAATGTTTCATTAAAATGACAATCAGCAAAACGTGCTGTAAAAACGTCACCTGTCATAGGTTCAATATACCTTAATATTGAAGATGTTTCATATCCAACATATATTCCCAACCTCCTTTGAGGACCCATTTTTGTACGTTGTGGTGTCGCAATTGGAACATACACTGCACAACCAAATGTTCTAAGATGGGAAATATTTGGCTCTTGACCAAAAGCAAGTTGTAGGGGGGAATATTTATGACTTGCACTTGGTCTGATGCGAATCAATGCAGCAGCATGTAAAATTGCATGACCCCATATAGATACAGGGAGTTTTGTTCTCATTATCAATGGTCTAGCGATTAATTGTAAACGTTTAATCAATGACTCGGCTAAACCATTTTGTGTATGCACATGAGCAACAGAATGTTCAACAACAATTCCTATAGACATGCAATAGTCATTAAATGCTTGAGATGTAAATTCACCAGCATTATCAAGTCTCACCCTTTTAATGGTGTAATCAGGAAAATGAGCTCTCAATTTAATAATTTGGGCAAGAAATTTTGCAAATGCCACATTACGGCTTGATAACAGACAAACATGAGACCATCTGCTAGATGCGTCTATTAGAACCATGAAATATCTAAATGGTCCACATGGTGGATGAATTGGTCCACATATATCACCTTGAATTCTTTCAAGAAACATTGGTGATTCTTTCTCAACCTTAAGTGGTGAGGGTCTAGTTATCAATTTTCCAAGAGAGCAAGATGTACATGGAACCATTGTATCATGATGGATTTTTCTATCCTTTAGTGGATGTCCATGAGTACATTCAATAATCCTTTTCATCATTGTTGATCCTGGATGGCCTAATCTGTTATGCCATAAACTGAATACACCAGGATCAATATATTTTTCGTTAACTACCATATGTATTTCTGGTACATTTATATGTGTATAATGTAATCCAGAACTAAGTCTTGGCAGTTTTTCAACCACATGACTCTTGTCAGTGATACTTAAATATTTCTCATTTTCTGTTGTCACTGACTGATAATCATACCCGTTAAGGTATATGTCGGAGAAACTCAATAAATTTCTGCTTGACTTGGGAGAAAATAAGGCATCATTTATTAAAAATTTTGTACCATTTGGTAGTATGAAATTTGCCTTTCCTATCCCTTTTATCAAGTTAGCAGGTCCTGATATTGTATGTATAGTTCCTTCCGTTGGTTTTAGATCAATAAAATATTTCTCGGATTTAAGTATAGTGTGTGTAGTTCCACTGTCTGCTATACAGAGATCTCCACCACTTGATTGATGTTGTATTCCAGCAAAATTCATATTGAACTTCATATATAAGAAATAAATAGTGAGTACATTAATATTACACAATATTTTAAACGCAAATAGATAGTACTGAAACATTTAGCAAACATAATGACAAAGACAGACGATATTAAATCGTTTATTTTTCAAAAGACACACAACTTAAACATTCAAGAAATCTTCATATAAATCAGATGGTTTCTCAGTGACTGTTGGATCAATATTATCCACAAAATTTACTTCCTTTTCTTTACCTTTCAGCGAATCCTGATACATCTTAACAAGATGTTTAGATGTTCGGCAAGTATTAGCCCAGTGGCCCATTCTACCACATCTGTAGCAAGATTCTTCAGAATTTTTAGAAGAATTTTCTTCAACATCTTGTTTAATGGGCTTGTTTTGTGGTTGATATTTATATTTTCGTGGATTACTATTTCTTTGACCACCACGGCCACGACCACGACCACGTCCACGCCTATTACCATTACCATAAGGATGGTTTCTACCATAGTTATGGCTTTTGGCATGATGATGGTGATGGTTATTATAACCACGACCTTGCCCGCGTCCTTGTCCCTGTTTATAATTATTTGCAGTATTTGCTTCAGGGATTGCAAGTGTACCAGTAGGACGGGATTGCTGATTTTTCATTAATAGCTCATCATTTTGCTCTGCAACTAAGAGATATGAATTAAGTTCAGGATATGTTTTGAACTTTAGCATTCTCAAATTTCTTTGCACTGTGATGTTTGCAGCATTCATTGTGGAGAAAGTTTTCTCCATCATGTCTGCATCACTAATTTCATGTCCACAGAATTTAAGTTGTGAACATGTATTATACAGAGCTGAGCTGTATTCATTTACTTTCTTAAAGTCTTGGAACCTTAATGTTCTCCATTGTTCCATTGCAGCTGGAAGTAAAATTTCTCTTTGATTATTGAATCTGCTTTTGAGACCTTCCCATAAAACATGGGGATCTTCTACAGTCACATAATTATTTTGTAAGCATTCATCAATATGTTGATGAATAAAGCAACATGCCGTAGCTTGTTCTTTTTCAGAACAAGTGTTGTTTTCATTTATAGTTTCAAGAATGCCCATTGATTTAAGATGCATTTTTACTTTTATAACCCATGGCATGTAGTTGTTTCCAGTTGATTCTAAAGGAGTAAATTTAAGCTTTTCCAGATTCGACATTTTCTATTATCAAAAATTAAAACAAACATCATTATAAATTAGAGTCAATTTATATTCATAAGTATATAAACATTAAACATAAATTTAATATAACATAAATGATAAGTAGGTGACAGTGTCGACCATGTGTAAGCAATCATAAATAAATGTTATATAACAAAAATATAAATATTAGTAAACATAAATGAAAATTTGGCGACAGTGTCGACCATATATTTTTTCAGGTGGTATAACCGACCTATATCATTCTGGTGGTATAACCGACCATATATCATTTTGGTGGTATAACCGACCATATATCATTTTGGTGGTATAACCGACCATATATCATTTTGGTGGCAGAGCCAACCATATTTAGTATTAAGATTATCGTGCTGATAACGTGTTATAATTCAGTAGGCTTATAACTACCTTTAGTGGTTTGATTCTTGATGTTATAATTCAGTAGGCTTATAACTACCTTTAGTGGTTTGATTCTTGATGTTATAATTCAGTAGGCTTATAACTACCTTTAGTGATTTGATTCTTGATTTAGAATACTAATAATGAAGTGTAAGAACAAAGATGATAATGGAGAGAAAGAAAGAAACACTTTGTAAGTGTGAGAAATGGTGCAAGTTTAATGCTTGCATTCATGAGTATTTATAGCCTAAAATCTCAATATAAAAATACATACTTTGTGTACCAAAATTGACTATATGTATACACCAAAATTGACTATCCATATCTATATTATTATTATTATTATAACAAATGTTTAATACTAAAAGTTTGTTTTACAGATTTCAATTCTCTTCCATCTCATGACCTCATAGTCTCTCACTCTCTCCCATTTTTCCAATCTACGAACTGATAACAACTTCTCAATGTCAATTATACATTTATACAACCTTCATATCATTTTAATGTTCTTAAACAATGCAAACCATATGGTCAGCATACTAATTATATGGTACATTATGTAAAAAAAAATCTATCAAAATTATACAGTATAAATAAAAATGAGTAACAAGATAGATTAGTATAGTAAATATTCAACTTATACCCCATTCTTCCTCTATATGCATATTAATTATTATTAACCCACATCCATTCCATATTAAACCTAACATCACTCCCTAGTCCCTTCCATTCCATTTCTAGCGTCACACACCCATTCCGCCGTCGCTGCTCGACAACCACCACACTCCGTCGCCGGATCTTCTTAAACAACCACTAACTAGCATGAAAGCTGTAGTGACCCGAACTTTTTCATGTTTATATATATTAATTAAGATTGATATTTACATGATTAAATGTTTCCAACATGTTAAGCAATCAAACTTGTTAAGACTTGATTAATTGAAATATGTTTCATATAGACAATTGACCACCCAAGTTGACCGGTGATTCACGAACGTTAAAAATTGTAAAAACTATATGATGACATATATATGGATATATATATAGTTAACATGATACTATGATAAGTAAACATATCATTAAGTATATTAACAATGAACTACATATGTAAAAACAAGACTACTAACTTAATGATTTTTAAACGAGACATATATGTAACGATTATCGTTGTAAAGACATTTAATGTATATATATCATATTAAGAGATATTCATACATGATAATATCATGATAATATAATAATTTAAAATCTCATTTGATATTATAAACATTGGGTTAACAACATTTAACAAGATCGTTAACCTAAAGGTTTCAAAACAACACTTACATGTAACGACTAACGATGACTTAACGACTCAGTTAAAATGTATATACATGTAGTGTTTTAATATGTATTTATACACTTTTGAAAGACTTCAATACACTTATTAAAATACTTCTACTTAACAAAAATGCTTACAATTACATCCTCGTTCAGTTTCATCAACAATTCTACTCGTATGCACCAGTATTCGTACTCGTACAATACACAGCTTTTAGATGTATGTACTATTGGTATATACACTCCAATGATCAGCTCTTAGCAGCCCATGTGAGTCACCTAACACATGTGGGAACCATCATTTGGCAACTAGCATGAAATATCTCATAAAATTACAAAAATATGAGTAATCATTCATGACTTATTTACATGAAAACAAAATTACATATCCTTTATATCTAATCCATACACCAACGACCAAAAACACCTACAAACACTTTCATTCTTCAATTTTCTTCATCTAATTGATCTCTCTCAAGTTCTATCTTCAAGTTCTAAGTGTTCTTCATAAATTCTACAAGTTCTAGTTACATAAAATCAAGAATACTTTCAAGTTTGCTAGCTCACTTCCAATCTTGTAAGGTGATCATCCAACCTCAAAAAATCTTTGTTTCTAACAGTATGTTATCATTCTAATACAAGGTAATAATCATATTCAAACTTTGGTTCAATTTATATAACTATAACAATCTTATTTCAAGTGATGATCTTACTTGAACTTGTTTTTGTGTCATGATTCTGCTTCAAGAACTTCGAGCCATCCAAGGATCCGTTGAAGCTAGATCCATTTTTCTCTTTTCCAGTAGGTTTATCCAAGGAACTTAAGGTAGTAATGATGTTCATAACATCATTCGATTCATACATATAAAGCTATCTTATTCGAAGGTTTAAACTTGTAATCACTAGAACATAGTTTAGTTAATTCTAAACTTGTTCGCAAACAAAAGTTAATCCTTCTAACTTGACTTTTAAAATCAACTAAACACATGTTATATATCTATATGATATGCTAACTTAATGATTTAAAACCTGGAGACACGAAAAACACCGTAAAACCGGATTTACGCCGTCGTAGTAACACCGCGGGCTGTTTTGGGTTAGTTAATTAAAAACTATGATAAACTTTGATTTAAAAGTTGTTATTCTGAGAAAATGATTTTTATTATGAACATGAAACTATATCCAAAAATTATGGTTAAACTCAAAGTGGAAGTATGTTTTCTAAAATGGTCATCTAGACGTCGTTCTTTCGACTGAAATGACTACCTTTACAAAAACGACTTGTAACTTATTTTTCCGACTATAAACCTATACTTTTTCTGTTTAGATTCATAAAATAGAGTTCAATATGAAACCATAGCAATTTGATTCACTCAAAACGGATTTAAAATGAAGAAGTTATGGGTAAAACAAGATTGGATAATTTTTCTCATTTTAGCTACGTGAAAATTGGTAACAAATCTATTCCAACCATAACTTAATCAACTTGTATTTTATATTATGTAATCTTGAGATACCATAGACACGTATTCAATGTTTCGACCTATCATGTCGACACATCTATATATATTTTGGAACAACCATAGACACTCTATATGTGAATATTGGAGTTAGCTATACAGGGTTGAGGTTGATTCCAAAATATATATAGTTTGAGTTGTGATCAATAATGAGATACGTATACACTGGGTCGTGGATTGATTCAAGATAATATTTATCGATTTATTTCTGTACATCTAACTGTGGACAACTAGTTGTAGGTTACTAACGAGGACAGCTGACTTAATAAACTTAAAACATCAAAATATATTAAAAGTGTTGTAAATATATTTTGAACATACTTTGATATATATGTATATATTGTTATAGGTTCGTGAATCAACCAGTGGCCAAGTCATACTTCCCGACGAAGTAAAAATATGTGAAAGTGAGTTATAGTCCCACTTTTAAAATCTAATATTTTTAGAATGAGAATACATGCAGGTTTTATAAATGATTTACAAAATAGACACAAGTACGTGAAACTACATTCTATGGTTGAATTATCGAAATCGAATATGCCCCTTTTTATTAAGTCTGGTAATCTAAGAATTAGGGAACAGACACCCTAATTGACGCGAATCCTAAAGATAGATCTATTGGGCCTAACAAACCCCATCCAAAGTACTGGATGCTTTAGTACTTCAAAATTTATATCATATCCGAAGGGTGTCCCGGAATGATGGGGATATTCTTATATATGCATCTTGTTAATGTCGGTTACCAGGTGTTCACCATATGAATGATTTTTATCTCTGTGTATGGGATGTGTATTGAAATATGAAATCTTGTGGTCTATTATTATGATTTGATATATATAGGTTAAACCTATAACTCACCAACATTTTTGTTGACGTTTTAAGCATGTTTATTCTCAGGTGATTATTAAGAGCTTCCGCTGTCGCATACTTAAATAAGGACGAGATTTGGAGTCAATGCTTGTATGATATTGTGTAAAAACTGCATTCAAGAAACTTATTTTGTTGTAACATATTTGTATTGTAAACCATTATGTAATGGTCGTGTGTAAACAGGATATTTTAGATTATCATTATTTGATAATCTACGTAAAGCTTTTTAAACCTTTATTGATGAAATAAAGGTTATGGTTTGTTTTAAAATGAATGCAGTCTTTGAAAAACGTCTCATATAGAGGTCAAAACCTCGCAACGAAATCAATTAATATGGAACGTTTTTAATCAATAAGAACGGGACATTTCAAAAGCCGACACTTGATTTCTTCTTCTACCCTGGTGGTGGTGATTTCTAATTTTTTGAGAGTTTAGATTAATCATAGTTAAAAGATTAGATGGATTTTCTGGGTTCTAGAGTGAGAATTGAAGAGGCAAAATGAAGAGTGTGTTGAGATAAAGGCATCTGGTAAACCAAATAAGAGACAAAAATAATATAAAGGTGTCATAATGTGGTGGAAGAAGTACATATAATAGTGGGGGTATTTTCGGAAATGACTTAAAAATGTGGTGGAAGAAGTAAAAAAGATGTTGGAAATATCAACACCCATTTGGATCTATCTAATGTTGTAGTATAACAATGTATATAAATATATACTTCGTATATAATATAAAATATAATATAATAGATAACAAAAAATATAATTATAACTATATAATTATAATTATAACTATAATATAATAATAATAAAAACAAATCAATAGTAAATATGTAAGTTTTCAATAAATATATATAAGTTTATCTATACAACAAATATATAAGTTTTTAATCATATATAATACAATAATAATAATAGTAATAGTAATAGTAATAAATTATAAATAACAGTAACAAATTATAATTATATATAGTAAAACATATATATTTATATTAAAAAACAACATCTCTTTTGATATAATAAACAATGGGTTAACAACATTTAACAAGATCGTTAACCTAAAGGTTTCAAAACAACACTTACATGTAACGACTAACGATGACTTAACGACTCAGTTAAAATGTATATACATGTAGTATTTTAATATGTATTCATACACTTTTGAAAGACTTCAAGACACTTATCAAAGTACTTCTATTTAACAAAAAATGCTCACAATTACATCCTCATTCATTTTCATCAACAATTCTACTCGTATGCACCCGTATTCATACTCGTACAATACCTAGCTTCTAAATATATTTACTATTGGTATATACACTCCAATGATAAGCTCTTAGCAGCCCATGTGAGTCACCTAACCATGTGGGAACCATCATTCAACATCTAGCATGAAATATCTCACAAAATTACAAACTAATGGAGCCTATATGGAGAGGCTAAGTTCACGTGAATGAGGGAGCTCACAAACACTTTCACTTTGCAATTTTCTTGAATCAAATTACTCTCTCTCAAGTGTTCTTCCTTTGTTCTAAGTGTTCTTCATCATCTTCAAAAAATCTAGCTCAATCTAGTTCATAAATCCATACATAAACCAAGTTATAAAATAACTACTCAAGAACACACCAACAACACTTCCAAGTTTGCTAGTTTACTTCCAATCTTGCAAATCCACTTTGAGTGATCATCCAACCTCAAGAAATCTTTCTTATTTACAGTAAAATATCTTTCTAATATAAGATAATACTTATATTCAAACTTTGATTCAATTTCTATAACTTTAACAATCTTATTTCGAGTGGAAATTTTACTTGAACTTGTTTTCGTGTCATGATTTTGCTTCAAGAACTTTCAAGCAATCCAATGATCCTTTGAAGCTAGATCTATTTTTCTCATTTCCAGTAGGTTTATCCGCAAAACCTGAGGTAGTAATGATGTTCATAACATCATTCGATTCATATATATAAAACTACCTTATTCGAAGGTTTAAACTTGTAATCACTAGAACATAGTTTAGTTAATTCTAAACTTGTTCGCAAACAAAAGTTAATCCTTCTAACTTGACTTTTAAAATCAAGTAAACACATGTTCTATATATATATGATATGCTAACTTAATGATTTAAAACCCGAAAACACGAAAAACACCGTAAAACCGGATAAACGCCGCCGTAGTAACACCGCGGGCTGTTTTGGGTTAGTTAATTAAAAACTATGATAAAATTTGATTTAAAAGTTGTTCTTCTGGGAAAATAATTTTTCTTATGAACATGAAACTATATCCAAAAATCATGGTTAAACTCAAAGTGGAAGTATGTTTTCCAAAATGGTCATCTAGATGTCGTTCTTTCGACTGAAATGACTACCTTTACAAAAACGAATTGTAACTTAGCTAACTGTTCTTTGTTAGCTAAGTTAAGAAGTCACACTAATAAAATCCTAGCTAACTGTTCCTAGCTAACTGTTAATTCCGTATTACATTTTATTTATCGCAATTTAATTATCGCAGTTTATATTCTCGCAATTTTATTTATCGTCATTTAATTTCTGTTATTTATTTTAGGCACTTTAAATATCGGGACACTTATACAAGGTTTTGACATATCATATCGATGCATCTATATATATTATTTGGAATAACCATAGACACTATATATGCAGTAATGCTGGAGTTAGCTATACAGGGTTGAGGTTGATTCTGCAATAATATATATACTTTGAGTTGTGATCGAGTATGAGACATGTACACGGGTCACGATACGTATTAATTAATTCGAATATTATAAATTAAACTATGTATGAATTATTGGACTGTTAACTGTGGACTAATAACATTGAACAATTAAAATGAATTAAAATATTGATTATAACATATGAAACTAAACATTTCTTCAAGTTTGCAACTTGATTTCATCTTAAACCTCATTGGTATTTTGACGGTTACAATATGCGTTCAAACCTTTCATGATTCTTGAAAACACCTTAACCGAGAGGATGAACCAACCGCACTTCATCTACGTAAGAAGAGATTGATGCATATAGTTATGCACTTGAAAACTCTCGGAACCTGAGTAAACGTTTAACACGTATCTGCGCTAACTCCTTTAAGTATTATTATTACCCAAAATAAATTGGTAATTCCTTTCAAAGTAGCAAATTTTGTCACAGCTCCAGCAAGTCAACTTCGACTTTTCGTTTAAAACAACCTTATTATCACCTTGATTTATATGTATGCTCTTTTATTGTTACCGGAGAACCTTTTATATTTTACTATATTACCATCAGCGTTTAATCATCTAAAAACACAATTCTCCTGAAACCACCTCGGATTGATAAACGATGATTTAGGTATCGTAGCATTAAATGCAGAGGAAACAGAAAAATTGTAGATGGTCTAAACGGCCAAAAGTTTGATGATAAAGAAGGGAGTGTTAGGAATGCTCGATAGAAAATTTGGTACTGAAAAACAGATTGAACAAACCATGAAAGAGACCAAGGCCAAATACAAGGACCATACCATATATTCAAAGAATCCAGGTAATTCTGGATCCGATGAAACCTTCAACAAATATCTTGCTCCGTACTCATGTTAAAATCTTGCGGAAAATCTTTCTTCATCAACCATCGAACTTAGAAATTCCAAAATATCATCATAAATATCTGCGATATTTCTGAAAATATTTTCATAAATATCCTCATTCGAAATTATTTATCTTTTCGTACTATCTATAATACATCATAAAGGAAACTACTTTAGTTTCTAAATTTCTTTAAAATTCGAGTTTGAAATATGAATGATTTTGAAGTAGTGTTGGGAATTGAAGCATGAGTTAGTATAATATAATGACGTCAGACCAACGTAGTTATATTACATTAAGTCACGCTGAATTTCTAATGGAACGTGATGATGGTTCACAGTAGACCATGCCCTCATTATGTACCATGTTACATAACTCTTTCATTCTACTTAACCTCTGAACATAACAAAAAAATATATTCTTGATAGTTCTATCCTCCGTGATTCTGGTAATTTACCAAATCAAATCGTGCTATTACGTTCCTTCCTGCTTAGAACATTATAATCATTCGAAACTCTATATCCACGAATTCTGGACCATTATTCGCTTGATTTAAAGTCGAGAAAAGAAGACAAGAGTATGAAACTTCGATATATGAAGGAAAATACAAAGTCCAACAACAACACCGAAATTACAAACCGTGGATATCAGTGCGTATAGCAATATAAAGACACGGGAGGATTATAAATACAATAATCACTAGAGCATAGTAGAAATAAACAGATTCTTCAGGTGGGAGTTGGAAAAGAAGGACAATCATTGCGATAGTCAGAATGAGAACAAGGATTAGAATCGGATTAAGCATTATTATAATCTATTGATATATGAACTGAGAAAGAAGGTATAGAAGTGGTGAAAACTAATGGAACGGAAAAGGTAAATTTATAATAGAAATATCAGGCGTAGTAATCGGGACAGATCATCGCATTTAATTAAAGAGATCCTAATTTCCTTAATTACCGAAGAATCAAATCTTATTACGAAGATTTTCTCTAAATTCCTTGAATTCCGGAATTCAACAGTGACTATGTCAAAAGTTAAGACGCACCTTAATTTCTAAATTCAATCGTGACTACGTCAAAAGTTAAGACGAATAGCTAATACCTCATTTCACTCTTTTGTGATAGCTTCACTCGTACGCTTCGAGTAATCGAATCGTTTTATCTGTATTACTCAATAACGATGAAACTCTAGTTATCAACTCATATTTGTCATGAAAACATTTTTTTATTGTTAGCCATGACAACCTCGATCAAATTTAGGGACGAAATTTCTTTAACGGGTAGGTACTGTGACGACCCGGAAATTTCCTACCAAATTTAAACTTAATCTAATTATGATTCCGACATGATAAACAAAGTCTGTAATATTGAGTCTCCAAAATTTTGAACTGTTTGCATATATGCAATTGACTTCGACCATTTCCGATGATTCACGAACTATTACATATAAATAAATAAATACATATATATTTAAATATATAAATATATATAATACTTTGAAATTTTGTTTGATATAATATATAATTTAATTTTAAATGATATAAGAGATAATAAAATTTATTAATTAAAATAAATCTATATATACATAAAAAGTATATTAAATATATATTTTGTGATTTCGAAGTAATTTAATAAACAACGGTAACGCACAATTGTCATATTGATTGATAATAAACGAGTTAAAAAGAAACTTATGTAATTTTAAAATAAACGGTGATTCGAAAATGAGTTTTATAAAATTCAGGCTTATTAATAATATAGTTAGATGTTGCTTGTCAAATTTTAAAACTTTTTATATTTTGCTTGGGGGTTGGGAGTGAATGATTAATGTAATTTTTATTTAATAGTTAATGACTGAATTTTATACCATAATGACCGAAATAAATAAAAATAATTACGGTGAAAGTTTAGGATTTTTCCGAAGACTTTTTATCCGTCACTGTTTAACAACGGAGTACGAAATAAAACCCGTAATAAACTGTCGGCAAGATTATTCACACATATTTTATCCTTCAAACTAGTGGGAATATTTTAATTATATTTAGATGCATGCACATTGGTACTGTTTTTGTGATGTTGTGATTTCAAAGAATGCATATATTCATATGCATCGATGTAGTCATATGCATATATTCATACACATGTTCACTTTATGAAACCACCACCACCTTCTATATTTTTCTGCATACTATTAGAAACATATGCTCAAACCAAATCATTCCTACTGCCTTACTAGCTACGTCTACTACTATGATTCCTTTATATCAATTTCGAGTACTACTGCTGCTGTTTGGTTTCGAAGGATCACCAAAAACCTATTTGACTCCCTCCGGTAACCAAGAAACACCATCATCCTTAGCCATTTTTTTTCCCATCAACAACCGTCAGAAATCTATAAGTTTAGCTACAAGGACTGTTGATTCGAGGTCAGAGGTTAAACATAGGCAATCGAAATTGTTAACAAGATATATGTTACACCAACGACAACCATCAAACCCTTCACCTTCCTCCCTAACCTCCATCACCGGCCACCATCGCTTAGTGATCGTGCACCACTTCACCACAACCACCGGCTATAACCCATAACCACCATGAAACCTTCACCATCGAAACCCACTTATGTTTGACGAAACTGCTGCTATATATTTTTGTTAGTCACTAGCCGAATTAAGGTCCAACAATACACAGCTTGTATCCATCATTTATGCTTCAGTTCAACATCACGAAACCATCACTGTTACAGCTGGGTTTGCTGTTTAATTTTTTTTTTTTTGCGTCCAAAACCCAAATTGATGCTACTGTTCGACATGTTTCTTTGTTTTTATGTTTTCGTTTACCGTCTAACCAAAACCATCTCCGCCACCCTCACCAAAACGCCACACCCTACAGCCACCATGGCCACCTCTCTTTCTCTCCCTAACGTCTCTCTCTCTTCATCTAATCAAACGTAAACCACCAAAACCGTCATCAAACTGCTGCAGGTCATTCCCCTTGTTCATGTTTTCCAGCTTCATAAACCACCACTTCAACCACCATAATTCACCACCCATTAAACTATTTTAATGAATATAAAGATGATAGATAATGATGAACGAAGTATTGGTGATAAAGGCGATAATAAATAGCATGATGATGATGGTGAGAAGATGACGATTCAATAATACATGATGATGATGTGCGTATTTTTTTTCTATTGGTTAAAAAAGAAAGAGAAGTAAAAGGAGCCGAATACCTTTTGTAGAGTTGATGATTCACGTGGCATTTTAAGAAAACCTAAAACAAATCGGACTTGTTAATTTTCCCTATGGACCGATTAATACTTACTGCATTATAAATATTCTTGGGCTAAATTAACGTTTGGTGGGTTCCTGACTAAATTGGGCCACTAAGTTCAGTTTCCTAAATTGGGCCTTTAATAAATGTTGATGATTCACGATGAACGGGTTAACTAAAACAGCGAGCTACTTACAACAGAAAAGGAAGTTAGAGTAGATGGTTTAGGGGAGTGTTCGATGTGCGAGAGGTCGCGGGTTCGAGTCCCGTCGGGAGCATTCTTTTTAGACAAAGCTTTAAGGGTATACATAATTACTTTTATTATTATTATTATTATTATTATTATTATTATTATTATTATTATTATTATTATTATTATTATTATTATGTGAACTATTAATTATTGTTATGATTATGAATATTATTATTGTTAAAATTATAATTATTATTACTAATGTCACATTTATATTTATAAGTATTAAAGACGTCATTATCATTAGTATATTTTTTTAAGTATTATTAAAAATTATTATTTATCTTATCATTTAGGTATTATTATTATGATTATGCTTATGCTTATTAATGTTATCATTATTTTTAATTAATATCAGTATTAGTATCATTTTTTTTTTACATTTGTATTATTAACCCATTTATAATTAATATTACTAAACTTTTCATTTAAAAACTGTTATTATCATTATTATAAAATTTATTAATAAAATTATCATTAATAATATTATTATAAGAATCATTAATATTATTATCATTATTATTATTATAATCGCTACTAATATCATTATAATATTGTTATAATTACTATTTTTTTAATAACAAATGAATATATATATATATATATATATATATATATATATATATATATATATATATATATATAATATTTAATACATATGACATGACAAAACTTATATATATATATATATATATATATATATATATATATATATATATATATATTAATAATGAAATATAAAAGTTACTAATATAAAAATTATACCACTAATAATAATATATATATTTGTTCGATTACGGTTATACGTTTTAATATATACACAAATGATATAGGTTCGTGAATCCGAGGTCAACCCTACATTTGTTCAATGCCATCATATGTATTTTTACTATAAAATACAGTATTATGAGTTCATTTGATTCCTTTTTACTCTTTTACATTTTTGGGACTGAGAATACATGCGCTACTTTTACAACTGCTTTATTAAATGCTTTTGAAATACATTTTGAACTGCGAATACATGAAATGCTTTTATAAATGTTTGACGAGATAGACACAAGCAAAACATTCCTCGAATGAATTATGTGGACGTGATAATTGCCACCATTGAATTATGTGGACGTGATAATTGCCACAATTGATATGAATATTTTTTCCCTGATTATTATTGCTTGGTAACCTAAGAATTAGGGAACATCACTAATTTTGAGAATTAGTGCACGCCTAATTGACGCGAATCCTAAAGGTAGCTACCGGGTTTAACACCCCCACCCAGAATGTTCACTAGACGAAAAGGCTAGTGGGCGTGGTGTTTAGTACTTCGAAGTTTATATGATTATTATACAGACGAGATGTTCTGTTTTGGGGATATTATTATGCGCATTGTATGTTAAGGTCGGTTACCAAGCCAAGCTATGAAAGCAATGAAAAGTGAAAGTTATGTATCGAGAGAATGATTTTATACACATGTTATGTGTATGTTATTTTTGTGCACGAGATATGTGTACGGTTACTAAGATTTATGAAAGATGATTTTGTACACGAGAAAGGTGTACTGTTTTTAAAAGATATCGCATGTACATTACAGGTGGGTATAGGATTCGGGCCCATTTGTACCATGCAGCATTTAAATCTTGTGGTCTATCAAAATGATGGATTTTATTGTTTTAAGATAAACCTATGAACTCACCAATCTTTTGGTTGACACTTGAAAGCATGTTTATTCTCAGGTATGAAAGAAATCTTCCGCTGTGCATTTTCTCATTTTAAAGACATTACTTGGAGTCGATCATCGCAATGGGACCAAATGTTGATGACTTCTTCCAGATGGATTAGGACGGGGTATGACATTACTTCCCGACGAAGTAAAAATCTGTGAAAGTGAGTTATAGTCCCACTTTTAAAAATATAATATTTTGGGATGAGAATACATGCAGTTTTGAAAATGATTTACAAAATAGACACAAGTATTGAAACTACATTCTATGTTGAATCGTTATACCGGATATCGCCCTTGTTGAACTTGGTAACCTAAGAATTGGTGTTTATTATAACTGCCACCAATTGACGCGAATCCTAAAGATAGATCTATGGGCCATTGACAAGCCCCAGTCAGAGAATTTGAACTGCTTTAGTACTTCGATATTTATATATGGGGATATTCTAGATGCATTTATTAATGTCGGTTACCAGGTGTTCAACCATACGAATGATTTTTATGCAGATTGCATGTTATTGAAAGATGAAATCTTGTGGTCTATTATTACAATTTTATATATAGGTTAAACCTATAACTCACCAACATTTTTGTTGACGTTTAAAGCATGTTTATTCTCAGGTGATTATTAAGAGCTTCCGCTGTTGCATGCTAATATATGGACAAGATTTGGTGCCAGCATGCTTGTATAATATTGTTTAAAACTGCATTCGAGATTTACTTTGTTGTAACATATTAATATTGTAAACCAATATGTATTGGTAGTGTGTAAGTGTGATATTTTTAGATTATCATTTCTGATAATCTAGGTGGTGTCATTTTAACCTTGTCGATAAAATAAAGGTTATGGTTTGTTTTAAAAACGAATGCAGTCTTTGAAAAACGTCTCATATAGAGGTCAAAACCTCGCAACGAAATCAATTAATATGGAACGTTTATAATCAATATGAACGGGACATTTCATTTTACAACCTTTCTAACCTCTTCAAATGTCTATTTAAATACGCATAATTCAAAGTTTCAAACGCAATCAACTAAACCTCTAATTGAACATATATTCCCACAATCAGATATAATTTCGATCAACATAATAAACAAGCACAAGATAAAGTGAATCGGTAATTATGTACATGTAAATGTAAATCTAACTGATAAGAATCTCAATCTTATTGAAATACTAACTCATCGAACGAACCTTGAATCTTCTTGAAGCCGCTGAAACATCTGTGATATATGTGATTCTTGCCTATTGCTTCTTGAATCTCAATCTTCGGTGATAAAATGCGAGATAGCATAAACCTTTTTGCCTGTTAACTCTAAAAAGGAAGAGTCATTCCCAAGGTTGTAAAAGTCGCGAGTCGGGGACGCATCGGTAGTGACCTAAAAAGGACGCGTCGGCCGAGTCGGGGACGCGTCGGGGACGCATCGTTCGTTGACCAACGTTGACTTTATTAATAACTTCTTAAATATATATTTATATATGTATAAAATAGTTGATTCTGTACCATAAATTTATTAAATAAGAACTTGAATTTAAATACAATCAAACTTCAAACTCAATTAATGTTACCGATTACATAATCAGTCACAGAGAAAAGAGCGGCCCAAAAAATGAAAACAAACCCTAATTTTAAAACATGTCACACCTTGACGAAAATTTGACTGATTTTGACCGTTTTTGACCAACTTTGACCGTCTTTGACAGACTTTGACCTAACTTTTAGCTTTGACCGTCTTTTGAGTCGTTTTCAGAAAAAAAGGGACGAAGAACCCAAAAAAACGACGCATCGGCCGACGCGTCGGCCAAGTCGGCCGACTTTTACAACACTGTTCATTCCTCAAGTTTGATTTGTTTCAAATTGGTCCCTTTACTTTTGCTTAAGCTCTACTTTTTCACTAATTTAAATAAAATTTGCTACAATCATAAGTTAATAAAAAATCTACTTGTTAGTTATCTTTAAAAGTTTTTAACAAGCAAATATGCAAAAGTAGTACTACTACTTCTATCTATTTGAAAAGTAATATGTCAGTTTTAAAAACAACTGAAAATAAAGAAAAAAGTTGTTTAGAAACTATTACTCCGTGTTTATTTTTTACAGGGGTTAATGAATCATGTATATAGTCTATAGTCTATCTTAAGTTATAGTCTATCTTAAGTGTTATGTGAAATTAATAATATAGTACCACTGTGTAAAATAATAGTCTAAAGTTGTGTTTGGCAGACAGCTTCTTGGAGCTTATGAGAGCTTATTAGAGTTTGAGTTTATAATTTTAATAAGCTATAAGTCATAAGCTTTGTTTGGTAGACATAAAAAGTGGAGCTTATGAAAATCATAAGCTCTTACAAAATAAGCTACGGGTGTGTTTGGATGAAAGTAGCTGGAGCTGGAGCTTGTAGCTGGAGCTGGAGCTTATGAGATAGAGGTGGAGCTGGAGCTTATGAGATAGAGGTGGGGCTGGAGCTTATTTTTTAAGCTGGTAGCTGGAGCTTATTATTTTTTATAAGTGTTTGGTAAACTAGCTGGAGTTTATTTTTCTGTTCATAAGCTCTACTTTTATTCATAAGCTACTAAAAGTAGCTTATTTTTTCAGAGCTTATGATTTTCATAAGCTCTATTTTTTTTCTCTACCAAACAAAGCTTATGACTTTGAGCTTATTAAAATCATAAGCTCAAGCTCCTATAAGCTCCCATGAGCTCCAACAAGCTCGTCACCCAAACACACCCTACTTCTAGTAGCTTATGAAAAAAAAAGTAGAGCTTTTGAACTGAAAAATAAGCTCCAGCTAGTTTACCAAACACTTATAAAAATTAATAAGCTCCAGCTACTAGCTTTAAAAATAAGCTCCAGCTCCAACTCCAGCTCCAGCTCTAACTCATAAGCTCCAGCTCCAGCTATAGGGTGTGTTTGGCGCGTAGCTTATTGGAGCTTATGAAAGCTTATGGGAGCTTGAGCTTATGATTTTAATAAGCTTCAAGTCATAAGCTTCGTTTGGCAGACAAAAAAGTAGAGCTTATGAAAATCATAAGCTCTGAAAAAATAAGCTACTTGTAGTAGCTTATGAAAAAAAGTAGAGCTTATGAACTGAAAAAATAAGCTCCATCTAGTTTACCAAACATTTATAAAAAATAATAAGCTCCAGCAACCAGCTTCAAAAATAAGCTCCAGCTCCAGCTCCTGCTCATAAGCTCCAGCTCCAGCTCCAGCTATAAGCTCCAGCTCCAGCTACTTTCGTCCAAACACACCCATAAGCTCAAGCTCCCGCTCCCGCTCCCGCTCCAGCTAGTTTCATCCAAACACACCCTAAAACTATTGATGTGTGTTTTGTAGCTAATAAAATACTATCATAAGCCACGTAGAAAAAATAATAATAAAAAGGGCTGAGAGTTGTTCGCCTTAAAAAAATACTAGCTAGTATTGAAGTTTTTCAGCTTAAAGAATCTCTGTACGACTTAAAATAATCTCATCATGTATGGTTTGAAAATTTACTTTAGCCGTGAAAAATATTACTACAAACAAAATAATTCAGATCACACCTTATTTTTCAAACGGAGAAACCAATTAATAACTTGCTCGATTATTATGTCGATGACATGATGATTACAATAAATGACAGAGATGAACTTTTCACCTTAAAAACAAATTTATCAAATGAATTTGAAATGAAAGATTTGGGAAGACCAAAATACTCCTTATGGATTGATGTTTTATAATCTCAACGGGAAATGTTTATTCGTTGAAAGAAATATTTGCTTGATTACTTGTTGAAACATGAATGATCAACTGTATGCCCGCTGAAGCCCCTGAGATCCCAAACTAAAAGTTGTGTATGGAAGATGGAGCTCAATTTGCAGATAGAAAGAAATATCAAAAGATTGTTGGAAAACTTATTTACTTGACTCACACTCGTCCAGATCTAGCATATGTAGTGAGAGTAGTCACCCAATTTATGCATTAACCTCAACTACATCACATGAAAGCTGTTTGGAGAATCATTTGATACCTCAACGGAACATGCGGGCATGGAGTTTTAATCAAGAATAATGGCCATCTCAAAACCCAAATTTACACTGATGCAGGTTGAGGAGGTGAAAAGGAGATAGAAAATCTACATTCGAATATTTTACCTTGGTCGGCGGAAATTTAATTTCATGGAAAAGTAAAAACAAAAAGTTGTGGCTCTTTCAAGTGCTTAAGCCAAGTTGAGAGGGATAGCATGAGGAGTTCAAGAAGTGTTATGGATCCAAAAGTTACTAACAGTGATCGGATTTTCGGCGAAAGACACTAGCAAAATCATGTGCGACAATGAAGCAACAATCAAGATTTTACAAAATCCAGTTCTACATGACCATACAAAACATGTTGAGATAAATAGACACTCATCAAATAAAATCTCGAAGCAAAAAATCATCTCATTGTCGTTTGTGAGATCTGAAGACCAACTTGCAGATATCTTCACAAAATCAGTAAACATAAGACTCTTTAATGAAGTATTAGTCAAGTTGAATTTTGGAAACTCCCATTATTCAACTTGAGGGAAGTATTATAAAATAAAAGAGAAAGATGGACCTAGGCACGCAACTAACGAATTGTACCAAACTAAATTGTTTCCTATATTAACAAAGGCTCATTGCCTTGTTTATTGATTGTACCGTTAGAGTGTAATCTTATAGATAGCATAGCCATTTCATTGTAAATTACCACTCATTTATTCAATAAAAGCAATACAAGCAATTTTACTTCTCAATTTGAAATAATACTTGGCTGCACTCTTTGCATTGGTGCTTGTGTCGACCATAACCAAAGCATGCAGTCGAAAAACATATATGCTCATTGGTGGTGTCATTTTTAGTGATGTAGTACTTGTTAACGCGTTCACTTTGTTGGTTATATTTTGGTTAGAAGAATTGATATGGTTGTTTTCCCCACATTGGTAGATGGAAGAAAGTGTGGATGACTTGCTTGGTTATGAAGGAGGTCATGGCATACTTCCAACTTACACCGATCAATATACTTTAAGCATTTGATTATTTCTTTCTTTATTACTCTTGTTGAGAGTTGTATTAGTCAAATATTTTATAGAGTGTAGTTGGCTTAAGAGACTCGTATATGTCATTGTAATAATTTGTGATATAGTGAATTTCTCTCTTTGGAGGTCCGTGGTTTTTCACATGTTTTGGAGTTTCCACGTTAAATTCTTTTATCTTTATTTCTTTACCGTTTTTCATTGGCTATGTGTTGGGAGTTAATGAGATCATTTTCCCAACAACTGGTATCACAGCGTCAGGTTTGACGGGGTCTCGATTATAGAAGGTCGGAGTATGCTCTGTGGTCGCAATTTAGTCTGAGCTTCCACATCAGAAACTACTTATATTGATCGTATATGGTAGATTTTTCTGATTCAGAGTAAGTGATGTCATGAATTTGTAGTGGATCTGGTTGCTGGATTTTCTAAAGAGTCACCAATTATATTGGGACTAAACGGATCCTACCTCTCCACTACATCTGTCAGCCAGTTGAAACGTGGGTGAAAATCAGAAAAGTACGGATATGATGTTGAAGTTTAGTCCAATTTTAGCTTGTGGAAGGTTTAAGTCAAAGATATGTTGATTCACTCTGGTTTACACAAGGAATTGAAAGGTAAACCTACATTTTTTTGTGGCAGTGATTCTAGCAGTAAGTTTGATGAAGAAGAATAAGATGATATAGATTTGAGGGCAGCAAATGTGATTTGTTTGTGTCTTGCAAATAACGTGCTTGCAAATGTGCATGGGTTATCAACGGCTAAGGAACATTGAAATAAGTTGGAGCAATTGTACCAGGGCAAGTGTAACAACCCGAGTTTTTCCGTTAAAACTTCCGTTAAATACTCGATGATCGTTAGTTAAATCATACGATTTTCATACGCCGATTTTTTTTCTTCAGAATAGTTAACAGTGGCTACGTGAAACTTTTTCGTATTTAAAGTAATTAAATGCGTACTTGATCCTTAGTGGATTACTTGAATTAATATGTTATATTAATTAGTGAACTTAATTCGGTTGACGAATTAAACTAGAAACGACACGATTAAAGTTAATCGCCTAGAAAACTTTTCAGTTAACGGAACTCAGAAAAACGATAGAATAATTATTGTTAATAATTATTGAACTTATGAAAGAAATTTAATTTATTATTTATTTAATGAATTAAATACGGTGATTATGTTTCAATGACTAGTTAACGTTCCAGAGATTCGGTACGGTTAACGGCACTCGAAACGAACCACGCACGAACGAGCTTTTACACAAAAACGAGCCCGAGACCCGAGCCCGAGGCCACATGGCCGTGACCTCATACCTCATCATCCTTGGTCCCATGATTAGTCCATGGTTGTTGACTATTGGTTTTTAGGCCCATGGTTGTTGACTATTGGTTTTTAGGCCCATGTTTGTTGACTTTTGGTTTTTAGGCACTAAATAACTAGTTAGATAATTCTATATACAATCTTTAATCATTCATTCCATCCTACCTATAAAAAAATTCAGCTCATCCTTCCTCTCCTCCCTCTCTTTCACGTCATATATCACCACCACCAAATTGTAGTGACCCGAACTTTTCCATGTTTATATATATTAATTGAGATTGATATTTACATGATTAAATGTTTCCAACATGTTAAGCAATCAAACTTGTTAAGACTTGATTAATTGAAATAGGTTTCATATAGACAATTGACCACCCAAGTTGACCGGTGATTCACGAACGTTAAAACTTGTAAAAACTATATGATGACATATATATGGATATATATATAGTTAACATGATACTATGATAAGTAAACATATCATTAAGTATATTAACAATGAACTACATATGTAAAAACAAGACTACTAACTTAATGATTTTTAAACGAGACATATATGTAACGATTATCGTTGTAAAGATATTTAATGTATATATATATCATATTAAGAGATATTCATACATGATAATATCATGATAATATAATAATTTAAAATCTCATTTGATATTATAAACATTGGGTTAACAACATTTAACAAGATCGTTAACCTAAAGGTTTCAAAACAACACTTACATGTAACGACTAACGATGACTTAACGACTCAGTTAAAATGTATATACATGTAGTGTTTTAATATGTATTTATACACTTTTGAAAGACTTCAATACACTTATCAAAATACTTCTACTTAATAAAAATGCTTACAATTACATCCTCGTTCAGTTTCATCAACAATTCTACTCGTATGCACCCGTATTCGTACTCGTACAATACACAGCTTTTAGATGTATGTACTATTGGTATATACACTCCAATGATCAGCTCTTAGCAGCCCATGTGAGTCACCTAACACATGTGGGAACCATCATTTGGCAACTAGCATGAAATATCTCATAAAATTACAAAAATATGAGTAATCATTCATGACTTATTTACATGAAAACAAAATTACATATCCTTTATATCTAATCCATACACCAACGACCAAAAACACCTACAAACACTTTCATTCTTCAATTTTCTTCATCTAATTGATCTCTCTCAAGTTCTATCTTCAAGTTCTAAGTGTTCTTCATAAATTCCAAAAGTTCTAGTTTCATAAAATCAAGAATACTTTCAAGTTTGCTAGCTCACTTCCAATCTTGTAAGGTGATCATCCAACCTCAAGAAATCTTTGTTTCTTACAGTAGGTTATCATTCTAATACAAGGTAATAATCATATTCAAACTTTGGTTCAATTTCTATAACTATAACAATCTTATTTCAAGTGATGATCTTACTTGAACTTGTTTTCGTGTCATGATTTTGCTTCAAGAACTTTGAGCCATCCAAGGATCCATTGAAGCTTGATCCATTTTTCTCTTTTCCAGTAGGTTCATCCAAGGAACTTAAGGTAGTAATGATGTTCATAACATCATTCGATTCATACATATAAAGCTATCTTATTCGAAGGTTTAAACTTGTAATCACTAGAACATAGTTTAGTTAATTCTAAACTTGTTCGCAAACAAAAGTTAATCCTTCTAACTTGACTTTTAAAATCAACTAAACACATGTTATATATCTATATGATATGCTAACTTAATGATTTAAAACCTGGAAACACGAAAAACACCGTAAAACCGGATTTACGCCGTCGTAGTAACACCGCGGGCTGTTTTGGGTTAGTTAATTAAAAACTATGATAAACTTTGATTTAAAAGTTGTTATTCGGAGAAAATGATTTTTATTATGAACATGAAACTATATCCAAAAATTATGGTTAAACTCAAAGTGGAAGTATGTTTTCTAAAATGGTCATCTAGACGTCGTTCTTTCGACTGAAATGACTACCTTTACAAAAATGACTTGTAACTTATTTTTCCGACTATAAACCTATACTTTTTCTGTTTAGATTCATAAAATAGAGTTCAATATGAAACCATAGCAATTTGATTCACTCAAAACGGATTTAAAATGAAGAAGTTATGGGTAAAACAAGATTGGATAATTTTTCTCATTTTAGCTACGTGAAAATTGGTAACAAATCTATTCCAACCATAACTTAATCAACTTGTATTGTATATTATGTAATCTTGAGATACCATAGACACGTATACAATGTTTCGACCTATCATGTCGACACATCTATATATATTTCGGAACAACCATAGACACTCTATATGTGAATGTTGGAGTTAGCTATACAGGGTTGAGGTTGATTCCAAAATATATATAGTTTGAGTTGTGATCAATACTGAGATACGTATACACTGGGTCGTGGATTGATTCAAGATAATATTTATCGATTTATTTCTGTACATCTAACTGTGGACAACTAGTTGTAGGTTACTAACGAGGACAGCTGACTTAATAAACTTAAAACATCAAAATATATTAAAAGTGTTGTAAATATATTTTGAACATACTTTGATATATATGTATATATTGTTTTAGGTTCGTGAATCAACCAGTGGCCAAGTCTTACTTCCCGACGAAGTAAAAATCTGTGAAAGTGAGTTATAGTCCCACTTTTAAAATCTAATATTTTTGGGATGAGAATACATGCAGGTTTTATAAATGATTTACAAAATAGACACAAGTACATGAAACTACATTCTATGGTTGAATTATCGAAATCGAATATGCCCCTTTTTATTAAGTCTGGTAATCTAAGAATTAGGGAACAGACACCCTAATTGACGCGAACTCTAAAGATAGATCTATTGGGCCTAACAAACCCCATCCAAAGTACCGGATGCTTTAGTACTTCGAAATTTATATCATATCCGAAGGGTGTCCCGGAATGATGGGGATATTCTTATATATGCATCTTGTTAATGTCGGTTACCAGGTGTTCACCATATGAATGACTTTTATCTCTATGTAGGGGATGTGTATTGAAATATGAAATCTTGTGGTCTATTGTTACGATTTGATATATATAGGTTAAACCTATAACTCACCAACATTTTTGTTGACGTTTAAAGCATGTTTATTCTCAGGTGAATATTAAGAGCTTCCGCTGTTGCATACTAAAATAAGGACAAGATTTGGAGTCCATGTTTGTATGATATTGTGTAAAAACTGCATTCAAGAAACTGATTTCGATGTAACATATTTGTATTGTAAACCATTATGTAATGGTCGTGTGTAAACAGGATATTTTAGATTATCATTATTTGATAATCTACGTAAAGCTTTTTAAACCTTTATTTATGAAATAAAGGTTATGGTTTGTTTTAAAAATGAATGCAGTCTTTGAAAAACGTCTCATATAGAGGTCAAAACCTCGCAATGAAATCAATTAATATGGAACGTTTTTAATCAATAAGAACGGGACATTTCAGTTGGTATCCGAGCGTTGGTCTTAGAGAACCAGAATTTTGCATTAGTGTGTCTTATCGAGTTTGTTAGGATGCATTAGTGAGTCTGGACTTCGACCGTGTTTACTTGAAAAATGATTGCTTAACAAATTTTGTTGGAAACTATATATTTTTAACATGTGAATATTATGTGATATATTAATCTCTTAACGCGTTTGATATTATGTGATAGATGTCTACCTCTAGAACAAGTCCCATTGACTCACCTAATAATAATGAAGAGTCAAATGTAAATTGGAATGATTCGTGGACTGATTCACAAGTTCCCGAAGAGGAACCGGAAGAAGAGTCGGAACCGGAAGAAGAATCGGAACCGGAAGAAGAATCGGAACCGGATGAAGAAATAGAACCGGTGGGGGAAATAATAAAACGGTTAAGTAAAAGAAAATCCTCAACCAACCGACCAAGGTTAATTATGGTCAATGGTGTTTCCGCCAAGGAAGCAAAATATTGGGAGGATTACCAATTCTCCGATGAATCGGATTCCGACGAGAATTCCGATGATGTTATAGAAATTACCCCAACTGAATTTAAAAAGGCAAAAGAAAATAATAAGGGAAAGGGCATAAAAATAGAGAAATCTAATTCCAACCCCGATGAACTTTATATGTATCGTCAACCCCCGAAGTCCTTAAGTTGTAACAATGACCCGGGAACCTCTAAACCACCAGGTTTTTCTAAACCAATGTGGACAACGACGGCTCGTATTAGGGGAACATCATATATCCCTAGAAACTTGGCAAAACGAACCAAAACCGAAGAAGAAGAAGAAACGAGCGAGTCGGAATAAGATAGTTGTATTCGTGTGGTGTAATATATGTAATATAGTGTTCTTATGCTTTATGATATATGTAAAAATTGCTTGTATTAATAAGTATTTTTTTATGAATCTAACTCTTGTCTATTTTACAGTTTAAAAACACAAAATGGATAGACAACCCAATATTTTAAGAGACCTACCTGGAGACATGATTGATGAAATCTTGTCTAGAGTCGGCCAGAATTCCTCGGCACAACTATTTAAGGCGAGATCAGTTTGTAAGACATTCGAAGAACGTTCCAAGAATGTCTTGGTTTATAAGAGACTTTCGTTTGAAAGATGGGGGATATCACATTGGGAAACCCATAAGTTACGATGTGTTTACTTTGACGCATATATTGCGGGGAACCCAAATGCTATTTTACGCAACGGGTTAAGAAATTATTTTGACTCAATATATCCGAATATTGGACTTCGTGATTTAGAAAAAGCGGCTAACATGCAACATAAAGAAGCATGTTATGCTTACGAATTAGTAATGTTCGCTTCTCACCAAAGTGAGAACAAGAACATCGGGCTACAACTATTAAACAAAACGTTTCCACAAGTGACGGAGTCGGTAATTGGGGTAAGAAATGAGGTTTTTAGATTATTACGGGACTGTTGGACATTACGTAACCCTCGTCCCTTTGACGACGTTACAACACGCTGTCTTATCAACGGCCATAACGGTTATGTTGCACAAGACCAAGGATGGGAAGTAGTCCTAGTAAAACCAGAATGCATGACTTGTTTCTGGACGTATGAATTACATGTCTTTATTGCCTTTGCTGAACGACTTGTGTACTAGCTAGAATTATCTTCACAACTATCTTGTATCAAAGTTATTGTGTGCTATATTTCATGCTTTATGTAAAATAAGCGGTATTGTAAGTTTGTAAAATATTGTATAAAAGTTTGAACGCGAAATATTATTATAATCAGTTTTTCATATAGAATTGTAGTAGTTGAATTGTATATTAGCTACTAAGTATGAACTTAACGGGTAGGTACTACCCGAATTTAAACTTATAAAACGCTAATATGAAGAAAAAGCTTTTATAAATGAGTTCATATTATGCTACGAAATACTATTAACTACTCTTAATATTCTGTATGATTAACTTGTTCCATTTAACTATTTTGAAGGAAATGGCACCGACTACTCGACACACCGTGAATATGAATGAAGAGGAATTCCGTACTTTTCTAGCTTCAAACATAGCCGCAGTACAGGCTGCGCTACATACCAACAATAACCTTGGATCTAGCAGTACAGGAAATCGTGTAGGATGCACCTACAAAGAATTCACTGCCTGCAAACCTTTGGAATTTGATGGAACCGAAGGGCTGATCGGATTGAAACGGTGGACCGAGAAGGTCGAATCGGTGTTTGCCATAAGTAAGTGTACTGAAGAGGACAAAGTAAAGTACGCTACGCATACCTTCACAGGTTCTGCGTTAACATGGTGGAATACCTATCTAGAGCAAGTGGGACAAGATGATGCGTACGCACTACCGTGGTCAGCATTCAAGCACTTGATGAACGAGAAGTACCGTCCCAGAACTGAGGTCAATAAGCTCAAGACAGAACTCAGAGGGTTACGAACCCAAGGATTTGATATTACCACGTACGAAAGACGATTCACAGAATTGTGCCTATTGTGTCCGGGAGCATTCGAAGATGAGGAAGAGAAGATCGACGCGTTTGTGAAAGGATTACCGGAAAGAATCCAAGAAGATATAAGTTCACACGAGCCCGCCTCCATACAACAGGCATGTAGAATGGCTCACAAACTCGTGAACCAAATTGAAGAAAGAATTAAAGAACAGACTGCTGAAGAGGCCATTGTGAAGCAAGTCAAAAGAAAGTGGGAGGAAAACGGTGATAAGAATCACCAATACAACAACAACAGCAATTACAACAATAATCGCAACAATTATCCCAACAATCGCAACATCAATCGCAACTACAACAAACGGCCTAACAACAACAACAACAACAACAGCAACTACAACAATCATCCCAACAACAATAATAACCGCAACAACAACAACAATCAGAAGCAGCTATGCCAAAGGTGTGAAAAGAATCACTCGGTGTTCTGCACCAAATTTTGCAACAAGTGTAAAAGAAATGGTCATAGCGCGGCGAAGTGTGAGGTCTACGGACCAGGGGTTAATAGAACGAAAGGAACAAATGGTGTCGGAACGAGTAATGGCGGAGCAAGTAGTGTCGGAGCAAGTTATGCCAATGTAGTTTGTTATAAATGTGGAAAACCGGGCCACATTATTAGAAATTTCCCGAACCAGGAGAACACGAATGGACAAGGCCGCGGAAGAGTTTTCAATATTAATGCGGCAGAGGCACAAGAAGACCCGAAGCTTGTTACGGGTACGTTTCTTATTGACAATAAATCTGCTTACGTTTTATTTGATTCGGGTGCGGATAGAAGCTATATGAGTAGAGATTTTTGTGCTAAATTAAGTTGTCCATTGACGCCTTTGGATAGTAAATTTTTACTCGAATTAGCAAATGGTAAATTAATTTCAGCAGATAATATATGTCGGAATCGAGAAATTAAATTGGTTAGCTAAACATTTAAGATTGATTTGATACCAGTAGAGTTAGGGAGTTTTGATGTGATAATCGGTATGGACTGGTTGAAAGAAGTGAAAGCGGAGATCGTTTGTTACAAAAATGCAATTCGCATTATACGAGAAAAAGGAAAACCCTTAATGGTGTACGGAGAAAAGGGCAACACGAAGCTACATCTTATTAGTAATTTGAAGGCACAAAAACTAATAAGAAAAGGTTGCTATGCTGTTCTAGCACACGTCGAGAAAGTACAAACTGAAGAAAAGAGCATCAATGATGTTCCCGTCGCAAAAGAATTTCCCGATGTATTTCCGAAAGAATTACCGGGATTACCCCCACATCGATCCGTTGAATTTCAAATAGATCTTGTACCAGGAGCTGCACCAATAGCTCGTGCTCCTTACAGACTCGCACCCAGCGAGATGAAAGAACTACAAAGCCAATTACAAGAACTTTTAGAGCGTGGTTTCATTCGACCAAGCACATCACCGTGGGGAGCTCCTGTTTTGTTTGTCAAGAAGAAAGATGGTACATTCAGGTTGTGTATCGACTACCGAGAGTTGAACAAACTTACCATCAAGAACCGCTACCCACTACCGAGAATCGACGACTTATTTGATCAACTACAAGGCTCGTCTGTTTATTCAAAGATTGACTTACGTTCCGGGTATCATCAAATGCGGGTGAAAGAAGATGATATTCCAAAGACTGCTTTCAGAACACGTTACGGTCATTACGAGTTTATGGTCATGCCGTTTGGTTTAACTAATGCACCAGCTGTGTTCATGGACCTTATGAACCGAGTGTGTGGACCATACCTTGACAAGTTTGTCATTGTTTTCATTGATGACATACTTATTTACTCAAAGAATGACCAAGAACACGGTGAACATTTGAGAAAGGTGTTAGAAGTATTGAGGAAGGAAGAATTGTACGCTAAGTTTTCAAAGTGTGCATTTTGGTTGGAAGAAGTTCAATTCCTCGGTCACATAGTGAACAAAGAAGGTATTAAGGTGGATCCGGCAAAGATAGAAACTGTTGAAAAGTGGGAAACCCCGAAAACTCCGAAACACATACGCCAGTTTTTAGGACTAGCTGGTTACTACAGAAGGTTCATCTAAGACTTTTCCAGAATAGCAAAACCCTTGACTGCATTAACGCATAAAGGGAAGAAATTTGAATGGAATGATGAACAAGAGAAAGCGTTTCAGTTATTGAAGAAAAAGCTAACTACGGCACCTATATTGTCATTGCCTGAAGGGAATGATGATTTTGTGATTTATTGTGATGCATCAAAGCAAGGTCTCGGTTGTGTATTAATGCAACGAACGAAGGTGATTGCTTATGCGTCTAGACAATTGAAGATTCACGAACAAAATTATACGACGCATGATTTGGAATTAGGCGCGGTTGTTTTTGCATTAAAGACTTGGAGGCACTACTTATATGGGGTCAAAAGTATTATATATACCGACCACAAAAGTCTTCAACACATATTTAATCAGAAATAACTGAATATGAGGCAGCGTAGGTGGATTGAATTATTGAATGATTACGACTTTGAGATTCGTTACCACCCGGGGAAGGCAAATGTGGTAGCCGATGCCTTGAGCAGGAAGGACAGAGAACCCATTCGAGTAAAATCTATGAATATAATGATTCATAATAACCTTACTACTCAAATAAAGGAGGCGCAACAAGGAGTTTTAAAAGAGGGAAATTTAAAGGATGAAATACCCAAAGGATCGGAGAAGCATCTTAATATTCGGGAAGACGGAACCCGGTATAGGGCTGAAAGGATTTGGGTACCAAAATTTGGAGATATGAGAGAAATGGTACTTAGAGAAGCTCATAAAACCAGATACTCAATACATCCTGGAACGGGGAAGATGTACAAGGATCTCAAGAAACATTTTTGGTGGCCGGGTATGAAAGCCGATATTGCTAAATACGTAGGAGAATGTTTGACGTGTTCTAAAGTCAAAGCTGAGCATCAGAAACCATCAGGTCTACTTCAACAACCCGAAATCCCGGAATGGAAATGGGAAAACATTACCATGGATTTCATCACTAAATTGCCAAGGACTGCAAGTGGTTTTGATACTATTTGGGTAATAGTTGATCGTCTCACCAAATCAGCACACTTCTTGCCAATAAGAGAAGATGACAAGATGGAGAAGTTAGCACGACTGTATTTGAAGGAAGTCATCTCCAGACATGGAATACCAATCTCTATTATCTCTGATAGGGATGGCAGATTTATTTCAAGATTCTGGCAGACATTACAGCAAGCATTAGGAACTCGTCTAGACATGAGTACTGCCTATCATCCACAAACTAATGGGCAGAGCGAAAGGACGATACAAACGCTTGAAGACATGCTACGAGCATGTGTTATTGATTTCGGAAACAGTTGGGATCGACATCTACCGTTAGCAGAATTTTCCTACAACAACAGCTACCATTCAAGCATTGAGATGGCGCCGTTTGAAGCACTTTATGGTAGAAAGTGCAGGTCTCCGATTTGTTGGAATGAAGTGGGGGATAGACAGATTACGGGTCCGGAGATTATACAAGAAACTACCGAGAAGATCATCCAAATTCAACAACGGTTGAAAACCGCCCAAAGTCGACAAAAGAGCTACGCTGACATTAAAAGAAAAGATATAGAATTTGAAATTGGAGAGATGGTCATGCTTAAAGTTGCACCTTGGAAAGGCGTTGTTCGATTTGGTAAACGAGGGAAATTAAATCCAAGGTATATTGGACCATTCAAGATTATTGATCGTGTCGGACCAGTAGCTTACCGACTTGAGTTACCTCAACAACTCGCGGCTGTACATAACACTTTCCACGTCTCAAATTTGAAGAAATGTTTTGCTAAAGAAGATCTCACTATTCCGTTAGATGAAATCCAAATCAACGAAAAACTTCAATTCATCGAAGAACCCGTCGAAATAATGGATCGTGAGGTTAAAAGACTTAAGCAAAACAAGATACCAATTGTTAAGGTTCGATGGAATGCTCGTAGAGGACCCGAGTTCACCTGGGAGCGTGAAGATCAGATGAAGAAGAAATACCCTCATCTATTTCCAGAAGATTCGTCAACACCTTCAACAGCTTAAAATTTCGGGACGAAATTTATTTAACGGGTAGGTACTGTAGTGACCCGAACTTTTCCATGTTTATATATATTAATTGAGATTGATATTTACATGATTAAATGTTTCCAACATGTTAAGCAATCAAACTTGTTAAGACTTGATTAATTGAAATAGGTTTCATATAGACAATTGACCACCCAAGTTGACCGGTGATTCACGAACGTTAAAACTTGTAAAAACTATATGATGACATATATATGGATATATATATAGTTAACATGATACTATGATAAGTAAACATATCATTAAGTATATTAACAATGAACTACATATGTAAAAACAAGACTACTAACTTAATGATTTTTAAACGAGACATATATGTAACGATTATCGTTGTAAAGATATTTAATGTATATATATATCATATTAAGAGATATTCATACATGATAATATCATGATAATATAATAATTTAAAATCTCATTTGATATTATAAACATTGGGTTAACAACATTTAACAAGATCGTTAACCTAAAGGTTTCAAAACAACACTTACATGTAACGACTAACGATGACTTAACGACTCAGTTAAAATGTATATAAATGTAGTGTTTTAATATGTATTTATACACTTTTGAAAGACTTCAATACACTTATCAAAATACTTCTACTTAATAAAAATTCTTACAATTACATCCTCGTTCAGTTTCATCAACAATTCTACTCGTATGCACCCGTATTCGTACTCGTACAATACACAGCTTTTAGATGTATGTACTATTGGTATATACACTCCAATGATCAGCTCTTAGCAGCCCATGTGAGTCACCTAACACATGTGGGAACCATCATTTGGCAACTAGCATGAAATATCTCATAAAATTACAAAAATATGAGTAATCATTCATGACTTATTTACATGAAAACAAAATTACATATCCTTTATATCTAATCCATACACCAACGACCAAAAACACCTACAAACACTTTAATTCTTCAATTTTCTTCATCTAATTGATCTCTCTCAAGTTCTATCTTCAAGTTCTAAGTGTTCTTCATAAATTCCAAAAGTTCTAGTTTCATAAAATCAAGAATACTTTCAAGTTTGCTAGCTCACTTCCAATCTTGTAAGGTGATCATCCAACCTCAAGAAATCTTTGTTTCTTACAGTAGGTTATCATTCTAATACAAGGTAATAATCATATTCAAACTTTGGTTCAATTTCTATAACTATAACAATCTTATTTCAAGTGATGATCTTACTTGAACTTGTTTTCGTGTCATGAATTTGCTTCAAGAACTTTGAGCCATCCAAGGATCCATTGAAGCTAGATCCATTTTTCTCTTTTCCAGTAGGTTCATCCAAGGAACTTAAGGTAGTAATGATTTTCATAACATCATTCGATTCATACATATAAAGCTATCTTATTCGAAGGTTTAAACTTGTAATCACTAGAACATAGTTTATTTAATTCTAAACTTGTTCGCAAACAAAAGTTAATCCTTCTAACTTGACTTTTAAAATCAACTAAACACATGTTCTATATCTATATGATATGCTAACTTAATGATTTAAAACCTGGAAACACGAAAAACACCGTAAAACCGGATTTACGCCGTCGTAGTAACACCGCGGGCTGTTTTGGGTTAGTTAATTAAAAACTATGATAAACTTTGATTTAAAAGTTGTTATTCTGAGAAAATGATTTTTATTATGAACATGAAACTATATCCAAAAATTATGGTTAAACTCAAAGTGGAAGTATGTTTTCTAAAATGGTCATCTAGACGTCGTTCTTTCGACTGAAATGACTACCTTTACAAAAACAACTTGTAACTTATTTTTCCGACTATAAACCTATACTTTTTCTGTTTAGATTCATAAAATAGAGTTCAATATGAAACCATAGCAATTTGATTCACTCAAAACGGATTTAAAATGAAGAAGTTATGGGTAAAACAAGATTGGATAATTTTTCTCATTTTAGCTACGTGAAAATTGGTAACAAATCTATTCCAACCATAACTTAATCAACTTGTATTGTATATTATGTAATCTTGAGATACCATAGACACGTATACAATGTTTCGACCTATCATGTCGACACATCTATATATATTTCGGAACAACCATAGACACTCTATATGTGAATGTTGGAGTTAGCTATACAGGGTTGAGGTTGATTCCAAAATATATATAGTTTGAGTTGTGATCAATACTGAGATACGTATACACTGGGTCGTGGATTGATTCAAGATAATATTTATCGATTTATTTCTGTACATCTAACTGTGGACAACTAGTTGTAGGTTACTAACGAGGACAGCTGACTTAATAAACTTAAAACATCAAAATATATTAAAAGTGTTGTAAATATATTTTGAACATACTTTGATATATATGTATATATTGTTTTAGGTTCGTGAATCAACCAGTGGCCAAGTCTTACTTCCCGACGAAGTAAAAATCTGTGAAAGTGAGTTATAGTCCCACTTTTAAAATCTAATATTTTTGGGATGAGAATACATGCAGGTTTTATAAATGATTTACAAAATAGACACAAGTACATGAAACTACATTCTATGGTTGAATTATCGAAATCGAATATGCCCCTTTTTATTAAGTCTGGTAATCTAAGAATTAGGGAACAAACACCCTAATTGACGTGAACTCTAAAGATAGATCTATTGGGCCTAACAAACCCCATCCAAAGTACCGGATGCTTTAGTACTTCGAAATTTATATCATATCCGAAGGGTGTCCCGGAATGATGGGGATATTCTTATATATGCATCTTGTTAATGTCGGTTACTAGGTGTTCACCATATGAATGACTTTTATCTCTATGTAGGGGATGTGTATTGAAATATGAAATCTTGTGGTCTATTGTTACGATTTGATATATATAGGTTAAACCTATAACTCACCAACATTTTTGTTGACGTTTAAAGCATGTTTATTCTCAGGTGAATATTAAGAGCTTCCGCTGTTGCATACTAAAATAAGGACAAGATTTGGAGTCCATGTTTGTATGATATTGTGTAAAAACTGCATTCAAGAAACTGATTTCGATGTAACATATTTGTATTGTAAACCATTATGTAATGGTCGTGTGTAAACAGGATATTTTAGATTATCATTATTTGATAATCTACGTAAAGCTTTTTAAACCTTTATTTATGAAATAAAGGTTATGGTTTGTTTTAAAAATGAATGCAGTCTTTGAAAAACGTCTCATATAGAGGTCAAAACCTCGCAACGAAATCAATTAATATGGAACGTTTTTAATCAATAAGAACGGGACATTTCACAAATCACCATAAAAAGCTGCTCAATTGCTCTTGCTCGTTTGATCATTCTTGTTTCAATCGTCGTTCTCTACGCGCTAGTATAAACAATTTGTGTTTTGAGGTATAATTACACTAACCTCAATTCAATTAAATCTAATTTTATTCAATTACATAGTGTAATCAAGTCTAGTGCTCAATTGATTGTGTTTTTACTTGTTGTTAGTCGCTAATTTGATCAACTGATATCGTTTACATGAAAAACGAATTGTATTCTCAAGGATCTGATGAGAGTTGACTTTTGATCTGATCATGTATCATGTTTAGATGTTTAGCTTTCGAAAAACTATTAACTTTATGTAACACCCCTTTTTCCCGTATATGATATATAGGCGTATTGTGTATGTACGACTAGCGTATGAAGGATTTGATACATGTTCGTGTTTTAAAGTTCATATATGCGAGAAGTGATCAGGCCACGGCTAAGGTCGTGGCGCGACAATTAACCAGAATCAGAATCAGGAGGCATGGTAAGATAGGCACCAGACCACGGCCAGGGTCGCGGCACGAGAATCTGGGCCGCGGCGCGGCAATTCAAGTGATCCAGTTTCAGGAGACAAGACAAAACAGTCCCAAATCGAGGCAAAGGTCGCGGCGCGACGATTAAGGTCGCGGCGCGGCGTTCTGGGCGGACTGGCACCTGATTTTTGTAATATTAAATAAGGTTCGAGGGCATTTTGGTCATTTCGTGTGTGAGCCAGATTGGGATCTTAAATCCCATCCATCCACTTCATTTCCTTTTATCTTTTTCCTTTTCTTCTTCATTTTCTCTCAAAACTCAAACACCCCAATTGATTCAAAGGGTTTTTTAGAAAGGAAGAAGCGGGTTTTGATCGAAAGCGTAAGAGACAAGTTTGTTCTCCTCGTTCTTAGCTACAAGGTGATACTAACGGTAAGCTCTAACTCCGAATTTTATTTTCGCGTTCACCATTCAAATTTGGGGCTTTTGGCTTGTATGTTCATAGATGGAACCCATTTAGTTGTTAATTGAAGATTAACACCAAGATTCGGGTTTATTGTTGTTATTGGCAGGTTTTGGGTTTGGTGAATAAGTGTAAGTTTGTAAGACTTGCAAATGGGTGTAATCACTAGTATTTAGTGATTATTGAGGTGTTGGAAGCCTTTAGGGTTCATTCGGTTGACTAATTTTGAAATGGGTCAAAATTAGGGTTTTGGTGTCAATTTGGGCAAGACAAGTGTTTAACACTTGTGTTCGAGTTTAATTGGCATATTAGGACCATTCTCACTTGTGTTAGTGATTATTGGTTAGTTTTGGCGCGGTTTGAGCTTGGAGTGCAATTCGGGTCGAAATTGCGCAAATTGTCAATTTGGGTTGATTTGTAAATCCACCCTAATTGTGTTGTTGTATTTGTGATTAATGGAATAGGTACTTTCCTTTGGCGAGTTGCAGAATTGGATTTGCACTTCATCGAGGCGTTAAGGTGAGTGTAAATTTACTATGCACATGTGTATGTGTAAAATGGGTGCGTGTGTGTAGGGTAACCCTTGTTCGGGTTTACTCTATGTTCGTGTGGGAGAATGGACCTTGTGCTTTGGGTCCATGTAATACGCTTATGCGTTGTGGATTTTTACCCTTGGTGTTGTGAATTGGCTAGCATTTTGGATAACCCTTTTGGCGATGGGTTGCTAGCATTTGTTGTTGAGGAAATGAATCTCGGTTAGTGTGGATTCATGATGACTCGGGTTGTTTCGGTCATCTTGGTGATGAGGTGGTGAATTTCGGGTTGTGCGAATTCACTAAGGCTCGGGTAGTTCGGCCAACCTCGGTTGTAGAAGTGGTGAAGGAAGTGAATCTCGGGTAGTGCGAATTCACTAAGGCTTGGGTAGTTCGGCCGACCTTCATGTGGTTTGGGTTAAGGGGTTAACCTTATTTGTTGTTGTTGATTATATTTATTGTATACACGTATATACTTATTGTTGTGTTGTAGCTAATCTTGTGACATTAGCTTGGCGATTACGTAGCGTGTAGCTACTTTGTGTATTGTACCATTTTGTAGTTTGTTTACCATGCGGAGACGGTATGTGTTATTTTGATGCTTGGTGATGCGTAGCCATTTTATGCATATGTATGTGTATAGTATCTTTACATTCACTAAGCATTAGCTTACCCTCTCGTTGTTGATATTTATTATAGGTTCGCGTGCTTGGCGGCTCAGGTAAGCTTGGGGATTAGAGATCTTGGCTAGGTTGCTTTAGAAGATCTTGCTTTTGTACTTGATTAGGATTTGGGTAGTGTAGTCCCAAATCACCATGCTCGGTTTTGTGTAAACGTAACTAGTCGGGTCATAATGATTATAACCGGTTTATGATTTAACTAGCGTATTATTGTTTTAAGAAGTTTAACTTATTGTTGTACGTTTTAGGTTAGTTGAACTTACTTTGATGAAAATACGTTTTGGAAATTTGTGTAATGGGACCTAAAGTATTATTTAACGTGTATTAAAAGGAAAAAATTTTATAGGCATGTTTTAATACCGGTTGGGTTAGTACAAGTGGTATCAGAGCATGGTCTAAGGGATTTAGGTGACTTGAGATAGGTGCCTAGACTTAGACTTTTGTGTGTGCTTAATTGTTGCGGGAGTTGTAGGTGAACGGGTCGGAACAGATTATAGTTAGTGCCTTGTTTGTAGGTGGACTAACGTTTATGTTAATATGTGGATTCTATTAATATATTATTGTGTTGTGTTGGTTTATATCATCGAGCGAGGCGGTCGTTGTACTAACGAGTCGATACGGCGTGTGCGTGTAATAAGGACTTGCAAACCTTATTACGGGTGCAAATAGTGTCAAACAAGTGATGTACGACGGGTGTTGAGCAAGATGGGGCGGTGTTGTGCGTATGGTTTTATACGTTCGTGGACTAATCGTTTTGCATTCTTTAGAATGGCGACTTGAAACGAGATCTAGGCGAATGATGAGGAGTTTGATACTAGAGTTGCGGCCGCCATTGCGGAGCAAATGGGTGCGTTGGAAGAAAGAATGGATAGGAGGTATTCCGAATTTCGGGGTAGTAGTGAAATGGAGCGTTGTCTTAAGAGCTTCATGAGAACTAAACCTCCGATGTACGATGGGAAACCGGATCCTTTGGTAAGCACAATTTGGATCTCGGATGTCGAAGGGTGTTTTTGTACTATTGAATGCCCTTCCGAGAAAAAGACAAGACTCGCTACTAGTTTGTTGCGGGGTAGGGCAAAGGATTGGTTGGATGGTAAGATTGATCTAGTCGGTGGTGAACCGTTTATGGCGTTATCGTGGGACGAGTTTAAGAAGTAATTCTTCGAGGAGTTCCGGACTTCAGCCGATTTGTCGGAAATGCGAAATGAGTTGCGAAATTTGCAACAAGGATCGATGGACTTGAATACTCTAAAGACGACCTTTATGTCGAAGGCTCATTTTTTCCCGGAGTATATTGGGAATGATCGGATGTTGATGGAAGATTTCTATCGGACTTTGAATGATGAGTTGCAGGGAAAAATTAGCGTTGGCCAAGTGAACTCGTTTGTGGAGTTATTTAACATGGCTAGAGGTTTTGAATCTTATTCGCGATCGAAGGTTAGGGAGCTTTCAAGTAAGAGAAGGGTTGATTCGTATGGTGCTTCAAGTAAGAAAACTAAGGGCGCGAGTGCGAGTATGGGTAACGTGGAGAAAGGTTCGACGAGTTCTCATGAGCCTAGATGTTTCAATTGTGGTGTTAGGGGCCACAAGTTATGGGAATGCACAATGCCGAGAAGTGATGACGGAATGTGCTACTATTGTCATAAAGAGGGACATCGCAAGCCGGATTGTCCCGAGTTGGCGGCGGCGAATGCCGCAAGGAGATGTTAAGGTATGTTTCGTTTTAATAAATATGTCCTTTGGATATTTATTATGTGTCGTTGTGTACGAATTTGTTGAAAGCATTTGTGTTTTGCATATTTTGTTATGGGTGACGTTCCTAGTGGAACTACCCTATGGTGACGTTTTGATTGGTGGACGAAGGGCATGAGACTTGGTGCAACCAAGCATTCCTTCGTGTTTGAGAATTGTTTCTACCAAGCCATATGTGTGGGCTTTGGTGTTTGGATGTTAGAGCGTGTTCGCTCTCGTGTTGAAGTTGATGAACCGTGAGGTTCGGCGGGTGGATGAAACCCTTGAGATCGAGTGTTTTAAATCTCGATTATGAATTTGTGAAGGAGTCTACATGACGGAATGATAGGTGCCTCTTTTATACCTACAAACGTGGTGTTCGACTCCGATGGTGTTTCGGTTACATTGTACTTTGGGTACCGGAGAGAAACCCTTAGGTACATGAGTGACTAGGTGGGAAAATTGACAAACGATAGCAATCGGATGATTATGAGGGTAAGGTTTGTGTAAATTGTGGTGAACTCTTCGTTCGGAGTGGTTAAGGATTTGTTAAGATCCTTTATGTGCTCGAGATTGGAGAAAGATGTAGTGATGGGTCGTGTGAACCCAATTGTTAGTAAAGTCTACCTTTGGTAGCATTGTACGGGTGTATAAGATGCGGTTATGGGACGTAGTTCCAAGTGCGGGAGTTACACTCCCGCACGAGGAGGTTTTAGTGTGTAAGACCCAATTATTTCATTGTACATATGTGAAATTAAGTTATTCAAGTTGTGGGATTTTCTTTTTATATTTTAAAAAGAGAAAAGAATTCTGCCTAGGCTATCTGCGCGCCGGGCCGAATTATGGCGCGCCGCGCCATTACGGGCTGACAGCTCATCTCTTGCTTTTAAATGAGATATTTTAAGGGCTTTTTGGTAAATTCACATGGGACCCGACTTTAAGGCTTGGGATCAGTTGTTGGAGTCTCATTTACTCCATTTCCATCTACCTTATCACTTTCCATTAAATCCTAGAGAGAGAGGAAGTTCTAGAGTGAGAGAGCTCCATTAAAGGAAGAAGGAGGTTGAATCGGGTCTTAGTGCGAGTTCTAAAGTCGTTCATCTTCCCTCTAGCTATGTTTTGGTGGTAGTGGTATGCTCTAATCTTGATTTCTTGATTTTATTTTGATTAAGAGTTAGGGTTTGGGGTAGATGATGAACTTAAAACCCATTTGTGGGTGAATTGGGGGTTTTGGGTGAAATTGGGTCGAGTAGACTCAAAGATGACTAACTAGGGTTTTCAAAGTGTTAAATTGATGTTTATGAACTTAAATTAGTTAGTAAATTGCTAGCACACCTATATATATGTAAATGGGCGTTGTGTGGGTTAGTGGATGACCCGAAATGGGTATGTTGACTTTAATTGGTCAAATGGGTCAAAATGGACCTAAGTTAGTTAATGTTTGTGATTAATGCATAAACCTAGTGTTGAAATGTGTTTTAAACCTATCTTGGCTAATGTTAGGGTTTTGGGTGTGAGTTGACTCAATTTTAGGGTTAAGTGTCCAAATGGGTCAAAATGACCTAGTGATGGTGAGTGTTGCGAGTTTGACCAACTTGAATGGGTGTTGATTATGTGTACATTGTAATAGGTGTGTTACCTTGAAGTTTCAAGCTTGGTTTATCGATTCACCGAAGGCGTAAGGTGAGTGGAATGATTATACATGTGTGTATATAATGTATCCATTTGTAGGGCGGGGGATGGGGCTGGGTATACGTGTCTATACCACCAAGAGTTAGTGATATATTTCGTTGTACACTAACGATGGATATTTCATTGTCCAAATCGCCCAAGAGTTAGTGATGTATTTTGTTGTACACCAACGATTGCTTGAACGGATATTTCATTGTCCGTGTCGCTTAGGGGTTAGTGATACATTTCGTTGTACACTAACGGTTGTTACGAACACCGATGGGAAATTCGAAGTACCATTCCCTTGTGTTATTGGTTAACCATGATTACGCGTTGTAGTGTAGCATGTTAAATTATTCGGGTTATATATATGCTATTGTTGCGCTAGCTTGTGATCTTGGAGGGTTTAGAGTTATACTTGCGATGGTATGCTATATATATTGCTAGCGTGTATGAGGTATTTGTGTAAGTGCTTTGCAAGTAGGTATATTATATATGTATATGTATAATTATTGCATTCACTAAGCGTTAGCTTACCCTCTCGTTGTTTACCTTTTGAGGATCCGGCTTGGATAAGGGCAAAGGTATTCGCTTGGATTAGTGGCTCGGGGATTATAGCTTTTGGAAGTTCGACCGAGACTTGGGTAGTTTAACCCCAAACACCATGCTCGATGTGTCGTTTGGGATTTAAACTTTTTGTGGTGGAAACTCGCGTTATGTATTAAACTTGTAATTTGGGTCGTGTTGGGCCCGCTTCATAAAACTAATTTTATTAATGGAACGTGTTAGTTTTACATGTATAAGTATGTGGTTGAAAGCGTTTTGTCTAATTATGTCGGGAAAAGGTCAAACATTTTCGTGTAATTGACTTCCGGAGACAGCGGGCTGTCCAGGTGATTCCGCGCGCCGCACGAATACCCGGCGCGCCGCGCCACCAACTGAACAGCATATTTTTGTTTATTTCACATTTTACGCGGGTTGTTCGTGGTTTGGTTTGGGTTGTTACATAGTGTGAGATTTCGGATGACATTTTAGTAGATCCGAAATTTGTGACGGGGCCTAGATTTGGTCGATTTGTGGAAGAGTACAATTTCGGTTAAATTGTACTTATGATTTTTGGAATTGAATTATCACCAAGGTGATAATGTGGCGAATCTCGTTGAGAGATAATGGGCGTGTTTGACGAGCAAGGTGAGATCCCTCGGTTAAGGGACGTGTGTGTGTCAGATTCTCTTTTAGAGAATTATTGTGTTGTGCCTATGTGCGATATAGATGGTACTTGCTCGATTGTGGTAGCGTTGTGTACACGTACGTGTGATGCGTGTTCAAGGATTTCCAAGTGAGTGGAATAATTATATGCGTGCATATATGATGTATTTATTTATGAAGTATGAGTTGTGAAGTGTCGATGTGTTAAGACACCACTTCTCACATGGCGAGTGAAGTGTCGATGTGTTAAGACGCCACTCGGGAGTGAAGCATCGATGTGTTAAGATGCCATTTCGAGGGATGTAACGAGTGAAGTGTCGACGTGTTAAGACACCACTCATTGGTTTGATTGACATGTGGTATCGTCGCGGTGTTCAAGACACCACATTGTCATGGGGGTGAGTTATTCGTGGTGTTTAAGACATCACCCAGGGAATTAGTGTACGCGGTGTTAAGTATATTTGTGATGCCTCATACAAAACCATCGTGTACGATTCATCAACAACAAGATCATTACAAGGTTAAACACTATACGCTGTTTCAAAATAAGTTAGCATTCATGAATAAAGGTGACGTTTTAACCAACGTCAAATGTTTAACAACCAAAAGTATGCTTCTATGAAGAGCAAGCAATAATAGTACGTGACCCATAGGTCGTTACAAATACATCATTTCAAAAGTAATATAGTTTGAATGCAAGATAAAATGTTTCATGCGGTGACATCTCTATCAAAGGCAGCGGAAGTCTACAAGGCATGACTAGTACAACGGAAGCAAGCAAACCTTAAGCACCTGAGAAAAACATGCTTAAAACATCAACACAAAGGTTGGTGAGCTATAGTTTAAGTATAACAGTAATGTAAGGTAGGCCACGAGATTTCAGTGCTTCAACAGCGTTTCAAAACAGTATGAAAAGTATATGTATAACCGTGGGCACTTGGTAACTAACTTAACGTTTATAACCCCCTGATAGTACACTTGGCGAGTGCGTATGTTTACGAAGTATTAAACACCCGTTAAATGCTAGCGCTACTAGCCCGAGTGGGGATGTCAAACCCTATGGATCCATATCTAAGATTCGCGTTCACCGGTTCAAAAACCAATGACTAAACGTTACCGAGCTAAGGGGAAAGTTTATGCCATTGTATAACCCACACATATATAAAGTTTAAGTACTCATGCCTAGTATGTAAAACGTAAAATGCGCATGTATTCTCAGTTCCCAAAATAGTTAAAGTAAAAAGGGATGCTATAACTCACAGTGATAAAGTAGTAAAAGTCGATACGCGGTAAAGTAAGCAAAGTGGTTAGTCCGAAAGTCCTCAACCTAAATCAAAAGGTACTAAGTCAGTAATTCTTTCCCAAAGGTTTAAAAGTATGTAAATTAGGTCTTAAGTATCATCATCATTCATCATTTAACAAAAAGTGTAAGTAAGTTTCAAGTAAAGACTAGGGTTTGAAATAAAGGCTGATTTCGTTCAGTCGCCACGACCTCTATACAAACTGAAATGAGGTGAGACTAGTGGCCATGGCTCCGTATATGAGTCCCCTAGGTACTAACCAATTTACAGAATCAAACTCATCTTCGTTTGACCGTGGTGGCGGTTTAAGTGCGAGTAGGTCAGAAATTTCAATTCAACGTTAATAGGGTGTAGTGACTTTCGGGAGGCCATAGATCCTAAACCGTAACTCGGATTAAGACGAGGTCTAAATGGAAAATCATCTACTTGAACCAAACTAACTGAAAATCAACTTTCCAGTAGTCCAGGTAGTCTGATCTGTTATAGAAACAGAAAGAAAGGTGTTCCGGTGGGTTCTTGGTGCTTGTTGTTCATCACGGTTCTCATCCTTGATGCGTATAGCTTCAAGTGTACAACTCGTTGATGTGTTTTGATAATGCTAAAAATGAACATATATTTCATAGCATTATCCCTCAAGAAAGACAAGCTTTTAGTTGCAATTGTTCTATTTACAAGTAATATTCGTTTAAATAATAAAAGGTGAAGACAAAAGACAGATTCGACGATTTGAAGACGCAAACGACTAAAAAGCTAAAAAGTACAAAGTACAATCAAAGTGGTTCAAATTATTGATGAGAAACGTCTCAAAATTGCAAGAGTACAAGACGCAAAATGCAAAGTACAAGATATTAAATAGTACACAAGGACGTTCGAAAATCCGGAACCGGGACCTAAGTCAACTTTCAATACACGACGCAACGGGCCGAAAATTACAAGTCAACTATGTAAATAAATATAATATAATATATAAATAATTCTTAAAATTATATATATATTACATTTATATTTTAAAAACCGTCGGCAAAGCTAGGATCCAAAGTGTGAGCTGGAATCCACAGCCCCGCACTCGCGGAGCTTCGAAGGCAAGAAAAACCGCACTCGCAGAGTGCACAGTATCCAGATGGGGCCTATAAAAGGCAACGCATTTTGCTGAATTCGAGACACCTTTATCTATCTCTCTATCTCACTCGTATAACATATATATATATATATATATATATATATATATATATATATATATATATATATATATATATATATAATATTATAATTTTAATTTTAATTTTAATTTTAATTTTAATAATAAGGGTATGTTAGCGAATGTTGTAAGGGTATAAGTCGAAATTCTGTCCGTGTAACGCTACGCTATTTTTAATCATTGTAAGTTATGTTCAACCTTTTTAAATTAATGTCTAGTAGCTAAGTTATTATTATGCTTATTTAAGCCGAAGTAATCGTGATGTTGGGCTAAAATATTAAGACGGGGTAATTGGGCTTTGTACCATAATTGGGGTTTGGACAAAAGAACAACACTTGTGAAAATTAGACTATGGGCTATTAATGGGCTTTATATTTGTTTAATTAAATGATAGTTTGTTAATTTAATATAAAGATTTACAATTAGACGTACCTATAAATAACCATATACACTCGATCGGACACGATGGGCGGGATATTTGTAAGTACTAATAATCGTTCATTTAACCGGACATGAGAATGAATTAATAGTTAATGGACTTATTAAAAATGGATGAATTATATACAAGGACACTTGGTGTAATTATAGTTTAAGTCCCCAATTAGTTGGAATATTTGACTTCGGATATAAGGATAATTTGACGAGGACACTCGCACTTTATATTTATAACTGATGGACTGTTATGGACAAAAACCATACGGACATATTGAATAATACAGGACAAGGTACAATTAACCCATGGTAATAAACTAAAATCAACACGTCAAACATCATGATTACGGAAGTTTAAATAAGCATAATTTATATATTTCATATTTAATTGCACTTTTAATTATCGCACTTTTATTTATTGTCATTTTATTTAATTGCACTTTTAATTATCGTACTCTTTAATTATCGCAATTTTATTTTATCGCACTTTTATTTATCACAATTTCATTATCGTTATTTAATTTACGCTTTAATTTAAGTTATATTTATTTTTAATATTTTACATTAGGTTTTAACTGCGACTAAAGTTTTAAAATCGACAAACCGATCATTAAATGGTAAAAATCCCCTTTTATAATAATAATACTACTTATATATTTATATATTTACAAATATAGTTTTAAAAATATAGCGTTAAACTTGGCGAGTTCCCTGTGGACGAACCGGACTTACTAAAAACTACACTACTGTACGATTATGTACACTGCCTATAAGTGTTGTAGCAAGGTTTAGGTATATCCATTCTATAAATAAATAAATATCTTGTGTAAAATTGTATCGTATTTAATAGTATTTTCTTGTAAAAATATAACTATTTTATACGCCACCTCGCACACATCAAGTATTTTTGGCGCCGCTGCCGGGGAACAACACTTAACGCCGAAGCGAGACCCTATTAAAAAAAAATTAGTTTTTACGTTATTTTTGTAAAAGTATATTTACATAAGTTTTAAATTTCAAAAATATAAAAACATAAAAACTATATATCTTTAAGTCTCTAAAAAAAGTATTTTTAGTTATAAAATACTAATAAGTGATTTTTATTTAAAATATAAGTTTTAGTTATATTATAAAACATTTTCTATAAAATAAAAACAGAAAATTAAAAAACAAAACATAAAAAGTAAAAAAAAAAAAATAGAAACTGAGCCTAAAAAAATTCGACCTGCATCTGTGGCAACCGCACTCGCGGTACTTTTTGCCAGTTGGCATCTGCACTCGCGGAGGTATCTGACAGGTCAAACATTATTATTATTAATTAGGGTTTAAATAAAATATTAATTAGTTTTAGTTAATTAAATTTGTATTTTTAGGTTTTAATTAGTTTTATTACTTATAAAATTAATACTTTTATAAAATATTAATTTAAAAATAATATTTTTATAAAAATTGTACTTTTTACAACTTTAAGTTTATTTTTTATATTTTGTATCTTTTTATTTGTTTTAGCGTAATATTTGTATTTTTCGTTCGTATCTAGTTTTCAGTCATAGTTTTTGCCATAGTTATTTTTATTTCTAGATTTTTAGGCTTTGCCGTAAAATCCCTTAAGTGCTTTTTATTTAGAATAAGATTTAGGTGCTTTCGATTTTTGCGACGCCGTTTTAAGATTTTAGTACTTTTTAAGTTATTGCCGTTTTGGATATAGAATTTCTTTTAAGCTTTAATACCTTTAGACGCAACCTTTAATTCTTAGTTTTAGACTTTTAAGTTTCGACATTTTTCTTTCTTATTTTTATTTTTCGACCTTTTATTTTTCGACGTTTTTCGACGCGCTCTTTTTCTTTCTTATTTTTCGCCACTCTAGTTTTTAGGACATAGAATTTTCTATTTCTTCTCTAAAATTTCTTTAACTTTCAACGAAAAATTATTTTAAGTGGTTAAATTGATAGACATCCAAAATTTTCTGGTTCGTAGTAATAGTTGGATTTGTTAGTGGCTGAGTTGTGAGCTTCCGATTTAAAGGGTTCTGGCTCCCTGCTACATCTATTGGCTATTCGAAACGTGGGCAAAAGCAGAAAAGTCTATTAATTGGATAACTTATATAATTTTTCTTTCTTTTTAAAAAAACTAATAGGATATTCAGTGAATGCACCGAGCAAAACGTTCACCACCTTTTGTACGTTCACCACCTGTAACTCGATCAAGACATCTAGCCAATATTGTCGCCGTTGATTTTTATTTAGAATCGTCATCCAGTCGACAAGTACTCCAATTCAAATTTCCGATAATCCATTTTTTGAACCCGACCTCACAATTGAGAATCCGGAGGATATTCAGGGACAATTCAGAGATCCTGAACCACTAATCTTTCCTCCGGAACCACCAATCATTCAAACAGAGATTGTCGAGGAACAACCCATTAAATCAGAATCCTCTAGTGATTCAGATTCAACAAATTCAATCATGGAGAATCTGGAACCTCAAAGTATGAAAGACCGAATGCGAGCTAAACGCACTGGCCAAGGTCACGCAATTACTCAACCTGACATTAATGCGCCAGATTATGAAATCAAAGGACAAATTCTACACATGGTAACTAATCAATGCCAATTTAGTGGTGCGCCGAAGGAAGATCCAAATGAACATCTTCGTACATTTAATAGGATCTGTACTTTATTTAAAATCAGATAAGTGGAGGATGAACAGATATATCTCATGTTATTTCCCTGGACTTTAAAGGGAGAAGCTAAAGATTGGTTAGAATCGTTACCTGAAGGAGCGATTGATACATGAGACATTTTAGTTGAAAATTTTCTTAAACAATTCTTTCCGGCATCTAAAGCCGTGAGACTTCAAGGAGAAATTGTTACGTTCACACAAAAGCCAAATGAAACTCTATATGAAGCGTGTACAAGATTTGGAAAGTTATTGAGAGGATGTCCGCAACATGGTTTAGATACCGGTCAAATAGTACAAATATTCTACCAAGGATGCGACATCACTACAAGGAAAGATATAGATATACCAGCTGGTGGTTCTATTATGAAGAAAACCGCAACTGACGCTTACAAAATTATTGATAATACTGCTTCCCACTCACATGAGTGGCACCAAGAAAAAGATATCATTAGATCATCTAAAGTAGCTAGAGCCAATTCTAGCCATGACTTCGATTCCATTTCAGCAAAGATAGATGCTGTCGAGAGACGAATGGAAAAGATGACTAAAGATATTCACTCAATAAGAATTAGTTGTGAGCAGTGTGGAGGACCAAATTTAACAAAAGATTGTCTCAGTATTGAACTAACAATGGAACAAAGAGAGAATGTTTCATACATAAACCAAAGGCCTGTAAATAATTATCAGAATAATTATCAACCGCCAAGACCAATCTACAATCAAAATCAGAATTAAAACCGAAATGTTCCATACAACAACCAACAAGGTCCTAGCAATCAACAAGTATCCAATAATACTTACAATCAGCAAAGACCTATTTTTCAAAACAAACCACCACAAACCGATGATAAAAAGCCAAATTTAGAAGATATGATGTCGAAGCTAGTTGAATCTCAAACTCAGTTTTTCACATCTCAGAAACAAACCAATGAACAAAATGCTTAAGCATTTAGAAATCAACAAGCTTCTATTCAAAATCTGGAACAAGAAGTAAGTAACCTAGCAAGGTTAATAGGTGAAAGAAAACCGGGAAGTTTACCTAGTGATACAAATGCTAACCCCCGAAATGAAACAGCTAAAGCCATTACCACAAGAAGTGGTATTACACTTAAACCACCTGAAATGCCTGTATTTTCTGATGAAGCTATTCCTACTCCACAAGAACCACAACCTGAGCAAGATAAGGAAAAAGAACCGGTAGTTGAAAAGGTTAATGAAGATAACACAGTTAAGGCTAAACCTTATGTTAAACCATACCAACCACCACTTCCTTACCCTAGTAAAATGAGAAAAGAGAGACTTGAAGCCGAGCAATCCAAATTTTTGGATATGTTTAAACAGATAAATGTAAATCTTCCTTTCATTGATGTGATTTCAGGAATGCCTAGATATGCTAAATTCTTGAAAGATCTAATCACAAATAGAAAGAAAATGGAAGAACTCTCGGCTGTTACTATGAATGCAAATTGTTCTGCAGTGCTGTTGAATAAGATACCAGAAAAATTATCAGATCCAGGAAGCTTCACAATTCCATGTTTTCTGGGTAGTCTTAGTTCAATAGAAGCATTGGCAGATTTAGGTGCTAGTATAAATTTAATGCCGTATTCACTATACGCTAAACTAGACCTTGGAGAATTGAAACCAACACGAATAAGTATACAACTAGCCGATCGATCAGTAAAATATCCTAGAGGGATAATGGAGAACATGCTAGTTAAAGTTGGTACTTTAGTATTTCCAGTAGATTTTGTTATTCTGGATATGGAAGAAGATTCTCGAGTTCCTCTCATATTAGGAAGACCATTCTTAAACACGGCTAAAGCAATAATAGACATGTTTGGTAAGAAACTGACCCTAAGTATAGAGGACGAGAGTGTTACCTTTTCTATTGATAGAGCCATGCAACAACCGCAATCTGCAGATGATACATGTTATTATATTCAAACTATAGATTCACATGCAGAATTGTTAGAAGAATTTCCAGAATTACAAGGAACATGAGAATGTTCTTTAGGAGAAGGAACTGAACCAATTGATGAAACTGAAATGTTAGCTACACTTATAGCTAATGGATGTGAACCAACAACAGAAGAAATTCAAATGCTAAAAGAAGAAGACAGATATCGATATAAATCATCGATAGAAGAACCACCTACATTAGAATAAAACCACTTCCAAACCATTTGGAATATGGTTATTTACATGGTGAATCTGAATTACCTGTAATAATATCGTATTCTCTTACCGAAAATGAAAAATGTCAACTCATTACTGTGCTAAAAGCTCATAAACCAGCTATTGCATGAAAAATTCATGACATTAAAGGAATAAGTCCTTCGTATTACACACATAAAATCTTTATGGAAGAAGGTCATAAAACGTATGTGCAACGCCAAGGAAGACTAAATCCTAATATGCAAGATGTTATTAAAAAAGAAATTATTAAACTGCTAGATGCAGGTTTAATTTATCCAATCTCTGATAGTCCATGGGTAAGCCCAGTTCAATGCGTACCTAAGAAGGGTGGCATGACTGTCATCACAAATGAGAAAAATGAGCTTATTCCTACTAGGGCTGTAACAGGATGGCGTGTTTGTATTGATTATAGAAAATTAAATGACGCCACCAGAAAAGATCACTTTCCCTTACCTTTCATTGATCAAATGTTGGAAAGATTAGCCGGAAATAGTTACTATTGTTTTTCTTGATGGTTTTTCCAGATATTTTCAAATTCCAATAGCACCCGAGGACCAAGAGAAAACCATGTTCACATGCCCTTATGGTACTTTTGCTTATAAATGCATGCCATTTGGACTTTGTAACGCCCCTGCAACCTTTAAAAGGTGCATGATGGCGATTTTTCACGACATGATAGAAGAATGCATGGAAGTTTCCATAGATGACTTTTCAGTCTTCAGTGATACTTTTGAAACATGTCTAGTTAATCTTGAACGAATGCTTATTAGATGCGAACAATCAAATCTAGTACTTAATTGGGAGAAATGCCATTTCATGGTTAAAGAAGGCATCGTTCTTGGTCATAAAATTTCAAAGGAAGGAATTGAAGTGGATAGAGCTAAAGTAGATGTAATTGCTAAACTTCGATATCCCACCAATGTTAGAGGAGTTACGAGTTTTCTAGGGCATGCCGGTTTTTACCGACGTTTCATAAAAGATTTTTCTAAAATTGCCACTCCTATGAATAAACTCCTAGAAAAGGATGCTTCATTCATATTTTCAGATGAATGCATCAAATCTTTTAATATTCTTAAAGAAAAACTCACTAATGCGCCAATCATGATAACACCAAATTGGAATCTACCATTTGAACTCATGTGCGATGCAAGTGATTTTGCAATGGGAGCCGTTTTAGGACAAAGGATTGAAAAATGATTTCAACCTATTTATTATGCTAGTAAGACGTTACAAGGAGCATAAACGAATTACACAACTACCGAAAAAGAACTTCTTGCTATTGTCTTTGTTTTTGACAAATTTCGTTCATATCTTGTTCTAGCTAAAACGGTGGTCTATACCGACCATTCTGCTCTTAGATACTTATTTTCGAAACAAGATGCTAAACCACAATTAATCCGTTGGATCTTACTCTTACAAGAGTTCGATATTGAAATTCGAGACAAAAAGGGAGCAGAAAATCTCGCCGCTGATCATCTTTCTCGTCTTAAAAATCCCGAATTAGAAGTTCTAAATGAATCAGCCATACAAGATAACTTTTCTGATGAATATCTATTGAAGATAGATTATAATGAAATTCCATGGTTTGCAGACTATGCAAACTATTTAGTATGTGGATTCCTTGAAAAAGGGTTATCGTACCAAAAACGAAAGAAATTCTTTAGTAATATAAAACACTATTTCTGGGAAGATCCACATTTGTTTAAAAGTTGTCCCGATGGAATAATACGCCGATGTGTATTCGGGGATGAAGCTAATCAAATATTAAACCATTATCACACAGGACCAACATGAGGGCATTATGGGCCTCAACTTACAGCAAGAAAATTTACGATGCTGGATTCTATTGGCCTACAATTTTCAAAGACGCACACCTTCTTTGCAAATCCTGTGATGCTTGTTAAAGGGCTGGAAAAATAAGTCAACGTGATGAAATGCCACAAAATGTCATTCAAGTATGTGAAGTATTTGACGTTTGGGGTATTGACTTTATGGGTCCATTTCTAAAATCTCATAATAATCTCTACATTCTCGTTGCCATTGATTATGTATCTAAATGGGCAGAAGCACAAGCTCTCCTGACTTACGATGCACGAGTTGTAGTCAACTTTTTAAAACGTCTTTTTGCCAGGTTTGGAACACCAAAAGCTTTAATAAGTGATCGGGGTACTCATTTTTGTAATAATCAACTAGAGAAAGTTCTCAAAAGATATGGAGTAACTCATAAAATCTCAACCGCTTATCATCCACAAACAAGTGGACAAGTTGAAAATACCAACCGAGCTTTAAAACGTATTCTAGAGAAAATCGTAGGATCAAATCTGAAGGAATGGTCCATAAAATTGGAGGATGCACTCTGAACTTTTAGAACAGCCTACAAAACTCCAATTGGAACCACACCTTTTAGACTCGTTTACGGAAAAGCATGTCATCTTCCAGTAGAAATTGAACACAAAGCATTTTGGGCTTTGAAAACATGTAATCTTGATTTACATGAAGCTGGACATCTACGGTTAAGTCAATTAAATGAATTAGAAGAATTAAGACATGAAGCATACGAAAATTCATTAATTTATAAAAAAAAGAACGAAGAAATGGCATGATAAAAGAATCAGAAGTTCAAAAGAATTTAAAGAAGGAGACAAAGTTCTTCTTTTCAATTCACGATTCAAGCTATTTCCTGGAAAATTGAAATCAAGATGGTCTGGACCATTCATAGTCAAAAGAGTTTTTCCGTACGGAACAGTAGAATTAATAAATTCAAATGGAATTGAATTTAAGGTTAATGGTCACAGAGTTAAACATTACATAGATAATCCAATGGAAGTTGAAGATGAAGTTAATCACAATTTCGACACCACAGCTAACTAAGTGTGGGGAGAATCAAGTTTTTTAAGGAAAATATATATTTCTGTTAGAGTTAGATATTCTGTTTTCGTGTAGTTTTCGAGAATGGAATCCGAATGGTCTTTCCCTAGCAGACCCTAAAGAACTAGTTTTCTTCCCCCATTCTGAATTTTTATTTTTTTTAGGCTTTACGAGATGGAGAATTCCTTTGATCTGAACCATGGTCTAATGCTACACGCTATGATTACTAAACGTAATAATGACACACTTACGAGTGACCTGGTTTCATTCATAAGAGGCAAAATGGACGGAGTAAGGAAATAACTCTGAAAAGATCATCATAAGATACATTTTGGTAAATGAAAATCAAAATCCGCAACAAAAAGAAGAGTACGACACCTTAAAAGATGTTACAAATGCGGAAAATGATCACATGAAGGTAAATGTTCAAATAATTAAACATATTCAAATACCGAATTTCTTACTCTATGCAGAGAAGGACCGTTCATATGTTTATAAGAAAAGATATTGAAGATTCGAGGTTATGCTTAAGTAGCTATGGAGAACCAAATCACACGACTCTCCTATGAGTCGGCTAAAGCAGGTCTCTGAGAATTCTTTCTCACAGGTAAGTATGTACAGTTTTTATTTTTATTACTTTTAACCTTTTGATAATAAACGCTGAATCGTTCGCTATAAAGTATTAAATTAGTATTCAATAAAATTAGGTATGCGTAACCGAAATTATTGATATCATACAAAAATTTATTACATCACTGCGAAATTTACCGTTTATTCTTAAGGTATAAATATCTTTAATCAATCAACCCAAAATATTTCAAAAATTCGTCAGGAGTAAAACTAGGTAATATAGCCGAAATTACTTTACCGAAAAGAGGAGCGTATATTTTTGACAATATTTGATTGATTAAAGTGGGATAAAAGACCAAAAAGTTTTTTAATTTTATTTTTACTTTGTTTTTAAAATTAATATCAAATTATTATTGTAAACTTTTTAAAATCAATATATTTAAGTTTGTAAATATTTGAAAAATTAATATTTTTAATAAGTTTGTATGTATAAAAATATTAATAATATATTTTATGCATTTTAAATTTAAGTTTGGTGTGAATTTAAAAACAAAAATTTACTTTATTTCGTTAAGTTAAAAATTTGATATTTAAAATTTATCGTGAGTTGAAAAATAGGTCGTTGAACCGAAATTGCTCTACCCAAGGGAGGGAAGAGAAATTTTATTATCATTATTTTTAATTTTATTGATTTAAAGTATGCCAAAAACATTAAAAAACCCAAAAACTTTGCTTTTAAAACAACGCTTTAAAATGACGAATTTTTTAAAAATTTTATCGAGGGACGGACTAGGTCAACGTACCGAAACAACCTCGTCCTAAATAAAAAGGAAAACAAAAGTTTAAATTAATCAAGTAATTATTTTATTAATAAAGGTTTTATAAAAAAAAAAGGGAAAATTCAGCACTCGCGGTACTTTGTGGGTTCCACATCCGCACTCGCGGAGGTCTGGAATCCCAGACCAGATAAACTGGTCGACAGACCAGTTTCCACACACCCACACCCATTTTTTTATTTTTTCTGCGAAAAAACCCACAAAACCACTCTAAAATTCGCGATTTTTCACCGTTAAACATCAAATTTTTTGCTAAAATCATGTTGAGAAGGATGCTACCAAGAAGTTACTCAAGAAAATTGACTGAAAGGGGTGAATCTTCATCCGCATCTCAGGCTCACAATGCTCCTCCTGAGAATGCAGAAGAACAGGAGATTAATGACCAATATAGACAAGATTTACCGCATCAATTCATTTCATAATCAAATATAGAATTGGTAGATTTACATCCTAATTTAAGGTTTGATCGACATTGGATAGATTATCCAAAATACCAGAGGAACTTGCACACACTTTAGTCTAATGTTGTTGAAGTACCTAGAGTAATAGATTGAAAACCGTTAGAAACAGTCGGATTGGCTGGTCCAATCAGAGAATTACTTACACAAAGGTATGGTAATTATACTTTTACTGATTGGGAACGTTTGTTTAATATACGTAGGCGTGTATATAGAGAATGGTGTATGGAATTATTATGTAGTGTTGAAATAAATGATCAGGTATCTACCTTAACCGATCGTAGTTTTATTAGATTTTTATTAGGAGGTGTAATGTGCCATATGTCTCTACTAGACATGGCTCAGGCTTTGTGTATATATACGCCTGAGAAACTAGCATCTGCTGATTGTCAAAGGTTGATAGTTGAGGGTAGGAGGGTTGATGAGAATTTTGATATGAATGGTGTATGGAGTAGAATGACTAGGCATAACCGATTTTGTGGGGAGAATAACCCTTATACTGATATTGATAGAGCTGAGCTAAGAGTAATCCATAGGTTCTTAGCAAACTCGATTACACAGCGAGGTAAGAACAAAGAGAAAGTAAATGAGAATGATTTATTTTATCTCATGTGTATTCGAGACCCACAGAGCGCTGTGAGTATACCTTATTGTGTGGGTTATTATTTATCAGCTATAGTTAAGAGTATACGGCCTAATGGTATAATCGGAGGTGGTATCTTTGTTACTTTAATTGCTGAGTATCTCGGTGTCGATAGAAGTCGGGGGGATTAATAATTGCAACACCAGAACCCCGTGATCCAATTGGTTTAAAAGTATGTCATGGTGCTAAGGTTGTAACGAAACGACATAACGCTACAGCACCATATGATGGCTAGCATCCACAGGTCGAAAGAGATCAGCAACAAGGTAACGCGGGAGGGGGGAATGAGATGATGATGTTATGCGAGGGGTATATGTAATAGTATTAATTTTACTACGAAATACTATTAAATACGATACAATTTTACACAAGTTATTTATTTATTTATAGAGTGGATATACCTAAACCTTGCTACAACACTTATAGGCAGTGTACCTAATCGTACATTAGTGTAGTTTTTAGTAAGTCCGGTTCGTTCCACAAGGAGACTTAAACTAGTTCAATGCTATATTAGTTTTAATTGTAAAAATACAAATATATTTATATAAGTAATATAATTTTTATAAAAGGGGGTTTTTACCGTTTAATGACCGGTTTGTCGATTTTAAAACTTTAGTCGCAGTTAAAACCTAATGTAAAATATTAAATAAATAAAAGACTTAATTTAAAGCGTAAAGTAAATAACGATAATGAAATTGCGATAAATAAAAGTGCGATAATTAAAAAGTACGATAATTAAAAGTGCAATTAAATACAATGACAATAAATAAAGTTGCGATAATTAAAAGTGCAATTAAATATGAAATAAAGGAATTATGCTTATTTAAACTTCCATAATCATGATGTTTGACGTGTTGATTTTTAGTTTATTCCCATGGGTTAATTGTTCTTTATCCTGGATTATTCAATATGTCCATACGGATTTGTCCATAATAGTCCATCAGTCATAATCATAAAATGCGGAAGTCTTCGTCAAATTATTCTTATTCCCGAAGTCAAATATTCCAACTAATTGGGGATTCGAATTGTAACAAGGTCTTAATACTTTGTTTAATGAATACACCAGGTTATCGACTGCGTGTAAACCAAGGTTTTACTACTTTGTTAACAATTACACCAATTACCCTTGAATGTAATCCACCCCTGTTTCAACAAGTCTATTAACTATTAATCCAGTTCCGTGTCCGGTAAAATGAACAATTATTGGTATTTATAGATATCCCGCCCACCGTACCCAGTCAAGCGTATGTGGTTATATATAAATACGTCAAATTATAAGTCTATATATTAAATTAACGAGGTATCATTTAGTTAATATAAAACCCATTAATAGCCCATAGTCTAATTTCCACAAGTGTCGTTCTTTTGTCGAAACCCCAATTATGGTACAAAGCCCAATTACCCAATTTTAATATTTAGCCCAACATCATGATTACTTCGGCATTAAATAAGCATAATAATAACTTAGCTACGAGACATTAATTTAAAAATAACAATATCCATAACTTACAGTGATTAAAAATAGCGTAGCGTTACACGGACAGAATTTCGACTTACACCCTTACAACATTCGCTAACATACCCTTATTATTGGAATTCAAAATTAAAATTATAATATATATATATATATATATATATATATATATATATATATATATATATATATATATATATATATATATATATATATATATATATACTAGTGATAGATAGAGAGATGGATGGAAAAAGAAGATAAAAATTCGTCCAAAACTCGCGAACTTTATAGGACCAGACCTGTCCCTGTTCACCATGCGATCGCATGGTTTTTTGCCTTCCAGGCCATGCGATCGCATGGCCAGCTTTTCCAGGTCACATGTCTTTGTTTGCATTCTGCCGACGATTTATATAAATATATATAATATATAAATAATTTTAAGAATTATTTAATTTTATATTATATTTATGTGCATAGTTGACATGTAATTTTTAGTCCGTTGCGTCGAGCGTTGAGCGTTGACTTTAGTCCCGGTTCCGGATTTCCGAACGTCCTTGCGTACAATTTAATATCTTGTACTTTGCGTTTTGCGTCTTGTACTCTTGTAATTTGGAGACGTTTCTCATCAATAATTTGAACCACTTTGATTGTACTTTGTACTTTTGAACTTTTTGGTCGTTTGCGTCTTCAATTCGTCGAATCTGTCTTTTGTCTTCACCTTTTATTATTTAAACGAATATCACTTGTAAATAGAACAATTGCAACTAAAAGCTTGTCTTTCTTGAGGGATAATGCTATGAAATATATGTTCGTTTTTAGCATTATCAAATATTCTCACACTTGAGCATTGCTTGTCCTCAAACAATATAGTCTTGAAATAAAAATACTAGAATCACTTCTTTATTCTTCACACTTTGTACATCAGTGATTTCTATACGGCGGTATAAATAATGGTAGTAAAGTTGTGGTTTACAGTCCCACATGACTATAAAAATTTAGATCCTTTAAGGAAATTAGATCTTTATGAAAACATTTGATCTTTTAAAAATTTAATCTAGCTTTTACCCTAGATAAGTTTTCCGGAATAACCCTTCACGGGTGTTTGCAAATTGTTTTTGTGGGTTTGGTGGGTTTCAGATTTGAAAACTTTAGCTTAAAACTTGCGGTTTTGTGTCACCCACTTGCTAACCTTGTATTGGGAAAGCAACACGTCAAGTATACTTGCTCCGTATATTACCTTTCGGTAAACTACCGTCCAGTTGTAAAGGAAAGCGTTGAACAAGCAACTGTTAAGGCAATGTCCCCTGACATGCTTTTAATTATGGTCTATAACGTGTCGGATGCAATTACTATCCTTGGTAGGAGCAATAGTAAAGCTCACCCTTATAATTTTTCGGTTTGGCACAAGGTCCTGTCTTCGACCATACTATGCAACCACCGTTCTTACGGTTGACACCCGATTTGGTTCAGGTGACCTAATGAATTCCAGGTGAATTTCTAGGATTTTACGTTCAATGGTAATGAACGCATTAAAAATGGGTTTTCAGAAAACAAATTTTGTAATTTTGATCAAAATATTTTCTCGTTCAAGCTCGAGTTTAGATATCATTGAATTCCATGAGTTTGTAATTCTCAATCTTTAAAAGTCAATCTCGATGATTGAGTAATATCAGTCTTAAAAGCTGATTTTTAATCTTTAAGGAGACTATCCTTTCTGGGCTCTGATTCATTAGTCTTATCAAGCTAATTTGCACGGCATCCTCCCCATTTTACGAGACAGATCCTCTCATGGTTAGGATAAGTCTGACCACTTGGCGACCCTGTTTGATGCTGAGGTCCGTGGATTTCCAGCTGATTTTAGTGATGACTTTTCTAGATTTTTCGTCAACCTACAGCTGGTCTGGACGACAACTTCATGACCTAAATCAAGAAGCGCGTGTCTTTTTCGGAAGACTTTACTTCCTTTTAATGATGTAATTGATTCATCGTGTAGATCCATCTTTCTTTCAAATATATTACAGTTTTCCGGGTAAAACATTTAATTTTGTCCAAAACAAAAGTATCTTTAGTTATTTGTACAAAAATATGTGATATATGTTTTAAATAACTTGGTAATTTTTTTTCCCCACACTTGGCTTTTATTTTCCTTTATTTGCTTTTTTATTGTCCTCTATTCCATTTTAAATGAATTCTAATATTTTGGATTATTTCTCAATTTATGTCCTTTCCGAGGTAACAATAATTTCGGTATTAACACCTAGTTTTATCGTTCATAAATATGTATAAACATGATTTTGAATTCATTTAATTGAAAATTTTGAAAAATTTACTAGAATTGGGTAGTCAGTATATAAGACTAGGGCTGTTCTTTATTATCAGAAAGCACTAGATTCTAATACAACTACTGCGTTACTAGTATTTCTAATGGTAACCAAGTGTATAAGTCAAAATTTTTTAAAATCCGAAAGAATTTAACCCCTTCTCACACTTAAGATCTTGCAATGCCCTCATTTGCAAGAAATCAGTAACAATTTAAATTATTGTGGGTGATTAACGTAGAAAAATGATTAAATTTTACCAAAGTTTCCAAACATATTGGCGTTTGTTTGTTGAATAATAAATGATGCACATCATTTGTTCATTCCGTCTTGTTGTTACATCACATTTGTTTTTCGTTTTGTCGTCAAAATTAGTAGCTTTTGCTGAACTTAATGCCAGTCTTTGAAAATGTGCTGTTTTACCCTGTTGTGTACATGAAATAAAATACATACAATACAAATATAAACATGCATGGTAATTTGAAATGGGACTTAAAATCCCACTTTCAAATCAAATATGAAATATTAGTACAAAATAATTAAAATATTAAACAATACAATAAAAGTATCAAAATATAATGTGTTTAAACATAAATAAATAAAAATAATTAAAAGATAATAATCATAAAAATACCAACGGGAACTATGTCAATCTGGATAGGGGTTCCAGTTCATGTTGTCGTCCGGGTTCCATGGTTGGTGATAGGTGTACTGGTAGGCCTGGTTAGGGTCGTAGAGAGTATATGGTGGTCTCATCTCGGGCTGGTGTGGAGGATAGTAAGCGGGTCGGGTCGGAACGTAGTGATCCTGAGGTGACAGCCGGCTCATAATCTGACGCTGATGATAGTCCCATCTATCATGCTGTCATTGCCTGGAATGCTCGTAATCATTCCGGGCTTGCCACTGCTCCATCCGACGAAATCTCTCCGCGTTTGTCATGTCTACCTCATCTACACGCTGGTAGACATCAGTCATAGCCTCCCGAATGACATCCCTAATGTCATCCGCTTCCTCCATTTCCTCGTCTGATCCTCTCTCTACCTGTGGATGACTACCTTCATAGGGTATTGCCTGGTTGCGTCGACTCTTTAATACCTTAGCACCCGCATAAACCCTCAATCCTAAAAGCTCAACCTGTTCCCTACATTCCAAAAGTGGACACCCTTGGTCCTTATCTATACCCAAATACTCTCCAATGAGAGTAACAAAAATACCTCCTCTTATTATACCCCCTTCCTGTATTCCTTCCACCATCTTAGACAAATAAAAACCAACAAAGTAAGGAATATTAACAAAGCCTCTTGGATCTCGAATACACTTTAGGTAAAATAAATCATGTAAGGTCAATTTTTCCTTGTTGTGACCTCTCTGTGTAATCGAGTTAGCCAAAAATCTATGAATTATACGAAGCTCGGCTCTGTTAATATGTAAGTAGGTATGTGTTCCTGCCCGCCCAAAAACATTATAATCTGACATACGCCTCCAGACGGCGTTCGCATCAAAATTCCTATCTACCCTTTCACCACGATAAATCAAATTAATACAATCGGGTAGTAGTAATTCAGCGGGCGTATATATCTGCAAAGCCCTGGCCATGTCCAGCATGGACATCCTGTACATCCTACGGCCAAGTATAAATCTGAGAAAACTTCTATCATCTAATCTATCTACATCTACATTTAATGCTATAGTACTCATCAGCTCAACACACCATTCCTTATATACAGGCCTACGAATGGTGAATAAGCGTTCCCAATCGGTAAAAGAAGAACTGCCATACCTTTGAATCAGTAGCAGTCTAACACGGTCAGCTAGATGTACCGTTTCCAAAGGATCCCAATCAATTACCCTAGGCACCTCTACATCTTTCGTTACTAATTTGAATTTATTACTTTGATATGCCGGGTAATCTCTCCAGCTTCTGTCGAATCTCAGATTAGGATGCAACGTGTGATCAGGAATCGTTGGGTATTCTACTGGCGGATGCATCGGAACTACTATGAATTCATTAACAAACTGTAGCGGATCATAATAAGGTACGTGTTGATCAGGCTGATGTTGTTGTTCCTGTTGTAGTTCTTGTTCGGGTTTTGGCTCGTATTGCGGCTCATATTCTGGTTCAGGTTCTTGTTGTGGTTGTCTAGATGATGATGAAGCACCAGCAGTATCGGTTTTCTGCAAAACACATTAAACACAAAATTTGTGCATCCAAATATGCATTAGTGTTAGCAAAATAACAATTTAAATTAACCACAATAACATGTTCAATCAAAATTAAACTTATACACATTTTCACATTTTTTACAATTCTACACTTTTTCAAAAAAGCACATATGAAAATGTATATAAAGTTCATAAGCATTTAACTTAAATAACATGTTAAAACAACCTTTACTAGTAATTAAACAAGTCTCAAATGGCAATTATATCTAATTAATCAAGTTCTTGAATTTTGTACCTAAAAAGTCCACTTTAATCTTCAAAAAATCATGTTTAGGATCAAAGTTTGGATCATTTAGCTACCTAAACATGTTACACTACTTAATTTAACATTAATTCATGACAAAAATCAGCCATAACCTGTTTATATCAAAAAGCCCCAAATTGCTCAAGAACACAAACCCTAGATTTCTAAAATTTTTGAAGTTTTTGGCTTCAAATCATGTTAATTAGCATCAATCTAGGTTATACATGCATAAAATACTAACAATTTAACTCTAATTACACTATAAATTAACAAAATTGCATTAGGAAAAATATTGGTAATTATCACAAAAACTAGAAAATTTATGAGTTTAGGGGGTGTAATTTTTACCTTTTTGTTGAAGAATCCGAACCTAGGCATGATTAGAGCAAGAAATTTGACGAATTACGGTGAAAATTTGCGATTTTTAGAGATTATTTGGGAGTATTTTCGGGTGTTTGTGTGTGTGTTGTGGTGAAGACAGACTGCTCGTGGCCTTTTGTCTCTGGCAAGTTTTCCAGCTCTATGCGATCGCATGGAGTTGCAGTGCAAACCCCATGCAATCGCATGGGGTACAGTACTTTTTCCCTTTTTTTTTTAAATAAAAAACTTATACTTAATAAAACATATAATTAAATAAAAATTAAAATTTTGTTTCTTTTTAGGATGAGGGCGTTTCGGAACGATGTCCTAGTCCGTCCCTCGACAAAATTTTAAAATTTGTCATTTTTAAGCTCAATTTTAAAAGCAAAGATTTTTGGGTTTTTTTTTTAATGTTTTTGGCATACTTTAATTCAATAAGATTAAAAATAACGATAATAAAAGTTCTCGTCCCTCCCTTGGGTAGAGCAATTTCGGTTCAACGATCTAGTTTTCAACTCACGAAGAATTTTAAATATCAAAATTTTTAACTTAGCGAAATAAAGTATATTTTTGTTTTTAAATTCACACCAAACTTAAATTTAAAATGCATAAAATTATAAATTCATATTATGAAAATTATAAATTCACACCAAACTTTTATTATATTTTTGTTTTTATACATACAAATTTATATTAAAAATATTAATTTTTTTCAAATATTTATAAACTTAAATATATTGATTTTTAAAAAGTTACATTAATAATTTAATATTAATATATTAATTTTAAAAACAAAGTAAAAATAAAAATTAAAAATCTTTTTGGTCTTTTATCCCACTTTAATCAATAAAATATTATCAATATATACGCCCCTCTTTTCGGTAAAGTAATTTCGGTTCCATAACCTAGTTTAACTCATGACAAATTTTTAAAATATTTTGGGTTGATTGATTAAAGATATTTATACCTTAAGAATAAACGGTAAATTTCGCACTGATGTAATAAATTTTTGTATGATATCAATAAATTCGGTCGCAAAACCTAATTTTATTGAATACCAATTTAATACTTTATAGCGAACGATTTAGCGTTTATTATCAAAAGGTTAAAAGCAATAAAAATAAAAACTGTACATACTTACCTGTGAAATAGAATTCTTAGTGACCTGCTTTAGCCCACTCATAAGATAGTCGGACTAATTGGTTTTCCATAGCTACATAGGCGTAACCTCGAGCATTCAATGTTTTTTCTTCGAAACATATGAACGGTCCATCTTTGCATAAAGTAATGAATTCGGTATTGGAATATGTCTGATTCGTCGAGCATTTTCCTTCGTGTGACCATTTTCCGCATTTGTGACATCTTTCAAGGTGTCGTGCTCTTCTTTTCGCTGCGGATTTTGATTTTCCTTTACCAAACTGTAACTTATTATTTTCGTTCCTGGATTCTTTTCTTACTCCGTCCAATTTACCTCTGATTAATGATACCAATTCACTTGGAAGGGTGTCATTATTACGTTTAGTGATCAAAGCGTGTAGCATTAGACCATGGTTTAGTTCACAGGAAGTCTTCATCTCGTAAAACCTAAAAAAAAATAAAAATTCAGAATGGGGGGAGAAGACTAGTTCTTTAGGGTCTGCTAGGGAAAGACCATTCGGATTCCATTCTCGAGAACTACACGAAAACAGAAAATCTAACTCTAACAGAAATACATATTACCTTAAAAAGATTCGAACCTCCCCACACTTAGTTGAAATTGTGATTAACGTTATTTTCAATTGGATCATCAACAACTTGTATATCTTTGACTTTTACTTCAATCCATTTGTTGATTTCCTCCGTAACTTTCACAAATTCAACTAACATCGCCTTTTCTTTTGGCGATAAATTGGTTATTAATCGGTTACATAACTTAAAGTTTCCCTTAATCCTAGCATCGTGAATCCGTTTATAAAGTTTCTTCATTGAACTGTTAAAAACGGGTTCATCTAATTTCGTATCATCAACGGGGTTCTTTGTGATTGGATCATCATTAAGTGCTTCTTCATCTTCCCCACATTTATTCGTTTTTATTGGTTTAACAGTTTTGGTTGGTGGAGATCTAAACTTTCGGTTCACAAAGGTGATCAATTTATCACCATCCCTAAGTGTCATTCTACCTTCTCTTACATCAATGAATGCCTCGGTGGTTGCTAAAAATGGGCGACCTAAAATTAGAGGAATATCAAGGTTTTCCTCCATATTAATCACTATGAAGTTTGCAACAAAGGTCAAACTTCCCACGTTAACAAGTAAATTATTTGCTATTCCAACCGAGTGTTTAATGGTTAGGTCAAATGATTGAACACCTATTTTGATTGGTTTTAATTTACCCATACCTAATCTTTTGTATAAGGAAAGAGGCATAATATTTGCACTTGCTCCTAAATCTGCGAGTCCATTATATACAGCACCATCATTAAGCAAGCAAGAAATGAAAAATTCACCCGGGTCTCCTGCTTTATGTAGCGACCCGTCAAAATCGTCATTGACGGCGCCGCTAACTTAGGTCCCGTTACGTGGTCGTAGTCCCTATATGAGACTCGTTTGACCAAATTTATGTCGCATTCATTTGAAAAGTACAAGACTTACAAAGTTTAGTTTACCAAATGGATCGACAACAAGTTTAAGTTTACAAAAGTATAATGTATAAATGAAATAAACTTGCGACATAATATAAGTTGAAAGTCACGGTTGCTATAAATAACGTAAGTATGTAAACAATATGTTTGAATCCAAAGGTGCTATCACTAGCGTATGCATGTATGTATGCTTGACTCCAAGCAAGAAATCAGAGTGTATGCATGTATGCTTGACCCCAAGCAAGTATGAGTGTACGCGGAAGCATGTATCAAATAGCCATGTATGAACCTGAGAAACATATAGAAACTGTCAACGAAAAACGTTGGTGAAATCATAGGTATTTGTAATAAACGTTGTTTTTGAACCACAAGATTTAGTTGATTATCAAAATCGTTTGCATTCCAAAAGTATTGTTCGCGAGCACCCAATTATCAAGACTTAACGTATCCTTCCATAGAACCCCATCACAATAGTGTTAGAACATACACTGTTTCTCAAAAATATATTTCATCCGTAGACGGTAGCGAACCGTCCGAAATGAGGGTTTGTCAAACCCGTATGGCCACACAATATAAGTTCTCGCTTACACCCTGCAAGTGTAACTAATGATAATCGAATTGAGGATTTTTGTTCTAACTCGCTGTGGAATGTTTGTTTCATCGTACTTGTGTTCAAAGTATAAAAGTAAGTAGTACAAAATGTAACAAAGTATATGTTTCTCAGCCCACAATTTAAAAGTATAAAAAGTTGTTGAAAAGGTGGGACTATGATCTCACCTCGAGTGCACGAGTATAAAAGTACTTCACAAAGTAAACGTGTGCATGATAGTTGTTTAGCCTTGACCTAAACAAATAAGTTGTATCAATTAACCGGTTACGACACAAGGTCGGGTGAAATGTGTTCAATTAGTCCTATGGCTCGTTATGACTCGATTATATAGCATGTGAATCAAATTATCAAGTTTCATGCAAGATACAAGTAAAGAATCATGTTAGAAAGATTGCATAATCATTTGGTTAAGTTTGATAAAAAGTCAAACTTTGGTCGGTCAAAGTCAACGAAAAAGTCAACACGTTCGGGTTCGGTCCCGAACTATTTTTCTGAGGTTTTTATTCATGTATAAGCATGTTAGAACAAATCTCATGTGAATCGGGGGTGCGTAGCATAGCAAACATTATTCGAAAATTGACAAAATTGGACAGCCCACTTTGGCGCGCCGCGCGGGTGTATGGCGCGCCGCGCCATTACCTGTGCAGAGAATTCTGGCAGTTTTCACACTCAAGCACGAATCCAACTTCAAATACCCATAAATCCTAAACCGTAAACATCCAAAACAAGTATCTTATATCGTTGGAAAGGTATTTTGACAAGGAATACAACTAACCACTTTTCATCAAGCAAAAACATCATTTACAATAGCCAAAAATCTCGTCAAGTGGTCATTAAATGTTCAAAACCATCGTTTCAAGTTTTCAAAACGCATTTTAAGATTCGGGAATGCAATTCACACATATGATATGCCGTTTTGAAGGTAATGAAACATACAATACAACTAATCACTAACTAATAACATTTCTGTCATAACCCGTTCTTAATCATAAGAACGAGTTAGATAACGTATGATTTCATTGCGAGGTATTGACCTCTATATGCGACATTTTTAAAAGAACAACTGCATTTATTTTACATTACAAACCATAACTCTTATTTTAATACAAGTTTTAGACAATATAAAGATGATTATCGTTTAGCGATAATCTTAGACTTACAAACTTTACATGTGATGATAACAATACGATTTCTAGCATATTTTACATTACAAATCCTCCGATATGCAGTTTTATTTTTGACACAAATATGCATACTCAAGATCTTGCTTAAATTCAACATGTTGCAGCGGAAGCTTTTAGTTATCACCTGAGAATAAACATGCTTAAAACATCAACATAAAGTTGGTGAGATATAGGTTTAATGCCGGCAGCAATATATATATATATAGACCACAAGATTTCATATATAAACATTTTAATAAAAATATTCTAAGTGGTTGAGCACTTGGTAACCATACTTAACATTTAATCACGTCGCATATTCCCTTTATTATGAAATCTTACTACACCGTACCAAGTGTAGTCACAAAACGAAGTACTGTGCAACTGTTGAATACTGGTCGTCCAGTCCGGTTGGGGTTGTCAGGCCCGATAGATCTATCAACAGGATTCGCGTTTACAATACCGCTGTAAATATTAGTTACCAAGCTACAGGGAAGTATGCCAGTGGTACAACTCAACGTAGAATATATTTTTCAGTTACTTGTGTCCATAACGTAAAACATAAAATACATGTATTCTCATCCCGAAATACTTAGAGTTTAAAAGTGGGACTATATACTCACTTTTGCCTTGAAGATATATATATTTTGACTTGGTCTCTGGTTGATATCACGAACCTATCCATATATAATTTATCAATATATTTTCATTTTAAACAATCGTCACATATATATACTTATAATACTTTTAATGTCTTCTTAGTCCGTAGTTAGCAATTCAATTTTTAATGGTTCATATTTAGGTGTTTAATAAATAAATAAAACCCCCATCGAAATAAATAAAACCCCCATCGTATTCGTATTGGTCGGGATTAATCTTGACCCACGGTACCGTGTTGTCAAATGACGTGTTGCGTACGTACATGAGGTCTTATGATTAATCTTCTCGTGTTGTTTACGGGTGATCCTGAAATATATAAAATTAAATTATGAGTACATATATATAAAATATCATGTTATTTTAGAAAGATGTGATTTATTTAATTTTTCTCCAATTATTTTCGTGGCTAAACTAGTTTTGGATATCCGATCTTGTTTTGGTCATAGTTTCTTCGTTACAACTCCGTTTTCGTTGGTTCAACTTGCCACTTCCTTGGATCGAGTCCTTCTTTAAGAATATGAACTGTAAATACCTTAGTTTGTATTCGAAATCACAGGTCATAGGTCAAACTTTGGTGAAACTTATGAAGTTAATCATTTTCCCTTATACAAACAACATTAAATGATTATTTTTCTAAAAATACTTATACTTTGAGTTAAATCATGAAATTTTTATGTGTTAACATATTCATAGTAAATATTGATTTTCCAGAAAATAAGCCTCCAATTCAAAGTTCAAGATAGTTTTTAATTATCCAACCCAAAACAGCCCCCGGTTACACTCCGACGTCGTAAATTCAGTTTTTAAGGTGTTCTTTGAAAAACCAAGTTATACCTTGTTAAGTTAGCATATCTTTATGATATATTACAGGTCTTGAAGTATTTTAAAAATTAAGTTAGAAGGATCTATTTAGTTTGCAAACAAGTTTGAAATCATTCAAACTATGTTCTTGTTGTTAAAATTGTATACCATAAAATAAGATAGCTATATATATATATGAATCGAATAAGGTTATGAACAAATTTACTACCTCAAGTTACTTGGACAAGATTGCTGTAAAAGAGAAGTAAAAACCTAGAACCAAAAGAGTGGTGGAGTTAGATGAAAGATTGGAAGTAAACTTGTGTTCTTGGAAGGATTCTTGAAGTGTTTTTGTAAGGGTTTTCTTATGATGATTAAGTGATGTTTTTGAAACTAGATCTTCATGGTTGTGAGCTGAGATGGTTAAGGGGTTTAAGGCTTCTAAGTATGTGTGTGTTTTGGCTAGAGAATTGAAGTAAAAATGAATCAAGAATGGAGTACTCCTAGCCCATTAAAAACGTGAATGGGGGGGAGACAAAGACAATTTTCAAGCTTGTAATCTTGTTAATTAGTCATACAATCATACAAAAGTAATTACCTTATACATAAAGCATGAACAAGGGCTGGTTGGTGGTGATTTGATGTGTATATACCAATAGTAAATACGTATAGAAGCTAGGTATGAAACAGGTACATATACCCTAGATATACGTATAGAAATCTTGTGAAAATGGAACGAGGATTCAAATATAGCTATCTTTTGTGAATATACTTATATTGTTTTATGTATTTAAATCCTTAAAAAGTGATTAAATACATTACTTATACGATATATGTATAAACATTATAGGTCATAAGTATTTATGTCAAATAACGTTACGTATGGTTATTGTTTTGAAAACTTAAGTTAGTAGTTTCAAAATATACTTATAACTTATTGTTATTAATACAAAATGAGGTATTAAAACATCCTTAGATCATGTTAAATATGTATATATACATATATATACACAAACATATAATTATCATATGTTATATAGTTCGTGATATCATCGGTCAAACTAGACGGTCAAACGTTGTGTAAAACTCTTTTCAAAAACATAAGTCTCAACAATTTGGATTGCTTATCATGTTGGTAAGGTTTAATTTATGTAAATATTAATCTTATAAGTATAGAACGATCGAAAAAGTGCGGGTCATTACAGTACCTACCCGTTAAATAAATTTCGTCCCGAAATTTTAAAATTGTACCTATTTTGCGTCATAGGGAAAACAAGTGTGGATATTTTCGTTTCATCTGATCCTCCCGTTCCCACGTAAACTCGGGACCTCTTCTAGCATTCCAACGAACCTTAACGATCGGTATGTTGCTCTGCTTGAGCCGTTTAACTTCACGATCCATGATTTCGATTGGTTCTTCGATGAATTGTAGTTTCTCGTCAACATGGATTTCTTCAAGAGGAATGGTGAGATCTTCCTTTGCAAGAGACTTCTTAAGGTTCGATACGTGAAATGTATTATGTACTCCGGCGAGTTGTTGCGGTAACTCGAGTCGATAAGCTACCGGTCCAATGCGTTCGATGATCTTGAACGGGCCTACATATCTTGGGTTCAGTTTACCCCTTTTTCCGAAGCGTATTACACTTTTCCACGGTGACACCTTTAACATAACCATGTCCCCGATCTGAAACTCTAATGGTTTCCTTCGGACATCGGCGTAGCTCTTTTGGCGACTACGGGCTGTTTTCAATCTCTCCTTGATTTGTACTATCTTCTCAGTCGTTTCGTGTATGATCTCGGGACCAGTTAATTGTCGATCTCCTACTTCATTCCAACAAATAGGAGATCTACACTTCCTTCCGTACAATGCTTCGAATGGCGCAGCTTTAATGCTCGCATGATAACTATTATTATACGAGAATTCTGCTAATGGTAGATGTTTATCCCATCCGTTTCCAAAATCGATCACACATGCCCTGAGCATGTCTTCAAGAGTCTGAATTGTTCTTTCACTCTGCCCGTCGGTTTGCGGATGATATGCGGTACTCATATCCAAACGAGTTCCTAGTGCCTCCTGTAGTGATTGCCAGAACTTTGAGGTAAATCTACTATCACGATCAGATATAATGGAAATAGGTATTCCATGCCTTGAAACTATTTCCTTTATATATAATCGTAATAATTTCTCCATTCTATTCGTTTCCTTTATAGGCAAGAAATGTGCAGATTTGGTAAGACGATCAACAATTACCCAAATGGTGTCGTATCCCCAGGCAGTCTTTGGTAACTTCGTGATGAAATCCATGGTAATACCATCCCATTTCCATTCTGGGATTTCTGGTTGTTGAAGTAACCCTGACGGCTTTTGGTGTTCTGCTTTGACTTTGGAACAAGTTAAACACTCCCCAACATATGTTGCAACGTCTGTCTTTAAATTAGGCCACCAATAATGTGTCTTAAGATCTTCGTACATCTTTCCAACTCTAGGATGTATCGAGTATCTTGTCTTATGCGCCTCATTCAATATCAACTTCCTTAATCCACCCAACTTCGGTACCCAAATACGATTTGCAAAATATCGAATTTCATCTTCCCGTATAACGAGTTGCTTCTCATACTTCTTCATTATCTCATTTCCTATATTTTCTTTAGTGAGTGCTTCTCGTTGAACTTCTTTGATTTGTGAGTTGAGATTCATGCGAATTTTTATGTTCATCGCTCGTACTCGAATTGGTTCTCGTTCCTTTCTGCTTAGTGCGTCAGCCACCACATTCGCTTTCCCGGGATGATAACGAATTTCACAATCATAGTCGTTTATTAACTCGACCCACCTACGTTGCCTCATGTTCAGCTGTTTCTGATCAAAAATATGTTGAAGACTTTTATGATCAGTAAACACAGTGCATTTAACCCCATACAAGTAGTGTCTCCATATCTTCAATGCAAACACGACTGCTCCCAGTTCTAGATCATGCGTCGTATAATTCCGCTCGTGAATCTTCAATTGTCGGGATGCGTATGCAATAACTTTCTTCCGTTGCATAAGAACGCAACCAAAACCTTGTAGCGAAGCGTCACAATATATTTCAAAATCATCGTTCCCTTCTAGTAACGATAAAATAGGCGCCGTAGTTAACTTCTTCTTTAGTAATTGAAATTCACTCTCCTGCTCAGAGGTCCATTCATATTTCTTCCCTTTTTGCGTTAACGCTGTCAACGGCTTAGCTATTCGGGAAAAATCTTGAATAAACCTTTCTATAATAACCGGCTAAACCCAAAAATTGGCGTATCTGCGTTGGTGTCTTAGGAGTCTCCCATTTTTCAATGGCTTCAATTTTTGCTGGATCAACCTGAATTCCTTTGCTACTAACAACGTGGCCAAGAAATTGCACTTCTTTCAACCAGAAAGCACATTTAGAAAATTTAGCATATAGCTGTTCTTTTCTCAACAACTCTAATATCAACCTTAAATGCTGCTCATGCTCTTGCTCACTCTTGGAATAGATAAGAATATCATCAATGAAAACAATAACAAACTTATCTAAATATGGACTATAAACTCGATTCATGAGGTCCATGAATACAGCTGGCGCATTCGTCAATCCAAACGGCATGACCAAAAATTCGTAATGACCGTAACGTGTCCGAAAAGCAGTTTTCGGTATATCTTCTTCTTTGACGCGTAATTGATGATAGCCCGATCTTAGGTCAATTTTCGAGTACACACATGATCCTTGGAGTTGATCAAATAAGTCGTCAATTCTCGGTAGTGGATACCGATTTTTGATAGTTAACTTATTTAATTCACGATAATCTATACACATTCGGAAAGATCCGTCTTTCTTCTTGACGAATAAAATTGGAGCTCCCCACGGTGAAGTACTTGGTCGTATGAATCCACGATCCAGTAATTCTTTTAACTGACTCTGAAGTTCTTTTAACTCGGACGGTGCAAGTCTATATGGAGCACGGGCAACTGGTGCAGCTCCTGGTACTAAATCTATTTGAAATTCTACAGATCTAAATGGAGGTAATCCCGGCAACTCTTCCGGAAAAACTTCAGGAAAATCTCTTGCCACAGGCACGTCGTTGATGCTCTTCACTTTCTCCTTCGTTTCGACTTTATTAACATGTGCTAAGATAGCATAGCACCCTTTCTTCAAGCACTTTTGAGCTTTCAAATAACTAATGAGTTTTAGCTTTGAGTTACCCTTCTCTCCATAAATCATTACTGGCGTTTTATCCTTACGAGGAATGCGAATTGCCTTCTTGGCGCACACAACTTCAGCTCCTATTTTGGACATCCAGTCCATGCCGACTATTACATCAAAACTTCCTAATTCTACGGGTATCAAATCAATCTTAAATGTTTCTCCGGCTAAATTTATTTTACAATCACGGCAAATTTTATCAGCTTTAATTAGTTTACCATTAGCTAACTCAATCATGTACTTAGCATCTAGAGGTAATGATGAACAATTCAATTTAGCGTAAAAGTCTCTATTCACGTAACTTCTATCGGCACCAGTATCAAATATAATCGATGCGGATAAGTTATTAATGGTAAACGTACCCGTAACAAGCTCCGGGTCTTAACACGCCTCTCTAGCATTAATAACAAATGCTCTTCCACGTGCAGATCCATTATTCTTCTCTGGATTCGGGCACTGGCTCTTATAGTGACCTTGTTTTCCACACCCATAACAAGTAATGGTAGCCAAAGCAGTTCTATTTGTATTGGTGGCAGGAGTCTTGGTACCATTTGTATTTGTAACGAGAGCCCTACAATCTTCAGCAAGATGACCCTTTCGATTACATTTGTTGCATACCACATTACAGTAGCCAGAGTGATGTTTGTGGCATCGGTTACATAAAGGATTTTGTCCTTTGTAACCAAAGCTTAAACCACTACCCGCACCTTGCGTGATTTCTTGTTTCTTAAAAGATTGTTGTTGGTTACCTCAATCATAATTTCCATTCCACTTTCTTTTGTTACCTGATACCTTCACATCAGTATTGGATACTTTCTTATCCATGATGACCTGATCCATTAGCTTGTTTGCCATGGTTATAGCTTCATGAATTGTCTTAGGTTTCGATGCTGTAACATTTGCCTTGACCTTTTTGGGCAAACCATCTTTGTACATTTCAATCTTCCGTTCTTTCGGTTGGAACCAATTCAGGACATAGCAAAACTAATTCCATGAATCGCTGATTGTAGTTGGTGATTTTAGTACCAATAACCTTCAGACTTCGTAATTCATCTTCCAACTTCCTAACCTCATTCCTTGGACAATATTCGTTGATTAACATTGTTTTGAATTCTTCCCATGGAGTATCATAAGCTACATCTCCTCCTACAGCCTTCACAAAATTTTTCCACCACGTGAGTGCACTATCTTGTAAAGTGCACGATGCATACTTGGTCATGTCCTTTTCAACACAACCACTGATTTTAAACACAGTCTCCATCTTTTCTATCCACCGAGTTAAACCGATCGGTCCTTCTGTTCCACTGAATGATGAGGGCTTGCAAGCTTGAAAAGTTTTGTAGGTGCATCCTACACGAGGATTTGGGTTAACTGCAGCAGCTCTTGCAGCCTCGACCCATAACATTCTGTCGTTCACTCGCTGGTTGATGAATTCCTCGACTTCTTGTTCCGTCATTCGATTCAATCGCGCCATATTCTTCTATAAGAATGAAAAGAAAATAATTATTCACATGGAATATTATAGATGTAGTGTATATTTACAGTACATTATAGCTTATTAATAATATGAACCAGGTATTATTATAAAAGCCTTTTCTTCTTATTAGCGTTTTATAATTATATCTAGGGTAGTACCTACCCGTTAATGTCCATACTTAATAGCTTAGTACAGAACCAATTACTACCATCTAAATAATACTTAACCATGGAAAATTATTGCATTTCATACTTCACTATTTTACATATGCTTATCTTACATCGAACATTAAGCAAACCACACTAATAATATTATACAAAACATTATATGATCCCATGGTTTAATACGGCAGCGCATCGTTTGGTCTATTTTCTAGGACGTTTAGGTTCAAAGAATCGTTTAACGCTTATCCTGGCTGTCTGCCTATATTTTGGCTATGGGGCTGAAGAACTGGATGCCGGGATAGAACAAATAGGAATAGCGGGAATAGGGGTGGTAGTGTCTAGTGGAGTTGGTGCCACATCATCCTCACTAAACTCGGGATTTGAATCTTCTAATTCATTAGCCTTTCGTTTCTTTCCTAGTTCGAACTTGTCTTTTGTAATTTCCTGTATTTCTTCCTCGGGTTCACTTTCCTCCTCGGGTTCACTTTCCTCCTCGGGTTCACTTGTAACATATCAAATATTTGAGGTGATATTACCATAGCCAAGCTTGTTATCTTAATCGGTTGATGACTTGACTTCCTACTAAGAGCATCCGCTACTACATTCGCTTTTCCGGGGTGATATAAGATCTCACAATCATAATCTTTCACCAAATCGAGACCTCTCCTTTACCTATCGTTCAAATCCCTTTGATCAATCAAATACTTTAAGTTCTTATGATCGGTATAAATGGAAAACTTAACACCATAAAGATAATGACGCCAAATCTTTAGAGCAAAAACCACGGCCGTCAATTCTAAATCATGCGTAGGATAGCGTTTCTCGTGTTCCTTCAATTGTCGGGAAGCATAAGCTATGACCTTCCCATTTTGCATCAATACACACCCTAAGCCTTTCTTAGAAGCATCACAATAAACCGTCATGTTCTCATTCCCTTCCGGTAAAACCAATATGGGAGCTTGAACGAGCTTCTCCTTAAGGAGTTGAAACGCTTGTTCTTGCTTTTCTTCCCATCTCCATGGCACACTTTTACGAGTCAACTTGGTGAGTGGGGTGGCTATTCTAGAAAAATCTTGTATAAATCGCCGATAATACCCCGCTAAACCTAGAAAACTCCTAACCTCGGTAGGATTCGTAGGTGGTTCCCATCTCATAATTGCCTCTATCTTCACCGGATCAACACAAATACCCTTCTTGTTAATGACATGGCCCAAAAATTGAACTTCACGAAGCCAAAACTCGCACTTAGAGAACTTAGCAAACAATCTTTCTCTTCTTAAAGTCTCTAATACTTGTCTTAAATGTACCGTATGTTCCTCTTCACTCTTAGAGTATACCAAAATGTCATCAATGAACACAATTACAAACCTATCAAGCATCGGTCGACAAACTCTATTCATCAAATCCATAAACGCGGCCGGAGCATTTGTTAATCCAAATGGCATAACCACAAACTCATAATGACCATACCTTGTTCGAAAAGCCGTTTTAGGGACATCTTCTTCCCTCACCTTCAATTGATGGTAACCCGACCTTAAATATATCTTTGAAAAGAAACTAGCACCTTGTAGTTGATCAAACAAATCGTCTATCCTTGGCAACGGGTACTTGTTCTTAATAGTGACTTTATTCAATTCTCGATAATCAATACACATTCTCATAGTTCCATCCTTCTTTTTCACAAATAAAACCGGAGCTCCCCAAGGTGAACTACTAGGACGTATAAAACCTTTATCTATCAAATCTTGTAATTGAGTCATCATTTCTCTCATTTCCGATGGGGCTAATCGATAGGGAGCTTTGGCAATTGGCGTGGCCCCGGGTATCAAATCTATTCTAAACTCTACCTCCCGCTCGGGAGGTACACCGGGCAATTCACTTGGAAACACATCCGGAAACTCGTTAACTATTGGTACATCATCTAATTCAACAACCTTTTTCGAATCATCAACAACATGTGCCAAAAACGCACAACACCCATGAGACAAAAATCTTTTAGCCTTAGCATATGTGCATATAGGAATTGCACGCCTAGCTCGTTCCCCATAAATCCATATAACTTTTCCACTTGGTGATTGAACTAACACTATTTTCTTACGACACAAAATTATCCCCTCATTGTCATCTAGCCAATCCATGCCCACAATTACTTGAAATTCCCCCATTTGCATGGGTATTAAATCAATGACAAACTTTTCATCATCCAAAATAATTTCACACCCCTTAATGATACTATACACCATCACGGTCTTATTATCCGCTATTTCAACCTCTAATGGGTGTTCTAACATACTTGGGGTCATATTAAAATGCTTACAAAAAGAATATGATACAAACGACCGCGTAGCACCGGAATCAAACAAAACATGCGCAGGTAAAGAGTTTACAATAAAGGTACCTGACACCACATTTTGGGACTCCTTCGCTTCGAGTGCGGTAATCTGATGAGCTCGGGCCCTTGGTCGGCTATCACTAGTCTTCGGTTCCGTCTTAACCTCTTTCTTAACACTACCACTAGCTAAATCCTTCTTGTATTCCGGACATTCGGCTTGAAAGTGACCTTTCTCAAAACAATAATAACATTGCTTACCTTTCTTAGGACATTCGGCGGCCCTATGTCCCGGCTTTCCACAAGAGTAACAATCTGAGGTACCCGCTTTACATTCACCCGTATGATTTTTACCACATCTAGTACACAACTTGGCTTCTTTCCCACCGCTCTTACCCGACACAAAACCCCCTTTTGACTTGTGCGGGGGTTCGGAACCAAACTTACCCTTCTTCGGACTAACATTATGCATCGCCTTAGAGTCTTGATCTAACTTCCGTTTAAACGCCGCCTTCTTCCTAAGTTCATGCTCTCTAACAAGTGCTCTATTCATCATCTCGGCTAAGGTCTTATAAGTGCTCTTGTCGATAAATTCACTTATCTCGGGATTTAACTTTTCATGATAATGATCCATCATCAACTTGGGACTTGACACGAAGTCCGGACAAAAACGAGACTTGTCATTGAACTCAGCATTAAACTCGGTCACCGACTTACTTCCATGCTCTATATTCATAAACTCGGATTTCAACCTACTAACCTTGGCGGGCGGAGCAAATTGAGTCATAAACATTTCACGGAATTTGTCCCATGAGAAACTTGTAGCCACGTCTCGCCCATGAGACTTAACTATAAAATTCCACCACTCATAACCACTACCCTTCATTTGATGTGCCGCGTAAATTACCTTTAAATGCTCAGGGCATTCACATAACATAAAAGTTTCTTCAATTTCGTCTATCCACCTTTGACTAACGATTGGGTCAACCTTACCATGAAACTCGGGGGGATGGCAATTTGCAAAGTTCTTGTATTCAAAACGATCATCCTTCTTCTTTGGGGCTTCTACCTCTTCTTGTCTTACCCCACTACCACCTTCACCTCTTAAGGTAGGGTTATTAGCAATAAGAGTCTTTAACTTCTCATCTAATTGATCATTGATCAATGTCTTGATCTTTTCTAACAAGGTTGGGGTATAACGTATCAAGGCTTGCCCTATTTGCCCCGAAATGTCATTTGGCATGTTAACTTCTTCCGATTCGTTTTGAGAGTCTTCTATAGACTCCGTGGATGGGGTGCGGACGTACTCATCATCCTCATCTTGACCTCGGTTTGGTGATACAATAGCCATTCTGAAAATTACATTCAACCCATTAGTTCAAATACCGGTAACACCATTATTCATCAAAACCAAACAATCTGAAAGAATTCCTAACTCGATTCACCATGACCATAGTAGACGTCCATGTGTACTAGAATGAAGTAATAGCAATGGCCTGTTGTTATTACACCATTTCATTACACATCTAGTCTACCACGACATCATGGCTAGCGAGTATCAAACTCCTTACATAAACCAATTCGTAATCTTATTCATTATTCTATGGGTCTTGTCAATGACTCTACCCTATGGAGCATGGCACAACTATACGACTTAAACACTTATGCAAGTCCTAAACCGCTTATCCTTTCACAACAATGGTTTAAGCCTAGATAATCCCTATCGTGGGTTATCCAAGTCCCTTAAACCTCAGCTCTGATACCAACTTTTAACGCCTTGATTCGAGTAAAATTTTTTTTTTTTTTTTTTTTGAAAAGTTAAGTTACTGGCCGGACAAGGCATTTGCCGCGGCGCGGCCTGCCTTGTCGCGGCGCGACACAACACATAAAATTTTTATCTCCTTAACCCAACTTCTGTTTTGAACCTTAGTTCATTGCCGCGGCGCGGAGCCCTTGGCCGCGGCGCGACATAACACTGGTCCGGGTGCCTGACCTGCAACATTTTACTTAAACCAACTTTTGCACATTTCATCATTCTAAAACACATTTAAAACAGCATAATTCATCCACCAACATAAAGATTCAGTTTCTAATATCTTAGACCATCCATAAACAACATTTAGACTTCAAAACATGTTTTCATACTCCAACCATCATTAGGTCCCAAGTTTGACAACAACAAACATGACTCATACCAAAACACTAGGCGTTGATAAGCGGTAACCATGGAGCGTGTTTACAATAAGGGACTTGCAATACCACTTACTCTAATGCCAATGCTCCTCAAGTGCTTCACACGGGTTCCTTACCTTCACGATGGACTTTAGTACCTAAAACATAAAACATCATGGGGGTAAGTTTTTACACTTAGTGAGTTATAGGAAAGTAATAAAACACAAAACACAAAACATTTGGGCACAAATCATAACACTTATCCTTCAACCCATTGGTTGCTTGCATACATTCGGATCCAATTCATTCATACCATAGACATGACTTACTAGGCCGAACCTAGTAATCATGCCTAAGCTAACCATAGACATACTAAATATGCCTAAGCTATCATCATCTCATACATAGACACTTAATGTGTCTAAGCTAACACAAACCATAGGCAAGATTACTAGCAATGTAATAACCTTGCCTAAGCTAAACATCAACCATAGATACAACTATTAGGTTAACCCAATAGTTCTATCTAAGCTACATAACTAGTGCACTTAGTCGTTTCTCTCTTGCACGGATGCAATCCGAGAACACTAAGCCACTCTTGACCCGCCCATATTACCCCCTATGAACTCACCTTGCTTAATTGAATTTCCTTGATCACTTGAAATCTCTTTTCCTTGATTAGCACCTATACATGAGCTAATCCCATTAATCACATAACTCAATCAAAAACACAACTTTCTTGAATCATTACATCTTTTCATACTTACACACACATTTAACCCCCTAATCACAACAAGCATACAAGTAGCCTTAAAATCTCATTTTTCCTAAGGTGACAATGTTACCAATTCAACATCACATTTTAATCATGTACATTACTAACTCATCCCTTTTAGCTCTATCATGCAACTTTTTCTTTAATCCTTTCATTAATCATCAAATGTGCATAGTAATCCAATTTCATTACTAACACCATTAAATTATCAAATTATCAATTTCTATAACTTACAACTATAACAAAAGTTCATACATGAACATCCTTCATCACAATTTCTAGCTAGAACACATAATCATCTCTTTGAGACATTTTAACAAACACTTGGTGTGCATGACTAGAAACTTAACTAGAACATCACCAAATTCACCATATTCATAACAAAAAATCCATCATGCAAGTCTATACATAATTCCTCTTCCAAAATCAATAACAATTACATTCTAACTCAAACAATTGTGCACAATTCAACAACTAGCAACTATTTAAGCATAAAACTCATCATAAACACACCATATAAGCAATACTTGGACACAAAATCCATACCTTGACTTTTAGAGTTTAAGAACCCTAATTGTGCACAAAGAGAGTGAAATTGGAAGATTAGAGCTTGCTAAAGTGATTAGGGTGTCTTAGATTTCACTAATTCAAGATTGCATGAGTTTAATTTTAACAATTGATGGATCCTCCTCTTCCTTTGCAAATGTCGACACTCACAAGAACTCCAGGAAGGTTTTCTGTATTTTGCACTTAATAATTTATTTTTCCAGCATTTTAATCCCTTTTATATAAAATAACTTTGGCTTATTAGCAATTTCTACCCTCCCCACCACAACTATGGTTAGAGAAGTCCTTATTCTTAACTTTTCACCCTTAGTCCTTCCTAACTTAACCAATAAACTTAACTTTTATCCATTTAACATAAAATAACCTTTACCATTTAATTTCTTAGCAATAAAAAATTTACATAAAATAATACCTTAAATATTTGGGATGTTACATCACTTTCCTCCTCGGGTTCACTTTCCGGGTTCTCTATAGTCGGTTCATCCGGAATTTGTGAGTCTTCCCCAAAGATATTATTTTCGTCATCGGATAGGTTAATGACTGGAACACCATCTGAAGATTCTGGTTCGGAGTCGCTGAATGTGATAACAAGTTTTGAGCCCGACATCTATCACACAACAACTAACCCATTAGTACTACATAATATTTACATATAAATTTTAACCAACAATGATAAGCAATGGTTTTTAAATCAAACCCGGTCAAAGTCCAGACTTACTAATGTATCCTAACGACTTATCAGTTAGACACACTAATGCAAACCTGGTTCGCTAAGACCACCGCTCTGATACCACATGTCATAACCCGTCCTTAATCATAAGAACGAGTTAGATAACGTATGATTTCATTGCGATTGACCTCTATATGCGACATTTTTAAAAGAACAACTGCATTTATTTTACATTACAAACCATAACTCTTATTTTAATACAAGTTTTAGACAATATAAAGATGATTATCGTTTAGCGATAATCTTAGACTTACAAACTTTACATGTGATGATAACAATACGATTTCTAGCATATTTTACATTACAAATCCTCCGATATGCAGTTTTATTTTTGACACAAATATGCATACTCAAGATCTTGCTTAAATTCAACATGTTGCAGCGGAAGCTTTTAGTTATCACCTGAGAATAAACATGCTTAAAACGTCAACATAAAGTTGGTGAGATATAGGTTTAATGCCGGCAGCAATATATATATATATATATATATATATATATATATATATATATATATATATATATATAGACCACAAGATTTCATATATAAACATTTTAATAAAAATATTCTAAGTGGTTGAGCACTTGGTAACCATACTTAACATTTAATCACGTCGCATATTCCCTTTATTATGAAATCTTACTACACCGTACCAAGTGTAGTCACAAAACGAAGTACTGTGCAACCGTTGAATACTGGTCGTCCAGTTCGGTTGGGGTTGTCAGGCCCGATAGATCTATCAACAGGATTCGCGTTTACAATACCACTGTAAATATTAGTTACCAAGCTACAGGGAAGTATGCCAGTGGTACAACTCAACGTAGAATATATTTTTCAGTTACTTGTGGCCATAACGTAAAACATAAAATACATGTATTCTCATCCTGAAATACTTAGAGTTTAAAAGTGGGACTATATACTCACTTTTGCCTTGAAGATATATATATTTTGACTTGGTCTCTGGTTGATATCACGAACCTATCCATATATAATTTATCAATATATTTTCATTTTAAACAATCGTCACATATATATACTTATAATACTTTTAATGTCTTCTTAGTCCGTAGTTAGCAATTCAATTTTTAATGGTTCATATTTAGGTGTTTAATAAATAAATAAAACCCCCATCGAAATAAATAAAACCCCCATCGTATTCGTATTGGTCGGGATTAATCTTGACCCACGGTACCGTGTTGTCAAATGACGTGTTGCGTACGTACATGAGGTCTTATGATTAATATTCTCGTGTTGTTTACGGGTGATCCTGAAATATATAAAATTAAATTATGAGTACATATATATAAAATATCTTGTTATTTTAGAAAGATGTGATTTATTTAATTTTTCTCCAATTATTTTCGTGGCTAAACTAGTTTTGGATATCCGATCTTGTTTTGGTCATAGTTTCTTCGTTACAACTCCGTTTTCGTTGGTTCAACTTGCCACTTCCTTGGATCGAGTCCTTCTTTAAGAATATAAACTGTAAATACCTTAGTTTGTATTCGAAATCACAGGTCATAGGTCAAACTTTGGTGAAACTTATGAAGTTAATCATTTTCCCTTATACAAACAACATTAAATGATTATTTTTCTAAAAATACTTATACTTTGAGTTAAATCATGAAATTTTTATGTGTTAACATATTCATAGTAAATATCAATTTTCCAGAAAATAAGCCTCCAATTCAAAGTTCAAGATAGTTTTTAATTATCCAACCCAAAACAGCCCCCGGTTACACTCCGACGTCGTAAATTCAGTTTTTAAGGTGTTCTTTGAAAAACCAAGTTATACCTTGTTAAGTTAGCATATCTTTATGATATATTACAGGTCTTGAAGTATTTTAAAAATTAAGTTAGAAGGATCTATTTAGTTTGCAAACAAGTTTGAAATCATTTAAACTATGTTCTTGTTGTTAAAATTGTATACCATAAAATAAGATAGCTATATATATATGAATCGAATAAGGTTATGAACAAAGTTACTACCTCAAGTTACTTGGACAAGATTGCTGTAAAAGAGAAGTAAAAACCTAGAACCAAAAGAGTGGTGGAGTTGGATGAAAGATTGGAAGTAAACTTGTGTTCTTGGAAGGATTCTTGAAGTGTTTTTGTAAGGGTTTTCTTATGATGATTAAGTGATGTTTTTGAAACTAGATCTTCATGGTTGTGAGCTGAGATGGTTAAGGGGTTTAAGGCTTCTAAGTATGTGTGTGTTTTGGCTAGAGAATTGAAGTAAAAATGAATCAAGAATGGAGTACTCCTAGCCCATTAAAAACGTGAATGGGGGGGGAGACAAAGACAATTTTCAAGCTTGTAATCTTGTTAATTAGTCATACAATCATACAAAAGTAATTACCTTATACATAAGGCATGAACAAGGGCTGGTTGGTGGTGATTTGATGTGTATATACCAATAGTAAATACGTATAGAAGCTAGGTATGATACAGGTACATATACCCTAGATATACGTATAGAAATCTTGTGAAAACGGAACGAGGATTCAAATATAGCTATCTTTTGTGAATATACTTATATTGTTTTATGTATTTAAATCCTTAAAAAGTGATTAAATACATTACTTATACGATATATGTATAAACATTATAGGTCATAAGTATTTATGTCAAATAACGTTACGTATGGTTATTGTTTTGAAAACTTAAGTTAGTAGTTTCAAAATATACTTATAACTTATTGTTATTAATACAAAATGAGGTATTAAAACATCCTTAGATCATGTTAAATATGTATATATACATATATATACACAAACGTATAATTATCATATGTTATATAGTTCGTGATATCATCGGTCAAACTAGACGGTCAAACGTTGTGTAAAACTCTTTTCAAAAACATAAGTCTCAACAATTTGGATTGCTTATCATGTTGGTAAGGTTTAATTTATGTAAATATTAATCTTATAAGTATAGAACGATCGAAAAAGTGCGGGTCATTACAATTTCATGGCATTCAAAGCATCAAAATTTCCTTTTAGAGTTCATCAAACCCTAATCAAGAATCACAAACCAATAATCATGTTAATGATGTGTTCCAAATCAACCTACACATCAAATTGATGCTAAAGATGCTAGTAACACTTTTAAAACATAAACTCTAACAATTTAACAACATTAACTCATTCAAAATCAAAGATTAAGCACACCCATTTCAAATGTTCAAACTAGTTACTCAAAACAACGAATCGAGCAAACAAAACATATATTCATGTTATACACGAGCCATAGACACTAACTAACACCATTTCAAGTCAAAAACACGAATTTAGAGAAATCTAGAGTTTTTAGAAACTTTACCCCAAGCTATGAAATTGGTACCAAATCGAAGAGGATGAAGAGAGGATCACGAAAATGTAATTTGTTTTGATGTTTGCTTCTCCAATCGGATTTAGATGATGAATTTGTGAGTTGGGTGTTTATGGTTCAAAAATGGAAGAGAGAAAGGAGGTAGAAGGAGAAGAGGAAAAATGAATGGATGAGATGGGGAGGTGGTGACTAGTCACCAAACATTTGGCCAAATGCCAAGATTAGTCCCTCAAGTTTGTTGTCGGGTGCGGGAGTTAACCAAACGAATATTTCTTAAAACGCTCGAGTAAACGAGTGATGTTATAATTAAATAACGGGAATATTAAGAACGTTAGTCATCGAAAAATACGAATTTAAATAACGAAAGATATTATAAAAAAAACGGTGTTAAAATTAAATTTAACGAAAAAACGCGGGATGTTACATTATCCACACCTCAAAAGAAATTTCATCCCGAAATTTAGTTGGAAGTAGTAGTTGTTGTTTCTTCTTCGAAACCTTGCATTGTAAACTCTACGAATAAGTGAGGGTACTACCTTGGGCATTTCAACGAACTTTGACGGTCGGGAGTTTACGTTGTTTTAAAGTTGGTTTCACGATTCATAGTTTCATCAATAGGAATAATAAGTTTTGTTTCGCGAGACACGTCTTTAAGTTTAGCGCATGGAATGTAGGATGAACGGAGACTCAAACGAGTCGGAAAATCTAAATGGCTAGCAACAGGTCCAAAACGCCCCAAGATTTTTAAAAGGATCAAAATATCGCGGATTTAGCTTTCTACGTTTCCCGAAATGAATTACACCTCCTCAAGGTGCGACTTTTTACGTTACGCGGTTTTCCACATGGAATTTGAAAAGTTTACGTCTAACAGTGGCATAGCTCCTTTGGCGACTACGGTCGTCTCGAGCCTTTCTGAGGTTAAAGAAGTTTCTTGGTTGTTCCATGAATGAGCTCGGGTTCGGTGGTTTGATTATCATTTACTTGGTTCTACAAAAGGAGAATGACGTTTCCGGTCACATAAGATTTCAAAAGGTGTGACGTTCAGACTTGAATGATAACCATCGGCGTAAGAGAATTTAGTAAAGGCAATGACTTTTCTCAAGAAATTTTGAAGTCGATAACACGAATTCGTTTTATGGTTTCAAAGGTTTGAATCGTATGTTTGTTTGGCCCTTCGAGATGCGTTGATGTGATGTACTCATGCCTAAATGTGGTCCCGAGGCTTTTTGTAAGGCACCCCGAAATTTAGAAGTGAAATGAGAATCTCGATCCGAGACGAGGTACATTTCCTTAAGGTATATTCTAACAAGTTCGTTAGGACTTGAAAACGTTTGTTGGAACAAGTTTCTTATCGGTTTCTGAAAATGTTCGTTAGGACTATTCACCCTCGTGGAGAATACTAGTATAATGTGAAGAGTCTCTCTCTTCATTGAGAAATTAGATATAAGTTTTCCTTAAACGGAAGTACGAGTGTAATGCAAGAGAAGTTTCCACCTCGATGTGAGAATATCAAGCATATTTGTAGTTTGTCAATAAAAATGTGCGAAAACAAGATAGTATACGCGTGTAACGTATGTTTGAAGTCGAAATAATTTGTCGCTCATTCGGAAGCATAAATATGGTTCGACAATAATCGAAGATGTCTCCCTGGTATGGTTGTTATCAATATTTTCGGAGTTTTCGGATGTTCAAACAAGAAAAATGAAGTCATGTACATGGCACATGATGGTGATTAGGTTGATCGAGTCCAATCACCATCGCGTGTCACTAGAACTTTGGTATGGCTTACTATAATATAACCACGTTGATCGAGTGTCATTATATTATGCTAACTCATACCTCCATTCCCACATCACTCCATAAAATCAAGTTCGGGTGATCGTGAAGATTTAAAATGAACAAAGTGTAACGACATCTCTAACGTGACTCGTATTGAATCGAAAGAATTAGTGCAACTCTAAAGAAGCGTTCCCCGAGGGAAGTGTATAGATGATTATTCACGTCAATGCAGTTCAAGTCAAACGATAATGTCCTTTAGGTACGAAAAGAGTAACGAATTATGATAACGAGTAGTACGTAACCGTAGTGATAAGTAGTGACGACGATACTCACCTAGAGTAGTGATGGTAGTAACAAGAAGTGGTAGATAGTAAGGAACACCGGTGTGACACTGATAGTAAGTTGAAACGGTGGCGAATAACAATCTGGGAGACTGAGTTCCCAAACAAGTGTGACTAATGAAGTCGTCGTCATCCTTACGCGTATGAATCTTGAATTTACGTGTGTTACCAGAAAGTGACAGAATACGGATTCGTATGATGAAAGTTTGGTACCATTATGGAGTTCACCTAAGAAAGATTCAAGTATATATGCACAAATAGTCAAGTAAGTGCTATCTATAGCAAATGCAAGTCAGGATGCAATGATTAACTATCCGGTTGTAGTCTAGATTCACTAATGCGTCCTAACGACTCTGTCAGACACACTAATGCACATCCTAGTTCCCTACAACCAACGCTCTGATACCATCTGTAGCGACCCGTCAAAATCGTCATTGACGGCGCCGCTAACTTAGGTCCCGTTACGTGGTCGTAGTCCCTATATGAGACTCGTTTGACCAAATTTATGTCGCATTCATTTGAAAAGTACAAGACTTACAAAGTTTAGTTTACCAAATGGATCGACAACAAGTTTAAGTTTACAAAAGTATAATGTATAAATGAAATAAACTTGCGACATAATATAAGTTGAAAGTCACGGTTGCTATAAATAGCGTAAGTATGTAAACAATATGTTTGAATCCAAAGGTGCTATCACTAGCGTATGCATGTATGTATGCTTGACTCCAAGCAAGAAATCAGAGTGTATGCATGTATGCTTGACCCCAAGCAAGTATGAGTGTACGCGGAAGCATGTATCAAATAGCCATGTATGAACCTGAGAAACATATAGAAACTGTCAACGAAAAACGTTGGTGAAATCATAGGTATTTGTAATAAACGTTGTTTTTGAACCACAAGATTTAGTATTCCCATAACGTTGATTATCAAAATCGTTTGCATTCCAAAAGTATTGTTCGCGAGCACCCAATTATCAAGACTTAACGTATCCTTCCATAGAACCCCATCACAATAGTGTTAGAACATACACTGTTTCTCAAAAATATATTTCATCCGTAGACGGTAGCGAACCGTCCGAAATGAGGGTTTGTCAAACCCGTATGGCCACACAATATAAGTTCTCGCTTACACCCTGCAAGTGTAACTAATGATAATCGAATTGAGGATTTTTGTTCTAACTCGCTGTGGAATGTTTGTTTCATCGTACTTGTGTTCAAAGTATAAAAGTAAGTAGTACAAAATGTAACAAAGTATATGTTTCTCAGCCCACAATTTAAAAGTATAAAAAGTTGTTGAAAAGGTGGGACTATGATGTCACCTCGAGTGCACGAGTATAAAAGTACTTCACAAAGTAAACGTGTGCATGATAGTTGTTTAGAATTGACCTAAACAAATAAGTTGTATCAATTAACCGGTTACGACACAAGGTCGGGTGAAATGTGTTCAATTAGTCCTATGGCTCGTTATGACTCGATTATATAGCATGTGAATCAAATTATCAAGTTTCATGCAAGATACAAGTAAAGAATCATGTTAGAAAGATTGCATAATCATTTAGTTAAGTTTGACAAAAAGTCAAACTTTGGTCGGTCAAAGTCAACGAAAAAGTCAACACGTTCGGGTTCGGTCCCGAACTATTTTTCTGAGGTTTTTATTCATGTATAAGCATGTTAGAACAAGTCTCATGTGAATCGGGGGTGCGTAGCATAGCAAACATTATTCAAAAATTGACAAAATTGGACAGCCCACTTTGGCGCGCCGCGCGGGTGTATGGCGCGCCGCGCCATTACCTGTGCAGAGAATTCTGGCAGTTTTCACACTCAAGCACGAATCCAACTTCAAATACCCATAAATCCTAAACCGTAAACATCCAAAACAAGTATCTTATATCGTTGGAAAGGTATTTTGACAAGGAATACAACTAACCACTTTTCATCAAGCAAAAACATCATTTACAATAGTCAAAAATCTCGTCAAGTGGTCATTAAATGTTCAAAACCATCGTTTCAAGTTTACAAAACGCATTTTAAGATTCGGGAATGCAATTCACACATATGATATGCCGTTTTGAAGGTACTGAAACATACAATACAACTAATCACTAACTAATAACATTTCATGGCATTCAAAGCATCAAAATTTCCTTTTAGAGTTCATCAAACCCTAATCAAGAATCACAAACCAATAATCATGTTAATGATGTGTTCCAAATCAACCTACACATCAAATTGATGCTAAAGATGCTAGTAACACTTTTAAAACATAAACTCTAACAATTTAACAACATTAACTCATTCAAAATCAAAGATTAAGTACACCCATTTCAAATGTTCAAACTAGTTACTCAAAACAACGAATCGAGCAAACAAAACATATATTCATGTTATACACGAGCCATAGACACTAACTAACACCATTTCAAGTCAAAAACACGAATTTAGAGAAATCTAGAGTTTTTAGAAACTTTACCCCAAGCTATGAAATTGGTACCAAATCGAAGAGGATGAAGAGAGGATCACGAAAATGTAATTTGTTTTGATGTTTACTTCTCCAATCGGATTTAGATGATGAATTTGTGAGTTGGGTGTTTATGGTTCAAAAATGGAAGAGAGAAAGGAGGTAGAAGGAGAAGAGGAAAATGAATGGATGAGATGGGGAGGTGGTGACTAGTCACCAAACATTTGGCCAAATGCCAAGATTAGTCCCTCAAGTTTGTTGTCGGGTGCGGGAGTTAACCAAACGAATATTTCTTAAAACGCTCGAGTAAATGAGTGATGTTATAATTAAATAACGGGAATATTAAGAACGTTAGTCATCGAAAAATACGAATTTAAATAGCGAAAGATATTATAAAAAAAAAACGGTGTTAAAATTAAATTTAACGAAAAAACGTGGGATGTTACACTTTAGTAAGTCGAGTTGGTTTGTAAACCTTTTTCGGGTGTTTTTTTCTTGGTTCTTTCACTTCTATTTGAACTTCTTGTTCACATTTTTCTTCGTTTCTTGGAATGGGAGGTTTGTATATGAATTCTTCTTCATCACTCCAATTTGAATCCTCCCTATTTTCCAATTTTGATTTTTCATATGTTGTTGATAACATATTTATGTTTTCATTTTGAGGGTTTTCTTGGGTGGTGAAATTATGATTGACTTCATTGTCAACTTCCATCGGACCATGTATGTAATGTTTAACTCTGTGATCATTAACTTTAAATTCAATCCCATTTGAATTTATTAACTCTATTGTTCCGTATGGGAAAACTCTTTTAACTATAAATGGTCCAGACCATCTTGATTTCAATTTTCCAGGAAATAGCTTGAATCGTGAATTGAAAAGAAGAACTCTGTCTCCTTCTTTAAATTCTTTTGAACTTCTTATTCTTTTATCATGCCATTTCTTCGTTCTTTCTTTATAGATTAACGAATTTTCGTATGCCTCATGTCTTAATTATTCTAATTCATTTAGTTGACTTAACCGTAGACGTCCGGCTTCATGTAAATCAAGATTACATGTCTTCAAAGCCCAAAATGCTTTGTGTTCAATTTCTACTAGAAGATGACATGCTTTTTCGTAAACGAGTTTAAAAGGTGTGGTTCCAATTGGAGTTTTGTAGGCTGTTCTAAAAGCCAAGAGTGCATCCTCCAATTTAATGGACCATTCCTTCGGATTTGATCCTACGGTTTTCTTTAGAATACGTTTTAAAGCTCGGTTGGTATTTTCAACTTGTCCACTTGTTTGTGGATGATATGCAGTGGAGATTTTATGAGTTACTCATATCTTTTGAGAACTTTCTCAAGTTGATTGTTACAAAAATGAGTACCCCGATCACTTATTAAAGCTTTCGGTGTTCCAAACCTAGCAAAAAGACGTTTTAAAAAATTGACTACAACTCGTGCATCGTTAGTTGGGAGAGCTTGTGCTTCCGCCCATTTAGATACATAATCAATGGCAACGAGAATGTAGAGATTATTATGAGATTTTGGAAATAGACCCATAAAGTCAATACCCCAAATGTCAAATACTTCACATACTTGAATGACATTTTGTGGCATTTCATCACGTTGACCTATTTTTCCGGCCCTTTGACAAGCATCACAGGATTTGCAAAGAAGGTGTGCATCTTTGAAAATTGTAGGCCAATAGAATCCAGTATCGTAAACTTTTCTTGCTGTGAGCTGAGGCCCATAATGCCCTCCTGTTGGTCCTGTGTGACAATGGTTTAAGATTTGACTAGCTTCATTTCCGAATACACATCGGCGTATTATTCCATCGGGACAACTTTTAAACAAATGTGGATCTTCCCAGAAATAGTGTTTTATATCACTAAAGAATTTCTTTCGTTTTTAGTACGATAATCCTTTTTCAAGGAATCCACATACTAAGTAGTTTGCATAGTCTGCAAACCATGGAATTTCATTATAATCTATCTTCAATAGATATTCATCAGGAAAGTTGTCTTGTATGGCCGATTCATTTAGAACTTCTAATTCGGAATTTTCAAGACGAGAAAGATGATCAGCGGCGAGATTTTCTGCTCCCTTTTTTTCTCGGATTTCAATATCGAACTCTTGTAAGAGTAAGATCCAACGGATTAATCGTGGCTTGGCATCTTGTTTTGAAAATAGGTATCTAAGAGCAGAATGGTCAGTATAGACTACCGTTTTAGCTAGAACGAGATATGAACGAAATTTGTCAAAAGCAAAGACAATAGCAAGGAGTTCTTTTTCAATAGTTTTATAATTCGTTTGTGCTCCTTGTAACGTCTTACTAGCATAATAAATGGGTTGAAATCGTTTTTCAATCCTTTGACCTAAAACGGCTCCATTGCAAAATCACTTGCATCGCACATAAGTTCGAATGGTAGATTCCAATTTGGTGTGATGACCCGAAAATTTCTGACCAAATTTAAACTTAATCTTTGTATGATTAACATTTTCGATACGATAAGCAAAGTCTGTAAAACTGAATCTCAAAATTTTTGAACTACTTTTATATATTTAAATACCCTTCGGTTGTTTTCGACGATTCGCGAACAATTATATATAAATAGATACATATATACAATAACTTGAAAAGGTAACAATGTATTAATTATTTGATACCGTACATTAAACTTATTGGTTTAAATATCTATTTGAATATATATGATAAGTTGAAATATTTATTATTAAAATTTATTTATAAATAACTTCCAATGTGTATTTAAAAACTGATTTATGTATATTAAAAAGATATATACATATACATAATTTCAAGTTGTTTAGTAAACGATAGTAACATTCGTTTATTGATTCGATTGATATTTAGATAAGTTAACTAAAGCGTTTAAGATGAACCAGTAAAACACTAATTTGCTGCAGTATTTTCAAATTGCTACAGTACCCAAAATGCTACAGTGTTTTCAAAAATCACTATTTGCTACAGTAACTTTGCTACAGTAAAACACTATTTTAAAATGAAAATGTATACATGTATATGTATATATAACGAGGCGATAATTTATAGAAGTAAATGACCAAAACACTCGAAAGTTTAAGATATACTTTGAGTGATATAATTTAGGGATAATTTAAGGCTATATTTTGACAAAGGTACGTGTCCTAAAATGTAAATTACAAGTTTTCTCAGCGTATGAAGGGACACTCGAAAAATCAGAACCGGGACATAAGTCGCGTGATGACGTACGACTTATCGGAACAAAATTTACAAATCAACTGTGCACGTGAATTTAATATAATATATAATTAATTATATAAATTAAATATATTATATTAATATAATAATATGTCGACGAACTAGTGTACAAAACATATGTGAGCTGGAAATTGGTACCTTGCGATCGCATGGGAATAACCCATCAAAGTTATGCGATCGCATGGCTAAGGGGGACATGCCACATCTATAAATTCGAGCGTTTCTCTGATTTTTTTGATTCATTCTTCATTCTTCCTCCGTATTATTAGTTATATTTATTATTATTATTATTATTATTATTATTATTATTATTATTATTATTATTATTATTATTATTATTATTATTATTAAGATTAATAATATTATTAATCTTATTATTATTAGTAGTATTATACATAAAATACTACGACGAGGTTATGAGCGTGTCACTTTCAAAATGAGTTTTCGAGCGGGATAAAGCTAAGGAAATTATGGGTTATTGCCAAGGAGGTTATGGGTAATGTTCGGGGGTATATTTGTGAATCAAACCTAGTGTTTATCATCTCCGTTACGTCTACGTACTTTTCTACAATATTGAATCTCAATACTGATACATAAGCACTCATAATTTATCTTTTATATATTAATTGTGTATCCATGTCTAGTGCTCGAGTATATATATTTATACATGCTTGTATGCTAAATTTTGTCGCTAAACAGTTTATAATGAATCACGAATTAAATACATATATTACTGGTAAAAGGTATATGATATACATGTTTTTGGAAAGCTGGCGAAAAATCAATGACTTTTCATTTAGATATCGAATAGTTTCGATGAACGGATTAAAAGATATGATCAACTGAATTATGATTGATGATAATTGAAATTGCTTTTGAATCTGCAATTAAGATTTAAACAACTTGTTTACAAGATTGATAAAATGGATTTTTAAATATTACCAGCCGAGTAAATGAATCCTTATATAAGGTACGTCTCGTTTGTTGAACTATTGTCAAAATTGACTTTTTGAAACAACTTTGGATAACTTTTGTATGTCGATATCGAGCATTAGGATTATGATATACTATGACCTGACCTAGCTTGATAGACATTTATTGACCAACATATGTTCTCTAGGTTGAGATCTACGATTATTTGATATTCCGAGTTTCAGTCACATTTTGGTGAACGACTTTATATGCTGCTGAGGCGAGTTTCATTGCTCCCTTTTTAATTACTTTTGCAATATATATTTTTGGGCTGAGAATACATGCAATTTATTTTAAACGCAATGGATACAAGTACATACTTAATTCTACACTGAGTTTGAACCGAAAATCCCTTAGCTTTGGTAACTAGTAGCTGCCAGTACATAGGATATGGACTGGTGGGCGCGAATAACAGTATATGGATCCATAGGGCTTGACATCCCCGTCCGAGCTAGAGCGCTAGCCTTTTAACGGACGTGTGTTATTTGAGTTCAGGACACGTTGGTTTGCGTGTATTAAAACGAATGGGGTATTTATCATTATAACGTTAAAGTTTAGTTACCAGGGTGCTCTGTTACGTAGAATCTATTGACAAACTTTTGATAAACGTTTCTGGATGAAACAACTGAAATCTTGTGATCCACTTTTACATACAGATTATGCGAAACACTAAAACTATGAACTCACCAACCTTTGTGTTGACACTTGTTAGCATGTTTATTCTCAGGTTTCCTAGAAGTCTTCCGCTGTTTGCTTATATGTTAGACAAGCTATGTGCATGGAGTCGTACATGGCATATTTTTCAAGGAAACGTTGCATTCACCAAATCATCACCATGTATCTTATTTTGATTGCATTGTCAACGGAAGTACTATTGTAAACTATTATTTACAGTGATTGTCTATATGTAGAAATCATCAGATGTCGAAAACCTTTGATTTAAATATTCATTTATGGTATGCTTTTTCAAAAGAATGCAATGTTTACAAAACGTATCATATAGAGGTCAAATACCTCACAATGAAATCGATGAATGACGTGTTCGTCCATATGGATTTGGAGCGATCGTCACATTTGGAGTTATCATGATCGGCGCATTAGTGAGTTTCTCTTTAAAAATATTAAAAGATTTGATACATTCATCTGAAAAGATGAATGGAGCATCCTTTTCTAGGAGTTTATTCATAGGAGTGGCAATTTTAGAAAAATCTTTTATGAAACGTCGGTAAAAACCGGCATGCCCTAGAAAACTCCTAACTCCTCTAACATTGGTGGGATGTGGAAGTTTAGCAATTACATCTACTTTAGCTCTATCCACTTCAATTCCTTCCTTTGAAATTTTATGACCAAGAACGATGCCTTCTTTAACCATGAAATGGCATTTCTCCCAATTAAGAACTAGATTTGATTGTTCGCATCTAATAAGCATTCGTTCAAGATTAACTAGACATGTTTCAAAAGTATCACCGAAGACTGAAAAGTCATCCTTGAAAACTTCCATGCATTCTTCTATCATGTCATGAAAAATTGCCATCATGCACCTTTGAAAGGTTGCAGGGGCGTTGCAAAGTCCAAATGGCATGCGTTTGTAACAAAAAGTACCATAAGGGCACGTGAATGTGGTTTTCTCTTGGTCCTCGGGTGCTATTGGAATTTAAAAATATCCGGAAAAACCATCAAGAAAACAATATTAACTATTTCCGGCTAATCTTTCCAACATTTGATCAATGAAAGGTAAGGGAAAGTGATCTTTTCTGGTGGCGTCATTTAATTTTCTATAATCAATACAAACACGCCATCCTGTTACAGTCCTAGTAGGAATAAGCTCATTTTTCTCATTTGTGATGACAGTCATGCCACCCTTCTTAGGTACGCATTGAACTGGGCTTACCCATGAACTATCAGAAATTGGATAAATTAAACCTGCATCAAGCAGTTTAATAATTTCTTTCTTAACAACATCTTGCATATTTAGATTTAGTCTTCTTTGGCATTGCACATATGTTTTATGACCTTCTTCCATAAGGATTTTATGTGTGCAATACGAAGGACTTATTCCTTTAATATCATGAATCTTCCATGCAATAGCTGGTTTATGAGCTTTCAACACAGAAATGAGTTGAGATTTTTCATTTTCAGTAAGAGAAGACGATATTATTACAGGTAATTCAGATTCACCATGTAAATAAGCGTATTCCAAATGGTTTGGAAGTGGCTTTAATTCTAATGTCGGTGGTTCTTCTATCGATGATTTATATCGATATCTGTCTTCTTCTTTTAGCATTTGAATTTCTTCTATTGTTGGTTCATATCCATTAGCCATGAGTGCGGCTAACATTTCAGTTTCATCAATTGGTTCAATTCCTTCTCCTAAAGAACATTCTCCTGTTCCTTGTAATTCTGGAAATTCTTCTAACAATTCTGCATGTGATTCTATAGTTTGAATATAATAACATGTATCATCTGCTAATTGCAGTTGTTGCATTGCTCTATCAACTGAAAAGGTAACACTCTCGTCCTCTACACTTAGGGTCAGTTTCTTACCAAACACGTCTATTATTGCTTTAGCCGTGTTTAAGAATGGTCTTCCGAATATGAGAGGAACTCGAGAATCTTCTTCCATGTCCAGAATAACAAAATCTACTGGAAATACTAAAGTACCAACTTTAACTAGCATGTTTTCCATTATCCCTCTAGGATATTTTACTGATCGATCGGCTAGTTGTATACTTATTCGTGTTGGTTTCAATTCTCCAAGGTCTACTTTAGCGTATAGTGAATACGACATTAAATTTATACTAGCACCTAAATATGCCAATGCTTCTATTGAACTAAGACTTCCCAGAAAACATGGAATTGTGAAACTTCCTGGATCAGATAATTTTTCTGGTATCTTATTCAATAGCACTGCAGAACAATTAGCATTCATAGTAACAGCCGAGAGTTCTTCCATTTTCTTTCTATTTGTGATTAGATCTTTTAGAAATTTAGCATATCTAGGCATTCTTGAAATCACATCAATGAAAGGAAGATTTACATTTATTTGTTTAAACATATCCAAGAATTTGGATTGCTCGGCTTCAAGTCTCTCTTTTCTCATTTTATCCGGGTAAGGAAGTGGTGGTTGGTATGGTTTAACATAAGGTTTAGCCTTAACTGTGTTATCTTCATTAACCTTTTCAACTATCGGTTCTGTTTCCTTATCTTGCTCAGGTTGTGGTTCTTGTGGAGTAGGAATAGCTTCATCAGAAATTACAGGTATTTCAGGTGGTTTAAGTGTAATACCATTTCTTGTGGTAATGGCTTTAGCTGTTTCATTTCGGGGGTTAGCATTTGTATTACTAGGTAGACTTCCCGGTTTTCTTTCACCTATTAACCTTGCTAGGTTGCTCACTTTTTGTTCAAGATTTTGAATAGAAGCTTGTTGATTTCTAAATGCTTGAGCATTTTGTTCATTGGTTTGTTTCTGAGATGTGAAAAACTGAGTTTGAGATTCAACTAGCTTCGACATCATATCTTCTAAATTTGGCTTTTTATCATCGGTTTGTGGTGGTTTATTTTGAAAATTAGGTCTTTGCTGGTTGTAAGTATTATTGGATACCTGTTGATTACTTGGACCTTGTTGGTTGTTGTATGGAACATTTCGGTTATAATTCTGGTTTTGATTGTAGATCGGTCTTGGCGATTGATAATTATTCTGATAATTATTTCCAGGCCTTTGGTTTATGTATGAAACATTCTCTCTTTGTTCCATTGTTAATTCAATACTGAGACAATCTTTTATCAAATGTGGTCCTCCACACTGCTCATAACTAATTCGTATTGAGTGGATATCTTTAGTCAATTTTTCCATTCGTCTCTTGACAACATCTATCTTTGCAGAAATGGAATCTAATTCATGGCTAGAATCGGATCTAGCTGCTTTAGATGATCTAACGATATCTTTTTCTTGGTGCCACTCATGTGAGTGGGAAGCAGTGTTATCAATAATTTTGTAAGCGTCAGTTGCTATTTTCTTCATAATGGAACCACCAGCTGCTATATCGATGTCTTTCCTTGTAGTGATGTCGCATCCTTGGTAGAATATTTGTACTATTTGACAGGTGTCTAAACCATGTTGCGGACATCTTCTTAATAACTTTCTAAATCTTGTCCACGCCTCATATAGAGTTTCATTTGGCTTTTGTGTGAACGTAACAATTTCTCCTTGAAGTCTCACGGCTTTAGATGCAGGAAAGAATTGTTTAAGAAATTTTTCAACTAAAACATCCCATGTATCAATCGCCCCTTCAGGTAACGATTCCAACCAATCTTTGGCTTCTCCCTTTAAAGTCCAGGGAAATAACATGAGATATGTCTGTTCATCCTTCACTTCTCTTATTTTAAATAGAGTACAGATCCTATTAAAGGTACGAAGATGTTCATTTGGATCTTCCTTCGGCGCACCACTAAATTGGCATTGATTAGTCACCATGTGTAGAATTTGTCATTTGATTTCATAATCTGGTGCATTAATGTCTGGTTGAGTAATTGCGTGACCTTGGCCAGTGCGTTTAGCTCGCATTCGGTCTTCCAACCTTAGAGGTTCCAGATTTTCCATAATTGAATTTGTTGAATCTAAATCACTCGAGTATTCTGATTTAATGGTTGGTTCCTCAACAATTTCTGTTTGAATGATTGGTGGTTTCGGAGGAAAGATTAATGGTTCAGGATCTCTGAATTGTCCCTGAATATCCTCTGGATTCTCAATTGTGAGGTCGGGTTCAAAAAATGGATTATCGGAAATTTGAATTGGAGTACTTGGTCGACTGGATGACGATTCTAAAGAAAAATCAACGGCGACAATATTTGCTAGATGTCTTGATCTGGTTACAGGTGGTGAACGTACAAAAGGTGGTGAACGTTTTGCTCGGTGCATTCACTGAATATCCTATTAGTTATAAAAATAAAAATTATATAAGTTATCAAAATAATAGACTTTTCTGCTTTTGCCCACGTTTCGAATAGCCAATAGATGCAGCAGGGAGCCAGAACCCTTTAAATCGGAAGCTCACAACTCAGCCACTAACAAATCCAACTATTACTACGAAGCAGAAAATTTGGATGTCTATCAATTTAACCACTTAAAATAATTTTTGGTTGAAATTTAAAGAAATTTTAGAGAAGAAATAGAAAAAATCTAAGTCCTAAAAACTAGAGTGGCGAAAAATAAAAAAGAAAAATATTGCGCGTCGAAAAATGTCGAAAAATAAAAGCAAAAAATAAAAATAAGAAAGTAGCACGTCGAAAGTTAAAAAGGAACTAAAAACTAAGAATTAAAAGTTGCGTCTAAAAATATTAAAGCTTAAAAGAAAAACTCTATCTCAAAACGGCAATAACTTAAAAAGGTATTAAAATATAAAAATGGCGTCGCAAAATTCTAAAGCACCTAAATCTTAGTCTAAAGAAAAAGCACTTAAGGAATTTTACGGCAAAGCCTAAAAATCTAGAAATAAAAATAACTATGGTAAATACTATGACTTAAAACTAAATACGAGCGGAAAAAAAATACAAATATTACGCTAAAAACAAATAAAAAGATACAAAATATAAAAATATACTTAAAGTTGTAAAAAGTACAATTTTTATAAAAATATTATTTTTATATTATATTGTTTATTTTATAAACTATTAATTTTATAATTTATTAAAACTAATTAAACTAAATATACAAAATAAATAATAAAACTAAACTAATTAATTAAATAAATAACCCTAATTAGGGTTTTAATAAATAATAATAATAATAATTACGTAATGATTGCTGTTGGATGGTCAAATGTGGCGTGTCAGACAGGGCCATGCGTTCGCATGGTCCTCACTTTAAAAATCCATGCGATCGCATGGATAAGGATTTCGGGCCAGGCTTTGGGCTGCTACAGTGATCGGGCCGAGTGTTTTACTTCTTTTTTTTTCTTTCAGTTTTCTATTTTATATTAATAAAAAATATTTAAATAAAATTTATACTTTTACAAACTAAAAAATAAAAATAAAGAAACTTTATAAAACTTAAATATTTAACAAAGTCTTAAATATATATATATATATATATATATATATATATATATATATATATATATATATATATATATATATATATATATATATATATATATATATATATATATATATATATATATATTGTTTTTCTTTTTATATTTTTGAATATTTAAAATGTATTTTTACAAAAGCGTATTTTTATAAAAGTAAACTAAAAATTAATAAAAATCTTTTTTTATATATATATTTAGCGTTGCGCTTTCGGCGTTTTAGCTTTTCCCGGTAGCGGCGCCAAAAATACTTGATGTTATGCGAGGGGTATATGAAATAGTATTAATTTTACTGCGAAATACTATTAAATACGATACAATTTTACACAAGTTATTTATTTATTTATAGAGTGGATATACCTAAACCTTGCTACAACACTTATAGGCAGTGTACCTAATCGTACAGTAGTGTAGTTTTTAGTAAGTCCGGTTCGTTCCACAGGGAGACTTAAACTAGTTCAACGCTATATTAGTTTTAATTGTAAAAATACAAATATATTTATATAAGTAATATAATTATTATAAAAGGGGTTTTTACCGTTTAATGACCGGTTTGTCGATTTTAAAACTTTAGTCGCAGTTAAAACCTAATGTAAAATATTAAATAAATAAAAGACTTAATTTAAAGCGTAAAGTAAATAACGATAATGAAATTGCGATAAATAAAAGTGCGATAATTAAAAAGTACGATAATTAAAAGTGCAATTAAATACAATGACAATAAATAAAGTTGCGATAATTAAAAGTGCAATTAAATATGAAATAAAGGAATTATGCTTATTTAAACTTCCATAATCATGATGTTTGACGTGTTGATTTTTAGTTTATTCCCATGGGTTAATTGTTCTTTGTCCTGGATTATTCAATATGTCCATACGGATTTGTCCATAATAGTCCATCAGTCATAATCATAAAATGCGGAAGTCTTCGTCAAATTATTCTTATTCCCGAAGTCAAATATTCCAACTAATTGGGGATTCGAATTGTAACAAGGTCTTAATACTTTATTTAATGAATACACCAGGTTATCGACTGCGTGTAAACCAAGGTTTTACTACTTTGTTAACAATTACACCAATTACCCTTGAATGTAATCCACCCCTGTTTCAACAAGTCTATTAACTATTAATCCAGTTCCGTGTCCGGTAAAATGAACAATTATTGGTATTTATAGATATCCCGCCCACCGTACCCAGTCAAGCGTATGTGGTTATATATAAATACGTCAAATTATAAGTCTATATATTAAATTAACGAGGTATCATTTAGTTAATATAAAACCCATTAATAGCCCATAGTCTAATTTCCATAAGTGTCGTTCTTTTGTCGAAACCCCAATTATGGTACAAAGCCCAATTACCCAATTTTAATATTTAGCCCAACATCATGATTACTTCAGCATTAAATAAGCATAATAATAACTTAGCTATGAGACATTAATTTAAAATTAACAATAACCATAACTTACAGTGATTAAAAATAGCGTAGCGTTACACGGACAAAATTTCGACTTACACCCTTACAACATTCGCTAACATACCCTTATTATTGGAATTTAAAATTAAAATTAAAATTATAGTATAAATATATATATATATATATATATATATATATATATATATGTATATATATATATATATATATATATGTATATATATATATGTATATATATATATGTATATATATATATATATATATATATATATATATATATATATATATATACACGAGTGACAGATAGAGAGATGCATGGAAAAAGATGATAAAAATTCGTCCAAAACTCGCGAACTTTATAGGACCAGACCTGTCCCTGTTCACCATGCGATCGCATGGTTTTTTGCCTTCCAGGCCATGTGATCGCATGGCCAGCTTTTCCAGGTCACATGTCTTTGTTTGCATTCTGCCGACGATTTATATAAATATATATAATATATAAATAATTTTAAGAATTATTTAAATATTATATTATATTTATGTGCATAGTTGACATGTAATTTTTAGTCCGTTGTGTCGAGCGTTGAGAGTTGACTTTAGTCCCGGTTCTGGATTTTCGAACGTCCTTGCGTACAATTTAATATTTTGTACTTTGCGTTTTGCGTCTTGTACTCTTGTAATTTGGAGACGTTTCTCATCAATAATTTGAACCACTTTGATTGTACTTTGTACTTTTGATCTTTTTAGTCGTTTGCGTCTTCAATTCATCGAATCTATCTTTTGTCTTCACCTTTTATTATTTAAACGAATATCATTTGTAAATAGAACAATTGCAACTAAAAGCTTGTCTTTCTTGAGGGATAATGCTATGAAATATATGTTCGTTTTTAGCATTATCAGATGACAGAAATGCAACTTTTTATGGCTCATCATTAGTATGAAATGTCTAGACAACGAGCATTTCAAGATTGGCAGTATCATCAAAACCAAATCATAAGTCATCGTGCACACATAAATGCAAACTACATTGCTACTCCAATGCCCGTATTTCCTCCCTGGACTATACAGATCCGACCACCATACCCTACATATGACCTAGCTCAAGCATTCTACAGTACATACAGCTATGAATGGAATCCCTACTGGCACAATCCTTATCAACCCTGATTTTCTTTATGCTTATTTTTATTTATTTGGTAACTTGTAATTTTATACTTTTAATATTTCTTTTGATACTTTAATAGTTTTTTATAGTTTTCTAACTTTTCTTATTAGATTTTTAATAATTTTTGAATGTGGGGTGATATACCCAACTTCAAAAATATGTATATATATGTTTGTAATTTATCTCATGTACAAAACAGGGTAAAACAGCGCATTTTCAAAGACTGGTATTAAGTTCAGCAAAAGCAACTAATTTTGACGACAAGATGCAAAATATATGTGAAATAACAACTGCAGGAATGAACAAATGATGTGCACCATTTATCATTCAACAAACAAACGCCAATATGTTTGGAAACTTTGGTAAAATTTAATCATTTTTTCTACGCTAATCACCCTCAATAATTTAAATTGTTACTGATTTCTTGCAAATGAGGGCATTGCAAGATCTTAAGTGTGGGAAGGGGTTAAATTCTTTTGAATTTTTAAAATTTTTGACTTATACACTTGGTTACCATTAAAAATACTAGTAACGCAGTAGTTGTATTAGAATCTAGTGCTCTCTGATAATAAAGAACAGCCCTAGTCTTATATACTGACTACCCAATTCTAGTAAAAATTTTCAAAATTTTCAAATAAATGAATTCAAAATCATGTTTATACATATTTATGAACGATAAAACTAGGTGTTAACACCGAAATTATTGTTACCTCGGAAAGGACATAAATTGAGAAACAACCCAAAATGTTAGAATTCATTTAAAATGGAATAGAGGACAATAAAAAGGCAAATAAAGGAAAATAAAAGCTAAGTGTGGGAAAAATTTACCAAGTTCTTTAAAACATATATCACATATTTTGTACAAAGATACTTTTGTTTTGGACAAAATTAACCATTTTACCCGATTTATTGTAATACTTTTGAAAGAATAGATGGATCTACATGATGAATCAATTCCATCATTAAAAGAAAGTAAAGTCTTCTGAAAAAACACGCGCTTCTTGATTTAGGTCAAGAAGTTGTGATCCAGACCAGTTGTAGAGTCTACGAAAAACCTTGAAAAGTTTTCTCGAAAATCAGCTGGAAATCCACGGACCTCAGCATCAAACAGAGTCGTTAAGTGGTCAAACTTATCCTAACCATGAGAGGATCTGTCTCGTAAAATGGGGAGGGCGCCGTGCAAATTAGCTTGATAAGACTAATGAATCAGACCCCCAGAAAGGATAATCTCCTTAAAGATCAAAAATCAGCTTTTAAGACTGATATTACTCAATCCTAGAGATTGACTTTTAAAGATTGAGGATTCAAACTCATGGAATTCGATGATATCTAAACTCGAGCTTGAACGAGAAAATATTTTTATCAAAATTATAAACCGATTTGTTTTCTGAAAATCCATTTTTAATGCGTTCATTACCATTGAACGTAAAATCCTAGGAATTCACCTGGAATTCATTAGGTCACCTGAACCAAATCGGGTGTCAACTGTAAGAATGGTGGTTGCATATCATGGTCGAAGACAGGACCTTGTGCCAGACCGAAAAACTATATGGTGAGCTTTACTATTGCTTCTACAGAGGATAGTAATTGCATCCGACACGTTATAGACCATAATTAAAAGCATGTCAGGGGACATGGTAACGACCCGGATTTTTCTGATCGTTTTATACTTATGAGATTAATATTTACATAAATTAAACCTTACCAACATGATAAACAATCCAAATTGTTGAGACTTATGTTTTTGAAAAGAGTTTTTACACAACGTTTGACCGTCCAATTTGACCGATGATATCACGAACTATATAACATACGATAATTATACGATTATGTATATATACATATCTATACATATCTAACATGATTTAAGGATGGTTTAACGTCTCATTGTGTACTAACAACAATGAGTTATAGGTATACTTTGAGATCACTAACTTAAGTTTTCAAAACGATAACTATATGTAACATTCTTTGACATATATACTTATTATCTATAATGTGTTGGTGATTTATGTCACCAATATGATTTAAGTGTAATGGGATTAATTTGTTAACCAAAATAATCTTGATAAATAGCGAACAAGTTTGGGAAAGTGTGGAGTGCACACTTGTTTGAACTTATCTTGATCATGACGGGGGTTCGGGGGCAGCGCCCCCGATAGCGGGGTCCAAGGGGTGGCAACCCCTGGCGGGGTCCAAGGGGCAGAGCCCCTGGCTGAGCTAACATTGCTTTATTAAAAATGTCTTAAAATTTCATTTTGGCCCGGTTTGACCCAAAATAAAAGCCCGGTTTTGAGCCTCTTTTACAGTTATAAACCCGTCCATATTTGAATTCTTGTTCCGTTTCCTCAAAATTTCTACAAGTATATCTAGGGTATATGTAACCGTATCATACCCAGCTTCTATACGTATTTACTATTAGTATATACCAACAATAAACTCCAATGATCAGCCACTAGACATGATGTTACATGTGGGAACCAACCATTTAACCTCATGTATGACTTATATGCAAGGAAAACAAACTAAATCTCCTATATATCCATCCCATAATCACATCATTTTGCACACACACACATACAATTTCATTTCCAATTTTCTTTCAAGTTAATTCACTCCCTAATCTCTCTTCATTTACCTACTCAAGAACGTATCAATATAGTCATCCAATTTCAAGGAGATTACTTCCAATCTTTCAATCCCACTCCACCACTCTTTTGATTCCAAGATTTTTCTTATCTTTTCCAGTAGCTTTATTCAAGTAACCTGAGGTAGTAACCTTATTCATAATCTTATTCGATTCATATTTATATAGCTATCTTATTTTGAGTTATAAATTATAACAACAACAACAACAACAACATAGTTTGAATGATTTCAAACTTGTTCGCAAACTAAATAGATCCTTCTAACTTGACCTTTAAAATACTTCAAGACCGATAATATATCATAATGATATGCTAACTTAACAAGATACAACTTGTTTTTACAAAGAACACCTTAAAACAAAATCGGGTATCCGAAGCTAGTTTAGCTACAAAAATATTTTGACAAAAACCAAACTAATCATATCTTTGCTAATTAATATGATATTTTATATATATTTACTTATGATTTGATTTTATATATTTTAGGACCACCCGTAAACAACACGAGAAGATTAATCATAAGACCTCATGATTGTACGCAACACGTCATTTGACAACACGGTACTTTATGTACGCAACACGTCATTTGACAACATGGTACCATGGGTCGAGATTAATTCTGATCAATACGAATACGATAGGGTCTTTATTTATTTTATTGAGCAATTAATTGTGGACCATTAACAACAGACTGCTAACTACGGACTAAGAAAATATTAAAAGTATTAAAAGTATATATATATGTAACGATTACTTGAAAAGAAAATATGTTGATATATTATATATATGGTTAGGTTCGTGATATCTATCGGAGACCAAGTCGTGTTAAATACCTTCAAGGCAAACGTGAGTATATAGTCCCACTTTTAAACTCTAAATATTTCGGGATGAGAATACATGCATTTTATGATTTACGTTATGGACACAAGTGATTAAAAATATATATTCTACGTTTAGTTGTACCACTGGCATACTTCCCTGTAGCTTGGTAACTACTATTTACATGGGTATTGTAAACTCGAATCCTGTTGATATATCTATCGGGCCTGACAACCCCAACCGGACTGGACGACCAGTATTCAACGGTTGCACAGTACTTCGTTTCGGTGACTACACTTGGTACGGTGTAGTAAGATTTCATAATAAAAAGAATATGCGACGTTGATTAAATGTTAAGTATGGTTATCAAGTGCTCAACAACTTAGAATATTTTTATTAAAACGTTTATATATGAAATCTTGTGGTCTATATTTATAACACTGCTGGCATTAAACCTATATCTCACCAACTTTATGTTGACGTTTTAAGCATGTCTATTCTCAGGTAATAACTAAAAGCTTCCGCTGCAACATGTTGAATTTAAGCAAGATCTTGAGTATGCATATTTGTGTCAAAAATAAAACTGCATATCGGAGGATTTGTAATGTAAAATATGTTGGAAATCGTATTGTTATCATCACATGTAAAGTTTGTAAGGCTAAGATTATCGCTAAACGATAATCATTATTATGTTGTTTAAACCTTGTATTTGTAATAAAAGTTATGGTTTGTATTGTAAAAACGAATGCAGTTTTTGAAAAACGTCGCATATAGAGGTCAATATCTCGCGATGAAATCATATATTATTGTATTCGTCCTTGTAGTTAAGGTCGGGTTATGACAGACATTGCCTTAACAGTTGCTTGTTCAACGCTTTCCTTTACAACCGGACGGTAGTTTACCAAAAGGTAATATACGGAGCAAGTATACTGGACGTGTTGCTTTCCCAATACAAGGTTAGCAAGTGGGTGACACAAAACCATAAGTTTTGAGCTAAAATTTTCAAATCTGAAACCCACCAAACCCACAAAAACATTTTGCAAACACCGGTGAAGGGTTATTCCGGAAAACTTATCTAGGGTAAAAACTAGATTGAATTTTCAAAAGATCAAATGTTTTCATAAAGATCCAATTTCCTTAAGGATCTAAATTTTCATAGTCATATGGGACTGTAAACCACAACGTTACTACCATTGTTCATACAGCCGTATAGAATTCACTGATGTACAAAGTGTGAAGAATAAAGAAGTGATTCTAGTATTTTTATTTCAAGACTATATTGCTTGAGGACAAGCAACGCTCAAGTGTGGGAATATTTGATAATGCTAAAAACGAACATATATTTCATAGCATTATCCCTCAAGAAAGATAAGCTTTTAGTTGCAATTGTTCTATTTACAAGTAATATTCGTTTAAACAATAAAAGGTGAAGACAAAAGATAGATTCGACGATTTGAAGATGCAAACGACCAAAAAGCTAAAAAGTACAAAGTACAATCAAAGTGGTTCAAATTATTGATGAGAAACGTCTCAAAATTGCAAGAGTACAAGATGCAAAATGCAAAGTACAAGATATTAAATAGTACACAAGGACGTTCAAAAATCCAGAACCGGGACCTAAGTCAACTTTCAACGCACGACGCAACGGGCCGAAAATTACAAGTCAACTATGCAAATAAATATAATATAATATATAAATAATTCTTAAAATTATATATATTATATTTATATTTTAAAAACCGTCGGTAAAGCTAGGATCCAAAGTGTGAGCTGGAATCCACAGCTCCACACTCGCGGAGCTTCGAAGGCAAGAAAAACCGCACTCGCGGAGTGCACAGTATTCAGATTGGGCCTATAAAAGGCAACGCATTTTGCTGAATTCGAGACACCTTTATCTATCTCTCTATCTTACTCGTATAATATATATATATATATATATATATATATATATATATATATATATTATTTTAATTTTAATTTTAATAATAAGGGTATGTTAGCGAATGTTGTAAGGGTTTAAGTCGAAATTCTGTCCGTGTAACGCTACGCTATTTTTAATCATTATAAGTTATGTTCAACCTTTTTAAATTAATGTCTAGTAGCTAAGTTATTATTATGCTTATTTAAGCCGAAGTAATCGTGATGTTGGGCTAAAATATTAAGACGGGGTAATTGGGCTTTGTATCATAATTGGGGTTTGGACAAAAGAACAACACTTGTGAAAATTAGACTATGGGCTATTAATGGGCTTTATATTTGTTTAATTAAATGATAGTTTGTTAATTTAATATAAAGATTTACAATTAGATGTACCTATAAATAACCATATACACTCGATCGGACACGATGGGCGGGATATTTATAAGTACTAATAATCGTTCATTTAACCGGACATGGGAATGAATTAATAGTTAATGGACTTATTAAAACAGGGGTGAATTATATACAAGGACACTTGGTGTAATTATAGTTTAAGTCCCCAATTAGTTGGAATATTTGACTTCGGATATAAGGATAATTTGACGAGGACACTCGCACTTTATATTTATGACTGATGGACTGTTATGGACAAAAACCAGATGGACATATTGAATAATCCAGGACAAGGTACAATTAACCCATGGTAATAAACTAAAATCAACACGTTAAACATCATGATTACGGAAGTTTAAATAAGCATAATTTATATATTTCATATTTAATTGCACTTTTAATTATCACACTTTTATATATTGTCATTTTATTTAATTGCACTTTTAATTATCGTACTCTTTAATTATCGCAATTTTATTTTATCGCACTTTTATTTATCACAATTTCATTATCGTTATTTAATTTACGCTTTAATTTAAGTTATATTTATTTTTAATATTTTACATTAGGTTTTAACTGCGACTAAAGTTTTAAAATCAATAAACCGGTCATTAAACGGTAAAAACCCTCTTTTATAATAATAATACTACTTATATATTTATATATTTACAAATATAGTTTTAAAAATATAGCGTTAAACTTGGCGAGTTCCCTGTGGACGAACCGGACTTACTGAAAACTACACTACTGTACGATTATGTACACTGCCTATAAGTGTTGTAGCAAGGTTTAGGTATATCCATGCTATAAATAAATAAATATCTTGTGTAAAATTGTATCGTATTAAATAGTATTTTCTTGTAAAAATATAACTATTTTATACACCACCTCGCACACATCATGTTTGCATCATCTTAACCAAGGTTTGACCATCATAACACTAGTGTAAGTCTAAGATAAGTAGCACAACTCATTTAAGGGTTGTAAGTAGTTTGATGAACCAAAGTTACATCAAGATCTTAGATCCGACACATACATGAACTCTAAAAGTAATATTAACCAAGTTTTGACTATCATGACACTAGTGTAAGTCTAAGACATGTAGCACAACTCACTTAAGAGTTGTATGAAGTTTGATGAACCAAAGTTGCATCAAGATCTTAGATCCAACACATATATGAGTTATAAAAGTAATATTAAGCTACAACTTGAAAGTAAACTTATATAAACATGATCTTAAATTGTAGAACATAGTTCTTAGTTAGATCTTGAAGATCCTAGACCCAAAAGTCTAGATCTAACATAAGTGTACAAAGTTACAATTAAAAAGTTTTACTTACATGTTCTTGAACTTACAAAGTAGTTTCAAGAAATATGAGATCAAGATTAACTAGTAATACTTGACCAAATTAACAACACTAAAACTTTAAATAATTGAAATGAAGAAATAAATTAAAGCTACAAGTATTATGTTCATGTTTGCTTCATACTTGAGAAGATTCAAATCAAAGTTTAGATCTTAAGAATTCAAGTCTAAAAAACATGAACATAAAGAAGATCATCAAGTTTATGAACTTTAGATCTTGAAAACATTTAAATGTAGAACCATAAACTAACAAGTTTAGGTTCTTGTTCTTGGTTCTTCCTCAAATAAAAAAGTGGAAGAAGGCAAGATTCATGGAGATGCAAAACTAGGAAGTTTGATCTTTAATAACAACAAACAATATTCAAGTAACAATTCAAGCAAAAGATGATGATACATGGATGATATATTTCAGTTTTGTTAAAGGAAAAAGAAGAAGAATTGAAGCTTGTTACTTACAAGTTTGAGAGAGAATATGAGAGAAAAATGTAAGTGTTTTAATGTGTGTGTAAAAAAAATGAAGTGAACTAGCAAGTAAATATCAAAGAAAAATTGAAAATGAAACTCTCCCGATGCTACAAGAGTGGACGGTTTTTTTAACGAAATGGGGAAGTCAAAGTTTGCTTTCAAGTGTTGGAATAAGGTGTTAGCTAGAAGAAGTAATAAGTTAAAAGAACCCTTGCATGCTTGAGACAAGTTGGTCTCCTAATTAGTTTAATTAACCATGATTAACCTTAATGTATTACTAGTATATAACATGGGCTTACAAGTCCATTAAGTGTGTAGGGTGGGCTTCCAAGTCCAATTCTATAAGTAAAAGCCCAAGTTCAAGTAAGTATGCAATTAAATAAATAAAGCCCAAGTAATTAACTACTAACCTTAGTTAATTAAAAATGATTAATAATAAATAATCATGAATGTAAATAATATTCAAAAATATTATTCGTGAAAAGTACGCGCGTCACAAAGACAAGTCGGGCCATGGTAATTCAAATACGAAAACAAGTAAATGCATATAAATAAATACATTTATTAAAGCGCAAGTATTAATAATAAATATTAATAAATAAATGTTGGAAAATTCAGGGTTGTTACAATATTAATGGATATTTGTGATGGGAGTAGTGTTATATCGACATGGTATAACATTATCGGGAAATGCGAGTACCGGTGGGAAATGCGAGTACCATTCCTTGTGTGTGGTTTGGGACGTGAATATCGAGTTGTTCGTATTCACAATGTTTCGGGTTGTACGATTGTCCCTGTTGGTTGGACTTATAGTTTAAGGTAGTGAATGTCGGGTAGTTCGGATTCACTAAGGCTCGGGTTGTACGGCCATCCTCGGTTATACTATGGGGTGGAAGTAGTGAATATCAGTTTGCGCGTATTCACGGTGACTCGGGTTGTGCGGTCATTTTGTTGTGGAAATATGGATTGGGTTGGTGAATTTCGGGTTGTTGCGAATTCACTAAGGTTCGGGTTGTTTCGACCATCCTCCATATATGTTTAGGCTTGGGCTGTTTCGGCCATGTTGGATGTGTGAACTATTGGTTGTTTTATGCGCCAATGGTGGGGTCGTAAGGACCATGTTGTGTGATCTATTGGTTGTTTTATACTCCAATGGTGGGGTCGTAAGGACCATGTCGCGTGATCTGTTAGTTGTTTTATACGCCAATGGTGGGGTCGTAAGGACCATTTTGGTGCGAATAGTGATGCAATAGTTGTATTTTGCTCACGTGTTTGCGGTAGTGCGTATTAGACGTGTTTGCGCACTACAAGGGATGTTAAGTGGTAAGTGTTATCCGTTAGACTACACTTTTATTTGGTCTTCATCGGTTAGATGGTTGACTTTAGTTTGGGACGTGGTTACTTTTAGCATTGTACTTGGAATGGTACGGTAAAGGGTTGATATCTCGGTACGAGATTGGTGGAGTTTTTCCCGATATGAGGGATTGAGCAAGTTTGTAGTGCTCGGATATGTGAATTCTTAATAAGTCGCGGATGACGATTTAGTTGTTAAGTGTAACTCTTGAGAAGAATTGCCTAGAGAAGTTGGAAGAATACGTGGCGATTTCGCGTATTCTAAGTGATCGTCGTAGACTTTGGTTGTTGCGTGTATTGCGCATCTTGGAATACGTACGTGTGTGTATTTAGTAAATGAACTAATCTTCGGGTTAATGAGGAATGTGTCGGAAGTCGGATTGGAACGATTGTTTGAGAACCATCGAGTGTAGGTTCGGATTGGTTAAGTGACTAGGATCACGAGGACGTGATCGAATCTAAGTGGGGGAGAGTTGTAACACCCCGTTTTCCCGTATATGATATATATAGGCTTATTGTGTATGTACGACTAGCGTTTGAAGGATTTGATACATGTTCGTGTTTTAAAGTTCATATATGCGAGAAGTGATCAGGCCACAGCTAAGGTCGCGGCGCGGACCTGCCGGTCGCGGCGCGACAATTAACCAGAATCGGAATCAGGAGGCATGGTAAGATAGGCACCAGACCACGGCCAGGGTTGCGGCGCGAGAATCTGGGCCGCGGCGCGGCAATTCAAGTGATCCAGTTTCAGGAGACAAGACAAAACAGTCCCAGATCGAGGCAAAGGTCGCGGCGTGACGATTAAGGCCGCAGCGCGGCGTTCTGGGCGGACTGGCACCTGATTTTTGTAATATTAAATAAGGTTCGAGGGCATTTTAGTCATTTCGCATGTGAGCCAGATTGGGATCTTAAATCCCATCCATCCACTTCATTTCCTTTTATCTTTTTCCTTTTCTTCTTCATTTTCTCTCAAAAACTCAAACACCCCAATTGATTCAAAGGGATTTTTGGAAAGGAAGAAGCGGGTTTTGATCGAAAGCGTAAGATACAAGTTTGTTCTCCTCGTTCTTAGCTACAAGGTGATACTAGCGGTAAGCTCTAACTCCAAATTTCATTTTCGCGTTCATCATTCAAATTTGGGGCTTTTGGCTTGTATGTTCATAGATGAAACCTATTTAGTTGTTAATTGAAGATTAACACCAAGATTCGGGTTTATTGTTGTTATTGGCAGGTTTTGGGTTTGGTGAACAAGTGTAAGTTTGTAAGACTTACAAATGGGTGTAATCACTAGTATTTAGTGATTATTGAGGTGTTGGAAGCCTTTAGGGTTCATTCGGTTTACTAATTTTGAAATGGGTCAAAATTAGGGTTTTGGTGTCAATTTGGGCAAGACAAGTGTTTAACACTTGTGTTCAGGTTTAATTGGCATATTAGGACCATTCTCACTTGTGTTAGTGATTATTGGTTATTTTTGGCGCGGTTTGAGCTTGGAAGTGCAATTTGGGTCGAAATTGCACAAATTGTCAATTTGGGATGATTTGTAAATCCACCGTAATTGTGTTGTTGTATTTGTGATTAATGGAATAGGTACTTTCCTTTGGCGAGTTGCAGAATTGGATTTGCACTTCATCGAGGCGTTAAGGTGAGTGTAAATTTACTATGCACATGTGTATGTGTAAAATGGGTGGGTGTGTGTAGGGTGACCCTTGTTCAGGTTTACTCTGTGTTCGTGTGGGAGAATGGACCTTGTGCTTTGGGTCCATGTGATACGCTTATGCGTTATGGGTTTTTACCCTTGGTGTTGTGAATTGGCTAGCGTTTTGGATAACCCTTTTGGCGATGGGTTGCTAGCATTTGTTGTTGAGGAAATGAATCTCGGTTAGTGCGGATTCATGATGACTCGGGTTGTTTCGGTCATCTTGGTGATGAGGTGGTGAATTTCGGGTTGTGCGAATTCACTAAGGCTCGGGTAGTTCGGCCAACCTCGGTTGTAGAAGTGGTGAAGGAAGTGAATCTCGGGTAGTGCGAATTCACTAAGGCTCGGGTAGTTCGGCCGACCTTCATGTGATTTGGGTTAAGGGGTTAACCTTATTTGTTGTTGTTGATTATATTTATTGTATACGCGTATATACTTATTGTTGTGTTGTAGCTAATCTTGTGACATTAGCTTGGCGATTAAGTAGCGTGTAGCTACTTTGTGTATTGTGCCCTTTTGTAGTTTGTTTACAATGCGGAGACGGTATGTGTTATTTTGATGCTTGGTGATGCGTAGTCATTTTATGCATATGTATGTGTATAGTATCTTTATATTCACTAAGCATTAGCTTACCCTCTCGTTGTTGATATTTTTATAGGTTCGCGTGCTTGGCGGCTCGGGTAAGCTTGGGGATTAGAGATCTTGACTAGGTTGCTTTAGAAGATCTTGCTTTTGTACTTGATTAGGATTTTGGTAGTGTAGTCCCAAATCACCATGCTCGGTTTTGTGTAAACGTAACTAGTCAGGTCATAATGATTATAACCGGTTTATGATTTAACTAGCGTATTATTGTATTAAGAAGTTTAACTTATTGTTGTACGTTTTAGGTTAGTTGAACTTACTTTGATGAAAATACATTTTGGAAATTTGTGTAATGAGACCTAAAGTATTATTTAACGTGTATTAAAAGGAAAAAATTTTATAGGCCGGTTTTAATACGGGTTGGGTTGTTACACTTTAGGCTTTGATTTCCCTTGATTTCGTTACCGTATGCTTAAGATATGCTAAATCGAAGTTTTGACTAATTTATAATTGAAATCCGGATTCTCTGAGATATGTGTTTATTGAATTAGCTAATGAAAAGTATACTACTGTAATCCTTGTGAAAAATCATGCATGTTAGACTTAAGAATTGCATCACAAGCTTTTGTAATGCTCCCGATATGTTTAAACGAAGATTCATACGTTAAAGTGTACCGAAACTGTTTTAATGCTAGAAATAATTACCTAGAGTGAACTAGAAATTGATTTAGGCTTTGATCTTCTGGATTATGTTATTTCATATGTTCCTTGACATATTTCATTTGCATGTTAATATCTGAAAACGTTAATTGCCATGAGTTATAAGCTTGACAAGTTGACATGTCTAGTTGCTGTCCAAAACTGATAGATCAGTAAAGATCGGTTAGTCTGTACAAATTGGCTAAAGGGATGTCCTTGATTATTTTATCACAGAAGGTTTAGGACGTCTGGAGTATTCTCCAATTGGCTTTTTGTTAAAATCTATTCTCTATATTTTTTTTGATAAATGTTCTAAAACTGATGCGCATGCTGAAACTGATTTAGTAAACCTTAACTAGACCCTTTCTGAAACCCGACTTATAGGAACCGTATGAGGTCTGGGTTAAACTTTTTGGAATCGATTTTGAGTCTAATTGTGAAATGCACTTGGCCATAATTTTAGGAGTTATGTGCTAAGCTTTATACTTGTGTCTTTCTATGACGTGCATATTTCAAAGACATACGATAAACTGCGAATGTGTAATTTGCTGAACTATGAACTGTAACGTGATACTTGACCTAGGTTTGACATGTTGACCATGTTTGCATGACCTACTGAGATGTTTTACTTTAGTTGACCACTTTGACCGAGTTGACCTTTGGTTTGACTTTGGTTGAATTGCTTGAATTAGTTGACTTTTACTTGTTCGTTGAGTCAGTCTGAGCACTAGGACTATGCATACACTATGGGATGACATAGTGTAACTTATGTACTTAAGATAATTTAAATGATTAGGTTGCGTTTTACGTTGCGATCGTCAGTTTTCCGTACTATTTCCCTAAGCTTTATTCACTCAAGGTGAGTCTACAGTCCCGCTTTTTACATGTTTTCAGGGATGAGAATACACGCTGTTGTACTTACATTGTCAAATGCTTTTTGTATTGACACGAGTACTATATATGCATATTGACTTTGTTCGCAAAGACTTTAGCTTGAATACTTTTAATACCATCGGTGTAAGCACAATTTAGATGGACAGATCCGTTAGGTTGACAACCTCACCCTACAATATTAATTGTGGTGCATTTACTTTGAACATTAAATACACTCGAACAAGTGTATAACGTTTTATGTGGTAAAGGCAAGTGTAGTGGTTTCTATATTCGGGTCATTGCTAGTATTTAGGTGCTCCTAGATTATGCAAACGTTTCGCAACTTGGAGTTGTACTTGTAAAATCTCGTGGTCAAGGAACTTAAACTATTTTCTGATAACTATTTTTCAGATACTATACAACGTTATTTAAAACTGTGTTTTCCGAACAAATGAGATAAAACTTGACATCGTATTGCCTACGAATATTTGAAACTTGACATGGTATTGTCTATAAATGATTGAAACTTGACATGGTAGTGTCAACAAACTTTTGAAATGGGACACGGAGTTGTCTACAAACTTTTAACATTGAACCTTGGTGGTCTTCCACTAATAACCGTTTTCGAAATGTATTTCTTAAACATACTGTATTGTTTACCTAAAACATGTAAATTCACTCAACATTATTGTTGATCCGTTTTGCATGTTTTATTCTCAGGTATTAATTTCTTCCGCTGTAGAATATTGCTGTTACGTAAAAGTCAAGCCAAGCACTGGGACCAGAGTTAACATTCTGTTAAAGGGATTTTTGGTGGGGTGTTACATATGGTATCAGAGCTTTGGCTATAGGGAACTAGGATACATTAGTGTGTCTATCCGTAGGGCGCATTAGTGAAGTCTAGTCTATAGCCGTGTGTCTTGGATGACTTTTGTACACCATACCTGCACCATTTACTTCACAATACGACATGTAGGGCTACACATTACATTCCGTACATATACACCTTATACCTATATGATATGGACCTGAACTAAACGCTATACTACGAATCACATACGTTCCCGCGACGCGAGGTTTAACTAAATTAAGTTGACTACGCCATCTTGAACTTATGGAGTGATGTCGAATGGAAATGTGAGATAGCGTAATGTAATGACCGGGATTACCTTACGGTAACTCATATAGAAGTTCCGACATTGCAAAATAAGGAATTGGGAGCGAGTCAAGTAGGTTACTTGGATAAATACCGTTTAGAACATAAACCGTTTAATTTCAAATATGAGTAGAAATTTACACTGTATGATTTAATTGTTATTATAACCTATAAGGAGCGTGTAATCACGTCACAATTCGTCACTACCCGACACTGCCTGTCACCCTTGATTTCTACTTGGCACTACGAAGACACTGCCTGGACATACTCATCATCTTATACCACTACTCCTTGCTATTTATCGTTGCTTACTACTACTCAACGCCACCTCTCACTACTAGTCACGACCGATCACTACTTCTCACTGCTTATCATTTTTGATCCACCGATATCTTACTGCAATTATTGCACCGATTACATATAGACTAATCCTGTAGCTATCATACTTATTATATTAGATTTTGTCTGATATATTTCTTGATTTCCTCCGTAAATTACGGGACCTTTGAATTATATATAGGTATTCTATGTAACTAGAATATCATCTTATATCCCACAATCATTCCATACCAATAATCATTTCCTAAATACCTGAACGTGTAAGATGAATTCTTCACAAAGTTCTAATTTCTCGAGATACGAGAGCGATTCCGATATGGAGATCGAATTAAGCTCCGGAAATAGTGTAACCAGAATGAATCAACCAAGTAGCCATTATCTTTTCTGGAATCAATTGGGGATGGGTTCGTGAACAACTTACTCAATGGAGACAAGAAGAAGGTGTGATGACCCGGGAATTTTCGACCAAATTTAAACTTAAACTTTATATGAAATTGTCACGATAAGCAAAGTCTGTTATGTTACGTCTTAAAAATTCTTGAACTATTTAGATGGATTCAATTGACCCTTGACTATTCCCGACGATTCACGAACAACTAATTGTAAATAGATATATATATATATATATATATATATATATATATATATATATATATATATATATATATATATATATATATATATATATATATATATATATAAAATTTGATATGTACAAGTAATATTAATATTACTATAGGAACATGTAACTTATTATATCTTCAACATATTACTAACTTTAACCATTAAAAATTATTAATAATATCAGTCAAATTATCAAGAAACACTATTATCATATACTAATAAAATTATTATTATTATTATGATTGTTATTGTTAATATCATTATTATAACTAGTAGTAAGATTATAATTTTAATTATTATTATGATTAATATATTTGTTATTACTAAAAATTCTCATTATTATTTAAATTTATTAATATCTATACTTTTAACACTTTTATCATTAATTTTATTGTTACTAGTGTTATTCTGATATTATTACTACTATAAATTCTATTATTAATATTCTTAGTATTTTTAATATTAATATGTATTATTATTATTATTATTAATATTATTATTATTCTTTAATATTAATTATAATTATATATATATAAGTAGATGAAGAAAAGTAATCAACTCCATATTCTTTTCTAATGCTGTAGTGATTATCCTTCTGCCCAAATAAATCGTACCAATCAATTATAATAAGAACAAGATTGGTTAACAATCATAATCAAGTTGCATCTTAATTTTCCTCTTATTTTGCTTTCTGTCTATTTCATGACTATATTCTGTTACGTATCTACATCCAATAATCACTACACTACAATTATAACTAATGATAAATATTACAATTTAACTAATTACATAGCAAAACCCATCGAACCACCACTCTCTTTCCTCTCCTCTTTTCAAATGACAAAACCTTCATTGAAGGGTGCTGCTGCTCGATCTGACTTCCTGTTACAAAGAATGTGACACAATGAAGTTGATAAATGATAACCGATGATGTTCCTCCTGCCTTCTGTTCAGTTTCTTTACTCACCATCGAAAAACACACATAACAAGCATCCATCGAAACCACCTATTGTTGCTACTGTCTTCTAACTTTTCTGTTATTTGAAACCCATCCAACAAAAACACCCTTTAAGCTGTGCTACTGTTCCTATTTCTGGTTCGATTGTTTCAGCTCAAACATCACCTTCTTTTATCATCAAAACCGAAACCCACTTGTTCTAATTTTTATTATTCGATTGCAGAAATCTTTGTTTCCCTAATTGACAAAGACTAAGCCATCATCAAGTTTATCTTGTTACTTGCTATTCGTGATTAATTATCTTTTTATTTCATTGGAACGACACCACTCAACCATCTCCATTAAATCACCAAGAAAATCATCGACAACCTATCATCACCACTGCCGTGACAGCCATCACCATGACCACATATGATCTACTGCTGCTGTAACAGTAAAATCATCACAACATCACCACCATCGAAAACCTGTTATTTTTACTCAGCTATTTATGCTAGTTACAGTCAAGAAACCCCATCCGAACCCCAACTGTAAATGATTGCTGCTCCTGTTCGAATAATTAAGTATACAGATAATATAGAGGGATTTTAGAAATTAGTGGAACATCATTTAATCAATAACTTACTTGAAACAATTGTTCGATTGATTACTTGATTGATGAGGGATGAAGAATTGCGAGAATATTGAAGACTAATGATGATCTCGAAGGGTGATGATAAACGTGATATTGTTTCCTGCGATCTGCTATTCTCGATCTATTTCTGAACCGACAACAGAAACATACAGTGTATAAATAAACCGTTTTTTTCCCAGCCGCCTCTCCATCCTAGTCTAATTAGATCGGGCTCCTTTTTATTTTGCTGTTGGGCCGTAATGGCTATTAGGCTGAAGAGTTTAAGTAGAAGAAGAAACAGTGGAGGCCGGGATATATATCTATAGTTAGGAATTAAATCATGAAAAAGGAAATGGATCGATGGTTGGTGAGGGTGTCGGGGTCGCAAGTGGTCCTGGGTTCAATCCACAGCAGCGTCGTTTTTTTTTTAAAAAACCTACTCTTTTGAAGGTATAACTAATTTTATTACTAGTATTTCTTGTTATTAATACTATTAGTATCATTGTTGTTAGTATTATGTTAAATATTATTTATACCATTAATATAACTAAAAATATTATCTTTATTGTTATTATTAATATTATCATTAGTTATTATAATTATTAACACCATTATTATTATTATGGCCACCATTATTAGTATTATTATTATCATTAAAAATTATTATTATTATTGGTATTACTAAGTATCACTAAGTAATAGTACTATCAGTATTATTATTATTATTATTATTATTATTATTATTATTAAGAATTATATTTAGTAACATCCATAATGTTAATATTAGTAGTACCAATATGATTAAAACTATCATCTTAGTGTAATATTCATTACTAATATTATTACTATTAAAAGTAGTATTTTTAATACCATTAACATTATTATTACTATATGTATTACTAAATTTATTAAAATTATTGTTATTATTAGTTATTGATATCATGATTAGTATTATCAATTTTATTATAAATGATACAATTTATTGATACTTTCATAAATATTAGTATTAATACTATTTTAAAAATAATAGAATTATTATTATTAACATAAGTATATTATTAATGCTACTATCATTATATTTATCATCACTAATATTAACTTAGCATAATTAGGACTACTGTTTTGATAAACAAATGAAATATATATATATAAATGTATTTAACACATATAACATAACAAAATATTTTTTTTATATATAAAATGAATATATGTAACATAAATAAATTATGATATAGTTAATAAGTTATATATACAAAAACTTATTCAATTACGATTATGTGTATTAATATATATATATACAAATGATATAGGTTCGTGAATCTGAGACCAACCCTATACTTGTTCAATGTCGTTCTATGTATTTTTACTACAAAATACATTAGGTGAGTTTTATTTGCCTTTTTACCCTTTATATTTTTGGGCTGAGAATACATGCGCAACTTTTATAACTGTTTTATGAAATAGACACAAGTAATCAAAATTACATTCTATGGTTGAATGATCGAAACTGAATATGCCCCTTTTTAGTCTGGTAATCTAAGAATTAGGGAACAGACACCCTAATTGACGCGAATCCTAAAGATAGATCTATCGGGCCCAACAAGCTCCATCCAAAGTACCGGATGCTTTAGTACTTCAAAATTTATATCATGTCCGAAGGAGGATCCCGGAATGATGGGGATATTCTTATATGCATATTGTGAATGTCGGTTACCAGGTGTTCAATTCATATGAATGATATTTTTGTCTCTATGCATGGGACGTATGTTTATGAGAAATGGAAATATGAAATCTTGTGGTTTATTAAAATTATGAAATGATTATTTATGTTAAACTAATGAACTCACCAACCTTTTGGTTGACACTTTAAAGCATGTTTATTCTCAGGTTTGAAAGAAATCTTCCGCTGTGCATTAGCTCATTTTAAGAATATTACTTGGAGTCATTCATGACATATTTCAAAAGACATTGCATTCGAGTCGTTGAAGTTCATTAGAGATTATTATTAAGTAAATGACAGATTAGGTCATTTATAGTTTGGATATTATGAAATGGTATGCATACCTGTCAACTTTCGATGAAATGAAAGTTTGCCTTTTAAAAACGAATGCAATGTTTGTAAAAAAGTATCATTTAGAGGTCAAGTACCTCGCGATGTAATCAACTATTATGAATCATTTATAATCGATATGGATTTTGTCCGGATGGATTAGGACGGGGCGTTTTAGTTGGCATCAGAGCTGGTATAACGCCGTCCATGTGTGGCGGTTAGTAGTAAAGGAGGTTCTCACAGTGTTACCTGTGACGAAGCATTGGCTCTTACTCTTTGCGATCCCTTACGAGGGTTGGCAGTAGCCGAGAGGCAGACCCTAAAATCAGTATCTGAGGTACACTCAGTGGTCACCAGGCGGTTAGCTGGGAAGGCACTGGGTAGGACGGTGGTTGTCCCAACTGTATTTCAGTTGGTATCAGAGCGATGGTCTTAGCGAACCAGGTCTTGCATTAGTGTGTCTAACTGATAGTCATTAGGATGCATTAGTGAGTCTGGACTTCGACCGTGTCTGCATATCAAAAGTTTTGCTTATCATTGTTGTCGGAAATCATCTGCTATTCATCCTTAGGAAATTACCTGCTCATTATTCTTAGTCTAGACATGTTTTACTGCATTGACTGCATGAATAGTGTATAGACAAACCCATATCTTAGCGCATCTGTTACTGTAGACTTTATCTGACACATTTCCTTAAATTCCTCCGTAATCTATGGGATCTTCTGTACTATATTAGATATTCTATATAATTAGAATATTATCCGATAACCGAAAATCATTTCATATCGAAAATCCTCTAACTGATCATAAGAGATGGATCCTACACCAAGCTTGGATTCCATTAGTTCCGGAAGCAATTTCGAGATGCGTATTGAAGTAGAATCCGAAGTCAATGAACCCGAAGTGTCTCCACCATTTAGCTATTTTTCTTTCTGGAGGAGATGGGGTGGGTCCGAGACTTACTCACTCGATGGAGAAATGAAGAAGGCGAACCCTATCGCGAACCAAACTTACCTCCTAACATCGGAGAAAATAATGTACTCACCGGTGAACCTATGCGCAACACTGTATTCACCCTTCTTGCTAAAGTTTTCCACCTCGAAGGTCGCATTACTGCAATCTCAGAAAATATTCAACCACTACTTCCGAATACCAATCGAAGGGGAATATTAGAAGGAATTAGGGAACTTCAAATTGATAATCAAGACCTATCAAATCAGATGAGTGGGTGGATAGAAATGATAGAGGGTAGGATAGAAACCCTGACAAGAATGGTGCGTGATTTACAAGCATCACAAGCACCACATGCACCATCAACATCAGCTCCGTCATCAACAGCAGTACCGACAGCATCAACAGCATAAACAGTACCACCAACAACAACATCCACATCCCAAGCTTCAATTTCACAATCTGTCCCACGAACATCAACATCATACGCACCATGGATACCAAGGAGTACCAACAGCAATTAACAATGAAGTATTAAACCATAACTTCATTAATATTCTGCGAAGAATATGTGGATCCTAATAACTAACGATGAAGTATTGATCCATAACTTCATTAATATTCTGCGAAGAATATGTGGATCCTAATAGTTTTAGAGATTTCTTATTCTAGCTCAAACCGAAAATCAAATGAGTCTAATATTATATTGACTCATTAAATTCATGATTACATCTGAAGAAAATATATATGTATATATATTTTCATAAAGATTGTGATTAAAAATTCTTTCGTGCAAACTGCTAATGGTGAAAATATTTTAACGGGTAGGTAATACCTGAGGAATATTTAAGATTTCACATTCATAAGTTACACTGTACATTCTTCAAATCTGATTCAACAGTCATTTACTATCCTACTTACATCCATAGATATATGAATCCATTCATCACAGAAATAACCATTTCCATTCAAATTTCATATTTGGATTTTGACCTATTAGAATCTAACAAGTAGCATAATGAAGAAAACATTTGACTAAATAAAATTTGTTAGAAACAAACAAACTAACTATGAGAAATTTTGTTAAGAATCCACACTAACAAAATCCTAGCTAACTGTTTCTAGCTAACTGTGGACAAATCAACTGAGGACTACCAACAGTGGACAATTAAAATGAATTAAAATATTGATTATAACATATGAAATTAAACAATTCTTCAAGTTTACCACTTGATTTCATCTTAAACCTCATTTGTATCTTGACAATTACAATATGCGTTCAAACTTTTCATGATTCTTGAAAACTCCTCAATCGAGAAGATGAACCAACCGCACATCATCTATGGAAGAAAAGATTGATACATATAGTGATGCACCTGAAAACACTCGAAATCTGAGTAAACATTTAACGCGTAGCTGTGCTAAATTCCTTTAGCGTTATTATTACCGAAAATAACTTTTCAATCTCTTTCCAAATTAGCCAATTTTGTCACAGCTTCAGCAAATCAACTTCGATTTTTATTCGAATTAGCCTTATTATAACCTTGATATACGAGTTTGCCTTTCGTCATCATTACCGAAGAATCATTTATATTCCACCACGTTAGTAGTAAACTTACCAACAACTTCATTACTCATTGACTTAAGTCTCTCCGAAGAACCATTATGGTTGTTCATTAAAACCTTACCATATACTCATCCATATCTTATAACGAGAATTGCCATACCAATTATAGGAAATCAGCAATCAGTATTTTGAATCTCGTAGAATTTCTACATCAACAGTTATATGTATGCATATAACATTTATCTCATAGAATTATGAACTTTCATTCTGAAATTCTGAAAAGCACTCTACCTTACGAATCAGATCTCTGAGTTCTGAAAAATGAATCGAGCAAACCATGAAGGAGACCCTGAACAAATTACAAGGACTAAACTTGTACATAAAGAATCAAGATGATTCTGTTTCTGATGAAATCTTTAGCGAATACCTTACTCCTTAATCGCTCTAAATCATCGTGAATGAATTTCTTCATCACAATTTAATTCTAAAACCCTAAGATATCATCGTATCTTTCATTATAAATATCCTTAATATTTCTAAAGATATCTTCATAAATATTCTCGTTCGATATTAATTATCTCTCTGCGCTATCCGTATTATATCATAAAAGGAAACTGTTTTAGTTTCTATATTCTGCGACCCTTCGAATTTAAAATATGAATGTTTTTGAAGTAGTGTTGGAAACTGATGCATGAGTTAGTATAATATAATGACACTTGATCAACGTGATTATATTACAGTAATTCATGTTGAGTTTCTAATGGAACGTGATGATTCTCAGTACCATCATCATGTGCCATTTACACGACTCTTACATTTTATTTAATCTCCAAACATATTAAGAACATATATTCTTGATAGTTCTATCTTTTCGGATATTCTGGTAGTTTACCAAATCAAGATCGTGTCATTACGATTTTATTCTTAGAACATTAACTATGTTCATTTCAAATTCCATATCTACGAATTCCGGACCATTATTCGCTTGACTTGAAGTCGGGAAGAAGAGACAAAAGTATGGAACTCTTGAATATAAAATAAAATATAAAGTTCGACAACAACACATAAACTACAAACCGTGCATATCAATACGTATTGCCACGTAAAGGCACGGGAAAAATTAATAACACTATAACCCCAAGATAATAGTAGAAGTAAATAAAATCCTCCGGTGGTAGATGAAAGAGAAGAATGACAGATATGAAGGTTAGGAGTATATCAAGAATCAGTACTGAATGGAGCATATTGACGAATGCTTTAAAGTATGAATCAAGGGAGAAAGAATAGAAGATGTAAGTGGTGGAAAATAAAGAAACGGAGGGGGTGGATTTATAGTGAAATATCCGACAGAGTAACCGAGGCAGATAATTGCATTTAATTAAAGAGATTTTATTCACCAAAGAATCAAATCTTTCAGATCTCGACGATTTTCTCTAAATCCCTTGAATTTCGAAAATCAACCATATCTACGTCAAAAGATATGACAAATCTTCATTTACTCATTTCACTCTTTTATGATAGCTTCATTCGTGCTCTTCGAATAATCGAATTATTTTATCTGTATTATTCAATAATGATAAAACTCTATTTATCAGCTCATATTCGTCAGGAAAACATATTTATTGTTAGCCATGACGACCTCACTCAAATTTCGGGACGAAATTTCTTTAACGGGTAGGTACTGTGATGACCCGGGAATTTCCGACCAAATTTAAACTTAAACTTTATATGAAATTGTCACGATAAGCAAAGTCTGTTATGTTGCGTCTTAAAAATTCTTGAACTATTTAGATGGATTCAATTGACCCTTGAATATTCCCGACGATTCACGAACAACTAATTGTAAATAGATATATATATATATATGAAATTTGATATGTACAAGTAATATTAATATTACTATAGGAACATGTAACTTATTATATCTTCAACATATTACTAAATTTAACCATTAAAAATTATTAATAATATCAGTCAAATTATCAAGAAACACTATTATCATATACTAATAAAATTATTATTATTATTATGATTGTTATTGTTAATATCATTATTATAACTAGTAGTAAGATTATAATTTTAATTATTATTATGATTAATATATTTGTTATTACTAAAAATTCTCATTATTATTTAAATTTATTAATATCTATACTTTTAACACTTTTATCATTAATTTTATTGTTACTAGTGTTATTCTGATATTATTACTACTATAAATTCTATTATTATTATTCTTAGTATTTTTAATATTAATATGTATTATTATTATTAATATTATTATTATTCTTTAATATTAATTATATAATATATAAAAGTAGATGAAGAAAAGTAATCAACTCCATATTCTTTTCTAATGCTGTAGTGATTGTCCTTCTACCCAAATAAATCGTACCAATCAATTCTAATAAGAACAAGATTGGTTAACAATCATAATCAAGTTGCATCTTAATTTTCCTCTTATTTTGCTTTCTGTCTATTTCATGACTATATTCTGTTACGTATCTACATCCAATAATCACTACACTACAATTATAACTAATGATAAATATTACAATTTAATTAATTACTTAGCAAAACCCATCGAACCACCACTCTCTTTCCTCTCCTCTTTTCAAATGACAAAACCTTCATTGAAGGGTGCTGCTGCTCGATCTGACTTCCTGTTACAAAGAATGTGACACAATGAAGTTGATAAATGATAACCGATGATGTTCCTCCTGCCTTCTGTTCGGTTTCTTTACTCACCATCGAAAAACACACATAACAAGCATCCATCGAAACCACCTATTGTTGCTACTGTCTTCTAACTTTTCTGTTATTTGAAACCCATCCAACAAAAACACCCTTGAAGCTGTGCTACTGTTCCTATTTCTGGTTCGATTATTTCAGCTCAAACATCACCTTCTTTTATCATCAAAACCGAAACCCACTTGTTCTAATTTTTATTATTCGATTGCAGAAATCTTTGTTTCCCTAATTGACAAAGACTAAGCCATCATCAAGTTTATCTTGTTACTTGCTATTCATGATTAATTATCTTTTTATTTCATTGGAACGACACCACTCAACCATCTCCATTAAATCACCAAGAAAATCATCGACAACCTATCATCACCACTGCCGTGACAGCCATCACCATGACTACATACGATCTACTGCTGCTGTAACAGTAAAATCATCACAACATCACCACCATCGAAAACCTATTATTTTTACTCAGCTATTTATGCTAGTTACAATCAAGAAACCCCATCCGAACCCCAACTGTAAATGATTGCTGCTCCTGTTCGAATAATTAAGTATACAGATAATATAGAGGGATTTTAGAAATTAGTGGAACATCATTTAATCAATAACTTACTTGAAACAATTGTTCGATTGATTACTTGATTGATGAGGGATGAAGAATTGCGAGAATATTGAAGACTGATGATGATCTCGAAGGGTGATGATAAACGTGATATTGTTTCCTGCGATCTGCTATTCTCGATCTATTTCTGAACCGACAACAGAAACATACAGTGTATAAATAAACCATTTTTTTTTCAGCCGCCTCTCCATCCTAGTCTAATTAGATCGGGCTCCTTTTTATTTTGCTGTTGGGCCGTAATGGCTATTAGGCCGAAGAGTTTAAGTAGAAGAAGAAACAGTGGAGGCCGGGATATATATCTATAGTTAGGAATTAAAACATGAAAAAGGAAATGGATCGATGGTTGGTGAGGGTGTCGGGGTAGCAAGTGGTCCTGAGTTCAATCCACAGCAGCGTCGTTTTTTTTTTAAAAGCCTACTCTTTTGAAGGTATAACTAATTTTATTACTAGTATTTCTTGTTATTAATACTATTAGTATCATTGTTGTTAGTATTATGTTAAATATTATTAATACCATTAATATAACTAAAAATATTATCTTTATTGTTATTATTAATATTATCATTAGTTATTATAATTATTAACACCATTATTATTATTATGGTCACCATTATTAGTATTATTATTATCATTAAAAATTATTATTATTATTGGTATTACTAAGTATCACTAAGTAATAGTACTATCAGTATTATTATTATTATTATTATTATTATTATTATTATTATTATTATTATTATTAAGAATTATATTTAGTAACATCCTTAATGTTAATATTAGTAGTACCAATATGATTAAAACTGTCATCTTAGAATAATATTCATTACTAATATTATTACTATTAAAAGTAGTATTTTTAATACCATTAACATTATTATTACTATACGTATTACTAAATTTATTAAATTTATTTTTATTATTAGTTATTGATATCATGATTAGTATTATCAATTTTATTATAAATGATACAATTTATTGATACTTTCATAAATATTAGTATTAATACTATTTTAAAAATAATAGAATTATTATTATTAACATAAGTATATTATTAATGCTACTATCATTATATTTATCATCACTAATATTAACTTAGCATAATTAGGACTACTATTTTGATAAACAAATGAAATATATATATATATATATATATATATATATATATATATATATATATATATATATATATGTATTTAACACATATAACATAACAAAATATTTTTTTTATATATAAAATGAATATATGAAACATAAATATATTATGATATAGTTAATAAGTTATATATACAAAAACTTATTCGATTACGATTATGTGTATTAATATATATATACAAATGATATAGGTTCGTGAATCCGAGACCAACCCTATACTTGTTCAATGTCGTTCTATGTATTTTTACTACAAAATACATTAGGTGAGTTTCATTTGCCTTTTTACCCTTTATATTTTTGGACTGAGAATACATGCGCAACTTTTATAACTGTTTTACGAAATATAAACAAGTAATCGAAATTACATTCTATGGTTGAATGATCGAAACTGAATATGCCCCTTTTTAGTCTGGTAATCTAAGAATTAGAGAACAGACACCCTAATTGACGCGAATCCTAAAGATAGATCTATCGGGTCCAACAAGCCTCATCCAAAGTACCGGATGATTTAGTACTTCAAAATTTATATCATGTCCGAAGGAGGATCCCGGAATGATGGGGATATTCTTATATGCATATTGTGAATGTCGGTTACCAGGTGTTCAATCCATATGAATGATATTTTTGTCTCTATGCATGGGACGTATGTTTATGAGAAATGGAAATATGAAATCTTGTGGTCTATTAAAATTATGAAATGATTATTTATGTTAAACTAATGAACTCACCAACCTTTTGGTTAACACTTTAAAGCATGTTTATTCTCAGGTTTGAAAGAAATCTTCCGCTGTGCATTAGTTCATTTTAAGAATATTACTTGGAGTCATTCATGACATATTTCAAAAGACGTTGCATTCGAGTCGTTAAAGTTCATTAGAGATTATTATTAAGTAAATGACAGATTAGGTCATTTATAGTTTGGATATTATGAAATGGTATGCATACCTGTCAACTTTCGATGAAATGAAAGTTTGCCTTTTAAAAATGAATTCAATGTTTGTAAAAATGTATCATTTAGAGGTCAAGTACCTCGCGATGTAATCAACTATTATGAATAATTTATAATCGATATGGATTTCGTCTGGATGGATTAGGACGGGGCGTTTCAGAAGGCGATCCCTTCCACGAACAATTCTCGACCCTTGGTGAAGAACCCGAGGCACTGACCGGCGAATCTGTCAGAAACACCATATTCACTCTCCTTGCGAGGATATCTCACAATGAGTATGTGATCTCTAAAATTATACGGGTTATCCAGCCTCTTTTCCGCACTGCTAACCAACCAGGGTTAGCAGAAGAAGTTAATTCGCTCCGTACTCGAGTGGTGGCCTTGGAGAACACGGTGCGCACTTTGCAGGCACCAACAGCACCACCAGCACCGGCGGCATCAACATCATACGCACAGGCACCCGCACCATGAGCGCCAGCACCCTAGACACCATTATCATTTTTCGGCGATTATGTAATTTCGAAAGTTTTAGAAATTATTCATCCCGATCCCGACCACAAATCAAGCAAGATTAATAAGATTGTAATTCATTATTTCTGTCTGAAGAAAATATATATTTATATATATGAGGATCGAAATAAAAATCATTTTCATATTAGCTATGACGTGTGAATTTATAACGGGTAGGTGATACCCGAGAAATATCTAAGTTCACATTAATATGTTACACTGTACATTCTTCAATTTTGATTCAGCAAGTCATTAACTATCCTACTTACATCCACCGATATATGTATCCGTTAACCGAAGAACAAACATTTCTTCAAATTTTGCCACTTGATTTCATCTTAAATAATCTTTTGTATCTTGACGATTACAATCTGCTTTCAAATCTTTCGAAATTCTTGAAACACCTCGGATTAATAACCAATGATTCAGTTATAATGCTGATGAAGCAGCAAAACTATAGATGGTCTTAATGGCCAAAAGTTTGATGATAAAGAATGGAGTGTTGGAAACACTCAATAGAAAATTGGTACTGGAAAACGGATTGAACAAACCATGAAAGAGACTGTGGATAAATCACAAAGACTAAACATGTACTTAACGAATCCAGATGATTCAGTATCTGCTGAAACCTTTAAACGATTAATTTTGCTCCTATTTATTCTAAGTCATGCGAAAGTTCTAATGAAACTTGAGAATGATAAGACTTGATCGACTTTACCATCACCATATGCCATATTACATGACTATGTCATTCTATTTAACCTCTGAACATATCAAGAAAATATATTCTTGATAGTTATATCCTCCGTGATTCTAGTAATTTACCAAATCAAATCATGCCATTACCTTTCCTTTCTGCTTAGAACATTTGGTTCATTCGAAACTTCATATCTATGAATTCTGGACCATTACTTGCTTGATTTAAAGTCGAGAAGAGAAAACAAGGTGAAAATGGATACTATGACGATGAACAACGAATGTTTCTGCATCATCACCAGCTATTGATCCGTATTATTTAACCATGTATAGAAGAACAAGTTGAAGATCTTCTTGGATAAAAAGCATGAGTCTTCGAAAAATAGGTCAGAATATAAAAGACAACAAACATGGAAGATCATAAACCATTTATATCAATAAGTATTGAAAAACAGAGGAGTGGTAGAATTAAAAATACTATCACCCCTAGAGCATTATAGAAGAACAGAGATTCTTCTGGTGGTAAACTAAAAAGAAGAATGACTGCATACACAGTTAAAATAGTAACGAAAATCAAGAGCGGATGAAGCATCTTCACAGAATTTTTGAAAATAGAATTTTGAAATTAAGAAGATTGAGGTTGAGAAAATAAGGACGCAGAGATGATTAATTTATATCAGAACTTTTTACCATAGCAACGCGTCAGCCGATTAAGATAATCGTATAAAAAAATATTCTAATTTCCTTAATTATCGGGATCCAAATCTCACAGATTTCAAACGATTATATTCAAATCCCTTAAATTTAGGAGAATCAATATTGATTACATCGAAAAGTCAAGGCGGATAACTATTACTTCAATACATCCATTAGTGACATATTCAGTCGTATTTTTACACGTAACCGAATCATTTCATTCATATTCTTGATGATAAGAAATTCTATACACTTAACTCGTATTCATTACGAAACCGAACGGACCTTAGAAGTCCATCCGTATAGAGATCTCGAAAGATTATTTAATGTTATCATATTATTTGACGAAACACTCGTATATGACCAAATTCTTTTATTAAAAGAATCTATGAAGGCTTATGTCTGGAAAGACAAACTATTCAAGCCAAGTATAAACTTTATTTGCAAACTTCGTTATAGAATTCAAGCTCACGTTGAAACGTGGATATCTAATAATACGAAAATATTTTATTTTCATCAATAACTGCCATCATCCAAATTTCGGGACGAAATTTTCAATAACGGGTGGGTAATGTAACAACCTGAGCTTTTCCATTAAATACTTGATGATCGTTAGTTAAATCATACGATTTTCATACGCCGAATTTTTTTCCAGAATAGTTAACAGTGGCTACGTGAAACTTTTTCGTATTTAAAGTAATTAAATGCGCACTTGATCCTTAGTGGATTACTTGAATTAATATGTTATATTAATTAGTGAACTTAATTCAGTTGGCGAATTAAACTAGAAACGACACGATTAAAGTTAATCGCCTAGAAAACTTTTCAGTTAACGGAACTCAGAAAAACGATAGAATAATTATTGTTAATAATTATTGAACTTACGAAAGAAATTTAATTTATTATTTACTTAATGAATTAAACACGGTGATTTTGTTTCAATGACTAGTTAACGTTCCGGAGATTCGGTACGGTTAACGGCACTCGAAACGAACCACGCGCGAACGAGCTTTTACACAAAACGAGCCCGAGACCCGAGCCCGAGGTCACATGGCCGTGACCTCATACCTCATCATCCTTGGTCCCATGATTAGTCCATGGTTGTTGACTATTGGTTTTTAGGCCCATGTTTGTTGACTTTTGGTTTTTAGGCACTAAATAACTAGTTAGATAATTCTCTATACAATCTTTAATCATTCATTCCATCCTACCTATGAAAAAATGCAGCTCATCCTTCATCTCCTCCCTCTCTTTTACGTCATATATCACCACCACCAAATCATCATCAAAAATTGCTCAATTGCTCTTGCTCGTTTGATCATTCTTGTTCCGATCGTCGTTCTCTACGCGCTAGTATAAATAATTTGTGTTTTGAGGTATAATTACACTAACCCCAATTCAATTAAATCTAATTTTATTCAATTACATAGTGTAATCAAGTCTAGTGCTCAATTGATTGTGTTATTACTTGTTGTTAGTCGCTAATTTGATCAATTGATATTGTTTACATGAAAAACGAATTGTATTCTCAAGGATTTGATGAGAGTTGACTTTTGATCTGATCATGTAACATGTTTAGATGTTTAGCTTTCGAAAAACTATTAACTTTAGGCTTTGGTTTCCCTTGATTTCGTTAACGTATGCTTAAGATATGCTAAATCGAAGTTTTGACTAGTTTATAATTGAAATCCGAATTCTATGAGATATGTGTTTATTGAATTAGCTAATGAAAAGTGTACTACTGTAATCCTTGTGAAAAATCATGCATGTTAGACTTAATAATTGCATCAAAAGCTTTTGTAATGCTCCCGATATGTTTAAACGAATATTCATACGTTAAAGTGTACCGAAACTGTTTTAATGCTAGAAATAATTACCTAGAGTGAACTAGAAATTGATTTAGGCTTTTATCTTCTGGATTATGTTATTTCATATGTTCCTTGACATATTTCATTTGCATGTTAACATCTAAAAACGTTAATTGCCATGAGTTATAAGCTTGACAATTTGACATATCTAGTTGCTGTCCAAAACTGATATATCAGTAAAGATCGGTTAGTATGTACAAATTGCTAAAGGGATGTCCTTGATTATTTTATCACAGAAGGATCGGGATGTCTGGAGTATTCTCCAATTGGTGTTTCATTAAAATCTATTTTCTATATTTTTTGATAAATGTTCTAACACTGATGCGCATGCTGAAACTGATTTAGTAAACCTTAACTAGACCCTTTCTGAAACCCGACTTACAGGAACCGTATGAGGGCCGGGTTAAACTTTCTGGAATCAATTTTGAGTCTAATTGTGAACTGCACTTGGCCATAATTTTAGGAGTTATGTGCTAAGCTTTATACTTGTGTCTTTCTATGACGTGCATATTTCAAAGACATACGATAAACTGCTAATGTGTAATTTGCTGAACTACGAACTGTAACGTGATACTTGACCTAGGTTTGACATGTTGACCATGTTTGCATGACCTACTGATATGTTTGACTTTAGTTGACCACTTTGACCGAGTTGACCTTTGGTTTGACTTTGGTTGACTTTTGTTGACTTGCTTGAATTAGTTGACTTTTACTTGTTCGTTGAGTCAGTCTGAGCACTAGGACTATGCGTACACTATGGGATGACATAGTTTAACTTATGTACTTACTTAAGATAATCTAAATGATTAGGTTGCGTTTTACGTTGCGATCGTCAGTTTTCCGTACTATTTCACTAAGCTTTATTGTGCACTCAAGGTGAGTCTACAGTCCCTCTTTTTACATGTTTTCAGGGATGAGAATACACGCTGTTGTACTTAAATTATCAAATGCTTTTTGTATTGACACGAGTACTATATATGCATATTGAGTTTGTTCAGAAAGCCTCTAGCTTGAATACTTTTAATACCATCGGTGTAAGCACAATTTAGATAGACGGATCCGTTAGGTTGACAACCTCACCCTACAATATTAACTGCGGTACATTTACTTTGAACATTAAATACACTCGAACAAGTGTATAACATTTTATGAGGTAAAGGCGAGTGTAGTGGTTTCTATACCCGGGTCATTGCTAGTATTCAGGTGCTCCTAGATTATGCAAACGTTTCGCAACTTGGAGTTGTACTTGTAAAATCTCGTGGTCAAGGAACTTAAACTATTTTCTGATAACTGTTTTTCAGATACTATACAACGTTATTTAAAACTGTGGTTTACGAACAAATGAGATAAAACTTGACATGGTATTGTCTACGAATATTTGAAACTTGACATGGTATTGTCTACAAATGATTGAAACTTGACATGGTAGTGTCAACAAACTTTTGAAATGGGACACGGAGTTGTCTATAAACTTTAACATTGAACCTTGGTGGTCTTCCACTAATAACCGTTTTCGAAATGTATTTTTTAAACATACTGTATTGTTTACCTAAAACCTGTAGATTCACTCAACATTGTTGTTGATCCATTTTGCGTGTTTTATTCTCAGGTATTAATTGCTTCCGCTGTAGAATATTGCTGTTACGTAGAAGTCAAGCCAAGCACTGGGACCAGAGTTAACATTCCGTTAAAGGAATTTTTGACGGGGTGTTACAACAAGGGCATATCAAATCGATTGTCTCTTAAAGAACAATTCTATACTTTGCGTATGAAGGGGGGTTCAAAGATTTAAGATCATCTGAGTATTATTAATGGTATTGTTTCGGAATTAGAAGCTATTGGAGTTAAAGTGGATGATAAAGATCAGTGGCAGAACTTGAAGTTTATGAGTAGGAGGGCGGGAAAAAAAAACATAAAAATAAAAGTATACTGTATGCAAATGCAATTATGCAACACTAGAATTTCAATCAACAAGGCAACATTAGATACAGACAAAGAGACAAAAAGATTCAAATACGGAGTAAAAGTTTATATGTTTACATGCAATATTATATTTTTAAACATGAATACATTTTAGTGAGAGTTAATACCTTGAATCCTTGATTTATTTTGGAGCTTTCTAACACTTTACAAAATGACAGCGACAATACTTGGTTTATTTTGCAACTCACTTTTTTGCTTTGGTCTTTTGCAGTAGGGAAAAACATAGAAAAGAAAATTTTTGAAGAGAAGAAACAACAATGACGGTTGAGTTTTAAGAAATAAAAAAATAAAGTAGCAAATTAGGAGGGCTAATAAAGCATTCGTATTTTTTTTACCCCTTTAATATAAGAAAAGTACACTTATGAACCAAAAGTTTAGGGTGGCGGTTGCCCTCCTTTGTCTCAACAAAGGTCCGCCCTTGATAAAGATAAAGCTTTGAGGTTGATATTATCTTTGTCATCGTCTATGAGCACATGAAACATATTCTCATGTACGGGAAAGAAACGTTGAAGTTTGAAAAAGTTACTAGAAAGCTCTTATCTGAGGAGAAAAGACTGGAAGGTAACAGTGTCTCTTCATCATAATGTACGGTAATGGTGTGTGCGGATAGGAGGAAGAAATACTCCGGGAAGAATCTGGTATGCTGAAAGTGCGGGAAAACTGGGCATGTAAGGGTTAATTGTTCAGGTGGAGCTAATTTGGTAAATGGCTTCAAAGGCGCTAACATTTTTTACGTTGTCAAGGAGAGTGACGAATTCCTCTGAAGTCATGTCATCCTCATGATGTGTCTGCGCCACCATGGAAAGGGATGATCGGTAACGGTTCCACAATTGCACATGAGCATTGGTTTGGGGCTGAGGAAAGTTGTGTGGTGGAAACTGATGTTGATAGCTGATGGAACTTCCGGGAAAACCAAACAAGGAAGTTGCACCATAAAGTTTCAGTTGGTTGTTCAACAAGTGCCGAGGTGAAATTCTTAAGATGCGTTATTCTAAGTGTGACACTTTTTTATGGTGAAGTTTGATAATTCTGTTAAGAGTTATGATTGCTGTGATGAAAATGATTGCAGGTTTAGACAATGTTCGATATAGATGCAAATTATATTTCTTGGGTTAGAGATAATGTCAGTGACATGAAGATGAAGATCTTGAAGTTTTCGTCGAGCAAGCATCTACGCTAGGTATATTTGCAAAGTGGAAGCATGGTTATCTTCTTCTATCTAAAAGCTGGAGAATTGTTGGTTGGAAGAATTGATATGGCTGTTTGTCTCACATTGGTAGATGGAAGAAAGTGTGGATGACTTGCTTGGTTATAAAAGGATGTCATGAACATAGTATCAACTTGCACCAATTAATACACTTTAAGTATCTGATTATTTTTTTTTCTATTGTTTGAGAGTTGTATTAGTTAAACATTTTGAAAAGTGTAGTTGGCTTAAGAGAGTCGTATGTGTCATTGTAACAAATTGTGATATAGTGAATTTCTCTCTTTGGAGGCCCGTAGTTTTTCGCCGATTTTAGAATTTCCACGTTAAATTCTTGTGTCTTTATTTCTTTATTGTTTTTTCATTGGTCGTGTGTTGGGAATTGGTGAGACCATTTTCCTAACACGCCTTAAATATTTGATGCTTATCTCCGATAGTATTTCTCTTTGCACTGGTGTTGGTTTCGCTAATGAGTCAATTCATTTAATTATAGATATCTTATTTAGAGATTAAGTTATTTTTAGTTGTTGGATTACTAGCGGTTTATAATGTTAGTGGTAACTAGTTTTTATTGTGACATTTGGAGCCTTTAAACATATTTCGAGACTAATAAACATTATATGATGATTTACCAAACTGTCTAAAGGATTAGCGATTGTACTTTTACCTTTGCTTATGTTGCACTCGTTCCTGCTAGGTTTATCTAAATACTTTAGTTTGTATTTATAATTTATTACATTCTGTAAACAAAGATATAGTTGATTACCAAATCCCAGTGAGGTTGTAGTTGATGCGATTGACTTGGTTTAGTGCCATATTAAAACAAAAACTAAAGAACGACCTAAACAAAAAAGGATTAAAAGTGAAAAGGAATTGGCAAAACAAAGACGTTGTAAGCGTTGTAGGTTTTTCCCCCCACAAAATTAGCACATGCAAGGAAAGACAAGGTGATGATTTGAGCAATGCATGTTCACAACGTTCTAACAAGAAAAAGAGAATTGACTCATATAAAGGCTTTATTGTTGGCAGGACATAAAGGCATGTACACTGTTACTAAATAAGGCTTTATTAGTGAAATGCTAACAGATGCCCTAAAAGCAGGAGATAAGGACATGTACACTATTTATGTTCACATACTAGCAATAATAAAGACATGTACACTATATATGTTCACATACTAGCAAATGTTGTTAACTTCGGATTTGCCCAAATTAAAGGAGGTTAGGGTTGACGATTAAGTTTGGGTGGTGCAATTGTCCCTACTGTAATGTTTATTGTTGGTTCGTTAACTCTTGAGACGCTCCAAATTCACTTATTGAACATGAAAAGCTCTAAAAAGCCAAAGAAAACTTGATTAAGGTCCGTGGAGTAAAAAATGTTGATGAAGAATACGATGATCGCATTGCAACAAGTGAAGAGTAAAATAAGATTGGTAACTCATGGGAAAATCTTTGTACTAGAAAGTACACCTCAGTTAATATTCACCATTTTCATTTCGTTTTTTCCAACATTTCACTAGAATGAAAGTATCAGAGCCAATAAAGATATATACGAAGGGACAAAGACACACAAAGTTATTCCCAGTAGAAGTAGGCTTACACTAGGAATAAGCACTTAGTCATTATCTCTTCGCTCTGATTCTTGACGAGCTCTCTCGAGGGATATAGGAGAGCATCCCATGGAGCCTGATTTTTGCAAATGATATCGTCTTGGTTTCAGAACCTAAGGAGGATTTAAATAGAAGGCTGGAGCATTGGAGAGAGGCTTTAGAGCAAAACGATATGCGGATCAACAGACCGAACACATAATACCTTAGATGTGATTTTGGCAGCGACGAACAAGAACACGAGGATGGGTGAATGTCCACATTGGAGACCAGATCCTACATCCGAAGGACTCCTTTATATACTTAAGCTCGGTCCTCCACAAATCATGAAGAGTAGATGAGGACGTGGCCCACCGTATAAAAGTATGATGGTTGAAGTGGAGGGCAATGACGGGAGTATCGTGCGACAAGAAAGTACCGCTTAAATTGAAAGAAAAATTCTTCAAGGTACCACTTAACAAGGTAGCAATTAATAAAATAAGTTCAACTTTCTAGATTAATTTAAGGTATATAACTGTAAATTTATGAAACAAAAGTGTGGATGAATAAAAAAGTGATGTGTGAACATGACCTCCGTAAGTTATCTATATAGTCTAATAAACTTCTAAAATGATGACATCATCATTAAGCTAAATACTCTTTACTTTTCATTACTTTTCATAATGACGATGTCATAATTATATATTAATTAAATTAAAAAAATAATACAAAATCTTTTATAAAAGAAAATATTAATCTCTTCTAAATTGTAATTTTATTTTATTTTCCTAAAAAAATAATTTATTAATAATAATAATAATAATTATTAAAAATATAAATATAAATATTCAACTTTGAGCGAACTTTATGTTTGTAAAATCAACGACAAGTTTATTAGTCGGAATCCGTAGTTCCACGGGTCAATAAAGTAAAATTACTTTAACATTTATATTCACTTAATACTTAAATCAGCAGGCTCGTTCCCCCAGGTTTACCCTCTGCGGGGGAGTCCAAAGGATTCGTTCGTAAGGGTTTCTGAGTCAAAAAAAAAAAATTATATTATTAAACTGTTTGATTTTATAGCATAGAAAAGGTAAAAAAGCATAAATTTTTATGGTGGGTTCCAAAAGTTTATATTCTCACAAATACAAATCCACCACAAATTTTTTTTTTTTTTGAAAGGCAAGATTAGTTGTTAGTTGTTAGACTCGAACCTGGGTCACTCTCGAATCCATGAAACACACGGATACCAATGAATCAAGCCTATTGGCCACCACAAAATGATCACAACTCATATCTTTACACTCTCACCAGAATATGGCACTTGCTACTTCAACTCAACCTCTGTTCAAGTTCTATTCGCAATTAAAGCACCAAAACCACCTAATTCTTAAATCACACAAAACCCATTTATCTAATCCAAGTTATCTCCCCAGTTTCCCTCAAATTAGCAGCCCATTTTCACAATCTAACACTCAATTCAAATGCCCATTGTTCACAAACATGCCTTTAGTTCCATCTAAAAAGTTTAATTTTAAGGTGATTGAACTCTAACCCACATTCTAATTTAGATTTTGTTTTGTATGTAATTGATTTGATAACCAATTTTTGTATTTTTATTTGAAATTAAATTAGGTTAAAGCTTCCGCAGCAGGGGAAGAAGCATATCAAGAAGATTTTTCTTGGTCTTCTGTTATTTTACCGTATGTTACTTTTACTATTATTGTTATTAATTGTATATATTTTCTTCTTAGTTTGCTAATTTTGTAATAAAGTTTTAATTTTTCGTTCTGGGTTGGAATGTATTTATAATCAATAGTATCAATTGAAATTGAAATTGAAATTGAAATTGAAATTGAAATACATTATTATTTGTGTGAAACAAAAGGAAAACAAATATTGCTAAAAACATCTCAATCTTCTAAGTGGTTGAGATTAATACAACAATTTACAATGACAAGTTTGTCATTACATACAAAGTGTCAACCTTTCATGTAGTCTGTTGTGTTAGTCGTTAAAAAAACAAGTACTTTGATATTTTTTGTAACATTTGGTATTTTTAATATCAGGTTTGTATTCCCAGCGTTGGGCGGTTTACTATTTGGATATGACATTGGTGCAACCTCTGGTGCTACACTCTCATTGCAGGTATGTATATTTTTTAACTTTAAAGTACAGAAAACTATGTTTTTATGTCATATAGATCATGTTAATTTTCTTTGTTGAATTGATACTTAACTTAATTTATCTGTAGTCAGCCGAGCTTAGTGGTACTACATGGTTTAATCTGTCTGCTGTCCAACTTGGTCTTGTGGTAAGTTATCTATTTCTTTTTTTCACTTCTTTTTCGTGGGTTGATACGTGGTGATTTCAGTCCATTTATGTGAAAGTGTGTCAAATTGGGTTATGTTTTACTGCTGAAGGGTTAAACGAATCATACGGAATTCTTATGCTTTGAAATAAATGTAAAAATGGCCTGACATAATCAAGTGTTCACAAATCAGAACCTACTAAATTTGTTTATTGAAAAATAAATTTCTAATGATGTTTAAGACAAGGAGAACTAACCTAACCTAGTGGTGATAAATGGGGCGGATTGCATTGCGACTTAAGGTACTTTATCTCTTTATGTATGTGTATTGTTTGGGTTATCCCAGACACTTTCTATCAGAAATTTCCTTTTCAAAGTATCTAACTATAATGTTAAATAAGAAAACTATATTATTTTGATAACTATATAATTATATAATTGATGGTATAAATCAGTTTATGAGATTCTACACATTAAAGTATACCTGTGGCCACTTTCATCCCATTTGACCCGTTTCCTTGTTATGTTTTTTTTAGCCATGATAGCGACTGATTCGAGATGGTCTTTGGTCTTTTGTGTACGTACGTATCAACCCATTGGCCAATTATAGATAAAACGGAATCCGAATTGATCCATTCATAAGTAAACCGGCTGAATTAACCACTTTAACCAAACATGCTGATTATGGCACCACATGTACTGTTTACCTCATGGGTTCTATTCAAATGCAGGTCTCTGGCTCCCTGTACGGAGCTCTTTTTGGTTCTATCTTAGTCTACCCTATTGCCGATTTCCTCGGTATTTTTTCTCTATTAATAAAACTATCAATAAGCTCGAACATATTTTCAAGTAAAACAAGACGTTGACTTTTGAAGGTAGGAAGCGTGAACTCTTATTAGCTGCACTACTTTATTTACTCGGCGGTTCGATCACGGCCTACGCTCCAGGTCTCGGTGTGCTCTTACTAGGTCGAGTTCTCTATGGACTAGGTATCGGTTTGGTAAGCTTCCATGGACCCTTAAGCTCATTACATACATACATACATATATATACATATACATATACATATACATATACATATACATATACATATACACACACACACACACACACACATACAAATATACATACATATAGATACCTATATGTGTGTGTGTGTGTGTGCGCACATAAATATATAACTTAAACAGCATGAATTTTCAACCAATATCTCATTTTTTGGTTTTTCAGGCTATGCATGGTGCACCGCTCTATATTGCCGAGACTTGCCCGTCTCAGATTCGTGGGACTTTAATATCTTTAAAAGAACTGTTTATAGTTCTTGGAATCTTGGTATTTATTTTTAATCAATCACTAAATAAACATGTGGACAGTTCTTATTTAGGTTACGTTGCGTCGAGTTGTTTATGTATTTACAAACCGAACTGATGAATACATTGCGTCGGGTCATGTAATATCAGATGGATCAAATCTTTAATTTTCTGAAAGATGACCGGGTAAAATGGGTTATAAGTTTCCGAAATTGTTTATGAATTGCGTACAAACTTTTAACTCGTTTTCCAAAATCTTAGAAAAAGTTACCTTGAAAAAGCTAACTCGGCCGCCACCACCTACTTTTCCGTCACCACCAAATCGCTTCATTCAGCTGTTAACTTGGTTTCGGCCAAACTGTAGTTTTGATAACAAGAAGTTAATTTGAAAAAGTTCAATAATGGGTCATTTCTTCTTTATACAGTTAGGTTACTTTGTAGGCAGCTTTCAGATTGACGCTGTTGGAGGTTGGCGTTATATGTTCGGTTTTAGCGCACCCGTCGCTCTTTTGATGGGTTTAGGTGTGTGGGGCCTACCTCAATCTCCAAGATGGTTACTTTTAAGAGCGGTCCAAGGTAAAGCTTCTTTGCAAGAGTATAAAGAGAAGGCCATTGTTGCGTTAAGCAAACTTAGGGGCCGTCCAGCTGGCGATAAAGTTTCCGAAAAGCAAATCGAGGACACTCTTGTTTCTTTAAAATCGGCTTACGGTACCGATCAAGAATCTGAAGGGAGTATTTTTGAGGTGTTTCAAGGCCCGAGTTTGAAAGCGTTTGTGATTGGTGGAGGTTTGGTCCTTTTTCAGCAAGTAATAGTTCAAACTTATCTTGTTCGTTGTTCATAAATTATAGTGCTAGAGGTGTTCAATATTTGGTTTCAAACCAATTAACCCGAAAACCGACCCGAATGAAAACCGAAAAAATAAGCCGAATTTGAATTCAGGTTTCGGTTCGGTTTTGGTTTGGTTTTCTACTTTGAAGTCGGTTATTGGTTTTTAATTCGGTTTAACCGAAATTGAATTCAAAACCGAATTTCAACTAATAATATATTAAATAATTAATATATATTGACCAAAAATCGATATTAAAATCGAAAGTCAATTTTTAAGTTGATTTGTTATTATTATCTTGGTTTAATTATGCTTTTTTGGGATTTTCGGTTCTAATCGAAACCGAACGTATTCGGTTTTCAGTTCGGATTCGGTTTTGCCTCCAAAATTTTTAAAAAACGAATAAACCTAGAAAACGAAAATCGCACCAATGAGCACCCCTAAACTATGCGAGTGTTTGAATGTGCATTTTGAATGTGAGTGTTTGGCCACGCACATTTAAGTGTATATCTTTTCTTTAGTTAAGCTTATTGAGTATCACCGTTTAACAGATAACCGGGCAGCCAAGTGTTTTATACTATGCTGGTCAAATTCTTCAGGTATTATATGTATTTATATTAACATATTTATGTATATATGTATAGTATATGTATTTATATACACTTATTATCATTTTGCTTGCGTATATGTGAATTTTGGACTCAAGACTGCGGGATTCTCTGCGGCTGCTGATGCAACACGAGTTTCAGTCATCATCGGTGTCTTTAAGGTATGTGTAATGATGACTCAGCGACATCTCATCGTGTGTTTTTTTTCTTTGTAATGAAAAGTCAACCATGTTGGTTCGAAAAGATAGTCAATTGTTTTCGTTTGTTTATATGCTCGTGCAGCTATTGATGACAAGTGTAGCCATTCTAAAAGTTGATGATCTCGGGAGAAAACCTTTGCTGATCGGAGGAATTAGCGGAATCGTACGTTGTGTTCTTTCCAATTATAGAAATAAACACATTTGGTAGTCGAATAATTTTTCCATAATATTAAACGTGTGCTAATTTTTTCTTATACAGACTATTTCGTTACTTTTACTTACGGCTTATTACAAATTCCTTGGCGGGTTCCCGTTGATTGCTGTAGGCGCTTTACTTCTTTATGTTGGATGCTACCAGGTAATTTTTTATAAATATTTTATATGTTTTTTTTTTACCTAAATCAATAAAAAAATTACTTTTTTTTTGGTATTTTCAGATATCTTTCGGACCGATAAGTTGGCTTATGGTATCTGAAATATTTCCTTCGCGTACACGAGGGAAAGGAATTAGTCTTGCGGTTCTAACAAACTTCGGTTCGAATGCATTAGTAACCTTCGCTTTTTCTCCATTGAAGGTCAGCATTTTCTTTCTGAACGTAAAAGTCAACATTTCTTAAGTCACGATATCAAAAAGTCAACATTTTTTATGCAGGAGCTACTTGGTGCTGAAAATCTTTTTCTCCTTTTTGGAGCAATTGCTTTGTTATCGCTCGCATTCGTGATACTCTATGTACCCGAAACAAAAGGACTCACCTTGGAAGAAATTGAAAACAAAATCTTGAAATGAGATTTTGATTTGACTTTTGGATTTTCAACCAAAAGTCAAAACTTTCTCTGTTTGTTGACTGGACTAAAAACCAAATCTATCGTTAGTCGTTCATGTACAACATATATATCTTTTTGCACATTGTACATTATCCATGTGTAATAATACTACGTTCTGTGTAAACTTATATAGGATGAAAAGGTTACTATTTTGGGAGAACATTTATGTTGCTTGACCTAGTCAACTGTCTAATTCCTATGATATGTTGTTCACACAAAGTGCCTAAAATTGTGGCACCAATGTAGATAACTATTTGTTGTTAAAGATTTTTCGTTGATTATTCGTAGAAATACAAAACCATATTTTTATGAATTATTAGCAATGGCTCAACCTGATGATACAAGGAAAACGGCATCGACAGATGCTTCAAACGCTCCAAGACCACAAAACTGGCCAGGATCGAAAAATTCAAGATCTCGATCCCAAAATCTGCAAGGTAATTTTTTGTAATTTGTTTTAGTTTGTTTATCAGGGTAATGTACTAAAAGCTACCAAGTATGCAAGTCTTAAGGGAAATTGACCAAAATATACTTTTTAAATTTTTTTTTAAAGAAAATACACTTTTTAAAAAAAAGTTGCCAATATACACCACTGGGTAGACCAAAGAGTTGGTCGACCACCATATATCTTGGTCGACCACCTCATTTTTCAAGGTGGTCGACCAAGCTTCATTGAGTTCCCGGTCAACTACCGTGTAAACATGGTTAACTACCTCTCATTTTTTCATGGTCGACTACCCCAATAAAAAACAAGGCGGGCGACCCAAACCATGGTCGACTACCAAATAAATAATTAAAAAACTAATTTACAATAATCAATCGGATCCAAAACCTTGTTGATAACAACCCGGTTAATATAGCCACACCGTATACCATTTCCAAAAGCCATATACAAATCCAATAAACCTGAAGAAATTCATATGTAAGTTGTTTCATTCCTAAATTCAAATTAAATTTTATATTATTTCAAATTAATCCTAAAGCTATTTCTGATTGATAGATAAATTGATCGATATAGTTTAATTCTTACACGTATTTGGCCGACTTGAGAAGCAAGGGAGTTAATTCCATTAATCTTGTCACCCTCAACATCTGGAACATCCTAATTTAAGTTGGGATTTTTAGTACATGATCAGTACAATCACTGTTTAATTATATTGTTAAGTAAGTACCTTAAATAGTGCTATAACTATCATAGATGCTCATGATTCCAGATACAAAGATGACATGCTTTGAAAGGAAACCCGTTTTTCCAGTTATGTATGTCTGCGTATGTTGTCTGGTCAAGTTAGTTTTTTAATTACTTATTTGGTAGTCGACCATGTATTGGGTCGCCCGCCTTGTTTTTTGTTAGGGTAGTCGACCATGAAAAAATGAGAGGTAGTCGACCATGTTTACATGGTAGTCGACCGGGAACTCAATGAAGTTTGGTCGACCACCTTGAAAAATGAGGTGGTCGACCAAGATATATGGTAGTCGACCATCACTTTGGTCTACCCAATGGTGTATATTGACAATTTTTTTTAAAAAGTGTATTTTCTTTGATTTTTTTTTAAAAAAAGTGTATTTTGGTCAATTTCCCAAGTCTTAATAAGACCCCTCTTTGTCAACTTTAAATTATAAAAGCTTTATGGTTTTTTTTTTCATGTCATGAAGGTAGGGATGGCAATGGATCGGATATGGATCGGGTGAGGCCGTATCCGTATCCATATTCATATCCATTTATTTTTTTTACTTTTCATCCATCAATATCCATATCCGTCGGGTGAAGCGGGTTAATGGATAATTATCCATATCCGTTTAAATTTATTTTATTTTTAACAATTATAAGCGGTGGTTCACTATATACGATCAAAAGTAATATTTTTAATAGTTTATGCGACCGAAAGTCACATTTTACTAATCTATATAACAAATATTCAATAGATAACCTATTAAACGTGTAAAAATATCGACATGTAAGTTCCTTACTTATAGTTACATGGAATCACATTTGAACCACCAAAGTACGATAAATACATTTGATTATTTAAACAAAACAAAATATAAGAAGAAAGTTATATTTTTAGAGAAAATATAAAGAAAGATGAATATGAATATAATTAATGAAATATCACTACATAATTTGAGAGATAAATTTATATATTTAGTTATTTCGGGTGAAAGCGGGTTCATCCATGGATGAATTTTTTTCATCCACATCCATATCCATATCCATTTAGATCGTCCATATCCACGAATAATCGGGTGGATCGGATGGATATCCACTGGATCGGGTATCCATTGTCATCCCTACATGAAGGTGCATAAAAGACTTGTACATAGCGGTTACCTTTGACTTTAAATTGGAGGTTATTGAATGTTACAAGCTTTTTATGCACCACGACAATCGTAACTCGTAAGGGTCGCCGTTAGATAAATCCAAGTTTTATTCGTGTTAACTTTTGAGTTAAAAATGTCTTTCCTTTTGCATAATTGGTGTATGCATGAGCCTTCAATACATTATATCTTGTATGAAACATATTCCGTCTTTACATATGCCGATTAAATATCGAATTTATTTGTCGGTTTTCGTAGGTAGATCGCTGAGGGGGTTATCTAATTCCTTAAAGTTGAAAAAAAACTATGATCATGATGACCATGATGACCACCATAACAAGAAATCGGTGTTTAAAAAGGTCAAAGAAAAGGCCCAAAAGTTAAAAAAATCGTTAAGTGTGAGAAGGCATCGAGACCATAATGAATCACACAGTTCACAACGCACTGCTGGTTCTGCGGATGATGATGAAACCGAAGGCTCCGAATACTTTGGTTCACCACGTAAGATATTCTTCATTAAAACAATCTCGATTTTCATACCTTTTTCAAATATTTAAATTATATGGTTTAATTACATGGACTTTTCTAGTGACAACTCTTAAACTGTCGTTAAGATGCAAAAAAGACTTGTACTTTTAATAACCGCCATGTAAAGTCAACATTAACCACCTTGTACTACACATTAACGCACCTTAACGACAACCATGCCGTTAGAAAAACCCTAGTTATATATACGGATCATTTTATGTATTTAACTTTATTAGGCTTAAGATTTCTAGATAATGATATCGTATTATGGATATTTTTGTAAGTGTGATTATTTACTCTAGTCTTATATTTACGCATTAATTTGTATGTTCTTTTATTTTGTTAAATTCGATTCACACAAGAAAATAGAATGCACATACTTAGATAATCAAACTCAATTGATTTGTTATTGAAACTGGATATTGATTACAAAGAAGAATAAGAATCTGTACATATGATATACACTCATATGAATATAACAGAAAATAACTACCTCTTTCAAAGTTACAGAAATAACCCCTGAACTATTGCAGAATGACATAAATCACCCCTGTACTTCTAATGACATAAACCACACAAACATTCCGTTACATCTATGTTCAATTTGTGTACTTTAGCATCTTTAATGCACAACTGATTAATTTTTAACTCTGTGAATCTGCATTTCCAGTGTACGAACCTTCGGTTGCATCAGATATCGATAAACAATCAGCAAACAAGAACCACGAACCATCGTTAAATTCAACCGATACAAAATTCTCGAACCTCACTATCTCAAATCGCGAAACCAATGAAACCAGTGATAAAAAGACCGAATATAGTCCGCAGAATAAAGGTGTATCGGTTAAAGAATACTTGATGCACAAGTTCGAACCAGGAGATGATGAGCGGGCCCTATCTCAAGTGATTTCGCAGGCAATTAGTCCAAGACGTGAACGAATGAAAGACGCTGTGAACTTACTTTTGGGAAACGAAGAATCTGCAGAGTCCGTAAGTAAAACGTCAAACACGGAACGTGAAATAGAACCTTCTAGTAGCTCATCGGTTGACCCAAGTTCGTTGACTAATTATTTGAGTTTAAGTAATAAGCTCGAACCCAATGTTTCTGATGGTTCGGATGTAAGTCGGTGTTCTGAATCGACTGCTGCTTCGTTGCACAACCAAAATGTTGGGTCGAGTTTGAAACCAGATTCTGGGTCGGGTTTAAATGTTGGGTCGAATTTGAACCCGAATGGTAACGCAACTCAAGATCCGGTTTCTGCTAGTAGTCGTGACTCGCGAATGTAGCGTTTCTCACGTTCTAACGCGATTTGTGAATTAGATAGACGATATTATGGGCAGGTACAACAAGTTGGGTAATTGGTTAAAAGGTGTATGTTTTGTACAGTTTGGGATTTAGTTGAATGAAATATTTATGTTTATATATTATATGCAATTGTTATAATCTAATGTTGATATGCGCATAAGAAGTTTATAAAGCGCGCATTAAAGTTACGCATTGGTCGTGGCCGTTTAGAGGGTGTGCGAGTGTGTGCAATCGCACATGAGCCTAAATTTTGAAAGGGCCCGGAATTTTGAATAACCCATATATTATATACTATATTGTTCTTTTAATGATGAAACGAAAAAAATAAATCAATTCTAAAACAGTTATGCGCAACTAAAAGAAAAGTTGGACACCAACTCAAAGATTACGAAGACAAAAAAGATGTGTGCAAATCTCGTTAATTGATCAAGTTTTAACTTGTGTACACGCCTTCTATGATCATTGAATAATTTAGCTAAGAGTCGTAACATATTGACGTTAATAACTATTCATAATGATATATTGAAGAGTATTGAATACAAAGAGTTTCAACAACTTTGTTTTTAAAAAATGTTAGAAGTATCGTTTTATTTATAATTTAAGTATAAGAAGATAACAACAATTTTGGAAGAAAATACTATAATGGCTTTTTTTATTTTTTATTTTTATTTTTGGAAAAATGGTTTGTTGACATGTGTATCGAAAAGTTTAATTTTTATAAGGGCCTATTATATATTTCGAAAACGGCTTTCAAAATTAATGAGATGGTCATGAAGTTACACATCACATGTGCGCGTCCTAAAGTTGCACTTCGTATATATGCAATAGAAACATCTTGCAATATTCGAAAGCTATGCGCATACATGAATCCGACCTCTATAGATAGGAATCAATGTTTATCATTTGATGGTTGTTGAACCCGGAAAAATTACAACCTAGACCAAAGACTCTCTGTCATACTCTAAGACGGTGAGTTTATAGAGAGATGTAAATGAGATTAAAGTGTTAACGTATGGATTGGACATGGTGGGAGCCCATATCCTCCGATCTAAGGATCGATGGATTACCATTGTAGGTCCCTCAAACACAGAAATAACCTTAACCTCGTTGCACTTAAGCTGAAATTCTCTTAACCGATAAAATTTGACTTGATTTAAATTTTTTTGAAAATAATAACATAATTTATAAAGTTTATACTTTAAAAGTACACTTTTATTCATCATAATATATGGCACTTGTTATCTTTGTTATATGTTAATGGAATTTTTCTTGTCAGTTAATGAAGAGATTATATAAGCAAGATTTGCTTATCAAATGACAATCCTATTAATAAAATAATCATAAGAACTACACCAACAACTTTACACAAATCACAAACACTATTTTAATACGAAGTAGTATTGTAGAAAAAAAAATCACTTATACCACTGTTATCGCAGCGCGATGACCCCGATTTACACCCCATCACTCCACCATCGCGCCACAGCGCGGCGTGATGGTGGCATTTTTTTGCAAGCTTCATGCTCCATCACATAGAAGATGGGAGCGTAACGGTTATATACATTAAATCTAAATATATTTATATTATAAATAAAATAAAACAATTAATCTATCTCTATATAAATACTACACCCCATCAACACATTTCTTATAAAACTAACAAATTTATATCAATTTCTCTCAACATTTCATAACTATGTCAAATTCCAATCCGAATGAGAGTGGTTTCTCTAATTTCTACATTTTCGGGTCACTAAATTTGCCCGGTTCGACCTCATATTCACTGCAAAATATCCGGGGTAATCGGCCTTTAAGCAATGTCCCTCAACAAAATCTTCTTCAAGAGTTCAATAACGCTCAATTTTTTGCTCAGTCTTCACAACAATATCCATCACAACAATATACATCACAACAATTTCCAACTGAACAATTTCCATCACAATTCTCGCAACCGGGGGTTATGCCATTTCAGCTTCCGTATACGCAACCATGGTCACAATCACAACAAACTTTTACACCTTTAGATAATGACGAAGTAGAAGAAATTCGTCGTGAAACGCAACCACCACAAGAACTGATTCGAACGAGTCATAGAAGAAAAGAAAAAGAAGTTGCGAAAGAACCACAAATTAAACATTTGTGGACTGTGCCCGAATAAATTTTGTTGGTGTTGTGTTGGAGTTCATGGTAATTCACAAAGAGGTTCGGCTTTTTGGGGTAAAGTTCGTGACAAGTTCAACGATAAGGATTCCGGTTGGTTACGAGGAGACGATCAGTTAAGTAGCAAATGGCGTCATATGGATAAGGCGTGCAAAGATTTCACGGGCCAATATAATGAAGAAGAACGTAACCCAAGGCATAGCGGTCGAAACGAGGAAGACATATATAACGTAACGATACAAAGATATCAAGATCGATTTTCAAAGCCATGGAATTACTAAGAGGTCTGGCAATTCTTGAAGAAGAGGCCGAAGTGGTATACACCACCTGCAGTTGGCGGAAGTGGTATACACCAATTGCAGTTGGTGGAAGTGGTGTGCGAAGAAGAAGAGCTTCACAACTTGTATTTGAAGATGAAGACGGGGACGTGGTTGCCGAAAACAAACAGTCAGTCTTGGTGAAGATCATGTCAACAACCTGCAGGAGCTATTTGGTGTTCATGCGATTAGACGTCCTATGGGAAGAAAACGATCGAAGAAAACTGTTAGAAATTCCGCTTCGTCTGACTCGGGGACTTCATCATCACGGGGTATGAACTCTTCATGATTCGAAGAGTTGGCTTCAAAATGGAATATGCAAAAGGAGGCTGATATGGAGAAAATAAGCAAGGGATCGACGCTATAGACGAGGAAGAACGAGCACGATCGACATTTGAAGTCACCAAATTATTTCAACTTAATATTAACAAAATTGAGGACCCTAAAGAAAGGAACTCGCCTTTGAAGTTCAATAAGAAGATGGCTGAGCGATAGAAAGATTATATCAGCATTTCTAGCGGCGAGGAGTAATTGTAGTATTTTTTTTCCTTACTTTTTAAGTTTGGAGTTTAATAAAGTGGTAATTGTATTATGACTTTTTTTAAAAACGGCTCAAAATACTCGAACAATGAAACCAAGACGTTATAAAAGCAGCAAGGTTTTGTGGCTAGTGGTGAGATAGTAGCCCCAACAAGATTATCGAAATACCTTAATACAGTATTTTATAAAAACAAGTATCAAAATGGTATTTAAACATGCACTATTCACATGCAAAGATGTTAATTATCGTAAGATCTAAAAGTTTAAAATTCACCTTTAAAAGTAAAATGTCATTTTCGGAATCTAAATTGCTTCGAACGGGGGAAAGCCTTAAGGAAGTCTTGCTCGTAGTGCCTTTTTCTAGTTATCTTGAGAATATGAGCCTAATCTTCAACTGAAAATGTTTAGGAAAATTCTCCACAATTTTGCCCGAATTTGTGGAGAATGTAGTGACATCAAATATGTGTTTTGCGGCCATTAATTATCATCAAAACAAAACTACACTCTCATATATTCGCATTTAATACGAAATTTTGAAACAAAAACAAAAATAAGGTTTTGAATCTAGAGAAATAAAAAATCGGCTAAAAATACTCGAACAATAAAACCAAGACGTTATAAAAGCAGCAACGATTTGTAGCTTGTGTTAAGATAGTATCCCCAAAATTATTCTCGATGTACCTAAATACAATATTAAATATAAACAAGTATCATAGTGGTATTTAAACAGGCACAACAATTCACATGTGAAGGTATTAATTATCGTCAGATCTAAAAGTGTAAAATTCACCTTTAAAAATCGTAAAATATCATTTTCGGCATCTAAATTGCTTCGAACGGGGGAAAGCCTTAAGGAAGTCTTGCTCGTAGCGCCGTTTTCTAGTTATCTTGAAAATATGGACCTAATCTGCAACTAAAATTTTTTCGGAAATTTCTCCACAAAATTTAGCCCGAATTTGTGTGGAATGTAGTGATTTTAAATATGTGTTTTGCGGCTAATAATTATCATCAAATTGAAACTAAACTCTCATATCATGAGAATATTGCATCGAACGGGGGGAAGCCTTAATGATGTCTTGCTCGTAGCATCGTTTTCTATTTATCTTGAGAATATGGGTCTAATATGCAATTGAAAATTTTTTGAATTTTTTTTCTTAAAATATTGCCCGATTTTGTGGGGAATGTAGTGACTTCAAATATGTGTTTTGCAACCTTTAATTATCATCAAAATGAAACTAAACTCTCATATATTCGCATTCAATATGAAATTTAGAAACAGAAATAAAAATAAGGTTATGAATTTAGAGAAATAAAAAAGAGGCTAACTATACTCGAACAATAAAACCAAGACGTTATAAAAGCAGCAACGTTTTGTAGCTAGTGGGGAGATAGTAGCCAAAAATGATTCTCGATGTACCTAAATACAATATTTAATAAAACAAGTATCATAGTGGTATTTAAACAGGCACAACAATTCATATGTGAATATATTACCTATCGTAAGATCTAAAAGTGCAAAATTCACCTTTAAAAATAGTGAAATGTCATTTTCGGCATTTAAACTGCTTCGAACGTGAGAAAGGCTTATAGAAGTCTTGCTCGTAGCGCCATTTTCTGGTTATCTTGAGAATATGGGCCTAATCTGCAACTGAAAATTTTTCGAAAAATTCTCCACAAAATTTTGAACGATTTTGTGGGGAATGTAGTGATTTCAAATATCTGTTTTGCGGCCATTAATTATCATCAAAACAAAATTAAACTCTCATATATTCGCATTCAATATGAAATATAGAAACAAAAACAAAAATAAGGTTATGAATCAAGAGAAATAAAAAAGTGGCTAACAATACTCGAACAATAAAATCAAGACGTTATAAAAGGAGCAACGTTTTGTAGCTAGTAGGGAGATAGTAGCCCCAAAATAATTCTCGATGTACCTAAATACAATATTAAATATAACAAAGTATCATAGTGGTATTTAAACAGGCACAACAATTCACATGTGAAGGTATTACTTACCGTAAGATCTAAAAGTGCAAAATTCACCTTTAAAAATAGTAAAATATCATTTTCGACATCTAAACTGCCTCGAACGGGGGGAAGCCATAAGGAAGCATTGCTCATAGCGTCATTTTCTATTTATCTTGAGAATATGGGCCTAGTATACAATTGGAAATTTATCGGAAAATTCTCCACAAACTATTGTCCGATTTTGTGGGGAATGTAGTGACTTCAAATATGTATTTTGCGGCCATTAATTATCATCAAAATGAAACTAAACTCTCATATATTCGCATTTAATATGAAATTCAGAAACAAAAATAAAAATAAGGTTATGAATCTAGAGAAATAAAAAAGTGGCTAACACTACTCGAACAATTAAACCAAAACGTTATAAAAGCAGCAACGTTTTATAGCTAGTGGTGAGATAGTAGCCCCAAAATGATTCTTGATATACCTAAATACAATATTAAATATAAAAAAGTATCATATTGGTATTTAAACAGGTACAACAATTCACATGTGAAGGTATTACTTATCATAAGATCTAAAAGTGCAAAATTTACCTTAAAAAAATAGTAAAATATCATTTTCGACATCTAAATTGCTTCGAACGGGGGAAAGCCTTAAGGATGTCTTTCTCGTAGCACCGTTTTCTAGTTATCTTGAGAATATGGGCCTAATTTGCAACTGAATTTTTTTCCGAAAAATACTCAAAATTTTGCCCGATTTTGTGGGGAATGTAATGACTTCAAATATGTGTTTTGCGGCCATTAATTATTATCAAAACGAAACTACACTCTCATACATTCTCATTTAATATGAAATTTAGAAACAAAAACAAAAATAAGGTTATGAATCTTGAGAAATAAAAAAAAGCGGCTAAAAATACTCGAACATTAAAACCAAGACGTTATAAAAGCAGCAATGTTTTGTAGTTAGTGATGAGATAGTAGCCCCAAAATGATTCTCGATGTACCTAAATACAATATTAAATTAAGATATGTATCATAGTGGTATTTAAATAGGCACAACAATTCACATGTAACGGTATTACTTATCGTAATATCTAAAAGTGCAAAATTCACCTTTAAAAATAGTAAAATGTCATTTTCGGCATCTAAACTGCTTCGAACGTGGGGAAGCCTTAAGGATGTCTTGCTCGAAGCGTCGTTTTCTATTTATCTTGAGAATATGGGCCTAATATGCAACTGGAAATGGTTTCAGAAAATTCTCAACCAAATATTGTCCGATTTTGTGGGGAATGTAGTGACTTCAAATATATGTGTTTTGCAGCCATTAATTATCATCAAAATGAAACTAAACTCTCATATATTCGCATTCAATATGAAATTTAGAAACAAAAACAATAATAAGGGTATGTATCTAGAGAAATAAAAAAGTGGCTAACAATACTCGAACAATAAAACCAAGACGTTATAAAAGCAGCAACGTTTTGTAGCTAGTGATGAGATAGTAGCCCAAAATGATTCTCGATGTACCTAAATACAATATTAAATAAAGATATGTATCATAGTGGTATTTAAATAGGCACAAAAATTCACATGTGACAGTATTACTTATCGTAAGATCTAAAAGTGCAAAATTCACCTTTAAAATAGTAAAATATCATTTTCAGCATCTAAACTGCTTCGAACGTGGGGAAGCCTTAATTAAGTCTTGCTCGTAGCATTGTTTTCTATTTATCTTGATAATATGAGCCTAATATGCAATTGGAAATTTTTCAGAAAATTCTCCACAAAATATTGCCCGATTTTGTGGGGAATGTAGTGACTTCAAATATATGTGTTTTGCAGCCATTAATTATCATCAAAATGAAACTAAACTCTCATATATTCGCATTCAATATGAAATTCAGAAACAAAAATAAAAATAAGGTTATGAATCTAGAAAAATAAAAAAGTGGTTAACAATACTCGAACAATAAAACCAAGACGTTATAAAACCAGCAACTTTTTGTACCTAATGGTGAGATAGTAGCCCCAAAATGATTCTCGATATACCTAAATACAATATTAAATAAAAAAGTATCATATTGGTATTTAAACAGGCACAATAATTCACATGTGAAGGTATTACTTATCGTAAGATCTAAAAGTGCAAAATTCACCTTAAAAAATAGTAAAATATCATTTTCGGCATCTAAATTGCTTCGAACGGGGGAAAGCCTTAAGGATGTCTTGTTCGTAGTGCCGTTTTCTAGTTATCTTGAGAATATGGGCCTAATCTTCATCTGAAATATTTTCGAAAAATACTCAAAATTTTGCCCGATTTTGTGAAAAATGTAGTGACTTCAAATATGTGTTTTGCGGCCATTAATTATCATCAAAATGAAACTACACTCTCATACATTCGCATTTAATATGAAATTTAGAAACAAAAAAATAAAAATAAGGTTATGAATCTTGAGAAATAAAAAAAGCGGCTAAAAATACTCGAACATTAAAACCAAGACGTTATAAAGCATCAACGTTTTGTAGCTAGTGATGATATCGTAGCCCTAAAATGATTCTCGATGTACCTAAATACAATATTAAATAAATATATGTATCATAGTGGTATTTAAATAGGCACAACAATTCACATGTGACGGTATTACTTATCGTAAGATCTAAAAGTTCAAAATTCACCTTTAAAAATAGTAAAATGTCATTTTCGGCATCTAAACTGCTTCGAATGTGGGGAAGCCTTAAGGAAGTCTTGCTCGTAGCGTCGTTTTCTATTTATCTTGAGAATATGGGCCTAATATGCAATTGGAAACTATATTAAATGAAAACTATATTTGCATGATTAAATATTTCCAACATGTTAATCAATCAAACTTGTTAAGACTTGATTATTTGAAATGAGTTTCATGTAGACAATTGACCGGCGATTCACGAACGTTAAAACTTGTAAAAACGACATGATGATATATATATGGACATATATATGGTTAACATGAGGTTATGATAAGTAAGTATCTCACTAAGTATATTAACAATGTGTGATATACATAAAAAATGAGAATATTGAATTATGAAGCTCGAAACGATATACATAACGATTATCATTATAACAACGTCTTACTAAATACATATGTATTGTATTAAGATATTAATACTATATTTAACATGATAAAATGATAATTAAGTATATCATTGAGTGTATTAACAATGAACTATACAAGTAAGATAAGACTACTAACTTAAGGATTTCGAAACACTATATATATACGTAACGATTATCGTTGTAATAGTATTTTAACATATATATATGATGTTAAGATATATTCATACACCATGTTATCATGTTAACATAACAATTTAACATCTCATTTAAGTATAATAACAATGAATTAATTACATTTAACAAGATCATTAACTTAAAGGTTTCAAAACAACACTTACATGTAACGACTAACGATGACTTAACGACTCAGTTAAAATGTATATACATGTAGTGTATTTAGATGTATTAGTACACTTTTGAAAGACTTTAAGACACATATCAAAGTACTTATACTTAACAAAAATGCTTACAATTACATCCTCATTCATTTTCATCAACAATTCTACTCATATGCAACCATATTCGTACTCGTACAATACCCAGCTCCTAGATGTACACACTATTGGTATATACACATAAAAATCTGCTCCTTAGCAGCCTTAAATGATTAAGGAACATGTGGAACCAACCATTTGTCAACTAGCATGAATTACTTAGCAAGAAAACAAACTTAAGAATCTTTTCTTTCTTTATAATGAGTAAAAACTTTTTTATGATTTCACCTCATTTTTTCATTCCATTTTCTCATACTTACACTCCAAATTCTCTCTCAAAATACTCATAACATCATACTTGATCATCTCCAAGCATTTTTGTGACGACCCGGGAATTTCCGACCAAATTTAAACTTAATCTTTATATGATATTGGCACGATAAGCAAAGTCTGATAAACCGAGTCTCAAAAATCTTGAACTATTATAATACATACATTTAACCTTTGACTATTCCCGATGATTCACGAATAATTGGTTGAAATTATATATATATATATATATATATATATATATATATATATATATATACACATACATAATTATTATATTATGCATATTGTGATATATATAAAAAGTAAAATAAATATTATATGTTGAAACTTAAAAATATTTATTTCTATTATGAAATAACATAATATTTTGAATAAATATATATATAATACTTATATATATAGAACATTATTAATATAATTAATATGCAAACATATCTTATATAATTATTTAGTTATTAAGATATATAAAGAGTAAATATTCAATATATGTTATTTCATAATATATATTACATAATTGGTAAATATGAGGTAATTAATAAACTGTAACATTAATATATTAAATGTAGTTACAATTGGAAGAATATATCTGTTATAATAATATTATTATTACTTTTATTATTACTATTAATATTAATATCAATATCAGTATTATTATTATCATTACTCTAAATATAAAATAGAATACATGTAACTGGTTATATCTTTTATATCACTTGTATTATTAGATATTATTATCATCATTATTAAGAATTATTAGTATTATTATAAATTAATATTATTATTAGGAACTAATACCTTTTATTATTATTAATAATTTTATTATTGTTATCATTATCATTAATTATTATTAACTTATTAAAATCAACATTATTGTTACTATTAATATCATTACATTATTATTACCATTATTTTTTATATCTTATCAATAATAATAATATTATTATTTTTAATACTATTAATATAATTATTAGTAATTATTATTATTATTATTATTATTATTATTATTATTATTATTATTATTATTATTATTATTATTATTATTATTATTATTATTATTATTATTATTATTATTATTATTATTATTATTATTATTATTATTAATTAATCATATCAATTATATACGGGGTAATTTATAAAAGCAAAAAGAGTACGAATCAGTTACAAGTACCCATCGATCCTGTATGTGATTTTTGTTTGAATCCTCTAATTGTTAAACATCCTAATCGTTCATACAAAGCAGTTGAATTCCATAATCAAGTTTATTTTTTCTATTCCTGATTAAATTATGGCAGACGACTTATTGGGCTACAAAACAATCAAATTGTTCAGTGTTTTTTTTTTTTGTAAAACTCACTAAGTTCTTTCATCACCATTCTCAATTAGCAAGTTAACAAACCCAATTTATCGAAATTAACCAGAAGAAAACGAAGAACACAGAGACATGCTCTGTTCGTTCATTTTTTTTTGTCAAAAACTTGAAATTCGATTTGTTTTTCAAAATGTAATAAAGCAAACTTGTTTGAAATCTTTCATTTAATCTATCTGTAAAAGCTCAAGTATCAATTTTATCTATCGAGTACAAATTTACGAGTCAAAGTTAAAATTTTAAAAGTCAACTATTTTATTCATCTCAAAATTCAGATTCATGTTAATGTTTTATGGATCAATTGATGATTTAGATAGATTATAAGGAAGATTTGCAACCATTTTCATTTAGAAATCGTGGTCTCAAACAGCTTCAATTCCAAAATCATTATTCATGTTCATACGTATTTTTTTTCCTTTCAGAACAGCGTATTTTTTTCTTCTGTTTTTCTTTTGTTTTATTTATTTTGAATCCTTCTAAACAATTCTGCATCAATTATAAATCCTAGAATTATATAAGAAACTTATGGATAACTAGAATTCATGTCTGGTCGATTTTCAACTGAAGAAGAAGAAAAATTAGGGAAACAGTTAAACAGGAGTTAAATAAATAAAGGGTTCTTGTAATTTCAGAAAGATAGAAATAGCTGGGTGGTAAGGGGTGTTTGTGCATAAGCAGGAGGTCTCTGGTTCGAGCCCGGTCTTGGACATTTTTTTTTAGAAAATCTTTATAAAGGTAGTTCTCTATTTATTATTATCATTATGATTATTATGATGATGATGATGATGATTATTATTATTATTATTATTATTATTATTATTATTATTATTATTATTATTATTATTATTATTATTATTATTATTATTATTATTATTATTATTATTATTATTAACATTATTACTAGTATGGTTAAGTATTGTTATTATTATTATTATTATTATTCTAACTATTATTATTATCCAAATTAGTGTTAATATTAGCGAATATAATAAGTATTAATTTTATTATTATTATGATTAAGAATATTGTTACTATATATCATTAATATTATTATTATTATTATTATTGTTATCTATATCAAAATCAATAAATGTAGTTTTATTTAAAATCTTATAATTATTAGTATCATTAATATAGCTATTATTATTATCACTACAATTATGATTATTAATATTATTATTATTATTATTATGAAAATGATACAAATTATTTTTTTTCATTAGAATTAGTATTTGTATCATTTTATAACTATTAGTATTATCGTTATGTATTATTACTATTAATAATGTTATCAAATCATTATAAATATTATTATTAATATTATCATGAGTATCATTAATATATAATTACTAAAATCATTATCATTACCATTAAAATAATTAATAACATTATTATCTTTATTAGTAATAATAAGTATTATCATTATTATCATTTTTACCAATACTAACATTATTATAAATACTACATTATTTTTAACAAACAAATTATATATATATATATATATATATATATATATATATATATATATATATATATATATATATATATATTTAATACATATAACATAACAAAATTAATAATTTTATATACAAAATGAATATAGGAAATATATACATATTACTAATATAAATATGATATAACAAATAAATTCATATATATATATATATATATATATATATATATATATAATACATAATACATATAACATAACAAAATTAATAATTTTATATACAAAATGAATATAGGAAATATATACATATTACTAATATAAATATGATATAACAAATAAATTCATATATATGTATATATATATATATATTTATATATATATATATATATATATATATATAATTATTCGATTTCAATTATGTGTATTAATATATATACAAATGATATAGGTTCGTGAATCTAAGGCCAACCCTGCATTGTTCAATATCGTCATTTGTATTTTTACTACAAAATACAGTATTGTGAGTTTCATTACTCCCTTTTTAAATGTTTTTGCAATATATATATTTTTGGGACTGAGAATACATGCGCTGTTTTATAACTGTTTTACGAAATAGACACAAGTACTTAAAACATTCTACGATTGAGTTACGAGTACACCGGATATCACCCCTTTATAGTCTGGTAATCTAAGAATTAGGAAACCGAGCTCATAATTGACGCGAATCCTAAAGATAGATCTATGGGCACTCACAAGCCCAGTCAGAGAATTTGAACTGCTTTAGTACTTCAAAATAGGTATACAACCGCCAGCTTTAAAAGATATGATCTGTTTGTGAGGTGTACACAACCATCATATTTAAAAGAGTGGCCTGTTTGTATGCTTTTGCATGACCGTACGGAATGCCGGTATGCGGGGGATATTCTATATGCATCTTGTTAATGTCGATTACCAGGTGTTTATATATCGTATGAATGATTTTCCAGCAGTGAGCAGACCTGCACAGATTGTTTCGAAATATGAATATCTTGTGGTCTATTATACTATCTGAAATGATTATTTATGATAAACTAATGAACTCACCAACCTTTTGGTTGACACTTTAAAGCATGTTTATTCTCAGGTATTAAAGAAATCTTCCGCTGTGCATTTGCTCATATTAGAGATATTACTTGGAGTCATTCATGACATATTTCCAAAGACGTTGCATTCGAGTCGTCGAGTTCATCAAGATTATTACTAAGTCAATTATAGTTGGATATATTATGAAATGGTATGCATGCCGTCAACTGTCGATGAAATGAAAGTTTGTCTTTTAAAAACGAATGCAATATTTGTAAAATGTATCATATAGAGGTCAAGTACCTCGTGATGTAACCAAATGTAATGTATTCGTCCAGATGGATTAGGACGAGTCATGAAAATTTTCACCATCTTTTATCTTTAATTACAAGCTTTAATCATCATAAAAACAACCATTCAAGAACACTTCAATAAATCTTTCAAACTTGTTAGATTACTTCCAAGCTTTCAAATCTATTCCAAGTAATCATCCAAGATCAAGAAACTTTTGTTAATCTCAGTAAGTTTTCATTCTAAATCAAAGGTAAGAATCATATTCAAGCTTTGGTTCAATTTCTATAAACATAACTATCTTAATTCAAGTAGTAATCTTACTTGAACTTGTTTTCGTGTCATGATTCTACTTCAAGAACTTTCAAGCCATCCAAGGATCCTTTGAAGCTAGATCAATTTTTGTCACTTTCAGTAGGTTTATCCACAAAAATTTGAGGTAGTAATGATATTCATAACATCATTCGATTCATATATATAAAACTATCTTATTCGAAGATTTGAACATGTAATCACTAGAACATAGTTTAGTTAATTCTAAACTTGTTCGCAAACAAAGTTAATCCTTATAACTTTACTTTTAAAATAAACTAAAAACATGTTCTATATCTATATGATATGCTAACTTAATGATTTAAAACCTGGAAACACGAAGAACACCGTAAAATCGGACATACGCCGTCGTAGTGAAACCGGGGGCTGTTTTGGGTTAGAAAAATAAAAACTATCTTAATCTTTGAATTGGAAGTTTGTTTTATGGAAAAATGATATTACATATGAACATGATACTATATCCAAAAATCATGGTTAAACACAAAGTGGAAGTATGTTTTTCAAAATGATCATCATGATGTCGTTTTTTCGACAGAAATGACTACCTCTTTAAAAAATGACTTGTAACCTGTATTTCTGACTATAAACTTATACTTTTTCGGTTTAGTTTCATAAATTTTAGTTTATTATGAAACCATAGCAACTTGAATCACTCAAAACGGATTTGAAACGAAGAAATGACGGGTAAAACAAAATTGGATAAATTTGCTAGTTTTAGCTACGAAAATTTTGTAACAAATCTAGACTAACCATAACTTAACTAACTTATATTGTATTATACATGTATTCTAACATATATTATGTAATCTTGAGATACCATAGACACGTATACAATGTTTTGACATATCATATCGACCCATCTATACAGGCCCGACCCTATTGGGGTGCAAGGTGCTCAATTGAACAGGGCCCATTTTTTTAGGGGCCCAATATCAATTGCAATTACTTGTAGCTGAGGTATACAAATTAAAAAGCCTCAGAATCATAAGTATACCAGCCCACATCCAAACCCACGTCCAACTAAAGATACAATTAATGAACTTATGACGTAGGTTTTGTTCCCTTCTTTTTATACTTGATCTTTATGTATTTGCTTGGCGATGTGGGATAAATCAAAGTGATGAAAAGAAGGTTTCATTTAATACGCAGCTACTTAGCATTTTGTTTGTCAAGTAATTTTTTTTAAAGCCAAAAGATTTATTTATATTACTATAAAGAATTTACTTGGACAGAGAGTGTACATGTAAACCCATTACAATTAAGAGGGTGTACATATAAACCCAAAGCAGTCACAACCAAATTACAATTCGTTTGCAGACTATATCTGTATCAAAGTAAACTAACATGGAAAAGGAAAACGCCAAAATTTGAAATAGACCATAATAGCATTTTAACTATAACGGTATGTAATTCTAAGGGCCTTTTTTTTCACTTCGCTCGGGGCACTACAATTCTTGGGACCGGCCCTTCATCTATATATATTATTTGGAACAACCATAGACACTCTATATGTAGTAATGCTTGAGTTAGCTATACAGGGTTGAGGTTGATTCCAAAATAATATATATACTTTGAGTTGTGATCTAGCCTGAGACTTGTATATACTGGGTCGTGGATTGATTCGAGATAATATATATTGATTTATTTCTGTACATCTAACTGTGGACAACTAGTTGTAGGTTACTAACGTTGGACCGCTAACTTAATAAACTTAAATCATTAAAACGTAATAAAAAAATGTTGTGAATATATTTCGATCGTACTTTGATATATATGTATATATTTGTTATAGGTTCGTGAATTGATCCGTGGCCAAGTCTTAAATTTCCGACAAAGTAAAAATCTGTGAAAGTGAGTTATAGTCCCACTTTTTAAATCTAATATTTTTGGGATGAGAATACATGCACTTTTATAAATGTTTTACAAAATAGACACAAGTACGTAAAACTACATTCTATGGTTGAATTATTAAACCGAATATGCCCCTTTTTAGTCTGGTAATCTAAGAATTAGCGAACAGACAACCTAATTGACGCGAATCCTAAAGATAGATCTATTGGGCCCAACAAGCCCCATCCAAAGTACCCGATGCTTTAGTACTTCGAATTTATCATGTCCGAAGGGAGTCCCGGAATGATGGGGATATTCTATATGCATCTTGTTAAGGTCGATTACCAGGTGTTCACCATATGAATGATTTTTATCTCTATGCAGTTTGCAAAATGCCTGATACGAGATGTGTATTTATGAGAAATGAAATCTTGTGGCCTATTATTACAATTTGATAAATATATAGGTTAAACCTATAACTCACAAACATTTTTTGTTGACGTTTTAAGTATGTTTATTCTCAGGTGATTGTTAAGAGCTTCCGCTATTGCATACTAAATTAAGGACAAGATTTGGAGTCCATGCTTGTATTATATTGTTTAAAAACTGCATTCGAAGGCATATATTGATGTGTAATATTATTGTAAACCATTATGTAATGGTCGTGTGAAAATGCTATATTCTAGATTATCATTATTTGATAATCGTCGTAATATTTAAAAAGTTATGGTTTGTTTTAAAATCGAATGCGGCCTTTGAAAAACGTCTCATATAGAGGTCAAAACCTCGCAACGAAATCAATTAATATGGAACGTTTATAATCAATATGAACGGGACATCTCAGTTGGTATTCGAGCGTTGGTCTTAGAAAACCAGAAATTTGCATTAGTGTGTCTAACCGAATTTGTTAGGATGCATTAGTGAGTCTGGACTTCGACCGTGTTTTCTTTAAAAACGATTGCTTAACATTTTTTTTGTCGAAAACTATATATTATTAATATGTAAATATTATGTGATATATTAATCTCTTAACATGTTTGATATTGTGTGATAGATGTCTACCTCTAATACAAATTCCATCGACTCACCTAATAATAATGAAGAGTCGAATATATATTGGGAAGATTCACAAATTCCCGAAGAGGAACCGGAAGAAGAGGAACCGGAAGAAGAGGAACCCGAAGAAGAAGAGGTTCCAAGGGAGAAAATATTAGAAACCACTGAAAAACAGATAAATAAAATAAAATCCTCAACCAATGGACCAAAATTAATAATGGTCAATGGTGTTTCCGCCGAGGAAGCAAAATATTGGGAAGATTACCAATTTTCCGATGAATTGGATCCCGATGAGGATTCCGATGATGTTATAGAAATTACCACGAAATAATTTGAAAAGGCAAAAGAAAATAATAAGGGAAAAGGCATAAAAATAGAAAAACCCGAGTCCAACCCCGATGACCTCTATGTTAACAGTAAATGTCCTGATGGAAAATACCGTCAACACCCGTATTTCTTAAGTTTTAGCTATAACCCAGGAACATCTGAGCCACCGGGTCCTTCTAGACCATTTGTGAAAAGAACGGCTCTTATTAGGGGAGCACCATATCTCCCTAGGAAATTAGCGAAACAAACCAAGTCCGAAGAAGAAGAAACAAGTGAGTAGGAATAAAGAGTTGTAATCATACGGTGTAATATATGTAATATTAGTGTGCTTGTACTTTCATGTTGTATGTAAAAAATGCTTGTATTATTTGATAATTATCTTTTACGAATCAAATACTCGTCTGTTTTACAGTATAAAAACAAAATGGACGTTAAGGATAGACAACCAAAAATTTTAGAAGACCTACCCGGGGACATGATTGATGAAATCTTGTCTAAAGTCGTTCAGAATTTGTCGGCATAATTATTTACGGCAAAATTAGTTTGTAGAACATTTGAAGAAAGTTCCAGGCATGCCTTAGTTTATAAAAGGCTTTCTTTTGAAAGATGGGGCATATCACATTGGGGAGATCGTAAGTTACGCCGTGTTTTCTTTAAAGCGTTAAATGCGGGGAACCCAAATGCAATTTTGCGCTACGGGTTAAGAACCTATTTTAACTCAACATATCCCAACGTAGGACTTCGTGAGTTAGAAAGAGCCTCTAACATGCAACATAAAGAAGCATGTTATGCTTACGGGTTAGTGATGTTCGCTTCTCACCAAAGTGAGAAAAAGAACATCGGATTACAACTTTTAAATAAAACCTTCCCACAAGTGACGGATTCAGTAGTTGGGGTGAGAAACAAGGTTTTTAGATTATTACGGGGCTGTTGGGCATTACAAAACCCTCGTCCCTTTGATGACGTTACAACATGCTGTATTGTCAACGGCCACAACGGTTATGTTCCACAAGACCAAGGATGGGAAGTAGTCTTAGTAAAACCAGAATGCATGACTTGTTTCTGGACTTATGAATTACGTGTTTTTATTACCTTTGCTGAATGACTTGCGTATTAACTAGGATTGTTGTCACAACTGTTTTGTATCAAAGTTATTGTGTGCTATATTTCATGCTATATGGATAATAGCGGTATTGTAAGTTTGTAAAATATTGTATAAAAGTTTGAACGCGAAATATTATTATAATCAGTTTTTCATATAGAATTGTAGTAGTTGAATTGTATATTAGCTACTAAGTATGAACTTAACGGGTAGGTACTACCCGAATTAAAACTATAAAATGCTAATATGAAGAAAACACTTTTATAAATGAGTTCATACTATGCAACGAAATACTATTGACTACTCTTAAAATTCTATATTGATAGGTCAGATCATGTTGAGATTGAAAAAATCAATGATAAGATAAAGAGAGATTCGTTATGTAAGACTGAGACTCGGTATTAGAGAGAATCGATAAAATTACATTCCACAGCTTCTAGAACTCGGTTACAATGCAATGGCTATCTAATTAGGACTACTTAGGTTCCTTATATAGCCCTCTTCTAAGGAACCTTCATTTAAGCTTATTTCACATTAACACTATACAACTTCGGGGTCCTAACAATCTCCCCCTTAGTGTTAAATGTGAACTTTATAACATAATCCTATTTAAAACATCTAAAGGAACTTTGTTCCTCTGAAGTGAACTTTGGATTTGAAACCCTTGAGATTCTCATATCTTCGTATGTTCACTCTTGTTTTGAGACGACTTTTTAATCTAGTGAGAATGTATTTGACAATCTCAATATCTTCAGTTGAATAGCAGTTATTGATCAATCTCCATCTCATGTACTTGAAAGCATACATCAACGTTCCGTCTGAGTATCTTCTGAAATCTGAGACTCTGATGAAGATCTTTGTACAGTGAGAATTGACAAATACAAACCCATATGGACAGTCGCTTACTTCAAGTAAGGACATGTATCTTAGCTCTTCAATCACTTGATTTGGTGGTTTGATTCCGAGCTTTTTGTGTCCAGATTCCAATCCCAACTGAAAATCATGAACTGACATCCATCTCATCGAATCAAGAATAAATCTGTAGACTGCCTTCATTGCAGTAGCATGATAAATTGTTGCAGATTCATTCAAGTTAATCAGATAGTTGTAAATGAAAATAATGTCATCCATCTTCAGTTTATCAAAATCCGCTTCTGAGAATTGGTAATCCTCATCATCCATTCTTGTAACTTGAAACAATGGCATCTTCACTCCATCCTTGTTAATCATCAAAACCTTATTTATGCTTTTAATCTCTGAACTCCGCTAAATTTGAAGTTTCTCTTCATTCTTCAATTTGAATTTGTCACGAACACTCAGATAAGCTTTAAGATATTCTGGTTTCTTATGATATTTCCATGCACCCAGAACACTCATTGATGCAGAAAGGACGAGATCAGAATCACCATAAATTCTATAAGCTTGTTGTTCAATGAATGGTGAACGAAGAATATCTTTCTCTTCATCCTCACTCAGTTGGTAATTAGTATCACGTTCAAGAACAATCTCTGCAATTTGAAAAGGAACATTCATATCGGGAGGAGTCGTGGTATCTTCTTTGCCATTAGAGAAAATCTCCTTTTTGAAGTGTATTCCAAATTCGTCAGTTGGAGATGTCAAATTAACAAATTGATGATCATTGAATTCATTGGCGACACTCGATGACCCCTTCAAAATATCTTCAATGTTGTCAAAGTTTTGATTGTCCTCTTGAGTTAACTTTTTCTCTGATTGATCAGCTGAATCCATAATCATTAACATCCCTGAGTCACCCTCTCTCTGACTTTCCGATTCATCTAGAAAACTTTCACACTGAATTTCTTCAATTTCATCACTGGAATCAGATATATCAACAACATCTTTATCCTTCTTTTGACTAGATGTACCAGCTTCATACGTTGATCTTTGAAAAACACTGGACCGATAACCACCTTGTCTATTCTCCCCCTCATGAAGATTGTCGGAATCGAAATCATCATGATTAGGCATGTGAATTGGTCCAGATGACTTGCATGGAGATAAAGGATACACTATCCTTGTTTGCTCAAGATAAATCATCATAGTTTCGCGAACTTCATCAAGATCAGTTCGTTTAGCAAACTTAGCAAGATAGAGCTCCTCCACCTCATTTTCAGAGAGATACTGTAATCCATATCTATTTGAACTTCGAGAAGGTGACCTAGTTGGTGAAACGACAGTGTAACCATGAACAAAAGCAGCATCATCAGCAACTGTTGAAGGCGATGTTGGTGGAAGTGTTTGAGTTGCCGTGAGGGCAGGTAAGGATGATTGTGTGGTATTATTCTTATATGTAGGGCTATACATACTACTAGTCAGATTCATGATATCCCCTTCTGATGGAGGTTGGGTAACAACCGGAGTTGTCACCGGCGAAGTTTCTTTCGAAGCATCCGCCTCCATGACTTTGGTCTCATGGGACTCTGACAGAGTAGTAGAACTACCCGTCTGTTTAGTTCTCGCAGAGATATTGCTATCCCCGACTACTGAAATCATTGATATACCATGAGGTGGCACATCTCTTTCAGTTAAAGACTCTTCCTCCAGACCCTGAGATTCAGAATCCGGAAGAGAAGTGGTTTGAACCAATGGATCACTTTCATGAACCAAGGGAACAGTCTGCTGGAAGTCTGATAAATATCCCGAAGGATTGTCATGTTGACTCGTTTCCATGGGGCGCGACAGATCTTCCTCATCAAGATAAGCCGGACCTCGAGACCCTATTGTACGTTGAGGCACAGGAGGATTTCCAGCCGATACGCAGGGTGCCTTTTCAAGATTTTTCGGCTCCCCTTCGGCCGTTCTGGACTTCAATGATTGAGTGTCCTCAATCGATTGAGTCAACGCAGACTTTACTGCAGAGGAAGACTTTACTTCCTTAGATGCTGAAGCATCTTGCTTTGTGGGATTTATTCTTAAGTCCTGTTTAGATTGGATGGGCTTAGTGGTCTTTTTACCATCCGTGCGTTTAGATCTCTTGCCTACCGAAGCTTGCGCTTTATTTAGTGTAGGGCTTACTGTTATTCTTGGATGTGATACAGAGATGGGTGAAGGTGACCTAATTGGCTCTAGGTCTTGGTCTGTATCACCAATGGTTGGAGTAACTGTTTGGAGGACGATGGGTGTCGAAGTCCTAGATCTAGTTACTCGTTGGGTTGGCGGAGTCTGAATCATCTCATCAAGCATGTATCGAGTTCTCTTAGGAGAATGTTCAGGAGATGATTCAGATGCCGTTGCTGAAGTGTCACTGCTTACTTCGGGTGTTGTGGAAAGGGTTGGTTCAATCCTAGTTGAACTAGGTTCCCTGATCCTCACGGGTTGAGCTTGGTGTGTTACCCTAGATCATTTGAGGTTCACCCTAAGTGGAGGATTAGCTGGCCCGGGTGGTTGAACTACAGGTTCCTCTACAACCTCTGGGGCTGGAACCACGGTAGGTTCAACTTGTTCTTGTTGTACCGGGTTCGGAAGAGGTATTCCTACAACCTGAAAATAAGAACGTATACGAGCGTCTTGGGGTTCAGCTAGCCTCACTAGCCAATTTGGAATTGGTGCAGTGAATTGATTATCAGACACCATAAGGGTGTTCATCTTCAGCTCTCCAAACCTTTTCATCTGTAATCCATGTGTACCTGGTACAAATATATTTGCATTTCTGCAAGCATTTATAGCATCATGGATAAAGATACTGAAAAACCTTTCGCAAGGGATGTATGAACCCCTTGGCTTTTCAACCTGTGCTTGAACCAAATCCCATATAAGTTCTGCATAATCAGGATTCTCTACTCTTGTGAATGAGTAGAAAAGTTTGAGCATCGACACAGTTAAGCTATCAGATCCACTTCTTGTCATCAACAAGCATCTGTTGATGATTGAGAATATCACATACCACCTGGAGTGCAGATACTTTTTTTAAAACTTAGCAGGTGGAACATTAGTTGCTCCAACATATCCAAGAGAAATGATTGAAGACATCATCTGCTGTGTGGCAGGAAAAGCAGGAGCATTCTGTACAAGAGGAAGTCTGAATATCCTCCTGAAGTCTGCTTTTGTGATACTCCTGAATCCTTGTACTCCCCTCAGCCTAAATTCAAATCTGCCTGGTTCACCCTGTGGATTAGTAGCATTTGGTTGTGTGGCCTCCACAAATCCGATTGATCGGTTAAGAATATCCAAGTCTGTTTCTGGCACACTAACTGTGGAGCTCAGAGCAGGCCATAAAGTATGCCTCTCTAGAATTGCAGTCCAATAATTGCAGGGAATATTGGTTTCAGAATTGATAAAGTGATTATTTGCCATTTAGCTGTATACATAAGAAATAGAAGACCACAAAATGTTATCATAAAACACATTTCTCTATTCTTATTTCCTTTGAAATCCTTTTTATATTTTTCAAATTTTATAATTTTTATGACTTTTCTAAGATATAAAAATCATTTATTCCAAATATGAATAAATAATTGACAACCATGACATTCATATGATATTCATCTTAGTACAAAATCATCATGCAAAGTCAATTATATTACACAAGGAATCAGAACAACACTTAGTCAATTTTCAGCAAAATTCAAGCAGATTCAATATTTATGAAAACTTTAGATTCTGTAACCAAATAAGCTTGAGCTTTCATATCAGAAAGATATAGAATAAACATGTTAAGTGTTTGAAGATAAAAATCAGAAAATTTCAAGGTACCAAATTTCAGACTCGGTATCAAGAAAGAAAACCAGATTCGGTATCTTCAACAATTAATAGAAAGTCACTCAAACATGCATATTCTATCACATATCATGTAATTTCACAACCATGATCAATTAATCATTCAATTACAAGCATATTAACATCTTAATTATATGAACAAACTCAGTATCAGGATAAGAACACATTCGGTAGATACAGAATTCATCAAATAAGCAATATCAGGCTCGGTCAAATGATAGATCAGTCAATTTAACTCAGATTAGACAAGATTTCATGTTGATTTTCCAAATCAATTGAGTTTAATCAAAGATTAATTGAAATCGACTCAAACTCGGTATAATCAACAAGATTTCAAAAATTAAAGGTCATAATCCAGTTATTTTTTTATCTTTTCTGGTTGATAAAAACTTAATTATCTCAGATCTACAATTATATATCTTAAACATTGATTAAAATGAACAATTACCAAGGATTTGAAGAAACAGAATGACGGACTCGGTAGAATTAGGCAGATTCGGTATAATCAACAGACTCGGTAGGTAATTAATAACAGTAAGAGAGTAATGTTTGACTTTGACTCTCCTTTTATAGATACCGAAGGTAAAATACCGAATGGGCTTTACAGAATGGGCCTAATATACCGAATACAGTCCAATTTTTTAAAACTTTAACAATTTAACTCCAAATCTTGACAAATTGATTTTTCCTCTTAAAATCCATTTCAATCTTTTCATGAAAAAAAATTCTGAGACAATTTTTGAAAACTTTGAACTTACCGAATCTGTACTGTTGGTTGTCAGACTCGGTAAAATGCTAAAAATAGCATTTATTCAGTAAAAATTTAAATATTTTTTGGATTTTATCTTTTTCAATTTTTATGAATTTTTCAAAATAAGATTTGTACTTAAAAGAACTTTGAATTTTATACAAAGTACAAATCTTCAGTGATACCAATTGTTGACACGGGTTGCATACTGAGATGTATACAAGCCATAGTGAATTATTTCAGATAAAAACAAAGAAATTTTGAATTCACTTTTGAAAAACAATATTTTTTGAATAATTTTCTCATTTTCTCCCCCTCAAAATGTGATATACAAGAAAGTAAATCAGCATTTTGATTATGTTCCTAAGAAAATGAATTAACTCCCCCTTGAAATAGGATATCAATGAGTTACCTCCCCCTTGCGTAACCATTGAACAAATATATCTAGGAAGTTATCATTAATCTAAAGGCAGTCCCTTAAAGAAAAATTATCGAAAGCACTGAAACTTAGTTGCTCCCCCTAGAAAGTATCTACTCCTCCTAAACACAAGATCCCAAAAATAAGTCCCAACAGATCTAAGGAATATCAAGCACTATACTCTACCATGCCAATCTCTTTGATTAAGAATTTTAGCCTAAGTTCATCTAAAGGTTTAGTGAACATGTCAGCTATTTGCACTTTAGTAGGCACAAAGTATAACTCTACATCCCCTTTCTCTACATGGTCCTTAATGAAATGATAACGAATATCTATGTGTTTAGTTTTAGAATGCTGAACCGGGTTGCTTGTTATTGCAATAGCACTTTGTGAATCACAATAGATCGGGGTCTTAGAAATCTTAAAGCCATAGTCCAAGAGTTGAGTTTGCATCCACAAAACTTGTGAACAACAGTGAGCTGCAGCAATGTACTCAGACTCAGCTGTTGATAAAGACACACAGTTCTGCTTTTTAGATGACCAACCAACTAGCCTATTCCCCAACATCTGAATTGATCCAGATGTGCTCTTTCTATCAACATGGCAACCACCATGATCCGCATCAGTATAAGCAGTGAGATTGAAATCGGATCCATGAGGATACCAGATCTCAAGGTTAGGTGTACCTTTAAGGCATTGAAAAATCCTAACAACCGCTTTGGAGTGAGATTTCTTAGGGTTGGACTGAAAGCGGGCACAGACAGTTACGGCAAGTGTAATGTCTGGTCGACTTGCAGTCAGATACATTAAAGAACCAACCATGCTTCGATAAAGCGTAATATCAAAGGGTTCCCCATTAGTATCAGCATCCAGTAAAGTCCTCATTGGGGTTGTCATTGGTTTTAAAGCAGTCATTTTAAAATGTTTTAGCATATCATTGATATACTTTGTTTGACTGATAAAAATCCCATTTGGTAATTGTTTTACTTGTAACCCCAAGAAGAAAGTTAACTGGTCAAGCATGCTCATTTCGAATTTGCTGGCCATAAGGTCACCAAATTCTTTGCATAAGGCCGGGGACGTGGAACCAAAAATAATATCATCAACGTAAATTTGAACCAAGAGAATGTGACCGTGGTTTTTACGGATGAATAGTGTTGTATCAATCGTTTCACGAGAGAAGTCATTGTCCAGCAAATACTTTGTTAAGGTCTCGTACCATGCACGCGGTGCTTGCTTCAGACCGTATAAAGCTTTCTCCAAGTAGTAAACGTGGTTTGGATGAATGGGATCGACAAAGCCTTCTGGTTGATCAACATAGACTTCCTCTTGAAGATAACCATTCAGAAAAGCGGTTTTGACATCCATTTGAAACACCGTGAACTTTATATGAGAAGAAAATGCAAGGAAAAGACGAATTGCCTCAATCCTAGCAACCGGAGCAAACGTTTCGTCATAATCAATGCCCTCTTGTTGTCGATATCCTTTGGCCACAAGACGTGCCTTATTTCGAACCACAATTCCATCAGAATCCTTATTGTTCTTGAAAATCCACTTAACCCTTATTGGTCGTTGACCCGTTGGTCTTGGAACTAATCGCCATACTTTCAATCGTTCAAATTGATTGATCTCGTCTTGCATTGCAACTACCCAGTATGGATCTAGTAATGCTTGAGCAACCATTGTTGGTTCAATCTTACTAAGAAAGGCTGTGAATAGACACATATTCTGATTAGCCCTTCGAGATGAAACTGGAGCAGATGCGTCACCAATAATAAGATCTATTGGATGACTTTTAGTCCATCAGGTGTGGGGAAGAGGTTGAACATCAATTGTATCCATCGGAACATCAACCGTTGTTGACGTTGAGCCTTGATCTGCTTGATCTGATGTAACATTATCTAATGGATTCAATAGAGTATCTGGAGAAACAGCTGGAGTTGTATCAAATGATGAATCTTGATCTTGTTCAAGATTATCAGTAACAGGAGGTTGGAGGGAGGATGAAGAAGCAACAGGTGAATCAGTTGGTGTTGAATCTTCATCAAAAAGACTTTGAAGAGTCTCCACAGTAGTTGACTGTGATGGTGTAACCGGTACGGCTTGAACATTTGAATCCCGTTGAGGAGTATAAAGACTATCAAACAAGATATCTAGTTCCTCTAATGTAACCGTAGGAACACCTTTCTTCGAGAAAATTGAGTTTTGCGCAGAAGAAGTAGTAGCCAGGTTAGGATCGGGTTTTGAACTGAGTTGTTCAAAAGCCATTCCCGAAAATTCATCGAACTTGACGTTAATGCTCTCTTTAATCATCTTTGTCCGCTTATAATAAAAACGATAAGCAATTTTGTTCGAGGAATAACCAAGAAATATGGCCTGATCGCCATGCGGATCAAAATTTCCGAGGCTGTCAAAATCGTTAAGCACATAGCATATACAACCAAAAACACGGAAATATTTGACATTCGGGCGTCTACCATATAATAACTCATATGGAGTTTTATCAAAAAGTTTGTTTACAATACAACGATTTTGGGTATAGCATGCAGTTGAAATGGCCTCCCCCCACATTTTTGGAGGTAATTTGGAGTAGGCAAGCATCGTTCGTGCTGCTTCGCATAACGTACGATTACGTCGTTCGACTACTCCATTTTGTTGGGGGGTCCGAGCAGCAGAGAACTGATGTTCAATGCCATGGTCTTTCAAATAACTATCAAGCGGGTCATTCTTAAATTCCGTCCCATTATCAGTTCTGATGCTCTTAACATGTTTGTTAAAAGAGCGTTGAATCTTTTTAATGAACTCAATGATAATGGCGGGGGTTTCTGACTTAGTTCGCAAAAGAAAAATCCATGTAAATCGGGTATAGTCATCAACAATGACAAGCACATGTTTCTTGCCACCGAGGCTAGAAATACGCATGGGTCCACATAAGTCCATATGCAATAATTGCAAAGACGATGAAGTACTGGGGTTTTGCTTAAGCGGATGATTGGTCCGTTTCAGCTTACCCATCGCACAGATGGACACACATGATGCTTATCATATTGAAAGGTTGGAATACCATCAACTAAATCTTTAGAGACTAGTCGATTGATACCCTTGTAATTCAGGTATGACATTCGATGATGCCATAACCATGAATTTTCTTTGGTAGAACGAGTGGCCAAACACATGGTTGCATGTGATGGTGCATCATTGAGGTCAATAGTATATAGTGAAGCACAACGTTTACCAACAAGAAGATCATTCCCTTCGGTGGATTGCATCGAGCATTGTTGACGTTCAAACAAAACTTTGAGATCTCCATCGCAGAATTGGCTCACACTAAATAAAATGCACCCCAAACCCTCAACATATGAAACCCGTTTGATTGTTATGCCATTTTGCACAAAATCTTCGTAACCCGTTATTGCTGCAATCTCATCGTTTCTGAATGTAACCGTTCCTAGGAATTTGTCAATGAAGTTGAAAAGCAAGGATTTATCGCCCGTCATGTGTCGAGAACAACCAGAATTGATATACCAAACACAGACGTCGAAACCCTGTAAATGTGAATTTCCTAGAGTTTAGGTACCCAAAGTTTCTTGGGTCCTTTTAAGTTAGTACCAGCAATAAACTTTGGATTAATAACAAACTTTGGATCAATGATGAAATAATCACGTAAAGCATCATGCAGTTTAGACAATAAAGCATCATTTAAAATCACATTACATGAAGCATCATACGCAATATCAATCTTTACATCGTTATCAGAAGTCTTAGCACACAATTTATTCCTAGTAGATGTTTTGTTCACAGACGAAAATTGAAAAACATGAGATGATTTCCTAGGCCGACTAGCAGATTGCTTTGGTTTGGTTGCTACTTTCTTAGTCGTGGATTTAGGAACCCATACAGATTTGTAATTCAAGTTTGGATTATGACCTGTGACACGAAAAACACCTTTGTTAGTTAGACGTCCAAACTTTTCTGTTGACACATGAGATGACTAATTTTGCAGAATTTCTAATTTGATTGTACGTTCTTTTGCATCATACTCACTTAAATCAGGTTCAGAACTTGTGTGTGTTGTGGACTTAACTGATTTCTTTAAAAGACTCGCTTTTGAAGTTTTTGTCATAGGAATCATAGGAATATTTTCAGTTAACACAGAACCATTTGGAGAATGAACCTTTTTAACAATATACTAAGTTGTAGAAACAACTTTCGAACCATGATTGCCAAATTGAGAACGTAGAGGATTTTTAAGAATAGTAATGGGTTTTACATCCTTAGATGTTGTTGTTCCCTTCCCCTTCTTAGTAATCCCACCAGTACATTCAAGCACATTGGTTGCAACATTAGACGTTTGCTTAAGTGTGTTAGCCTGTTTCAGTTGAATTATCTTTTGTTTTAAGATTTAATCTCAAAACATAATTCTTCAGCAGAAACTATCACTTCACCCTCCTTAAAAGCATAAGTACATTCTTTCTTAGGCAGTGAAGGCAATTTATCACACAAAGCAAGCATTTGTTCTAATGATTGGCATTTAAGTTGCAAGTCAATATTCTCCTGTTCAAGTTGAGCTACTATAAGATTTAAATCACGTACAGCAGCCAAATGCAAGTAATAATCATGCAAAGGATGAAGTTGACTTTCAAAATCTATCAAAAGTTCAATGTTCGGTTCATTCTGAGGTTCTACTTTTTCATCTAAAGAATTTTGACCTAGAGAATCTGTCTCAAAGAAGACAGTTAGTTCATGTGCTAGGTCTTCACGGAAAACATCATCTGGACATGCAGGTAAAGTTGGTAGAATTGGTTTCACATCAAAAATTGGTTCATCAAACACCTCATCTATTGCAGTAATGCTAGAACTAGGTTTGTTAAACACTTCATTCTCAAGCATTAAAATGTATTTCTTTAGCATGAGTGTTGGGATATAAACCAGTCTACGCTTAGGTACATAATTTTCACGTTGCATGTTCTTTTCAGTTTCAACAAGATTTTTCAAGAAATCAGGATTCGATTTACCTATCTTAGCATTGATTTTTTCATACATTAAGCTAATTTGATGGTATTTTCTAGATTTACGATTTACAATAATATCATCAAAATCAGCATCAGAAGCATGTACAAAATGCGATGGTAAACCGGCTTGAAAATAATCAGAATGATATAATCCTGGAATCTTTTTGGAAGCATCTTCCAAAATTTTTGGATCTTCATAACCCAACCCCCACTTTTCACCATGAATCGTTTTTGGTCTATTCATGAAAATCGTTTGTTTTGAAAGTTCCATATCCATGATAGCTTTGGATTGCTCTGTTCGATAGAGTTTTTCCTCATATCGAGCAAGTTGTGTTTTCATTTGAAAAGATTCTTTTGACAATAAAGAAATTTCAGTGTTATTTTCAATTATGGTGTTTTCCAATTGAACAATTTTCTTGTTTAGTTTTGAAAGTGTGGGTTCATGTTGGTTTTTCAAATCAGAAAGATCTTTTTCTAAAAATTGAACTTTTTCTGCAAGTCGTTCCGATTTTAAATGATAATCAGTTCTTTCAACTTTAATCGGATGAATTGTCTTTTTCAGATCTTCCAACTCAGTTTCCGTAGAGTTGAGTTGGAGAGTCAATTGTTGCACATCCGTTTGCAATTTGGATGAGGAAGGTCTGGTCTCATTCATTTTGATTTTATCTTTTAAAACCTTGTTTTCAGATTTTAAGCCTTTGACTTCTTTTGACATTGAGACCAGATTCTTCATCAAGTCATTTTGCATTTTTATAAAATCAGGTGAGAATTCAGTTGATTGTACCTCATCATCATCGGATGTTGAGTCAGAATTCTCCATTGCTTCCTTAGCTTTGATGAGCTTTGTCACCTTGCAAACATTTGCATGTTCCACCTCTGAATCTGAATTGTCAGTCCAATTAAACCAAGTATCATCAACCGGTTTTAGCTCTCCCCTAGTTCCACAATCTTAGCCATCAACATTTTCTTCTTTTAGTAAGCTGCGTCCTTCTTCTTAGGCATCTTGCACTCACGAGAGTAATGACCAGCTTTGTCACAATTGAAACAAATTGAATCTTCCTTCTTGGAATCATCAGCACGTTATTGTTTAGATTGATCAGCTTTCTTGTAGTACGAGGAAGATGACGAGTTTTTGCGTTGATTGCTTGATTTGCCTTTAAACTTGTGTTTGTTCAAGGCTTTTGTGAACATGGCTGCCATCTTGACTAATTCAAGGTGAGAATCATCAACATCAGAAAGATTCAAATCTTCTGAATCAGTTGATTCTTCTACAAGCACTTTCTTGGACAAGCTTTTGGAAGACGTGAACGATTTGCTCTTCTTTTTGGCAATTAGGGCAAGTGGATCACCCAGAGAAGACTCTTTCCTTCCTTCTTGAAGTTTAGACACTTCAGGTTGGTAATGCATAAGAACTCCAACAAGCTCATGAATAGTCAACTTGTCAATCTCTTTAGTAGATCGAACAATGGTTCCATAAGGAAACCAATCAGCATTGAGCTTTTTGAGAAACTTCATGTTGACTTCAGCATTTACTTTTATGATCTTTCACCTTTTCAACTCATTGAGAACACCATTGAAACGACGATAGGTATCCTTGAGTGGTTCATCAGTTTCCTGCTTGAAATCTTCATTGAATCCCAGAGCCTTATTCAATTTAGTAACGTCTGACATGTCATAACCTTCTTGCTGTCGTTTGATCTCATCCCATATATCTTTTGCTGTTGTGTTGCTATCAATATTTTCAAACAATTCATACTGGATAGCTTGCATAACAATATTCTTTGCCTCTATGTCATCCTGAGCTCTCTCACGCTTATCACCAGAAAGTTCATAGACTGGAATTGGCATACCAGTATCCGGATGATAATCAACAACTGGACCATCTCTCAGAGAAGCCCAAATGTACTTTGCTTTCTCACCCTTATAGTCTATGTACTGAGTGATACAGTGAAGCCACTGAGTGTACTTGCCATCAAACAACACTGGAGGACGGGAATCTGATCCAATGATCAAAGTATCTTGAGTAGACATCTTGAAAATGATGTAGATTCGGTAAAGATTATGTATTACACAAATCTAAGATGAAAAATCACAACAATCTGATCAGAATGTCAGATTCTGTATCAGATTCGGTACTGTAGCAGATTCGGTAAAGATTCTGTATATCAGATTCTGTATAAGAAACTGATCAGAAATACAAGTGACACACCCAGATTCAGTATAGATTCGGTAATCACAAGAATTGTAGCCTGTAACCACTTAAAACAATGGATTAAGTGATACAGAAACTCAGATTCTGTATCTGACTCGGTAGTCAGATTCTGTATGAATTTGAAGTTTAAACTCAATTCAATCCTTTTGAATTAGATTTTATAACCTTGCTGCACAAGGAAACAAGTTAGTATCACACAAAATATCAAAGATACCGAAATTATAGGATACCGAATGTCAACTATAGCAGTTGACAATACCGAGTCTAAGTTTAAAACTTAGAAATATGACAGAATCCTTTCTCAAACCAAACCAATTAGCTGCGTATAATCAAACCGAATGTGATAGAATCACGATCACACCACAATCTGCAACACTTAAGATGAATTTAAGTAATGAAGCAGACTCGGTATGACAGTTACGATACCGAGTGTTGATCAAATCTTCAAAACTTGATGAATTGAAGAAATTGAACCGTCAGAAATATGATTTAACACCTCACGAACACAACTGAATCCTTAAATCTTCACAAAAATCCAGAATCAAGCTTGAATTAAGCAATACCGAGAGTTTTAGCCACAAACTCTAAAAATCAACTTGATTCTCCATAATTGAAGTTAAAAAGCTGTAATGATGATTGAAACTCTTTCTAAAAGACCTAATGCACCTTCGCCGAACTTATCACAACAATCTGAACGTCAGATTATCAAATTCGATAATACCGAATGTGATTCAAAATACCGAGAGTATTCAGATTCTGTAATCTACAATCTCTGGATCGATATAGTGATGTAGAATCACTTCCTGGAAGCTCTGATACCAAATGATAGGTCAGATCATGTTGAGATTGAGAGAAATGATAAGATAAAGAGAGATTCGGTATGTAAGAATGAGACTCGGTATTAGAGAGAATAGGTAAAATTACATTCCACAGCTTCTAGAACTCGGTTACAATGCAATGGCTATCTAATTAGGACTACTTAAGTTCCTTATATAGCCCTCTTCTAAGGAACCTTCATTTAAGCTTATTTCACATTAACACTATACAACTTCGGGGTCCTAACATATATGATTAACTTAATTCTTTTGGGCTATTTTTGAAGGAAATGGCACCGACGACTCGTCAGAATTTGAACATGAGCGAGGAAGACTTCCGTGTTTTCCTTGCAGTAAACATAGCCGCAGTACAGGCTGCAATGCAAAACAACAACAATAACTCTGAATCTAGCAATGCAAAAAACGCCACAAGAAATTGTGTAGGATGCTTCTACAAAGAATTCATTGCCTGTAAACCTTTGGAATTCGATGGAACCGAGAGTCCAATCGAATTGAAACGGTGGACCGAAAAGGTTGAATCGGTGTTTGCCATAAGTAAGTGTACTGAAGAAGACAAAGTAAAGTACGCTACGCATACCTTCACAGGTACTACGTTAATATGGTGGAATACCTATCTAGAGCAAGTGGGACAAGATGTTGCGTACGCACTACCCTGGTCAGCATTCAAACATCTGATGACTGAGCAGTATCGTCCCAGAAACGAGGTCAATAAGCTCAAAGTAGAGCTTATGGGATTACGAACACAAGGATTTAATATTACCACATACGAATGATGATTCACGGAGTTGTGTTTATTGTGCCCAAGAGCGTTCGAAGATGAAGAGGAGAAAATTGACGCATTTGTAAAAGCGTTACCAGAAAGGATCCAAGAAGATATAAGTTCACACGAGCCCACCTCCATACAAAAGGCGATTCGAATGGCTCATAAACACATAAATCAGATTGAGAAAAGAATTAAAGAGCAGGCGACCGAAGAAGCCAACACAAAACAAGTCAAGAGAAAGTGGGAAGAAACCAGTGACAAGGGTCACAATTTTAACAATCAACACAACAATCACAACTTCAATTGCACCAAATTTCGCAAGAACAACCGCAACAATAACCATCCCAACAACAATAACCATTACAACCACCGTCCCAACAATAATAACAATCGCAACAACAACCATTTCAATAACAACAAACAACAGAAACAACCATGCTTCAGGTGTGCAGAGTACTATCCGAATGTGTTCTGCACAACATTTTGCACCAAATGTAAGAGAAGTGGTCATGGCGCGGCAAAATGTGAGGTTTACGGACCAAAGAACAACAAAAATAAAGAAACAAATAATGTCGGAACAAATAATGCCGACGTAGTTTATTATAAATGTGGAAAACTGGGCCACATTATTAGAAATTGCCCAAACCAAGGGAATACTAATGGGAAAGGCCGCGGAAGAGTTTTCAATATTAATGCGGCAGAAGCGTAGGAAGACCCGGAGCTTGTTACGGGTACGTTTCTTATTGACAATACATCTGCTTATGTTTTATTTGATTCGGGTGCGGATAGAAGCTATATGAGTAGAGATTTTTGTGCTAAATTAAGTTGTCCACTGACGCCTTTGGATAATAAATTTTTACTTGAATTAGCAAACGGTAAATTAATTACAGCAGATAATATATGTCGGAATCGAGAAATTAAACTGGTTAGCGAAACATTTAAGATTGATTTGATACCAGTAGAGTTAGGAAGTTTTGATGTAATAATTGGCATGGACTGGTTGAAAAAGGAGAGAGCAGAGATCGTATGTTACAAAAATGTAATTTGCATTATACGGGAAAAAGGAAAATCCTTAATGGTGTACGGAGAAAAGAGCAACGCGAAGCTAAATCTTATTAGTAATTTGAAGGCGCAAAAGCTAATAAGAAAAGGTTGCTATGCTGTTTTAGCACATGTCGAGAAAGTACAAACTGAAGAAAAGAACATCAATGATGTTCCCGTCGCAAAAGAATTTCCCGATGTATTTCTGAAAGAATTACCGGGACTACCTCCACACCGATCCATTGAATTTCAAATAGATCTTATACCAGGAGCTGTACCAATAGCTCGTGCTCCATACAGACTCGCACCTAGCGAAATGAAGGAACTCCAAAGCCAATTACAAGAACTTTTAGAGCGTGGTTTCATTCGACCAAGCACATCACCATGGAGAGCTCCTGTTTTGTTTGTCAAAAAGAAGGATGGTACATTCAGGTTGTGTATCGACTACCGAGAGTTGAAAAAACTTACCATCAAGAACCGTTATCCACTACCGAGAATCGACGACTTATTTGATCAACTATAAGGCTCATCAGTTTATTCGAAGATCGATTTACGTTCTGGATATCATCAAATGCGGGTGAAGGAGGATGATATTCCGAAAACAGCTTTTAGGACGCGTTACGGTCATTACGAGTTTATGGTTATGGCATTTGGTTTAACTAACGCACCAGCTGTGTTCATGGACCTTATGAACCGAGTGTGTGGATAATATCTTGACAAGTTTGTCATTATTTTTATCGATGACATACTTATCTACTCAAAGAATGATCAAGAGCACGAAGAACATTTGAGAAAAGTGCTAGAGTTGTTGAGGAAAGAAAAACTGTACGCTAAGTTTTCAAAGTGTGCATTTTGGTTGGAAGAAGTTCAATTCCTCGGTCACATAGTGAACAAAGAAGGTATTCAGGTGGATCCGGCAAAGATTGAAATCGTTGAAAAATGGGAAACCCTGAAAACTCCGAATTACATACGCCAATTTTTTGGATTAGCTGGTTACTACAGAAGATTCATCCAAGATTTTTCCAAAATAGCAAAACCCTTGACTGCATTAACGCATAAAGGGAAGAAATTTAAATGGAAGGATGAACAAGAAAAAGCGTTTCAACTGTTGAAGAAAAAGTTAACTACGGCACCTATATTGTCATTGCCTGAAGGGAATGATGATTTTGTGATATATTGTGATGCCTCAAAGCAAGGTCTCGGTTGTGTATTAATGCAACGAACGAAGGTAATTGCTTATGCGTCTAGACAATTGAAGATTCACGAGCAGAATTGTACGACGCATGATTTGGAATTAGGCACGGTTGTTTTTGCATTAAAGACTTGGAGACACTACTTATATGGGGTCAAAAGTATTATATATACCGATCACAAAAGTCTCCAACACATATTTAATCAGAAACAACTGAACATGAGGCAGCGTAGGTGCATTGAGTCATTGAATGATTACGATTTCGAGATTCGTTACCATCCGGGGAAGGCGAATGTGGTAGCCGACGGTTTGAGTAGAAAGGACAGAGAACCTATACGGGTAAAAGCTATGAATATAATTATTCGCACTAACCTTATTACTCAAATAAAGGAGGCGCAACAGGGTGTTGTAAAAGAAGGGAATTTAAAGAATGAAATACCCTAAGGATCGGAGAAACACCTTAATATTCGAGAAGACAGAACCCGGTATAGAGCCGAAAGAATTTGGGTACCAAAGTTTGGAGATGTGAGAGAAATGGTACTTGGGAAAGCACATAAAACCAGATACTCAATACATCCCAGAGCTTGAAAGATGTACAAGGACCTCAAGAAACATTTTTGGTGGCCGGGTATGAAAGTCGATATTGCGAGATTTGTAGGAGAATATTTGACGTGTTCTAAGGTCAAAGATGAACATCAGAAACTATAAGGTCTACTTCAACAACCTGAAATCCCAGAATGGAAATGGGAAAAAATTACCATGGATTTCATTACTAAATTGCCAAGGACTGCAAGTGGTTATGATACTATTTGGGTAATAGTCGATCGTCTCACCAAATCAGCACATTTTCTGACAATGAGAGAAGATGACAAAATGAAGAAGTTGGCGCGATTATACTTGAAAGAAGTTATCTCCAGACATAGAATACCAATCTCTATTATCTCTGATAGTGATGGTAGATTTGTTTCAAGGTTTTGGTAGACATTACATCAAGCATTAGTAACTCGTCTAGACATGAGTACTGCCTATCATCCACAGACTGATGGGCAAAGCGAAAGGACGATACAAACACTTGAAGACATGCTACGAGCATGTGTTATTGATTTTGGAAACAGTTGGGATCGACACCTACCGTTAGCATAATTTTCCTACAACAACAGTTATCACTCAAGTATCGAGATGGCACCGTTTGAGGCACTTTATGATAGAAAGTGCAGGTCTCCGATTTGTTGGAGTGAAGTTGGGGATAGACAAATTACGGGATCAGAGATAATTCAAGAAACTACCGAGAAGATCATTCAAATTCAACAACGGTTAAAAACTGCCCAAAGTCGACAAAAGAGCTACGCGGACATTAAAAGAGAATTTGAAATTGGAGAGATGGTCATACTTAAGGTTTCACCTTGGAAAGGTGTTGTTCGATTTGGTAAATGGGGGAAACTAAATCCAAGATACATCGGTCCATTCAAGATTATAGATCGTGTCGGACCAGTAGCTTACCGACTTGAGTTACCTCAACAACTCGCAGCTGTACATAACACTTTCCACATATCGAATTTGAAGAAATGTTTTGCTAAAGAAGATCTCACTATTCCGCTAGACGAAATCCAAATCAATGAAAAACTTCAATTCATCGAAGAACCCGTCGAAATAATGGATCGTGAGGTTAAAAGACTTAAGCAAAATAAAATACCAATTGTTAAGGTTCGATGGAATGCTCGTAGAGGACCCGAGTTCACCTGGGAACGTGAAGACCAGATAAAGAAGTAATACTCGCACTTATTTCCAGAAGATGCGTCAACACCTTCAACCGCTTAAAATTTCAGGACGAAATTTATTTAACGGGTAGGTACTGTAGTGACCCGAACTTTTTCATGATTATATATTAAATGAAAACTATATTTGCATGATTAAATGTTTCCAACATGTTAAGCAATCAAACTTGTTAAGACTTGATTATTTGAAATGAGTCTCATGTAGACAATTGACCACCCAAGTTGACCGGCGATTCACGAACGTTAAAACTTGTCAAAACGACATGATGATATATATATGGACATATATATGGTTAACATGAGTAAGTATCTCACTAAGTATATTAACAATGTGTGATATACATAAAAAATGAGAATATTGAATTATGAAGCTCGAAACGATATACATAACGATTATCGTTATAACAACGTCTTACTAAATACATATGTATTGTATTAAGATATTGATACTATATTTAACATGATAAAATTATAATTAAGTATATCATTGAGTGTATTAACAATGAACTATACAAGTAAGATAAGACTACTAACTTAAGAATTTCGAAACAATATATATATGTAACAATTATCATTGTAATAGTATTTTAACATATATATATGATGTTAAGATATATTCATACACCATGTTATCATGTTAACATAACAATTTAACATCTCATTTAAGTATAATAACAATGAATTAATTACATTTAACAAGATCGTTAACTTAAAGGTTTCAAAACAACACTTACATGTAACGACTAACGATGACTTAACGACTCAGTTAAAATGTATATACATGTAGTGTATTTAGATGTATTAGTACACTTTTGAAAGACTTCAAGACATATATCAAAGTACTTCTACTTAACAAAAATTCTTACAATTACATCCTCATTCATTTTCATCAACAATTCTACTCATATGCAACCGTATTCGTACTCGTACAATACCCAGCTCCTAGATGTACACACTATTGGTATATACACATAAAAATCTGCTCCTTAGCAGCCTTAAATGATTAAGGAACATGTGTAACCAACCATTTGTCAACTAGCATGAATTATTTAGCAAGAAAACAAACATAAGAATCTTTTCTTTCTTTTTAATGAGTAAAAACATTTTTATGATTTCACCTCATTTTTTCATTCCATTTTCTCATACTTACACTCCAACTTCTCTCTCAAAATACTCCTAACATCATACTTGATCATCTCCAAGCATTTTTGTGACGACCTGGAAATTTCCAACCAAATTTAAACTTAATCTTTATATGATATTGGCACGATAAGCAAAGTCTGATAAACCGAGTCTCAAAAATCTTGAACTATTATAATACATACATTTAACCTTTGACTATTTCCGACGATTCACGAATAATTGGTTGAACTTATATATATATACATATATATATATATATATATATATATATATATATATATATATATATATATATATATATATATATATATATATATATATATATATATATGAATATATGAATATATGATTTCTATGCATAATTGTTATATTATGCATATTGTGATATATTTATAAGTAAAATAAATATTATATGTTGAAACTTAAAAATATTTATTTCTAATATGAAATAACATATTATTTTGAATAAATATATATATAATACTTATATATAGAACATTATTAATATAATTAATATGCAAACATATCTTATATAATTATATAGTTATTAAGATATATAAAGAGTAAATATTCAATATATGTTATTTCATAATATGTATTACATAATTGGTAAATATAAGGTAATTAATAAACTGTAACATTAATATATTAAATGTAGTTACAAGTTGAAGAATATATCTGTTATAATAATATTATTATTACTTTTATTATTACTATTAATATTAATATCAATATCAGTATTATTATTATTATTATCATTATTCTAAATATAAAATAGAATACATGTAACTGGTTATATCTTTTATATCACTTGTATTATTAGATATTATTATCAATATTATTAAGAATTATTAGTATTATTATAAATTAATATTATTATTAGGAACTAATACCTTTTATTATTATTAATAATTTTATTATTGTTATCATTATCATTAATTATTATTAACTTATTAAAATCAACATTATTGTTACTATTAATATCATTACATTATTATTACCATTATTTTTAGTATCTTATCAATAATAATAATATTATTATTTTTAATACTATTAATATAATTATTAGTAATTATTATTATTATTATTATTATTATTATTATTATTATTATTATTATTATTATTATTATTATTATTATTATTATTATTATTATTATTATTATTATTATTATTATTATTATTATTATTATTATTATTGTTATTATTATTATTATTATTATTAATCATATCAATTATATACGGGATAATTTATAAAACCAAAAAGAGTACGAATCAGTTACAAGTACCCATCGATCCTGTATGTGGTTTTTGTTTGAATCCTCTAATTGTTAAACATCCTAATCGTTCATACAAAGCAGTTGAATTCCATAACCAAGTTTATTTTTTTATTCCTGATTGAATTATGGCAGACGACTTATTGGGCTACAAAACAATCAAATTGTTCAGTTTTTTTTGTAAAACTCACTAAGTTCTTTCATCACCATTCTCAATTAGCAAGTTAACAAACCCAATTTATCGAAATTAACCAGAAGAAAACGAAGAACACGGAGACCTGCTTTGTTCGTTCATTTTTTTTTTTGTCAAAAACTTGAAATTCGATTTATTTTTCAAAATGTAATAAAGCAAACTTGTTTGAAATCTTTCATTTATTCTATCTGTAAAAGATCAAGTATCAATTTTATCTATCGAGTACAAATTTACGAGTCAAAGTTAAAATTCTAAAAGTCAACTATTTTGTTCATCTCAAAATTCGGATTCATATTAATGTTTATGGATCAATTGATGATTTAGATAGATTATAAGGAAGATTTGCAACCATTTTCATTTAAGAATCGTGGTCTCAAACAGCTTCAATTCCAAAATCATTATTCATGTTCATACGTATTTTTTTTTCTTTCAGAACACCGTATTTTTTTCTGTTTTTCTTTTGTTTTAATTATTTTGAATCCTTCTAAACAATTCTGCATCAATTAAAAATCCTAGAATTAAATAAGAAACTTATGGATAACTAGAATTCATGTCTGGTCGATTTTCAACTGAAGAAGAAGAAGAATTAGGGAAACAGTTAAACAGGAGTTAAATAAATAAAGGGTTCGTATAATTTCAGAAAGATAGAAATAGCTGGGTGGTAAGGGGTGTTTGTGCGTAAGCGGGAGGTCTCGGGTTCGAGCCCGGTCTTGGACATTCTTTTTAGAAAATCTTTATAAAGGTAGTTCTCTATTTATTATTATCATTATGATTATTATTATTATTATGATTATTATTATTATTATTATTATTATTATTATTATTATTATTATTATTATTATTATTATTATTATTATTATTATTATTATTATTATTATTATTATTATTATTATTATTATTATTATTATTATTAACATTATTACTAGTATGGTTAAGTATTGTTATTATTATTATTCTAACTATTATTATTATCCAAATTAGTGTTAATATTAGCGAATAGAATAAGTATTAATTTTATTATTATTATGATTAAGAATATTGTTACTATATATCATTAATATTATTATTATTATTATTATTATTATTATTATTATTATTATTATTATTGTTATCTATATCAAAATCAATAAATGTAGTTTTATTTAAAATCTTATAATTATTAGTATCATTAATATAGCTATTATTATTATCACTACGATTATGATTATTAATATTATTATTATTATTATGAAAATGATACAAATTATTTTTTTCATTAGAATTAGTATTTGTATCATTTTATAACTATTAGTATTATCGTTATGTATTATTACTATTAATAATGTCATCAAATCATTATAAATATTATTATTAATATTATCATGAGTATCATTAATATATAATTACTAAAATCATTATCATTACCATTAAAATAATTATTAACATTATTATCTTTATTAGTAATAATAAGTATTATCATTATTATCATTTTTACCAATACTAACATTATTATAAATACTACATTATTTTTAACAAACAATATATATATATATATATATATATATATATATATATATATATATATATATATATATATATATATATATATATATATATATATATATATAATACATATAACATAACAAAATTAATAATTTTATATACAAAATGAATATAGGAAACATATACATATTACTAATATAAATATGATATAACTAATAAATTCATATATATATATATATATATAATTGTTCGATTTCAATTATGTGTATTAATATATATACAAATGATATAGGTTCGTGAATCTAAGGCCAACCCTGCATTGTTCAATATCGTCATATGTATTTTTACTAAAAAATACAGTATTGTGAGTTTCATTACTCCCTTTTTAAATGTTTTTGTAATATATATATTTTTGGGACTGAGAATACATGCGCTATTTTATAACTGTTTTACGAAATAGACACAAGTACTTAAAAACATTCTACGATTGAGTTATGAGTACATCGGATATCACCCCTTTATAGTCTGGTAATCTATGAATTAGGAAACCGAGCTCCTAATTAATGCGAATCCTAAATATAGATCTATGGGCACTCACAAGCCCCAGTCAGAGAATTTGAACTGCTTTAGTACTTTGAAATAGGTATACAATCGCCAGCTTTAATAGATATGATCTGTTTGTGAGGTGTACACAACCATCATATTTAAAAGAGTGGCCTGTTTGTATGCTTTTGCAAGACCGTGCGGAATGCCGGTATGCGGGGGATATTCTATATGCATCTTGTTAATGTCGATTGCCAGGTGTTTATATATCGTATGGATGATTTTCCAGCAGTGAGCAGACCTGCACAGATTGTTTTCGAAATATGAGTATCTTGTGGTCTATTATACTATCTGAAATGATTATTTATGATAAACTAATGAACTCACCAACCTTTTGGTTGACACTTTAAAGCATGTTTATTCTCAGGTATTAAAGAAATCTTCCGCTGTGCATTTGCTCATATTAGAGATATTACTTGGAGCAAGGTTGCAAAATTCGCTATTCGGGGATTAATCGGTTATGACTTTGAAAGGATTAATCGATAATTCGAGGATTAATCGAGGATTAATCGAACTGTACCTTATGCATTAAATATTAAATTTCAAAAATTATATGTGTAAATATAGAAGATAATCATAGATATGAACATAAACTTTAACATAATTGTCTAAATTTGTTCATTTTATTAAAAAACTTTAAATTTCTAGTTTAAATTCGTGTTAAAAGGCTGACCAATTTTGACTTTGGCCGAATTTGATTACCAAATCTGATTTTAACTCACCAATTAACGTTGACCGATTAATTAAACAGATTTTGGAAAATCGGAACGGATTGCTCTTAAAAATGATTAATCGGGGATTAATCGGCGAGTAATCGAGTTTTTTACAACACTGACTTGGAGTCATTCATGACATATTTCAAAAGACGTTGCATTCGAGTCGTCGAGTTCATCAAGATTATTACTAAGTCAATTATAGTTGGATATATTATGAAATGGTATGCATGCCGTCAACTGTCGATGAAATGAAAGTTTGTCTTTTAAAAACGAATGCAATGTTTGTAAAATATATCATATAGAGGTCAAGTACCTCGCGATGTAACCAAATGTAATGTATTCTCCAGATGGATTAGGACGGGTCATGAAAGTTGGTATCAGAGCGGTGGTCTTAGCGAACCAGGTCTTGCATTAGTGTGTCTAACTGATAGTTGTTAAGATGCATTAGTGAGTCTGGACTTCGACCGTGTTTGCATGTCAAAAGTTTTGCTTATCATTTCTAGTCGGAAATCAGCTGCTTATCATCCTTAGGAAATTACCTGCTTATCGTTCTTAGTCTAGATACATCTTACTGCTTGATTGCATGAATAGTGTATAGACAAAATTTATATCTTAGCATATCTGATAATTCATATCTTATCGCATCTGTTACTGTAGACTTGCCTGACATATTCCGTAAATTCCTCCGTAATCTACGAAATCTTTTGTTCTATAGATATTCTATGTAATTAGAATACCATCCGATAGACGAAAATCATTTCATATCGAAAAATCCTTTATTCAATCGTACGAAATGGAATTCGCCACTAGTTCAAGTCCCTCGGATCCCGATATGGAGTTTCACTCAAGCTCCGAAAGCAGTGTCACCAGAATGAATCAACTAACCAGCCATCCCCAATTCATCTGATGAGTTCATAGTCGACTTAATCAACGGAAATGAGAAGAAGGCAATTCCTTTCCACCAACCAAATTTCCCTCTTGGCGAAGAACCTGAAACACTTACCGGCGAACCAGTCCGAAACACCATTTTCACTCTCATTTCCAAAATAGCTCGCAATGATTACATAATATCTTAATTTTCTAAACCTTATTCATCCGTTCGTCCCAACCGACAATCATCCCGATGTGATAGAAGAAGTCAACGAACTTCGCGCCCGAGTAATCAAATTGGAGAATATGGTGCAAAATTTACCAGCTTCAGCAACATCACCAGCACCAACATTACCACCAACATCAATACCAGTACCACCAACAACAACATCCGCATCACACGCCTCACAATCAAAATCTATACCTCAAGCATAATCATCGTTCTACATGACGTTCTACATCATTTATCTTCGTTCGACATGGCGATTATGTAATCTCTAATGTTTTAGAGATTATATATTCTTGTTCTAACGGTAAATCAAATGAGTTTAATATCATATTAACTCATTAAATCCTTGATTACATCTGAAGAAAATATACATGTATATATATTTTCACAAAGATTGTAATTGAAAATTATTTTGTACAAACTGTTAATGGTGAAAATATTTTAACGGGTAGGTAATACCCGAGAAATATTTAGATTTCACATTAAAAAGTTACACTGTACATTCTTTGAATCTGATTCAACAGTCATTTACTATCCTACTTACACCCACAGCTATACGAATCCGTTCACCACAGAGTAACCATTTTCATTCAATTTCATAATTGGATTTTGACTTATCAAAATCCAACAAGTGGCATAATGAAGAAAACATTGGACAAAATAAAATTTGTTAGAAACAAACAATTTAACTATGAGAAGAATTCTGTTAAGAATCCACGCTAATAAAATCCTAGCTAACTGTTCCTAGCTAACTGATTACATTTTATTTATCCTAATTTAATTATCGTAATTTATATTCTCGTAATTTTATTTATCATCATTTAATTTCTGTTATTTATTTTACGCACTTTAAATATCGGGACACGTATACAAGGTTTTGACATATCATATCGACGCATCTATATATATTATTTGGAACATAGTTATTAAATATATATATATATATATATATATATATATATATATATATATAATACATATAACATAATAAAATTAATAATTTTATATACAAAATGAATATAGGAAATATATACATATTGCTAATATAAATATGATATAACTAATAAATTCATATATATATATATATGTATATATATATATATATATATATATATATATATATATATAATTGTTCGATTTCAATTATGTGTATTAATATATATACAAATGATATAGGTTCGTGAATCTAAGGCCAACCCTGCATTGTTCAATATCGTCATATGTATTTTTACTACAAAATCATGGTTAAACACAAAGTGGAAGTATGTTTTTCAAAATGGTCATCAAGATGTCGTTTTTTCGACGGAAATGACTACCTCTTTAAAAAATGACTTGTAACCTGTTTTTCCGACATTAAACTTATACTTTTTCTGTTTGGTTTCATAAATTTCAGTTAATTATGAAACCATAGCAACTTGAATCACTCAAAACGGATTTGAAACAAAGAAATGACGGGTAAAACAAAATTGAATAAATTTGCTAGTTTTAGCTACGAAAATTTTGTAACAAATCTAGACTAACCATAACTTAACTAACTTATATTGTATTATACATGTATTCTAACATATATTATGTAATCTTGGGATACCATAGACATGTATACAATGTTTTGACATATCATATCGACCCATCTATATATATTATTTGGAACAACCATAGACACTCTATATGCAGTAATGCTTGAGTTAGCTATACAGGGTTGAGGTTGATTCCAAAATAATATATATACTTTGAGTTGTGATCTAGCCTGAGACTTGTATACACTGGGTCATGGATTGATTCGAGATAATATATATTGATTTATTTCTGTACATCTAACTGTGGACAACTAGTTGTAGGTTACTAACGTTGGACCGCTAACTTAATAAACTTAAATCATTAAAATGTAATAAAAAAATGTTGTGAATATATTTCGATCATACTTTGATATATATGTATATATTTGTTATAGGTTCGTGAATCGATCCGTGGCCAAGTCTTAAATTTCCGACAAAGAAAAAATCTGTGAAAGTGAGTTATAGTCCCACTTTTTAAATCTAATATTTTTGAGATGAGAATACATGCACTTTTATAAATGTTTTACAAAATAGACACAAGTACGTAAAACTACATTCTATGGTTGAATTATTAAACCGAATATGCCCTTTTTAGTCTGGTAATCTAAGAATTAGGGAACAGACACCCTAATTGACGCGAATCCTAAAGATAGATCTATTGGGCCCAACAAGCCCCATCCAAAGTACCGGATGCTTTAGTACTTCGAATTTATCATGTCCGAAGGGAGTCCCCAAATGATCGGGATATTCTATATGCATCTTGTTAAGGTCGGTTACCAGGTGTTCACCATATGAATGATTTTTATCTCTATGCAGTTTGCGAAATGCTTGATACGAGATGTGTATTTATGGGAAATGAAATCTTGTGGTCTATTATTACAATTTGATAAATATATAGGTTAAACCTATAACTCACAAACAATTTTTGTTGACGTTTTAAGCATGTTTATTCTCAGGTGATTGTTAAGAGCTTCCGTTATTGCATACTAAATTAAGGACAAGATTTGGAGTCCATGCTTGTATTATATTGTTTAAAAACTGCATTCGAAGGCATATATTGATGTGTAATATTATTGTAAACCATTATGTAATGGTCGTGTGAAAACGCTATATTCTAGATTATCATTATTTGATAATCGTCGTAATATTTAAAAAGTTATGGTTTGTTTTAAAATCGAATGCGGCCTTTGAAAAATGTCTCATATAGAGGTAAAAACTCGCAACGAAATCAATTAATATGGAACGTTTATAATCAATATGAACGGGACATCTGAGTTGGTATTCGAGCGTTGGTCTTAGAGAACCAGAAATTTGCATTAGTGTGTCTAACCGAATTTGTTAGGATGCATTAGTGAGTCTGGACTTCGACCGTGTTTTTTTAAAAACGATTGCTTAACATTTTTTTTGTCGAAAACTATATATTATTAATATGTAAATATTATGTGATATATTAATCTCTTAACATGTTTGATATTGTGTGATAGATGTCTACCTCTAATACAAATTCCATCGACTCACCTAATAATAATGAAGAGTCGAATATATATTGGGAAGATTCACAAATTCCCGAAGAGGAACCCGAAGAAGAAGAGGTTCCGGGGGAGGAAATATTAGAAACCACTGAAAAACAGATAAATAAAAGAAAATCCTCAACCAATAGACCAAAATTAATAATGGTCAATGGTGTTTCCACCGAGGAAGCAAAATATTGGGAAGATTACCAATTTTTCGATGAATCGGATCCCGATGAGGATTCCGATGATGTTATAGAAATTACCCCGACACAATTTGAAAAGGCAAAAGAAAATAATAAGGGAAAAGGCATAAAAATAGAAAAACCCGAGTCCAACCCCGATGACCTCTATGTTAACATGAAATGTCCCGATGGAAAATACCGTCAACACCCGTATTTCTTAAGTTTTAGCTATAACCCGGGAACATCTAAGCCACCGGGTCCTTCTAGACCATTTATGAAAAGAACGACTCGTATTAGGGGATCACCATATATCCCTAGAAAATTAGCGAAACAAACCAAGTCCGAAGAAGAAGAAACAAGTGAGTCGAAATAAAGAGTTGTAATCATACGGTGTAATATATGTAATATTAGTGTGCTTGTACTTTCATGTTGTATGTAAAAATTGCTTGTATTATTTGATAATTATCTTTTATGAATCTAATACTCGTCTGTATTACAGTATAAAAATACAATGGACGTTAAGGATAGACAACCAAAATTTTTAGAAGACCTACTGATGTCGAACGAGGTGTATATAAAATAGTTATTATTTTACTAGGAAAAACTATTAAATACGATACAATTTTACACAAGATATTTATTTATTTATAGAATGGATATACTTAAACCTTGCTACAACACTTATAGGCAGTGTACCTAATCGTACAGTAGTGTAGTTTTTAGTAAGTCCGGTTTGTTCCACAGGGAAATCTTTAAACAAAGATCAACGCTATATTAGTTTACTTTTATAAAAATACAAATATATATATAGGTAATATTATTATTATAAAGGGGGGTTTTTACCGTTTAATGACCGGTTTGTCGATTTTAAAACTTTATTCGTAGTTAAAACCTAATGTAAAATATAAAATAAATACAAGACTTTAAATTAAAGCGTAAAGTAAATAACAATAATGAAATTGCGAATAATAAAAATGCGATAAAATTAAATTGCGATAATTAAAAGTACGATAATTAAAAGTGCGATTAAATAACAATAAAAGTGCGATAATTAGAAGTGCAATTAAATATAAAATAAAGGAAATAAAATATGAAATAAAAGAATTATGCTTATTTAAACTTCCGTAATCATGATGTTTGACGTGTTGATTTTAGTTTTATGCCCTTGGGTTAATTGTCCTTTGTCCTGGATTATTCAATATGTCCGTCTGATTTTTTTTGTCCATAACAGTCCATCAGTCATAAATATAAATCGCAAGTGTCCTTGACAAATTATTATTATACCCGAAGTTAAATATTCCAACTAATTGGGGATTCGAATTGTAACAAGGTTTTAATACTTTGTTTAATGAATACACCAGGTTATCGACTGCGTGTAAACCAAGGTTTTACTACTTTGTTAACAATTACACCAATTACCCTTGAATGTAATTTCACCCCTGTTTTAATTATTCTAGTGGCTATTAATCCATTCCCGTGTCCGGTTAAATGAACGATTATTCGTACATATAAATACCCCCGCCCATCGTGTCCGATCGAGTTTATATGGTAATTTATAGGGACGCCCAATTGTAAATCTTTATATTAACATTAACAAACTTTCATTTAGTTAAACAAATATAAAGCCCATTAATAGCCCATAGTCTAATTTCCACAAGTGTCGTTCTTTTGTCCAAACCCCAATTATGGTACAAAGCCCAATTACCCAATTTCAGTAATTAGCCCAACATCATGATTACTTCGTTTTAAATAAGCATAATAATAACTTAGCTACGAGACATTAATGTAAAAAGGTTGAACATAACTTACAATGATTAAAAATAGCGTAGCGTTACACGGACAGAATTTCGACTTACACCCTTACAACATTCGCTAACATACCCTTATTATTAGAATTATAATTAAAATTAAAATTAAAATATAAATTATATATATATATTACTCGTATGAATGAGAAGGAAAAAAAGATCATATAATTTGATCAGAATTCGGTTGGCTTTATAGCCAAAGTTGAAAATTGGGGCTCCGCGACTCGCGGCAAAATGCCCTTAAAACTCCGCGAGTCGCGGAGATATATTTACAGCTCACACCCTTGGAGTTTCTTGCTGCCGACGGTTTTTAATATATATATATAATATATATATAATTAATATAATTAATTATATATTATATTATATTTATATACATAGTTAACTTGTAATTTTTAGTCCGTTGCGTCGAGCGTTAAGAGTTGACTCTGGTCCCGGTTCCGGATTTTCGAACGTCCTCGCGTACAATTTAATATCTTGTACTTTGCGTTTTGAATCTTGTACTCTTGTGATTTCGAGACTTTTCTTATTAATAATTGGAACCTTTTTGATTGTCTTTTGTTCTTTTGAGCTTTTTGGTCGTTTGCGTCTTCAAATCGTCGAATCTGTCTTCTGTCTTCACCTTTTATTATTTAAACGAATATCACTTGACACCCGATTTAGTTCAGGTGACCTAATGAATTCCAGGTGAATTCCTAGGATTTTACGTTCAATGGTAATGAACGCATTGAAAATGGGTTTTCAGAAAACAAATCGGTTTGTATTTTTGATCAAAATATTTTCTCGTTTAAGCTCGAGTTTAGATATCATCGAATTCCATGAGTTTGAATTCTCAATCTTTAAGGTCAATCTCTAGGATTGAGTAATATCAGTCTTAAAAGCTGATTTTTAATCTTTAAGGAGATTATCCTTTCTGGGGATCTGATTCATTAGTCTTATCCAGCTAATTTGCATGGTGCCCCCCCATTGTACGAGATAAATCCTTCTCATGGTTAGGATAAATCTGACCACTTGGCGACCCTGTTTAATGCTGAGGTCCGTGGATTTCCTGCTGATTTTAGTGATGACTTTTCTAGATTTTTCGTCAACCTACAGCTGGTCTGGACGACAACTTCATGACCTAAATCAAGAAGCGCGTTTCTTTTTCGGAAGACTTTACTTCCTTTTAATGATGGAATTGATTCATCGTGTAGATCCATCTCTTCTTTTCTTTCATTGGGTAAAACAGTTTAGTTTAGTCCAAAGCAAAAGTATTTTCAGTTATTTGTTACAAATATATGTGACATATGTTTAAAATAACTTGGTAAATTTTCCCACACTTGGCTTTTTATTTTTCTTTTTATCGTCCTCTATTCCATTTTAAATGAATTTTAACATTTTAGTTTGTTTCTCAATTTATGTCCTTTCCGAGGTAACAATAATTTTGGTGTTAAAACCTAGTTTTATCGTTCATAAATATGTATAAACATGATTTTGAATTCATTTAATTGAAAATTTTGAAAAATTTTACTAGAATTGGGTAGTCAGTATATAAGACTTGGGCTGTTCTTTTTTTATCAGAGAGCACTAGATTCTAATACAACTACTGCTTTACTAGTATTTTTAATGGTAACCAAGTGTTTAATATAAAAATTTTAAAATCCGAAAGAATTTAATCCCTTCCCACACTTAAGATCTTGCAATGCCCTCATTTGCAAGAAATCAGTAACAATTTAAATTATTGAGGGTGATTTGTGTGAAAATGATTAAATTTTTACCAAAGTTTCCAAATATATTGTCGTTTGTTTGCTGAATGATAAATGGTGCACATCATTTGTTCATTCCGTCTTGTTGTTATTTCACATATATTTTGCATCTTGTCGTCAAAATTAGTTGCTTTTGCTGAACTTAATGCCAGTCTTTGAAAATGCGTTGTTTTACCCTGTTGTGTACATAAGATAAACTGCAAACATATATACATATTTTTGAAGTTTGGTATATTACCCCACATTCAAAAATTATTAAAATCTAAGAATAAAAGTTAGATAATTATAAAAATGATTACAATATTAACAAAAATATTAAATGCATCAATAATTACAAATTACAAAATAAAAAAAAAATAATAATAATAAAACTAAGGATGATATTGGTACCAATAGGGGTTCCACGTATAACCATAAGTGCTATAGAATGCTTCGGCAGGGTCATACGTAGGATATGGTGGCTGCATCTCTATCGACCAAGGAGGGAAGACGGGTTTCGGTGTAGGAATATAGTTTCTACCTATATGTTGGCAATGCGCTATGATCTGGTTCTGATGAACTTGCCAATCTTCAAATGCTCTTTGTCTAGCATTTTCGTATTCCTGAGAAGCTATAAACCTATGCATTTCTTGCATCTCATTCCCCCCTCCTACATTACCTTGTTCCTGGTTTCTCTCTACCTGTGGATGTCTACCATTGTATCGTACTGCGGCGTTATTTCGCCGCTTCAAAACTTTCGCACCATGGTATACATTTAAACCTATAGTGTCGCGGGGTTCCGGCTCTTCTACTAATAATCCCCCCCGACTTATATCCACACCGAGATATTCACCAATCAAAGTAATAAAAATACCACCTCCTATTATGCTATGTGGACGCATCCCCCGAACCATAGCTGATAAATAATAACCCACACAATATGGTATACTTACAGCGCTGTGTGGGTCTCGAATACACATATGGTAAAACAAATCTTGTTCATTTACCTTTTCTTTGTTTTTACCCCTTTGTGTAATCGAATTAGCTAAAAACCTATGTATCACTCTTAATTCGGCTCTATCTATATCCAAATAAGAGTAGTTTCCCCCTTTGAAACGGTGATGGCTTGTCATTTGACTCCACACACCGTGTGTATCAAAATTCTCATCTATCTTTCTACCGTTTAGTATCAATCCTCTACAATCGACAGACGCTAACTCCTCAGGCGTATATATACGTAAAGCCTGAGCCATGTCCAGTAAAGACATGTGGCGCATCGAACCGCCTAACAAAAATCTAATAAAAGAACGATCGGTTAAACTAGCTACCCGATCATTCAACTCTATACTACATAACAACTCTTCACACCATACTTTATATACAGGTCTGCGTATGGTGAATAAACATATCCAGTCATTAAAAGAAGAATTACCATACCTCTGTACAAGTAATTCCCTAATTGGCCCGGCCAATTCTACAGCTTCTAAGGGTCCCCATTCTATGACCCTCGGTACCTCAACAACCTTAGAGTGAAGAGTATACAAACCCCGTTGATATTTTGGATAATCTATCCAAAGTCTGTCAAATCTCAGGTTCGGGTGCAACTGTTCCAAGTGCATATCTGAAAAGGTCATGACTGGATGAGGTACATCCTGCTTGTAGTAGTTATCTACCTCCTGTTGTTCCAAGTTCTCAGCAGAAGCATGGCGGGCTTGGGATGAAGATTCACCCCTTTCATTCTGCAAAACACATCAAACACAAATTTTGTGCATCCAAATATGCATTAGTGTCAGCAAAATCATCAATCAAAATAATTACAATGACATTATCAATTTATATCAAACTTAAGCTCATTTTCACATTTTTATCAAATCTACACTTTTTCAAATAATCATATATGAAAATTTTCGCCAAGTTCATAAGCATTCAACTCAAATAACATGTCAAAATAATCATTACTAGCAAATAAACAAGTCTCAAATGGCATTATCTTTCAAAAATCAAGTTCATGAATTTTGGACTTGAAAAAGTCCACTTTAATTCTCAAAATCATGTTTAGGCTCAAAGTTTGGATCATTTAACTACCTAGACATGTTACACTACTCAATTTAGCAACAATTCATGACAAAAATCGGCCATAACCTGTTTATATCAAAAAGCCCCAAATTGCTCAAGAACACAAACCCTAGATTATTCAAAATTTGAAGTTTAAGGCTTCTAATCATGTTAAACAGCATCAATCTAGGTTATACAAGCATAATACATAAACAATTTAAGTCTAATTACACTAAAAAGCATCAAAATCAAATTGGGGAAAAAATAGCTCAAGAACACTAAAATTCGAATTAAATGGTGTTTAGGTGTAGAAATTTACCGTTTTTCTTGAGTAATTCTTAGATATCATCCTTCTCAACATGATTTTAGCAAAAAATTTGGTGATTAACGGTTAAAAATTGAGATTTTTGGGGGTGATTTTCGGGTTTTTCGGGGTCTTTTTTCGCAGTATTTGGGTGTTTATGTGTGTGGGTGAGTGAACTGATCGTTCAGCTATTTTTATTTTTTTTCTGGGTTTTGATCCTCCGCGAGTCGCGGAGGTTTTGCACTTCAAACTCCGCGAGTCGCGGAGTTTACCCTTTTTTTTTTTTTTTTTTTTTATAATCTTTAACTTATAAAACAATTAAGAAATTAATTTTAAAATTTTGTTTCCCTTGTTATTTAGGACGAGGTCGTTTCGGATCGATGTCCTAGTCCGTCCTTCGACAAAATTTTAAAATTTGTCTTTTTGTAGCGATTGTTTTAAAAGCTAAGATTTTTGGTTTTTTTTTTTCAATGTTTTTGGCATACTTTAAATCAATAAGATTAAAAATAATGATAATAAAAGTTCTCGTCCCTCCCTCGGGTAAAGCAATTTCGGTTCAAAGACCTAGTCTTCAACTTACGACGAATTTTAAAAATCATATTCTTAACTTAATGAGATAAAGTAAATTTTTGTTTTTAAACTCACACAACATAAATATAAAATTCAAAATTAATATTAAAAATTAAAAATTCACACCAAACTTAAAATTTGAAATTAAAATTTCATATTTTAAAAATTAAAAATTCACACCAAACTTAATTTAAAAATTCATATTATAAATTCACACCAAACTTATATTAATTTTTCAAATATTTACAATTTTAAAAATATTGTTTTTACAAAGTTTACAATATTAATTTAAGATTTAAATATTAATTTTAAATATGGTAAAAATAAAATTAAAAATCTTTTTGTCTTTTTATCCCACTTTAATCAATCAAATATTATCAAAAATATGCGTCCCTCTTTTCGGTAAAGTAATTTCGGTTCCAAGACCTAATTTAACTCATGACGAATTTTTGAAATATTTTGGGTTGATTGATTAAAGATATTTATACCTTAAGAATAAACGTTAAATTTCGCAGTGATGTAATAAATTTTTGAAGGATATCAATAATTTCGGTCGCCAAACCTAATTTTATTTAATACCAATTTAATACTTTTTAGCGAACAAATTAGCGTTTATTATCAAAAGGTTAAAAATAAATAAAAATAAAAACTGTACATACATACCTGTGAAATAGATTTCTTAGTTATATGATCTATTATATTCATAAGATAGTCGGTTTAATTGGTTTTCCATGGCTGCATAGGCGTAACCTCGAGCATTCATTGTCTTTTCTTCTAAACATATGAACGGTCCGTCTCTGCATAAAGTAACAAATTCGGTATTTGAATAGGTTTGATTATTTGAACATTTACCTCCATGTGACCATTTTCCGCATTTGTGACATCGTTCTAGGTGTCGTGCTCTTCTTTTCGCTGCGGATTTTGATTTTCCTTTACCAAATTGTAACTTATTATCTTCGCATCTGGATCCTTTTCTAACTCCGTCCATTCTTTCTCTGATTACTGATACTAATTCGCTCGGTAATATATCATTATTTCTTTTAGTGATCAAAGCATGTAGCATTAGACCATGGTTTAGTTCACAGGCAGTCTTCATTTCGTAAAAACCTAAAAAAAATAAAAATTCAGAATGGGGGGAGAAGACTAGTTCTTTAGGGTCTGCTAGGGAAAGACCATACGTGTTCCATTTTCGAGAACTACACGAAAACAGACAATCTAACAGAAATACATATTATCCTTTAAAGACTTGATTCTCCCCACACTTAGTTAGCTGTGGTGTCGAAATTGTGATTAACTTCGTTGTCGACTTCCATCGGACCATGTATGTAATGTTTAACTCTGTGACCATTAACTTTAAATTCAATCCCATTTGAATTTATTAATTCTATCGTTCCGTATGGGAAAACTCTTTTGACTATGAATGGTCCAGACCATCTTGATTTCAATTTTCCAGGAAATAGCTTGAATCGTGAATTGAAAAGAAGAACTCTGTCTCCTTCTTTAAATTCTTTTGAACTTCTGATTCTTTTATCATGCCATTTCTTCGTTCTTTCTTTATAGATTAACGAATTTTCGTATGCTTCATGTCTTAATTCTTCTAATTCGTTTAGTTGACTTAATCGTAGACGTCCGGCTTCATGTAAATCAAGATTACATGTCTTCAAAGCCCAAAATGCTTTGTGTTCAATTTCTACTGGAAGATGACATGCTTTTCCATAAACAAGTCTAAAAGGTGTGGTTCCAATTGGAGTTTTGTAGGCTGTTCTAAAAGCCCAGAGTGTATCCTCCAATTTAATGGACCATTCCTTCGGATTTGATCCTACGGTTTTCTCTAGAATACGTTTTAAGGCTCGGTTGGTATTTTCAACTTGTCCACTTGTTTGTGGATGATATGCGGTGGAGATTTTATGAGTTACTCCATATCTTTTAAGAACTTTCTCAAGTTGATTATTACAGAAATGAGTACCCCGATCACTTATTAAAGCTTTCGGTGTTCCAAACCTTGCAAAAAGACGTTTTAAAAAGTTGACTACAACTCGTGCATCGTTAGTTGGGAGAGCTTGTGCTTCCGCCCATTTAGATACATAATCAATGGCTACGAGTATATATAGATTATTATGAGATTTTGGAAATGGACCCATAAAGTCAATACCCCAAATGTCAAATACTTCACATACTTGGATGACATTTTGTGGCATTTCATCACGTTGACTTATTTTTCCGGCCCTTTGACATGCATCACAGGATTTGCAAAGAAGGTGTGCGTCTTTGTAAATTGTAGGCCAATAGAATCCAGCTTCATAAACTTTTCTTGCTGTTAGTTGAGGCCCATAATGCCCTCCTGTTGGTCCTGTGTGACAATGGTTTAAAATTTTACTAGCTTCATCTCCAAATACACATCGGCGTATTATTCCATCGGGACAACTTTTAAACAGATGTGGATCTTCCCAGAAATAGTGTTTTATATCACTGAAGAATTTCTTTCGTCTTTGGTACGATAATCCTTTTTCAAGGAATCCACAAACTAAGTAGTTTGCATAGTCTGCAAACCATGGGATTTCTTTATAATCTATCTTCAATAGATATTCATCAGGAAAGTTGTCTTGTATGGCCGATTCATTTAGAACTTCTAACTCAGGATTTTCAAGACGAGAAAGATGATCAGCGGCGAGATTTTCTGCTCCTCTTTTATCTCGGATTTCAATATCAAACTCTTGTAAGAGTAAAATCCAACGGATTAATCTTGGTTTAGCATCTTGTTTTGAAAATAGGTATCTAAGAGCAGAATGGTCGGTATAGACCACCGTTTTTGCTAGAACGAGATATGATCGAAATTTGTCAAAAGCAAAGACAATAGCAAGGAGTTCTTTTTCAGTAGTTGTATAGTTCGTTTGTGCTCCTTGTAACGTCTTACTAGCATAATATATAGGTTGAAATCGTTTTTCAATCCTTTGTCCTAAAACGGCTCCCATTGCAAAATCACTTGCATCGCACATTAGTTCAAATGGTAGATTCCAATTTGGTGTTATCATGATCGGTGCATTAGTGAGTTTTTCTTTAAGAATATTAAAAGATTTGATACATTCATCTGAAAAGATGAATGGCGCATCCTTTTCTAGGAGTTTATTCATAGGAGTGGCAATTTTAGAAAAATCTTTTATGAAACGTCGGTAAAAACCGGCATGCCCTAGAAAACTCCTAACTCCTCTAACATTTGTGGGATGTGGAAGTTTAGCAATTACATCTACTTTAGCTCTATCCACTTCGATTCCTTCTTTTGAAATTTTATGTCCAAGAACGATGCCTTCTTTAACCATGAAATGGCATTTCTTCCAATTAAGTACTAGATTTGATTTTTCGTATCTAATTAGCATTCGTTCCAGATTAACTAGACATGATTTAAATGTATCACCGAAGACTGAAAAGTCATCCATGAATACTTCCATGCATTCTTCTATCATGTCGTGAAAAATCGCCATCATACACCTTTGAAAGGTTGCAGGGGCGTTACAAAGTCCAAATGGCATGCGTTTGTAAGCAAAAGTACCATAAGGGCACGTAAATGTGGTTTTCTCTTGATCTTCGGGTGCTATTGGAATTTGAAAATATCCGGAAAATCCATCTAGAAAACAATAGTAACTATTTCCGGCTAATCTTTCCAACATTTGATCAATGAAAGGTAAGGGAAAGTGATCTTTTCTGGTGGCGTCATTTAATTTTCTATAATCAATACATACACGCCATCCTGTTACAGTCCTAGTAGGAATAAGCTCATTTTTCTCATTTGTGATGACAGTCATGCCACCCTTCTTAGGTACGCATTGAACTGGGCTTACCCATGGACTATCAGAAATTGGATATATCAAACCTGCATCTAGCAGTTTAATAATCTCTTTCTTAACTACATCTTGCATATTAGGATTTAGTCTTCGTTGGCGTTGCACATACGTTTTATGACCTTCTTCCATAAGGATTTTATGTGTGCAATACGAAGGACTTATTCCTTTAATATCATGAATCTTCCATGCAATGGCTGGTTTATGAGCTTTCAACACAGAAATGAGTTGTGATTTCTCATTTTCAGTAAGAGAAGACGATATTATTACAGGTAATTCAGATTCACCATGTAAATAAGCGTATTCCAAATGGTTTGGAAGTGGTTTTAACTCTAATTTCGGAGGTTCTTCTATCGATGATTTATATCGGTATCTGTCTTCTTCTTTTAGCATTTGAATTTCTTCTGTTGTTGGTTCATATCCATTAGCTATAAGTGTAGCTAACATTTCAGCTTCATCAATTGGTTCATTACCTTCTCCTAAAGAACATTCTCCTGTTCCTTGTAATTCTGGAAATTCTTCTAATAATTCTGCATGTGCATCTATAGTTTGAATATAATAACATGTATCATCTGCAGATTGTGGTTGTTGCATTGCTCTATCAACTGAAAAGGTAACACTCTCATCCTCTATACTTAGGGTCAGTTTCTTACCGAACACGTCTATCATTGCTTTAGCCGTGTTTAAGAATGGTCTTCCTAATATGAGAGGAACTTGAGAATCTTCTTCCATGTCCAAAACAACAAAATCTACTGGAAATACTAAAGTACCAACTTTAACTAGCATGTTCTCCATTATCCCTCTAGGATATTTTATTGATCTATCGGCTAGTTGTATGCTTATTCTGGTTGGTTTCAATTCTCCAAGGTCTAGTTTAGCGTATAGTGAATACGGCATTAGATTTATACTAGCACCTAAGTCTGCCAATGCTTCTATTGAACTAAGACTACCCAGAAAACATGGAATTGTGAAACTTCCTGGATCAGATAGTTTTTCTGGTATCTTATTCAACAGCACTGCTGAACAATTAGCATTCATAGTAACAGCCGAGAGTTCTTCCATTTTCTTTCTATTCGTGATTAGATCTTTCAAGAATTTAGCATACCTTGGCATTCCTGAAATCACGTCAATGAAAGGAAGATTTACATTTATCTGTTTAAACATATCCAAGAATTTGGATTGCTCGGCTTCAAGTTTTTCTTTCTTCTTTTTACTCGGATAAGGAAGTGGTGGTTGATATGGTTTAACATAAGGTTTATCCTTAACTGTGTTATCTTTATTAACCTTTTCAACTACCGGTTCTTTTTCTTTCTCTTGATCAGGTTGTGGTTCTTGTGGAGTAGGAATAGTTTCATCAGAAGTTACAGGTATTTCAGGTGGTTTAAGTGTTGTACCACTTCTTGTGGTAATAGCTTTAGCTGTTTCATTCCGGGGTTAGCATTTGTATCACTAGGTAAACTTCCCGGTTTTCTTTCACCTATTAACCTTGCTAGGTTACTTACTTCTTGTTCCAGATTTTGAATAGAAGCTTGTTGATTTCTAAATGCTTGAGCATTTTGTTCATTGGTTTGTTTTTGAGATGTGAAAAACTGCGTTTGAGTTTCAACTAGCTTCGTCATCATATCTTCTAAATTCGGCTTTTTATCATCGGTTTGTTGTGGTGGTTTGTTCTGAAAATTCGGTCTTTGCTGATTGTAAGTATTATTGGATACTTGTTGATTGCTAGGACCTTGTTGGTTGTTGTATGGAATATTTCGGTTATAATTCTGGTTTTGATTGTAAATCGGTCTTGGCGGTTGATAATTATTCTGATAATTATTTCCAGGCCTTTGGTTTATGTATGAAATATTCTCTCTTTGTTCCATTGTTAATTCAATACTGAGACAATCTTTTGTCAAATGTGGTCCTCCACACTGCTCACAACTAATTCGTATTGAGTGAATATCCTTAGTCATCTTTTCCATTCGTCTCTCGAAAGCATCTATCTTTGCCGAAATGGAATCTAAGTCATGGCTAGAATCGGCTCTAGCTGCTTTAGATGATCTAATGATATCTTTTTCTTGGTGCCACTCATGTGAGTGGGAAGCAGTGTTGTCAATAATTTTGTAAGCATCAGTTTCGGTTTTCTTCATAATAGAACCACCAGCTGCTATATCTATGTCTTTTCTTGTAGTGATGTCGCATCCTCGGTAGAATATTTGTACTATTTGACAGGTGTCTAAACCATGTTGCGGACATCCTCTTAACAACTTTCCATATCTTGTCCACGCCTCATATAGAGTTTCATTTGGCTTCTGTGTGAACGTAACAATTTCTGCTTGAAGTCTTACGGCTTTAGATGCAGGAAAAAATTGTTTAAGAAATTTGTCAATTAAAACGTCCCATGTATCAATCGCTCCTTCAGGTAACGATTCCAACCAATCTTTGGCTTCTCCCTTTAAAGTCGAGGGAAATAACATGAGATATATCTGTTCATCCTCCACTTCTCGTATTTTAAATAGTGTGCAGATCCTATTAAAGGTACGTAGATGTTCATTTGGATCTTCCTTCGGCGCACCACTAAATTGGCATTGATTAGTCACCATGTGTAGAATTTGTCCTTTGATTTCATAATCTGGCGCATTAATGTCTGGATGAGTAATTGCGTGACCTTGGCCAGTGCGTTTAGCTCTCATTCGGTCTTCCATACTTAAAGGTTCCAGATTCTCCATAATTGAATTTGTTGAATCGGTATCACTGAATGATTCTGATTTAATAGTTCGTTCCTCAACAATCTCTGTTTGAATGATTGGTGGTTCCGGAGGAAAGTTTAATGGTTCAGGATCTACGAACCGTTCCTGAATATTTTCTGGATTCTCAATTGTGAGGTTGGGTTCAAAAAATGGATTATCGGAAATTTGAACTGAAGTACTTGGTCGACTGGATGACGATTCTAAAGAAAAATCAACGGCGGTTATATTTGTTAAACGATGTCTTGATCGAGTTACAGGTGGTGAACGTACAAAAGGTGATGAACGTCTTGCTCGGTGCATTCACTGAATATCCTATTAGTTTTTAAAAAGGAAAGAAAAATTATAATAAGTTATCCAATCAATAGACTTTTCTGATTTTGCCCACGTTTCGAATAGCCAAAAGATGCAGCAGAGGGGCAGGATTCGTTTGGTCTCAATATAATTGAGGACTGTTTGGCTCCAATAACCCGGTCCACGTACAAATCCAACTATTACTACGAACCAGAAAATTTTGATGTCTATCAATTTAACCACTTAAAATAAATTTTTCGTAATTTTAAGAATTTTAGATAAGAAGTAGAAAAAATTCTAAGTCCTAAAAACTAGAATAGCGAGAAATAAGAGAGAAAAAGAGTTCGTCGAAAAAGGTCGAAAAAGAAAAATGGTTGAAAAAAATAAAAGGTGACGGAAAAATAAAAGAAACTTATAAAAACTTAAAAATACTTAACTAACCTAACCTTATTACTACAACTAACTTAAAATTATAATCGCAAATTGAAATTATTAATTGGAATGATAATTGATACATAGTAAAAGGTCTAAAAATATTAAAGCTTACAAGAAAAACTAAATCCCAAATGGAAATAACTTAAAAAGAAACTAAAACTTAAAAAGGCGTCGCAAAATTCTAAAGCACCTAAATCTTAGTCTAAAGAAAAAGCACTTAAGGAATTCTACGGCAAAGCCTAAAAATCTAGGAGTAAAAATAACTATAGCAAAAACTAAGTTTAAAATTAAATATGAGCTAAAAAATACAAATATTACGCTACAACGATTAAAAAGGTACAAAATATAAAAATATACAAAAAGTTGTAAAAAGTACAATTTTTATAAAAATATTATTTTTATATTATTTATTTTATTAAACTATTAATTTTACAATTTTAATAAAACTAATTTAACTAAAATATATATAAATAAAAAGTAAAAGTAAAATTAAAACTAATAATAATAATAATAATAATTAGGTTTAATTAATAATTAATATTAATAATATCCCGTAATTAATGCTTGATTAGGGTTTTTGTCCGTGTGTCAGAAGGTCTCCGCGAGTCGCGGCAAATAAAGAAGAAAACCCCGCGAGTCGCGGGGTTCAGGAATTCAGTTGACAGCTTTGTGTTTTTACGCGTTTTTCTTTATTTTATTTTTTTTTTTTATGTTTTATGTTTTTAATTTAAATAAACGATTTTAAAATAAAACTTATATTTTTATAAACTAAAATAGAAATAAAGAAACTTATAAAACTTAAATATTTACAAAATCTTAAAAATACATATATTTTTGTTTTTCTTTTTATATTTTTGAATATTTAAAACGTATTTTTACAAAAACGACTTTTAATAAAAGTAACTAAAAATCTTTTTTTTTTCTTTTTATATTAGCGTTGCGCTTCCGGCTTTTAAGATAGTTCCCCGGCAGCGGCGCCAAAAATACTTGATGTCGAACGAGGTGTATATAAAATAGTTATTATTTTACTAGGAAAAACTATTAAATACGATACAATTTTACACAAGATATTTATTTATTTATAGAATGGATATACTTAAACCTTGCTACAACACTTATAGGCAGTGTACCTAATCGTACAGTAGTGTAGTTTTTAGTAAGTCCGGTTCGTTCCACAGGGAAATCTTTAAACAAAGCTCAACGATATATTAGTTTACTTTTATAAAAATACAAATATATATATAGGTAATATTATTATTATAAAGGGGGGTTTTTACCGTTTAATGACCGGTTTGTCGATTTTAAAACTTTATTCGTAGTTAAAACCTAATGTAAAATATAAAATAAATACAAGACTTTAAATTAAAGCGTAAAGTAAATAACGATAATGAAATTGCGAATAATAAAAATGCGATAAAATTAAATTGCGATAATTAAAAGTACGATAATTAAAAGTGCGATTAAATAACAATAAAAGTGCGATAATTAGAAGTGCAATTAAATATAAAATAAAGGAAATAAAATATGAAATAAAAGAATTATGCTTATTTAAACTTCCGTAATCATGATGTTTGACGTGTTGATTTTAGTTTTATGCCCTTGGGTTAATTGTCCTTTGTCCTGGATTATTCAATATGTCCGTCTGATTTTTTTGTCCATAACAGTCCATCAGTCATAAATATAAATCGCAAGTGTCCTTGACAAATTATTATTATACCCGAAGTTAAATATTCCAACTAATTGGGGATTCGAATTGTAACAAGGTTTTAATACTTTGTTTAATGAATACACCAGGTTATCGACTGCGTGTAAACCAAGGTTTTACTACTTTGTTAACAATTACACCAATTACCCTTGAATGTAATTTCACCCCTGTTTTAATTATTCTAGTGGCTATTAATCCATTCCCGTGTCCGGTTAAATGAACGATTATTCGTACATATAAATACCCCGCCCATCGTGTCCGATCGAGTTTATATGGTAATTTATAGGGACGCCCAATTGTAAATCTTTATATTAACATTAACAAACTTTCATTTAGTTAAACAAATATAAAGCCCATTAATAGCCCATAGTCTAATTTCCACAAGTGTCGTTCTTTTGTCCAAACCCCAATTATGGTACAAAGCCCAATTACCCAATTTCAGTAATTAGCCCAACATCATGATTACTTCGTTTTAAATAAGCATAATAATAACTTAGCTACGAGACATTAATGTAAAAAGGTTGAACATAACTTACAATGATTAAAAATAGCGTAGCGTTACACGGACAGAATTTCGACTTACACCCTTACAACATTCGCTAACATACCCTTATTATTAGAATTATAATTAAAATTAAAATTAAAATATAAATTATATATATATATTACTCGTATGAATGAGAAGGAAAAAAAGATCATATAATTTGATCAGAATTCGGTTGGCTTTATAGCCAAAGTTGAAAATTGGGGCTCCGCGACTCGCGGCAAAATGCCCTTAAAACTCCGCGAGTCGCGGAGATATATTTACAGCTCACACCCTTGGAGTTTCTTGCTGCCGACGGTTTTTAATATATATATATAATATATATATAATTAATATAATTAATTATATATTATATTATATTTATATACATAGTTAACTTGTAATTTTTAGTCCGTTGCGTCGAGCGTTAAGAGTTGACTCTGGTCCCGGTTCCGGATTTTCGAACGTCCTTGCGTACAATTTAATATCTTGTACTTTGCGTTTTGAATCTTGTACTCTTGTGATTTCGAGACTTTTCTTATTAATAATTGGAACCTTTTTGATTGTCTTTTGTTCTTTTGAGCTTTTTGGTCGTTTGCGTCTTCAAATCGTCGAATCTGTCTTCTGTCTTCACCTTTTATTATTTAAACGAATATCACTTGTAAATAGAACAATTGCAACTAAAAGCTTGTCTTTCTTGAGGAATAATGCTATGAAATATATGTTCGTTTTTAGCATTATCACCTACCCGGGGACATAATTGATGAAATCTTGTCTAAAGTCGGTCAGAATTCGTCGGCACAATTATTTACGGAAAAATTAGTTTGTAGAACATTTGAAGAACATTCCAGGCATGCCTTAGTTTATAAAAGGCTTTCTTTTGAAAGATTGGGCATATCACATTGGGGAGACCGTAAGTTACGCCGTGTTTTCTTTAAAGCGTTAAATGCGGGGAACCCAAATGCAATTTTACGCTACAGGTTAAGAACATATTTTAACTCAACATATCCCAACATAGGACTTCGTGAGTTAGAAAGAGCCTCTAACATGCAACATAAAGAAGCATGTTATGCTTACGGGTTAGTGATGTTCGCTTCTCACCAAAGTGAGAAAAAGAACATCGGATTACAACTTTTAAATAAAACCTTCCCACAAGTGACGGATTCAGTAGTTGGGGTGAGAAACAAGGTTTTTAGATTATTACGGGGCAGTTGGGCATTACGAAACCCTCGTCCCTTTGACGACGTTACAACATGCTGTCTTGTCAACGGCCACAACGGTTATGTTCCACAAGACCAAGGATGGGAAGTAGTCTTAGTAAAACCAGAATGCATGACTTGTTTCTGGACTTATGAATTACATTTATAATCAATATGAACGGGACATCTCAAAAATATTGCCCGATTTGGTGGGGAATGTAGTGACTTCAAATATGTGTTTTAAAGCCATTAATTATAATCAAAATGAAACTAAACTCTCATATATTCACATTCAATATGAAATTTAGAAACAAAAATAAAAATAAAGTTATGAATCTAGAGAAATAAAAAAGTGGCTAACAATACTCAAACAATAAAACCAAGACGTTATAAAAACAGCAACGGTTTGTAGCTAGTGGTGAGATAGTAGCCCCTAAATAATTCTCAATGTACCTAAATACAATATTTAATAAAAACAAGTATCATAGTGGTATTTAAGCAGGCACAACAATTCATATGTGAAGGTATTACTTATCGTAATATCTAATAGTGCAAAATTCACATTTAAAAATAATAAAATGTCATTTTTGGCATCTAAACTGCTTCGAACGTGGGAAAGGCTTATGGAAGTCTTGCTCGTAGCGCCTTTTTCTAGTAATCTTGAGAATATGGGTCTAATCTGCAACTGAAAATTTTTCATAAAATTCTCCACAAAATTTTGCCCAATTTTGTGGAGAATGTAGTGATTTCAAATATGTGTTCTGCGGCCATTAATTATCATCAAAACGAAACTAAACTCTCATATATTCGAATTCAATATGAAATTTATAAACAAAAATAAAAATAAAGTTATGAATCAAGAGAAATAAAAAAGTGGCTAACAATACTCGAACAATAAAAATAAGACGTTATAAAAGTAGCAACGTTTTATAGCTAGTGGGGAGATAGTAGCCCCAAAATGATTCTCGATGTACCCAAATACAATATTAAATAAAAACAAGTATCATAGTGGTATTTAAACAGGCACAACAATTCACATGTGAAGGTATTACTTATCGTAAGATCTAAAAGTGCAAAATTCACCTTAAAAATAGTAAAATGTCATTTTCGGCATCTAAACTCTTCGTACGGGGGAAAACCTTAAGGAAGTCTTGCTCGTATCGCCGTTTTCTATTAATCTTAAGAATATTGGCCTAATCTGCAATTGGAAATTTTTCGAAAAATTCTCCACAAAATTTTACCCGATTTTGTGGAGAATGTAGTGACTTCAAATATGTGTTTTGTGGCCATTAATTTTCATTAAAACGAAACTACACTCTCAAATATTCGTATTCAATACGAAATTTTGAAACAAAAACAAAATTAAGGTTATGAATTTAGAGAAATAAAAAAGCGGCTAAAAATACTCAAACAATAAAACCAAGACGTTATAAAAGCAGCGACATTTTGTAGCTAGTAGTGAGATAGTAGTCCCAAAATGATTCTCGATGTACCTAAAAACAATATTAAATAAAAACAAGTATCATAGTGGTATTTAAACAGGCACAACATGTGAAGGTATTACTTATCGTAAGATCTAAAACTGCAAAATTCGTAGTGCCGTTTTCTATTAATCTTGAGAATATTTGCCTAATCTGCAATTGGAAATTTTTCAAAAAATTCTATACAAAATTTTACCCGATTTTATGGAGAATGTAGTGACTTCAAATATGTGTTTTGCGGTCATTAATTTTCATCAAAATGAAACTACACTCTTGAAAGGACCCGTCCTAATCCATCCGGACAAAGTCCATATCGATTACAAACAATTCACAATAGTTGGTTACATCGCGAGGTACTTGACCTCTATATGATACATTTTACAAACATTGCATTCGTTTTTAAAAGACAAACTTGCTTTATATCAAAAACTGATGACATGCAAATCATTTCATAATATATTCAACTAAAATTGACTAAATAATAATCTTGATAAACCCGACGACTCGAATGCAACGTCTTTTGAAATAGGTCATGAATGACTCCAAGTAATATCTTTTAAATGAGCAATTGCACAGCGGAAGATTTCTTTCATACCTGAGAATAAACATGCTTTAAAGTGTCAACCAAAAGGTTGGTGAGTTCATTAGTTTAACATAAATAATCATTTCCATCAATTTAATAGACCACAAGAATTTCATTTCCAGTTCTCATAAATACGTCCCATGCATAGAGACTAAAATCATTCATATGGATTGAACACCTGGTAACCGACATTCACAATATATATAAGAATATCCACATCATTCCGGGATCCTCCTTCGGACATGATATAAATTTCGAAGTACTAAAGCATCTGATACTTTGGATGGGGCTTGTTGGGCCCGATAGATCTATCTTTAGAGTTCGCGTCAATTAGGGTGTCTATTCCCTAATTCTTAGATTACCAAACTTAATAAAAAGGGGCATATTTGATTTCGATCATTCAACCATATAATGTAGTTTCGATTACTTGTGTCTATTTCGTAAAACATTTATAAAAATTGCGCATGTATTCTCAGCCCAAAAATATAAAGGGTAAAAAGGCAAATGAAACTCACACATATAAATTTTGTAAAACAATTAATAAAGCATTTGCATGTATTCTCAGCCCAAAAATGTAAAGAGTAAAAAGGGCAAATGAAACTCACGCATATTAATATTGTAAAATAGTTATTAAAACATTGCATGTATTCTCAGCCCAAAAATATATATAAAAAGGGAATAATGAAACTCACACATATAAATATTGCAAAACAGTTATTAAAACATTGCATGTATTCTCAGCCCAAAAATGTAATAAGTAAAAAGGGAAAATGAAACTCACCATACTGTATTTTGTAGTAAAAATACATATGACTATATTGAACAACTGAACAATGCAGGGTTGGCCTCGGATTTACGAACCTATATCATTCATATATTTATTAAAGCATATACTTGTAATCGAATAAGTTTGTATATATAACTTATTAATTACATCATTTTTATATTAATAATTAATAATAATAGTTATAGTAATACTAAAATAATATTAATAGTGGTGAAAATAATTATAATACTTAATATTATTAATAAGATAATAATTTTATTAATTCTATGAATAATAATAATGATATTAATGATGATAATAAATGTAAAAATATTAATTTTATTACTAATGATAATTACGATAATGATTTTAGTAAATACATAGTAATATTGATAACAATTATAATGATAGTTTTAGTGATGTCAAAATAATACTTTTAGAAAAAAAATGATACTGATAATAATAGTAATCTTTAATAATAGTAATACTAATAATTGTAAATATAATAATGATAACATTTATAATAATACATATACATATCTTAATAATAATAACTTTAATATTTATATAATGATACTAATACTAATGTTTATGAAGATAATAATAAATTTTTATTATAATCATGATAATAATAATAATGATAATAATAATAACCATAATCGTAGTAATGATAATAATAATACTAAAATGATAATTTAATAGTGATAACATTAATAATACTTATAACTATGATAATAATAATAATTTTTATAATCCTTATAATAACAATAATAATAATATCGACAATAATAATAATCACGATAATAACAATAATAATAATAATAATAATCAAAATACTAATAATCATAATAATAATAATAATATTAAAAAATAAAAGTAGAAATGTATACCCTTCAAAAGCCTTTCCTAAAAAGATTTTCCCGAGACCGGGCTCGAACTCGAGACCTCTCGCATAACAAACACACCCCTAAACCATTGAGCTGCTGGTTACTTTCTAATTACAACTCGCGTGTTTAAATATATACTATGTTCGAAACCGTGTAATACATTCATCATCATCATTCGTATATATCAGGCATCACTTTCAAGTCAATCCTTGCCATCGTTCAGTATAAGCAAACATAAAAAGAAGCTGGATCACAGCCCAACCGAAAAAGGAACTCGGCAGCCCAACTAAACTTTCACGGCCCAACAGAAATCTAAATTGGCCATCGCCCCAACAATAGGCCCGATAACACATGGATAGGGTTGAAATATATATATAAAAAAAACGGTGGCAGTTCCCTGTACGTATCATCACTTCAGTACTTATCCTCTTCATTTTACTGTACACATCATCTTCTTTTATCCTTCCTTATACGCATAACTTCATCATTATTTATTTTGTATATACTCAAACAGAAGAAAAAAAAACGCGGCTGTAGCAACAACAATATACAATTGGGTCTTATGATTGTGCACACAGAAAAGAAAACAGAAGGATTAGAAGCTGGGACATCTTTGTTCGAGACATAATAAAACAGGAAGAAGTTTTCAGTGATCAAAAGGGTGTGGCTTATTTTCGGTTTAAACATAGATAAAGAAAACGTAGCAACAATAAACAGGTTGATGTATACAAATAAGTTTTACAGCAGTGATAGCAGAGGTGGTTGGTGTTTCGTGGTGATTATTTGGGTGGTGTTTGGACCGAAAATAGACGTCACAGCAGCTGCAGTTAAATGGGTCCAATAGTTGATTCAATTTACTTGTAACAGGAAATATAAACGTGACTATGGTGGTGACGATTGTGAAAGTGATGGTGATAGTGGTTGTGGGTTTGATGGTAGCGATGACGGAATAGTAGCAGCAATCTTGATTGTTTTGGTGTGATTCGAACGAGAAGGAATATGCAGGTGGGTGATGGTGGTTTTAAGGGTGGCCGGATGTGGTGTAGTGAGGGTGGTGGTCATACGGTGGTGGTGTATGGCTGTCAATAGTAACAGCAAGATGGCGGTGATGATGTTGAGTGGCAGGAAGAAAAACAAAACACGGTTGTGGTTCCCTTATACTATATCGTGTATATATATATATATATATATATATATATATATATATATAGATGTCTTAATAGATATTTATATATAATATATAATATACCTAATATAATAAACATCATATAATATAATATAGAAACAAACATATGGAATCACAAGACTACAGTATAGCAACCGAGATTTTTAGCTGGATTCTACCGACAGTTTATTAGGGTATTATATCGCACTCCGTTGTTAATCGTGGCGGATAAAAAGTTCTCAGAAAAATCTCAAACTTTTAAATTAAATGTCTTTATTTATTTAGATCATTATGGTATAAAATTTAGTCATTAATTTAATAAATAAAAAGTACATCAACTGTCCCTCTCATTTATGAGTAAAATATAAAAAGTGTTAAAATTAAATAATTAGATCCTAAATATACTTTTAATAAAACTATAACTTATATAACTCATTTTCGGATCATCGTTTATTTTAAAATCATATAAGTTTGAATTAGACTTACTTAATATCAATCGAGACATCAAACGAGTATTACAATCATTAAATATTTATTTTCAACATACTTTATTTATATATATAGATATATTTTAAATAATAATTATATTAATACCCTATTTTTATTTTATTAATTTTTATTAACAACAACATATAATACATCAAATTATATTTCGAATTATTATTTATATATACATACACACATATTTATTTACAATTAATTGTTCGTGAATCGTCGAGAGCAGTCGAAAGTCAATTGAATATATGAACATCGTTCCAATGTCTTCTAGACTCAACATTACATGCTTTGCTTATCGTATCGAAATCATATAAAGATTAGGTTTAAATTTGGTCAGAAATCTCTGGGTCATTACAGTACCTACCCGTTAAAGAAATTTCGTCCCGAAATTTGAGTGAGGTGGCCAGGGCTAACAATAAAAATGTTTTCATGACGAATATGAGTTAATAATTAGAATTTTATCAGCATGGAGTAGCATAGATAGAATAATTTGATTATTTGAAGCGTACGAGTGAAGCTATCACAAAAGATTGAAATAGGAAAAGTAAAGATTCGTCTTAACTTTTGACAGAGTCAGGGTTGAATTCCGGAATTCAAATGATTTAAAGAAAATCTTTGAAATCTAAAAGATTTGATTCTTCGGCGAGTAAGGAAATTAAGATCTCTATAATTAAATACGATGATCTGCCTCGAGTACTCTGTCTGATATTTCCATTATAAATTAAACTCTTCCATATTATTCTCACTATTCCTATATTTTCTTTCTTAGTTCATACATCCAAAAGATCGTAAAAATGCTTCATCCTATTCTAATCCTTGATATTTTCCTATTTATCATTTCTGTCATCCTTCTTTTCAATCTTCTACCAGAAAGATTTGGTTACTTCTACTATTACCTTGGGATGATATTATTCTTAATTCTACCGTGTCTTTATGTTGCTATTCTTATTAATGACCACGGTTTGTAACTTTTGTGTTGTTATTGGTTTTTATATCTTCTCTTATTTTTCAATGTCACTGCTTCTGTCTCCTATAATTATTGTCATCCACAGTTAATGCGATCTCTTATTTGCTGCGATTTATACCCTCTTTCTATTTCGAAGCTTCATGCTTTTGTTTACTTTTCGCAAGTAACGGTCCATAATTCATAGGTATGGAAATTCGAATTATCATAATATACAAGGTAGAAAGGAAAAAATAGTAACACGATTTGTTTTGTCAAATTACCTGAATCACTAAGAATAGAACTATCAAGAATATATATTCTTAATATGTTCAGAAGTTAAGCAGAATGAAAGAGTTATGTAACATGACATGTGATGACGTTATGATCTATGAATCATCACGTCCCATTAGAACTCAGCATGACTTACTGTAATATAATCACGTTGATCAAGTGTCATTATATTATACTAACTCATGCCTCAGTTCCCAACATTACTTTAATAACATTCATAATTTAAGATCGAAAGTTTACAGAATATAGAAACTAACAGTTTCTATATGATGTAACACTGATATTATGAAGAGATTAATGATTTCAGATAAGAATAGTTATGAAAATATCTCCAGAAATATGGAGGATATTTATAATGAAAGATACGATAATATCTTGGAATTTCTAATATCGATGGGTGATGAAGAAGATTTATCCGTAAGGGTTTAGATTCGGAAGCAAGGTATTCACTAAAGGTTTCATCAGAAACAGAATCATTTAGATTCTTTGAAGTCAAACTTATTCTTTGTGATTTGTCCATGGCTTTCTTCCTAGTTTCGCATAATCTGCTTTTCGGTACTAAATTTTCTATTGAATGTTTCCAACATAATGATACACAGGAAGCACGAGAAGGTATATAATTTCGGACGAGAATATTTATGAAAATATCCTCAGAAATCTCGAAGATATTGATGATGATATTTTGGAATTTCTAAGTTCGATGGTTGATGGAGAAAGATTTTTCGCAAGATTTTAACATGACTTCGGAGCAAGATATTCTCTAAAGATTTCATCGGATCCAGAATTACCTGGATTCTTTGAATATAGGGTTTGGTCCTTGTATTTGTCATTGATCTCCTTCATGGTTAGCTCAATCCGTTTTCCAGTTCCAACTTTTCTGAGCTTTTCCAACATACTATTCTTTATCATCAAACTTTCGATGATTATGGTCATTTACGGTTATCTACAGTTTCTGCTGCTTCATTCAGCTTTTTCAACATTCAGAGTATTGATTTGTGACTGAGTGCTTTTCAGTATTTCAGAATGAGAGATCATAATTCTAAGAGATAAATGTCATATATATAACTGTTGATGTAGATATGCTGTGAGTTTTCAAAGTACTAATTGCTGATTCCAGGTAATTGTTATGGCAGTTCTCGTTACAAGATGCGGATGAGTATATGATAGAGTTTCAATGAAGAAATATAATGATTTATCGAAGAGATTTAAACCAAGAAGCAACGAGGTTGCTGATACGTCTGCTAGTAATATGATAAAATATGGAAGGTTCCCCGGTAACAATAAAAGAATATACATAATAATCAAGGTGATAATAAGGTTGTTTCGAATGAAAAGTCGAAGTTGATTTGCTGAAGCTGTGACAAAATTTGCTACTTTGAAAAGAGATCGCAAAGTTATTTTTGCTAATAAATGCCAAAGGATCTGACGCGACTACGAGTTAAACTTTTACTCAGTTGCCGAGGGTTTCCAGGTGCATAACTAAATGCATAAATCTTTCCCTCCGTAGATGAAGTGCGGTTGGTTCATCCTCTTGATTGAGGTGTTTTCAAGAATCATGAAAGGTTTGAACGCAGATTGTAATTGTCAAGATACAATGAGGTTTAAGATGAAATCAAGTGGCAAACTTGAAGAATTGTTTAGTTTCATATGTTATACTTAATATTTTAATTCATTTTAATTGTCCAATGTTGGTAGTCCTCGATTGATAGTCCACAGTTAGCAATTCAACAATTCATATATAATTTAATATATAATATTTGAATTAATTAATACGTATCGTGACCCGTATTCGTCTCAGACTCGATCACAACTAAAAGTATATATATTATTGTAGAATCAACCTCAACCCTGTATAGAGAACTCGATCATTACTGCATATAGAGTGTCTATGGTGATTCCAAATACTATATATAGATGCGTCGATATGATATGTCAAAACCTTGTATACGTGTCCCGATATTTAAAGTGCGTAAAATAAATAACAAAAATTAAATGACGATAAATAAAGTGCGTAAAGTAAATAACAGAAATTAAATGACGATAAATAAAATTACGATAATTAAATTGCGATAAATAAACTGCGATAAATAAAATGTAATCAGTTAGCTAGGAACAATTAGCTAGAATTTTGTTAGCTTGGATTCTTAACAGAATTTCTCATAGTTAATTTGTTTGTTTCTAACAAATTTTATTTTGTCCAATGTTTTCTTCATTATGCCACTTGTTGGATTCTGATAGGTCAAAATTCAAATATGAAATTGAAGGAAAATGGTTATTTTGCTGTAAATGGATATGTATATCTGTGGATGTAAATAGGATAGTAAATGACTTGAATCAGATTCGAAGAATGTACAGTATAACATGTTAATATGAAAGTTAAATATTTCCTCGGGTATTACCTATCCGTTAAAATATTTACACCATTAACAGCTTGTACAAAAGAATTTTTAATTACAATCTTTATGAACACATATATACATATATATTTTCTTCAGATGCAATCATGGATTTAATGAGTTAATATGATATTAACACATCTGATTTACCGTTAGAACAAGAACACGTAATTTCTAAAACATTAGAGATTACATAATCGCCATGAAGAACGAAGGTAATTGATGTAGAATGATACGTAGAACGATGATTATACTCGAGGTACAGAATGAGATGTTGAGGCATGAATTGTTGAAACTTGGGTTGTTGGTGGTACTGGTGCCGTTAGTGCTGAGGCTGGTGACATTACTGGTGTTGGTGATACTGCGGGTGCTTGTAAATTGTTTACCGTGCTCTCTAAAGTTAATACTCGAGCTCGGAGTTCTCTAACTTCTTCTACTAACCCTGGTTGGTTACCAGTGTGAGGTAGAGGTCGGATATCTCCTCTATTTCCGTTAATGGTAGCCTCAAGATGAAAAATTCTTGCAAAAAGGGTATAAATGGTGTTGCGAACGGGTTCGCCGGTGAGCGGGTCAAGTACTCCAAGGGTTCGCCGGTGATTCTAGATGTACCAAAATGTAATATTAAATACAAACAAGTATCATAGTCGTATTTAAATAGGCACAACAATTCGCATGTGAAGGTATTACTTATCGTGAGATCTAAAAGTGCAAAATTCACCTTTAAAAATAGTAAAATGTCATTTTCGGAATCTAAACTGCTTTGAATGTGGGAAAGCCTTAATGAAATTTTGATCGTATCGCCGTTTTCTATTTATCTTGAGAATATTGACCTAATCTGCAATTAAAAATTGTTCGAAAAATTCTCCACAAAATTTTACACGACTTTGTGGGGAATGTAGTGACTTTAAATATGTGTTTTGCGTCCATTAATTTTCATCAAAACAAAACTACACTCTCATATATTCATATTTAATATGAAATTTAGAAACAAAAACAAAAATAAGGTTATGAATTTAGAAAAATAAAAAAGCGGCTAAAAATACTCCAACAATAAAACCAAGACGTTATAAATGCATCAACATTTTGTAGCTAGTGGTGAGATAGTAGCCCCAAAATGATTCTCGATGTACGTAAATACAATATTAAATAAAAACAAGTATCATAGTGGTATTTAAACAGGCACAACAATTCACATGTGAAGGTATTACTTATCGTAAGATTTAAAAGTGCAAAATTCACCTTAAAAATAGTAAAATGTCATTTTCGGCATCTAAACTGCTTCGAATGGGGGAAAATCTTAAGGAACTCTTGCTCGTATCGCCGTTTTCTATTAATCTTGAGAATATTGGCCTAATCTACAATTGAAAATTTTTCGGAAAATTCTCCACAAAATTTTAGCCGATTTTGGAGAGAATGTTGTCACTTCAAATATGTGTTTTTCGGCCATTAATTTTCATCAAAACAAAACTACACTCTCATATATTCGATTCAATATGAAATTTTGAAATAAAAACAAAATTAAGGTTATGAATTTAGAGAAATAAAAAAGCGGCTAAAAATACTCGAACAATAAAACCAAGAAGTTATTAAAGCAGCAACGTTTTGTAGCTAGTGGTGAGATAGTAGCCCCAAAATGATTCTCGATGTACCTAAATACAATATTAAATAAAAACAAGTATCATAGTGGTATTTAAACAGGCACAACAATTCACGTGTGAAAGTATTACTTATCGTAAGATTTAAAAGTGCAAAATTCACCTTAAAAATAGTAAAATGTCATTTTCGGCATCTAAACTGCTTCGAACGGGGGAAAATCTTAAGGAACTCTTCCTCGTATCGCCGTTTTCTATTAATCTTGAGAATATTGGCCTAATCTACAATTGAAAATTTTTCGGAAAATTCTCCACAAAATTTTAGCCGATTTTAGGGAGAATGTTGTCACTTCAAATATGTGTTTTTCGGCCATTAATTTTCATCAAAACAAAACTACACTCTCATATATTCGATTCAATATGAAATTTTGAAATAAAAACAAAATTAAGGTTATGAATTTAGAGAAATAAAAAAGCGGCTAAAAATACTCGAACAATAAAACCAAGAAGTTATTAAAGCAGCAACGTTTTGTAGCTAGTGGTGAGATAGTAGCCCCAAAATGATTCTCGATGTGAAGGTATTACTTATCATAAGATTTAAAAGTGCAAAATACACATTTAAAAATAGTAAAATGTCAGTTACGGCATCTAAACTGCTTCGAACAGGGGAAATCCTAAAGGAAGTCTTACCCGAATCGCCGTTTTCTAGTTATCTTGAGAATATGGGCCTAATCTTCAATTGAAAATTTTTCGAAAAATTCTCCACAAAATTTTACCTGAGTTTGTGGGGAATGTAGTGACTTCAAATATGTGTTTTGCGGTCATTAATTTTCATCAAAACGAAACTACACTCTCATATATTCGCATTCAATATGATATTTAGAAACAAAAAAAATAAGGTTATTAATTTAGAGAAATAAAAAATCGGCAAAAAATACAAGAACAATAAAACCAAGACGTTATAAATGCAGCAAAGTTTTGTAGCTAGTGATGAGATAGTAGCCCCAAAATGATTTTCGATATACCTAAATACAATATTAAATAAAAACAAGTATCATAGTGGTATTTAAATGGGCACAACAATTCACATGTGAAGGTATTACTTATCGTAAGATCTAAAAGTGCAAAATTCACCTTTATAAAAAGTAAAATGTCATTTTCAGCATCTAAACTGCTTCAAATGGGGGAAAGGCTATAGGAAGTCTTGCTCGTAGCGCCGTTTTTTAGTCATCTTGAGAATATGGGCATAATCTGCAATTGGAAATTCTTCGAAAAATTCTCCACAAAATTTTACCCGATTATGTGGGGAATGTTGTGACTTCAAATATGTGTTTTGCGGCCATTAATTTTCATCAAAACGAAACTACACTCTCATATATTCGCATTCAATATGAAATTTAGAAATAAAAACAAAAATAAGGTTATGAATTTTGAGAAACAAAAAACTGCAAAAAATACTCGAACAATAAAACCAAGACGTTATAAAAGCATCAACGTTTTGTAGCTAGTGGTGAGATAGTAGCCCCAAAATGATTCTCAATGTACCTAAAGACAATATTAAATATAAACAAGTATCATAGTGGTATTTAAACAGGCACAAGAATTCACATGTGAAGGTATTACTTATCGTAAGATCTAAAACTGCAAAATTCACCTTTAAAAATAGTAAAAATATCATTTCCGGCATCTAAACTGCTTCGAACACGGGAAATCCTTAAGGAAGTCTTGCTCGTAGCACCGTTTTCTAGTTATCTTGAGAATATGAGCCTAATCTGCAATTGGAAATTTTTCGAGAAATTCTCTACAAAATTTTATCCGAGTTTGTGGGGAATGTAGTGAACAAATATGTGTTTTGCGGCCATTAATTTTCTTCAAAATGAAACTAAACTCTCATATATTCTCATTCAATATGGTATTTAGAAACAAAAATAAAAATAAAGTTATGAATTTAGAGAATTAAAAAATGGCTAAAAATACTCGAACAATAAAACCAAGACGTTATAAATGCAGCAACGTTTTGTAGCTGGTGGTGAGATAGTAGCCCCAAAATGATTCTCAATTTACCTAAATATAATATTAAATATAAACAAGTATCATAGTGGTATTTAAATAGGCACAACAATTCACATGTGAAGATATTACTTATCGTAAGATTTAAAAGTGAAAAACACACCTTTAAAAATAGTAAAATGTAATTTTCGGCATCTAAACTGCTTCGAATGGGGAAAAGCCTTAAGGAAGTCTTGCTTGTAGCGCCGTTTTCTAGTTATCTTGAGAATATGGGCCTAATCTGCAATTAAAAATTTTTCGAAAAATTTTCCACAAAATTTTACCCTATTTTGTGGGGAATGTAGCGACTTCAAATATGTATTTTGTGGCCATTAATTTTCATCAAAAATAAACTAAACTCTCATATATTCGCATTCAATAGGAAATTTATAAACAAAAACAAAAATAAGGTTATGAATTTGGAGAAATAAAAAAGCGGCTAAAATACACGAACAATAAAACCAAGACGTTATAAAACCAGCAACGTTTTGTAGCTAGTGGTGAGCTAGTAGCCCAAAAATGAGTGTCGATGTACCTAAATACAGTATTAAATAAAAACAAGTATTATAGTGGTATTTAAACAGGCACAACAATTTACATGTGAAGGAATTACTTATCGTAAGATCTAAAACTGCAAAAGTTACCTTTAAAAATAGTAAAATGTCATTTTCGGCATCAAAACTGCTTCGAACGGGGGAAAGCCTTTCAGAAATCTTGCTCTTAGCGCCGTTTTTTAGCTATCTTGAGAATATGGGCCTAATTTGCAATTGGAAATTCTTCAAAAAATTCTCCACAAAATTTTACCCGATTTTGTGGGGAATGTAGTGACTTCAAATATGTGTTTTGCGGCCATTAAGTTTATCAAAACGAAACTACACACTCATATATTCGCATTCAATATTAAATTTTGAAACGAAAACAAAAATATGGTTATGAATTTAGAGAAATAAAAAAGCGGCAAAAAATACCCGAACAATAAAACCAAGACGTTATAAAAGCAGCAACATTTTGTAGGTACTGGTGAGATAGTAGTCCCAAAATGATTCTTGATGTACCTAAATACAATATTAAATAAAAACAAGTATCATAGTGGTAATTAAACAGGCACAACAATTCACATGTGAAGATATTACTTATCGTAAGATATAAAAGTGTAAAATTCACCTTTAAAAATAGTAAAATGTCATTTTTGGCATCTAAACTGCTTCGAACGGGGGAAAGCCTTAAGAAAGTCTTGCTCGTAGCATCGTTTTCTAGTTATCTTGAGAATACGGGCCCAATCTGCAATTGGAAATTTTTTGAAAAATTCTCCACAAAATTTTACCCTAATTTGTGGGGAATGTAGTGACTTTAAATATGTGTTTTACGACCATTAATTTTCATCAAAACGAAACTACACTCTCATATATTCGCATTCAATATAAAATTTAGAAACAAAAACAAAAATGAAGTTATGAATTTAGAGAAATAAAAAAGCGGCTAAAATACTCGAACAATAAAATCAAGACGTTATAAAAGCAGCAACGTTTTGTAGCTAGTAGTGAGATAGTAGCCCCAAAATAATTCTCGATATACGTAACTACAATATTAAATAAAAACTAATATCGTAGTGGTATTTAAACAGGCACAACAATTCACATGTGAAGGTATTACTTACCGTAAGATCAAAAAGTGCAAAATTCACCTTTAAAAATAGTAAAATGTCATTTTCGGCATGTAAACTGCTTCGAACTGGGGAAAGCCTTTAGGAGGCTTGCTCATAGTGCCATTTTCTAGTTATCATGAGAATATGGGTCTAATCTGCAATTGGAAATTTTTTAAAAAATTCTCCACAAAATTTTACCCGATTTTGTAGGGAATATAGTGACTTCAAATATGTGTTTTGCGGCCATTTATTTTCATCAAATCGAAACTACACTCTCATATATACTCATTCAATATGAAATTTAGAAACAAAAATAAAAATAAGGTTATGAATTTAGAGAAATAAAAAAGCGGCTAAAATACTTGAACAATAAAACCAAGACGTTATAAAAGTAGCAACGTTTTGTAGCTAGTGGTGAGATAGTAGCCCGAAAATAAATCTCGATGTAATTAAATAAAATATTAAATAATAACAAGTATCATAGTGGTATTTAAACAGGCACAACAATTTACATGTGAAGGTATTACTTATCGTAAGATCTAAAAGTGAAAAATTCACCTTTAAAAATAGTAAAATGTCATTTTCGGCATCTAAACTGCTTCGAACGGGGGAAATCCTTAAGCAAGTCTTGCACGTAGCATTGATTCTAGTTATCTAGAGAATATGGGCCTACTCTGCAACTGGAAATTTTTCGTAAAATTCTAAACAAAATTTTACCCTATTTTGTGGGGAATGTAGTGACTTCAAATATTGTGTTTTGCGCCCATTAATTTTCATCAAAACGAAACTACACTCTCATATATTCGCATTCAATATGAAATTTAGAAAGAAAAACAAAAATAAGGTTATGAATTTAGAGAAATAAAAAAGCGGCTAAAATACTCGAACAATAAAACCAAGACGTTATAAAAACAGCAACGTTTTGTTGCTAGTGGTGAGATAGTAGCCCCAAAATGATTCTCAATGTACCTAAATACAATATTAAATAAAAACAAGTATCATAGTGGTATTTAAACATGAACAACAATTCACATGTGAAGGTATTACTTATCGTAAGATCTAAAAGTGCAAAATTCACCTTTAAAAATAGTAAAATGTCATTTTCGGCATCTAAACTGCTTCGAACGGGGGAAAGCATTTAGGAAGTCTTGCTCATAGTGTCGTTTTCTAGTTATCTTGAGAATACGGGTCTAATCTGTAATTGGAAATTTTTCGAAAATCTCTCCACAAAATTTTACCTTATTTTGTGGGGAATGTAGTCACTTCAAATATGTGTTTTGTGGCAATTAATTTTCATCAAAACGAAACTACACTCTCATATATTCGATTTCAATATGAAATTTAGAAACAAAAACAAAAATAAGGTTATGAATTTATAGAAATAAAAAAGCGGCTAAAATACTCGAACAATAAAACCAAGACGTTATAAAAGTAGCAACGTTTTGTAGCTAGTGGTGAGATAGTAGCCCCAAAATGATTCTCGATGTACCTAAATACAATATTAAATAAAAACAAGTATCATAGTGGTATTTAAACAGGCACAACAATTCACATGTGAAGATATTACTTATCTTAAGATATAAAAGTGTAAAATTCACCTTTAAAAATAGTAAAATGTCATTTTCGGCACCTAAACTGCTTCGAACCGGGGAAAGTTTTTAGGAAGTCTTACTCGTAGCGCCGTTTTCTAGTTTTCTTGAAAATATGATCCTAATCTATAATTGTAAATTTTTTGGAAAATTCTCCACAAAATTTTACCCTATTTTGTGGGGAATGTAGTGACTTCAAATATTGTTTTTTGCGGCCATTAATTTTCATTAAAACGAAACTACACTCTCGTATATTCGCATTCAATATGAAATTTAGAAAAAAAAACAAATATAAGGTTATGAATTTAGAGAAATAAAAAAGCGGCTAAAATACTCGAATAATAAAACCAAGACGTTATAAAAACATCAACGTTTTGTAGCTACTGGTGAGATAGTAGCCCCAAAATGATTCTCGATGTACCTAAATACAATATTAAATAAAAACAAGTATCATAGTAAAATATCATTTTCGACATCTAAACTGCTTCGAACGTGGGAAAAGCCTTAAGGAAGTCTTGCTCGTAGCGTCGTTTTCTAGTTATCTTGAGAAAATGGGCCTAATCTGCAATTGGAAAATTTCGAAAAATTCTCCACAAAATTTTACCCTATTTTGTGTGGAATGTAGTGACTTCAAATATGTGTTTTGCGGCCATTAATTTTCATTAAAATGAAACTACACTCTCATATATTCGTATTAATTATGAAATTTAGAAACAAAAACAAAAATGAGGTTATGAATTTAGAGAAATAAAAAAGCGGCTAAAATACTCGAACAATAAAATCAAGAGGTTATAAAAGCAGCAACGTTTTGTAGCTAGTAGTGAGATAGTAGCCCCAAAATGATTCTCGATGTACTTAAATACAATATTAAATAAAAACAAGTATCGTAGTGGTATTTTAAACAGGCAAAACAATTAACATGTGAAGGTATTACTTACCGTAAGATCTAAAAGTGCAAAATTCACCTTTAAAAATAGTAAAATATTATTTTCGACATCTAAATTGCCTCGAACGGGGGAAAGCCTTAAGGAAGTCTTGCACGTAGCGTTGTTTTCTAGTTATCTTGAGAATATGGGCCTAATCTACAATTGGAAATTTTTCAGAAAATTCTCCACAAAATTTTATCCTATTTTGTGGGGAATGTAGTGACTTCAAATATGTATTTTGCGGTCATTAATTTTCATCAAAACGAAACTACACTCTCATATATTTGCATTCAATATGAAATTTAGAAACAAAAAAAAAATAAGGTTATGAATTTATAGAAATAAAAAAACGGTTAAAATACTCGAACAATAAAACCAAGACGTTATAAAAGCAGCAACGTTTTGTAGCTAGTGGTGAGATAGTAGCCCCAAAATGATTCTCGATGTACCTAAATACAATATTAAATAAAAACAAGCATCATAGTGGTATTTAAACAGGCACAACAATTCACATGTGAAGGTATTACTTATCGTAAGATCTAAAAGTGCAAAATTCACCTTTAAAAATAGTAAAATATCATTTTCGGCTTCTAAACTGCTTCGAACGGGGGAAATCCTTAAGGAAGTCTTGCACGTAGCGTCGTTTACTAGTTATCTTGAAAATTTGGGCCTAATCTGCGACTGGAAGTTTTTCGAAAAATTCTCCACAAAATTTTACCCTACTTTGTGGGGAATGTAGTGACTTCAAATATTGTGTTTTGCGGGCATTAATTTTCATCAAAACGAAACTACACTCTCATTCAATATGAAATTTAGAAAGAAAACAAAAATAAGGTTATGAATTTGAGAAATAAAAAAGCGGCTAAAATACTCGAACAATAAAACCAAGACGTTATAAAAGCAGCAACGTTTTGTAGCTAGTGGTGAGATAGTAGCCCCAAAATTGTTCTCGATGTACCTAAATACAATATTAAATAAAAACAAGTATATTTAAATAGGAACAACAATTCACATGTGAAGGTATTACTTATCGTAAGATCTAAATGTGCAAAATTCACCTTTAAAAATAGTAAAATGTCATTTTCGCCATCTAAACTGCTTCGAACGGGGGAAAGCATTTAGGAAGTCTTACTCGTAGCGCCGTTTTCTAGTTATCTTGAGAATACGGGCCTAATCTGCAATTGGAAATTCTTTGGAAAATTCTCCACAAAATTTTACCTTATTTTGTGGGGAATGTAGTGACTTCAAATATGTGTTTTGCGGCCATTAATTTTCATCAAAATGAAACTACACTCACATATATTCGCATTCAATATGAAATTTAGAAATAAAAATAAAAATAAGGTTATGAATTTAGAGAAATAAAAAAGCGGCTAAAATACTCGAACAATAAAACCAAGACGTTATAAAAGCAGCAACGTTTTGTAGCTAGTGGTGAGATAGTAGCCCCAAAATGATTCTTGATGTACCTAAATACAATATTAAATAAAAACAAGTATCATAGTGGTATTTAAACAGGCACAACAATTCACATGTGAAGGTATTACTTATCGTAAGATCTAAAAGTACAAAATTCACCTTTAAAAATAGTAAACTGACATTTTCAGCATCTAAACTGCTTTGAAGGGGGAAAGCCTTAAGGAAGACTTGCTCGTAGCGTCGTTTTCTAGTTATCTTGAGAATATAGGCCTAATCTGCAATTGGAAATTTTTTGAAAATTTCTCCACAAAATTTTATCCGATTTTGTGGGAAATGTAGTGACTACAAATATGTGTTTTGCGGCCATTAATTTTTATCAAAACAAAACTACACTCTCATATATTCGTATTCAATTTAAAATTTAGAAACAAAAATAAAATAAGGTTTTGAATTTAGAGAAATAAAAAATCGGCTAAAATACTCGAACAATAAAACCAAGACGTATAAAAGCAGCAACGTTTTGTAGCTAGTGGTGAGATAGAAGCCCCAAAATGAGTCTCGATGTACCTAAATGCAATATTAAATAAAAACATGTATCATAGTGGTATTTAAACAGGCACAACAATTCACATGTGAAGGTATTACTTATCGTAAGATTTAAAAGTGCAAAATTCACCTTTAAAAATAGTAAAATGTCATTTTCGGTATCTAAACTGCTTCGAACGGGGGAAAGCCTTTACGAAGTCTTGCTCGTAGCGCCGTTTTCTATTTATCTTGAGAATATGGGCCTATTCTGCAATTGGAAATTTTTTGGAAAATTCTTCACAAAATTTTACCCGATTTTGTGGGGAATGTATTGACCTCAAATATGTGTTTTGCGGCCATTAATTTTCATCAAAACGAAACTATACTCTCATATATTTGCATTCAATATGAAATTTAAAAACAAAAACAAAAATAAGGTTATGAATTTAGTGAAATAAAAAAGCGGCTAAAATACTCGAACAATAAAACCAAGACGTTATAAAACTAGCAACGTTTTGCAGCTAGTGGTGAGATAGTAGCCCCAAAATGATTCTCGATGTACCTAAATACAATATTAAATTAAAACAAGTATCATAATGTTATTTAAACAGGCACAACAATTCACATGTGAAGGTATTACTTATCGTAAGATCTAAAAGTATAAAATTCACCTTTAAAAATAGTAAAATGTCTTTTTCGGCATCTAAACTGCTTCAAACGGGGCAAAGTATTTAGGAAGTCTTGCTCGTAGCGCCGTTTTCTAGTTATCTTGAGAATACGGGCCTAATCTGCAATTGGAAATTTTTCGAAAAATTCACCACAAAATTTTACCTTATTTTGTGGGGAATGTAGTGACTTCAAATATGTATTTTGCGGTCATTAATTTTTATCAAAACGAAACTACACTGTCATATATTCACAATCAATATGAAATTTAGAAACAAAAACAAAAATAAGGTTATGAATTTAGAGAAATAAAAAAGCGGCTAAAATACTCGAACAATAAAACCAAGACGTTATAAAAGCAGCAACGTTTTGTAGCTAGTGGTGAGATAGTAGCCCCAAAATGATTCTCTATGTACCTAAATACAATATTAAATAAAAACAAGTATCATAGTAGTATTTAAACATGCACAACAATTCACATGTGAAGGTATTAGTTATAGTAAGATATAAAAGTGCAAAATTCACCTTTAAAAATAGTAAAATGTCATTTTCAGCATCTAAACTGTTTTGAACGGGGGAAAGCCTTAAGGAATTCTTGCTCGTAGCACCGTTTTCTAGTTATCTTGAGAATATGGGCCTAATCTGCAATTGGAAATTTTTCGAAAAATTCTCCACAAAATTATACCCTATTTTGTGGGAAATGCAGTGACTTCAAATATGTGTTTTACGGCCATTAATTTTCATCAAAATGAAACTACACTCTCATATATTTTCATTAAATATAAAATTTAGAAACAAAAACAAAAATAAGGTTATGATATTAGAGAAATAAAAAACGGCTAAAAATACTCCAACAATAAAAACTAGACGTTATAAATGCAGCAACGTTTTGTAGCTAGTGGTGAGATAGTAGCCCCAAAATGATTCTCGATGTACTTAAATACAATATTAAATAAAAACAAGTATGATATTTGTAGTGACCCGAACTTTTCCATGTTTATATATATATTAAATGAAATTGTTATTTACATGATTAAGTATTTCCAACATATTAAGCAATCAAACTTGTTAAGACTTGATTAATTGAAATAGGTCTCATATAGACAATTGACCACCCAAGTTGACCGGTGATTCACGAACGTTAAAACTTGTAAAAACTATATGATGACATATATATGGTTATATATATAGTTAACATGATATTATGATAAGTAAACATATCATTAAGTATATTAATAATGAACTACATATGTAAAAACAAGACTACTAACTTAATGATTTTGAAACGAGACATATATATAACGATTATCGTTGTAACGACATTTAATGTATATATATCATATTAAGAGATATTCGTACATCATAATATCATGATAATATAATAATTTAAAATCTTATTGGATATTATAAACATTGGGTTAACAACATTTAACAAGATCGTTAACCTAAAGGTTTCAAAACAACACTTACATGTAACGACTAACGAGACTTAACGACTCAGTTAAAATGTATATACATGTAGTATTTTAATATGTATTCATACACTTTTGAAAGACTTCAAGACACTTATCAAAATACTTCTACTTAACAAAAATGCTTACAATTACATCCTCGTTCAGTTTCATCAACAATTCTACTCGTATACACCCGTATTCGTACTCGTACAATACACAGCTTTTAGATGTATGTACTATTGGTATATACACTCCAATGATCAGCTCTTAGCAGCCCATGTGAGTCACCTAACATATTTGGGAACCATCATTTGGCAATTAGCATGAAATATCTCATAAAATTACAAAAATATGAGTAATCATTCATGACTTATTTACATGAAAACAAAATTACATATCCTTTATATCTAATCCATACACCAATGACCAAAAACACCTACAAACACTTTCATTCTTCAATTTTATTCATCTAATTGATCTCTCTCAAGTTCTATCTTCAAGTTCTAAGTGTTCTTCATAAATTCTACAAGTTCTAGTTTCATAAAATCAAGAATACTTCCAAGTTTGCTAGCTTATTTCCAATCTTGTAGAGTGATCATCCAACCTCAAGAAATCTTTATTATTTATAGTAAGATATCTTTCTAATACAAGGTAATACTCATATTCAAACTTTGATTCAATTTCTATAACTATAACAATCTTATTTCGAGTGAAAATCTTACTTGAACTATTTTCGTGTCATGATTCTGCTTCAAGAACTTTCAAGCCATCCAAGGATCCTTTGAAGCTAGATCCATTTTTCTCATTTCCAGTAGCTTTATCCAGAAAACTTGAGGTAGTAATGATGTTCATAACATCATTCGATTCATACATATAAAGCTATCTTATTCGAAGGTTTAAACTTGTAATCACTAGAACATAGTTTAGTTAATTCTAAACTTGTTCGCAAACAAAAGTTAATCCTTCTAACTTGACTTTTAAAATCAACTAAACACATGTTATATATCTATATGATATGCTAACTTAATAATTTAAAACCTGGAAACACGAAAAACACCGTAAAACCGGATTTACGCCGTCGTAGTAACACCGCGGGCTGTTTTGGGTTAGTTAATTAAACACTATGATAAACTTTGATTTAAAAGTTTTTCTTTTGGGAAAATGATTTTTCTTATGAACATGAAACTATATCCAAAAATCATGGTTAAACTCAAAGTGGAAGTATGTTTTCTAGACGTCGTTCTTTCGACTGAAATGACTACCTTTACAAAAATGACTTGTAACTTATATTTTAGACTATAAACCTATACTTTTTATGTTTAGATTCATAAAATATAGTTCAATATGAAACCATAGCAATTTGATTCACTCAAAACGGATCTAAAATGAAGAAGTTATGGGTAAAACAAGATTGGATAATTTTTCTTGTTGTAGCAACGTGAAAATTAGTAACAAATCTATATTAATCATATCCTAGCTAACTTATATTGTATTATACATGTATTCTAATATATTATGTAATCTTGGGATACCATAGACAAGTATGCAAATATTTTGACATATCATATCGACCCATGTGTATATATTATTTGGAACAACCATAGACACTCTATATGCAGTAATGTGGGAGTTAGCTATACAGGGTTGAGGTTGATTCCAAAAATATATATACTTTGAGTTGTGATCTAGCCTGAGACATGTATACACTGGGTCGTGGATTGATTCAAGATAATATATATCAATTTTTTCTGTACATCTAACGTTGGACAACTAGTTTTAGGTTACTAACGAGGACAGCTGACTTAATAAACTTAAAACATCAAAATGTATTAAAAGTGTTGTAAATATATTTTGAATATACTTTGATATATATGTACATATTTGTTATAGGTTCGTGAATCGACCAGTGGCCAAGTCTTACTTCCCGACGAAGTAAAAATCTGTGAAAGTGAGTTATAGTCCCACTTTTAAAATCTAATATTTTTGGGATGAGAATACATGCAGGTTTTATAAATGATTTACAAAATAGACACAAGTACGTGAAACTACATTCTATGGTTGAATTATCGAAATCGAATATGCCCCTTTTTATTAAGTCTGGTAATCTAAGAATTAGGGAACAGACACCCTAATTGACGCGAATCCTAAAGATAGATCTATTGGGCCTAACAAACCCCATCCAAAGTACCGGATGCTTTAGTACTTCGAAATTTATATCATATCCGAAGGGTGTCCCGGAATGATGGGGATATTCTTATATATGCATCTTGTTAATGTCGGTTACCAAGTGTTCACTATATGAATGATTTTTATCTCTATGTATGGGATATATATTGAAATATGAAATCTTGTAGTCTATTGTTACGATTTAATATATATAGGTTAAACCTATAACTCACCAACATTTTTGTTGACGTTTAAAGCATATTTATTCTCAGGTGAATATTAAGAGCTTTCGCTGTTGCATACTAAAATAAGGACAAGATTTGGAGTCCATGTTTGTATGATATTGTATAAAAACTGCATTCAAGAAACATATGTCGATGTAATATATTTCTATTGTAAACCATTATGTAATGGTCGTGTGTAAACAGTATATTTTAGATTATCATTATTTGATAATCTACGTAATGCTTTTGAAACCTTTATTGATAAAATAAAGGTTATGGTTGTTTTAAAAATGAATGCAGTCTTTGAAAAACGTCTCATATAGAGGTCAAAACCTCGCAACGAAATCAATTAATATGGAACGTTTATAATCAATATGAACGGGACATTTCAGTTGGTATCCGAGCGTTGGTCTTAGGGAACCAGAATTTTGCATTAGTGTGTCTTATCGAGTTTGTTAGGATGCATTAGTGAGTCTGGACTTCGACCGTGTTACTTGAAAAATGATTGCTTAACAAATTTTGTTGGAAACTATATATTTTTAACATGTGAATATTATGTGATATATTAATCTCTTAACGCGTTTAATATTATGTGATAGATGTCTACCTCTAGAACAAGTCCCATTGACTCACCTAATAATAATGAAGAGTCAAATGTAAATTGGAATGATTCGTGGACTGATTCACAAGTTCCCGAAGAGGAACCGGAAGAAGAGTCGGAACCGGAAGAAGAATCGGAACCGGAAGAAGAAATAGAATCAGTGGGGGAAATAATAAAACGGTTAAGTAGAAGAAAATTCTCAACCAACCGACCAAAGTTAATTATGGTCAATGGTGTTTCCGCCAAGGAAGCAAAGTGTGACGACCCCGTCAAAACACTTAACGGATCCGTCAGTTGGTCCCACAGCTTGATCGGACTTAAATGAATTAAATAAACAAAGTTGCATTCTTTTATCTCAAAAGTTTCCCAAAAAAGAAACAAACCAAAATATGTAGTTTTAAACAACTGTAGTCTTGCTTCTTCTCAACACCTTGTCATTAAGTTTGTGGGCCATTGACATAGCCGCCTCAATAGTCTGGGGTTCACTAGACTCAACCCCGTGTTCAATCTTCTCGGACAAACCATCAATGTAAGCCTCAATTTTGCGGTCCTCATCCGCATAAACCCTAGGACACAGCAAAGTTAACTCGAAAAACCTTCGTTCATAGGCATCTAACTCGGTGCCATGCATTTTCAAATTCTTGAGGTCAACCTCTAGCTTCTTAAGCTCACCCCGAGGTCTATAGCGGGTGATCAATCTTTCCTTAAAATCATTCCAGGCCAAACCATAAGCTACATCGTTCCCCAAACTACTAACCAGATTGTTCCACCATGTCAAGGCACTATCCTTGAGAGTGCAACTAGCGAAACTAACTTTGTCCTCTTCACGGACCCGACTGACCCTGAAAATAGATTCGATCTTCTCGAACCAACGAGTAAGCCCTATTGGTCCTTCCGTACCATTGAATTCTTGGGGTCGACCAGCCATAAAAGTTTTGTGGGAGCATCCCACGTTGTTGTTCACATTGGCGTTAACATTAGCATTTGCTGCCATAGCAGCAGCAATTCCTTCATTGATCAGGCGTTGCATACGCGCTTCAGTGGACTCTCTTGGAGGCATGATCTTCAAAATAGAATAACACATCCGTTAGTACCAAGAATAATACTAGTGTCATAAAGGAATAGATCAAAACACGAAAAGACTAACCATTAAGATATTAGTCAACTAACACTATGAGTAATAACATGACAGTTATGATTGTTATAGAAATAACCATCACATGCATACATATTTTATGATAACATCATACAACATACATAGCACCTAACATACATGAACATATATTACGCATAATATAACATGCCAAGAGCCACAACATCAGAAATAAAACATGATAATGATAATAGATGTCATAAAAATAACCATCCATACATAATGAAAAATATCCCATAACAAAATCTTAATAAAATCCTCGGCAAAACGCCGTACATAACCCAAAATGTATGTATAAAAAGGACATTAAGTCTAATGAAATAGATAATCAATATGAATAATCACATCACATTCGCTTAGAGCGGGTGTGATAAGCTGGTCCAGCATGAGTCTCGACAGGATCCTCATACTTACGCAACTTCCCTTTCACAACATCCAACTCTTCCTTCAACACACAAACAGTGCTCTCGAGAGCCTCGAACTTAGCCTTAACTTCTCGATCACGCTTATGGTTCTCATCCTCAACCCTATGCTTGAAAGTGATAAAGTTACCCATGTCGGCACGGATCTCGTCCATAACTTCATTATGTGGCAAAGTGCGCAAACAATCACTAAGGGCATTAATACGTGTCACCTCATTATAAGCCCGGTTCATATGAGTAATGGTAGAAAAATAGTAATGAACAGGATCATCAATCTCTGGTTGATTAGCACGACGTCTAGCAGGAGACGGTGGAGCAGGAGCAGCAACAGAGTTATCGCTCGAAGTCGACATCTGCAAACAGCAAAACCGCAAACCACATACCAAAAAGATATAAAAGCTAATAATATAACTTATACGAAATGAAATGCATAATAATGCTATAGCAAAAAGGTCGGGCTGTAGACTAGACTCTAATGCACCCTAATAACCACGGGCTGACCATATTAAGACCGCCTAATTCCCTACAACCAACGCTCTGATACCACATGTGACGACCCTGTCAAAACACTTAACGGATCCATCAGTTGGTCCCACAGCTTGATCGGACTTAAATGAATTAAATAAACAAAGTTGCATTCTTTTATCTCAAAAGTTTCCCAAAAAGGAAACAAACCAAAATATGTAATTTTAAACAACCAACCATAGTAATAAACCAAAAGTTGACACAAAACCTTGCCAACAAACCCACAAGGTTAAATTATCCAAAAATAGAATGCAAGCTTAAGTTTCATAAAATGTTTCATAAAATCTGCCCAAATGCATGCAGACTCTTCTAAACACAACGGAAGCATCACAAAAACTCAAGTACCTGTGAAAACATGCAAGTAAACTGTCAACACAAAGGTTGAGTGAATTATAGGTTTAAATAAATAAGTAAACTTTAGACCACAAGATTTAAAAATGTTAGAAAACATTAAACATTATTCCATTATCAATGAGCCACCTGGTAACCACTTAACCCTTTATTTACCCTTGCCAAACACAATAAAAATATACACTTGGACAGTGTATCTACAACAAATTACGAAATACTAAATATTCCGATTATAAATTGCTAGCGCGACTAGCTCAAAATGGGGTTGTCAAACCCGATAGATCTATCCGTAGGATTCGCGTTCACCGGTAGAAACTAATGATTACAGTTACCAGACTAGGGAATATTTTTGTCCAACTCACAATGAATAATTAAATTTAACTGTTACTTGTGTCTAAACGTAAATAAAAATGCATGTAATCACATCCCAAAAATATACTTTGAAAAGTATGTAAAAACGGGACTATAACTCACCTTAAAAGCAACTGAAGAAACCACACAAACAAGCGAACAGCAAATAGAATAAAGTGAACAGGAACGATCACAACGCCGACCTATAAATAATGCAGGTCGATATAAATAACTAACTTAGGTCAAGTCTTAGTATGATAACTATTGTACATGTTGCAAGTAGACATAGAACAATACTCGGCAAGCATCGGTTTGACTGGAACAGCGTACGGACACACACTTTCTATTTTTAGAAAGTTTCTATTTTTAGCAGGTTTCCATTTTTGGAAAGTTTCTATTTTTGGAAAGCTTCCTTATTTAGAAAGTCAACAAAAGTCAACTGAAAGTCAAAGTCAACCGAAAGTCAACTCAAAAGTCAACCTTGGTCAAACATAGTCAACATTAATTTGAAAAGTGTAAGTTATAATAATAACATAAGTTATAATATTTATTAAAGTTAAAAGTGTACAATTATGTCATAAGATAAGTTTAATTAAATAAAATGAATTATTAAAGTTAATATAAGTTGAAATGATATAATTAATATAACATAAGTATTTAATTAACTAAATAAATATTAGTCATAATATAAATATTATTAATTAATAATAAATTTTAAATCATATCATAAGTATTATTAATTAATAATGAATTATTAATCATATCATAAGTTTCTAAATATAATTATTAAATCATAAGTATTTAATAATTAAATCATAATTAAATAAAAATTAAGTCTTATAATAATTAAATAATTATTTAATCTTTATTATAAGTCTTATAAAAATATTCTTATAAAATAAATTTAATACTTATCATAAGTATTTTCCATTAATAATAAAAGTGTTATTAATCATAAGTTAAATTAAAATGTTAATTAAATCATAAATAATAATTTAAATGATATAATAAATATTTATATCATAAGTCTTAAATAATAATAATTACTTCTTTTATCATAAGTAATTAATTAATAATGTAATTCATTATTCTTATCATAAGTTTTAGAATTAATCATAAGTTTTAATTCAAAAGTTCACCGGGTCGTATCTTGAGCCCCGGGTGTCGATTTCTGGCGAGCCTTATATGCATCTCCGCCTATTCAAACCACCCGACACAATGGTGCACTCAAGAACACACCAAGAACAGTCCACAAGTCGTGGTAATCAGCCATGACACCACTTGGACCTTCAATTTACACAAAACCGTGTTTTAGTCGAAACGGGTGAACCGTGGCTCGGATTTAGGTGACCCGAACATGAAAGTTCGTCCCAACATCAGTCCTAACACACTAACACACCCTAAAGACACCAAGGAAAGTCACAAAGTCTGACCAAACCTGTTTCATGTCAATCCACATTTCAATTTTAACAAAATAGTAATTTGATCATAACTAGGGCTCCGGGAATCGAAACGACATGAATCCGGAGTCTAAAATTAATGTCTTGATGAGAGGAACTCATTTACATACTTTATTTTAACATTTATCTCAGTCACAAACCCAGAATACACGAAATAGCTGCTGTCCAGAATTTAACAAACCGAAAACATGTGATTATGAGTACATCTATGCATACAAACACCATTACAATAATCCACAAACATCATACTACTAATTAATCATCAAAATACAGTAAATAAATGAAAAATTGCAAATTCTAGGGTTAGGTTTTATACCCTAATCGAGAAACGAGAAGTATGAACGCGTAGAGATCGTTGTGTAGAATCCGATTGTGTTGAAAGCCCTTCGAAAAGATTAATAATTTTATGAGATGATGATGATGATGTAGGTGATGGTTGGCGGCCAAAAAAGGAGAAGGGAGAAGAAAACACAAAAATTAGAAATTAGGTTTTAGGGAAAATAAAGTGTAATGTAAAAAAAATATGAAAGGAGGAAAGGCTCCCCCCCCTAGGGGTTCGGCCGAAAATGGATGGGGTGGGCCCCATGGTGGGCCAATTTTGATAAATTATAATTTCCTGATGGCCCGAAAGCCCGAACGAGTCCCGAAAACGCACTTACGCGATTAAAAATCCGGAATGATAACAAACGCGCGACGAAAAATAAATATAAATACACTGTATAATAATATGATCTTAAAATATCATATTTAAAATATTTAGGATTTAAATGTCCCAAAAACTCGACCGTTGGTTTGAAAACCAAAAAGATTCGCCGGATGAAAATCCGCGAGACGTAGAAACGTATAAATTAAAATATGAATACAAATATTCACATAACACATAATAATTAATATATATATATATATATATTATTATAAAAATAATAATATAGGTCATAGAAATGACGTGGCACACTAACAGTTAACGATCGTTAAATAATTAACTGAAAAAGATAACGAAAAAAGTAGGGTCGTGACACAAAGTATTGGGAGGATTACCAATTCTCCGATGAATCGGATCCCGACAAGGATTCCGATGATGTTATAGAAATTACCCCAACATAATTTAATAAGGCAAAAGAGAACAATAAGGGAAAGGGCATAAAAATAGAGAAATTTGATTCCAAACCCGATGAACTTTATATGTATTATCAACACCCGTATTTCTTAAGTTGTGACAATAACCCGGGAACCTCTAAACCACCAGGTTTTTCTAAACTAATGTGGAAAACGACGGCTCGTATTAGGGGAACATCATATATCCCTAGAAACTTGGCAAAACGAACCAAAACCGAAGAAGAAGAAACGAGCGAGTCAGAATAAGATAGTTGTATTCGTGTGGTGTAATATATGTAATATAGTGTGCTTATGCTTTATGATATATGTAAAAATTGCTTGTATTAATAAGTATTTTTTTTATGAATCTAACTCTTGTCTGTTTTACAGTATAAAAACACAAAATAGATAGACAACCCAATATTTTAAGAGACCTACCCGGAGACATGATTGATGAAATCTTGTCTAGAGTCGGTCAGAATTCCTCAGCACAACTATTTAAGGCGAGATCAGTTTGTAAGACATTCGAAGAACATTCCAAGAATGCCTTGATTTATAAAAGGCTTTCGTTCGAAAGATGGGGGATATCACATTGGGAAATCCATAAGTTACGATGTGTTTACTTTGACGCATATATTGCGGGGAACCCAAATGCTATTTTATGCAATGGGTTAAGAAATTATTTTGACTCAATATATCCGAATATAGGACTTCGTGATTTAGAAAAAGCGGCTAACATGCAACATAAAGAAGCATGTTATGCTTACGGGTTAGTAATGTTCGCTTCTCACCAAAGTGAGAACAAGAACATCGGGCTACAACTATTAAACAAAACGTTCCCACAAGTGACGGAGTCGGTAATTGGGGTAAGAAATGAGGTTTTTAGGTTATTACGAGACTGTTGGACATTATGTAACCTTCATCCTTTTGAGAACGTTACAACACATTGTCTTACTATCGGTCACAACGGTTATGTTCCACAAAACCAAGGATGGGAAGTGGTATTAGTAAAACCAGAATGCATGACTTGTTTCTGGACGTATGAATTACGTGTCTTTATTGCCTTTGCTGAACGCCTTATTTATTAACTAGAATTATCTTTGCAACTACTTTGTATCAAAGTTTTATGTGCTATATTTCATGCTATATGTAAAAAAAGCGGTATTGTAAGTTTGCAAGTTATTGTATAAAGGTTTGAATATGATATATTTTTTTTTTTGATTAGTTTTTCATATAGAATTGTAGTAGTTGAAATGGTATGTTAGCTACTAAGTATGAACTTAACGGGTAGGTACTACCCGAATTAAAGAGTATAAAACGCTAATATGAAGAAAGAGCTTTTATAAATAAGTTCATATTACGCTACGAAATACTATTGACTACTCTTGATATTCTATATGATTAACTCGTTTCATTTGACTATTTTGAAGGAAATGGCACCGACTACTCGACACACCTTGAATATGAGCGAAGAGGAATTTCGTACCTTTCTTGTTTCAAACATAGCCGCAGTACAGGCTGCGCTACATACCAACAATAACCTTGGATCTAGCAGTACAGGAAATCGTGTAGGATGCACCTACAAAGAATTCACTGCCTGCAAACCTTTGGAATTTGATGGAACCGAAGGACCGATCGGATTGAAATGGTGGACCGAGAAGGTCGAATCGGTGTTTGCCATAAGTAAGTGTACTGAAGAGGACAAAGTGAAGTATGCTACGCATACCTTCACAGGTTCTGCGTTAACATGGTGGAATACCTATCTAGAGCAAGTGGGACAAGATGATGCTTACGCACTACCGTGGTCAGCATTCAAGCACTTGATGAACGAGAAGTACCGTCCCAGAACCGAGGTCAATAAGCTCAAGACAGAACTTAGAGGGTTACGAACCCAAGGATTTGATATTACCACGTACGAAAGACGATTCACAGAATTATGCCTATTGTGTCCGGGAGCGTTCGAAGATGAGGAAGAGAAAATCGACGCGTTTGTGAAAGGATTACCGGAAAGAATCCAAGAAGATATAAGTTCACACGAGCCCGCCTCCATACAACAGGCATGTAGAATGGCTCACAAACTAGTGAACCAGATTGAAGAAAGAATTAAAGAACAGACTGCTGAAGAGGCCAATGTGAAGCAAGTCAAAAGAAAGTGGGAGGAAAACGGTGATAAGAATCACCAATACAACAACAACAGCAATTACAACAATAATCGCAACAACTATCCCAACAATCGCAACATCAATCGCAACTACAACAAACGGCCCAACAACAACAACAACAACAACAACAACAACAACAACAATAGCAACTACAACAATCATCCCAACAACAATAATAACCACAACAACAACAATCAGAAGCAGCTATGCCAAATGTGTGAAAAGTATCACTCGGGGTTCTGCACCAAATTTTGCAACAAGTGTAAAAGAAATGGTCATAGCGCGGCGAAGTGTGAGGTCTATGGACCAGGGGTTAACAGAACGAAAGGAACAAATGGTGTCGGAACGAGTAATGGCGGAGCAAGTAGTGTCGGAGCAAGTTTATGCCAATGTAGTTTGTTATAAATGTGGAAAACCGGGCCACATTATTAGAAATTGCCCGAACCAGGAGAACACGAATGGACAAGGCCGCGAAAGAGTTTTCAATATTAATGCGGCAGAGGCACAGGAAGACCCGGAGCTTGTTACGGGTACGTTTCTTATTGACAATAAATCTGCTTACGTTTTATTTGATTCGGGTGCGAATAGAAGCTATATGAGTAGAGATTTTTGTGCTAAATTAAGTTGTCCATTGACGCCTTTGGATAGTAAATTTTTACTCGAATTAGCAAATGGTAAATTAATTTCAGCAGATAATATATGTCGGAATCGAGAAATTAAACTGGTTAGCGAAACATTAAAGATTGACTTGATACCAGTAGAGTTAGGGATTTTTGATGTGATAATCGGAATGGACTGGTTGAAAGAAGTGAAAGCAGAGATCGTTTGTTACAAAAATGCAATTCGCATTATACGAGAAAAAGGAAAACCCTTAATGGTGTACGGAGAAAAGGGCAACACGAAGCTACATCTTATTAGTAATTTGAAGGCACAAAAACTAATAAGAAAAGGTTGCTATGCTGTTCTAGCACACGTCGAGAAAGTACAAACTGAAGAAAAGTGCATCAATGATGTTCCCGTCGCAAAAGAATTTCCCGATGTAATTTCAAAAGAATTACCGGGATTACCCCCACATCGATCCATTGAATTTCAAATAGATCTTGTACCAGGAGCTGCACCAATAGCTCGTGCTCCTTACAGACTCGCACCCAGCGAGATGAAAGAACTGCAAAGCCAATTACAAGAACTTTTAGAGCGTGGTTTCATTCGACCAAGCACATCACCGTGGGGAGCTCCTGTTTTGTTTGTCAAGAAGAAATATGGTACATTCAGGTTGTGTATCGACTACCGAGAGTTGAACAAACTTACCATCAAGAACCGCTACCCACTACCGAGAATCGACGACTTATTTGATCAACTACAAGGCTCGTCTGTTTATTCAAAGATTGACTTACGTTCCGAGTATCATCAAATGCGGGTGAAAGAAGATGATATTCCAAAGACTGCTTTCAGAACACGTTACGGTCATTACGAGTTTATGGTCATGCCGTTTGGTTTAACTAATGCACCAGCTGTGTTCATGGACCTTATGAACCGAGTGTGTGGACCATACCTTGACAAGTTTGTCATTGTTTTCATTGATGACATACTTATTTACTCAAAGAATGACCAAGAACACGGTGAACATTTGAGAAAGGTGTTAGAAGTATTGAGGAAGGAAGAATTGTACGCTAAGTTTTCAAAGTGTGCATTTTGGTTGGAAGAAGTTCAATTCCTCGGTCACATAGTGAACAAAGAAGGTATTAAGGTGGATCCGGCAAAGATAGAAACTGTTGAAAAGTGGGAAACCCCGAAAACTCCGAAACACATACGCCAGTTTTTAGGACTAGCTGGTTACTACAGAAGGTTCATCCAAGACTTTTCCAGAATAGCAAAACCCTTGACTGCATTAACACATAAAGGGAAGAAATTTGAATGGAAGGATGAACAAGAGAAAGCGTTTCAGTTATTGAAGAAAAAGCTAACTACGGCACCTATATTGTCATTGCCTGAAGGGAATGATGATTTTGTGATTTATAGTGACGCATCAAAGCAAGGTCTCGGTTGTGTATTAATGCAACGAACGAAGGTGATTGCTTATGCGTCTAGACAATTAAAGATTCACGAACAAAATTATACGACGCATGATTTGGAATTAGGTGCGGTTGTTTTTGCATTGAAGACTTGGAGGCACTACTTATATGGGGTCAAAAGTATTATATATACCGACCACAAAAGTCTTGAACACATATTTAATCAGAAACAACTGAATATGAGGCAGCGTAGGTGGATTGAATTGTTGAATGATTACGACTTTGAGATTCGTTACCACCTGGGGAAGGCAAATGTGGTAGCCGACGCCTTGAGCAGAAAGGACAGAGAACCCATTCGAGTAAAATCTATGAATATAATAATTCACACTAACCTTACTACTCAAATAAAGGAGGCGCAACAAGGAGTTTTAAAAGAGGGAAATTTAAAGGATGAAATACCCAAAGGATCGGAGAAGCATCTTAATATTCGGGAAGACGAAACCCGGTATAGGGCTGAAAGAATTTGGGTACCAAAATTTAGAGATATGAGAGAAATGGTACTTAGAGAAGCTCATAAAACCAGATACTCAATACATCCTGGAACGGGGAAGATGTACAGGGATCTCAAGAAACATTTTTGGTGGCCGGGTATGAAAGTCGATGTTGCTAAATACGTAGGAGAATGTTTGACGTGTTCTAAGGTCAAAGCTGAGCATCAGAAACCATCAGGTCTACTTCAACAACCCGAAATCCCGAAATGGAAATGGGAAAACATTACCATGGATTTCATCACTAAATTGCCAAAGACTGCAAGTGGTTTTGATACTATTTGGGTAATAGTTGATTGTCTCACCAAATCAGCACACTTCCTGCCAATAAGAGAAGATGACAAGATGGAGAAGTTAGCACGACTGTATTTGAAGGAAGTCGTCTCCAGACATGGAATACCAATCTCTATTATCTCTGATAGGGATGGCAGATTTATTTCAAGATTCTGGCAGACATTACAGCAAGCATTAGGAACTCGTCTAGACATGAGTACTGCGTATCATCCACAAACTGATGGGCAGAGCGAAAGGATGATACAAACGCTTGAAGACATGCTACGAGCATGTGTTATTGATTTCGGAAACAGTTGGGATCGACATCTACCGTTAGCAGAATTTTCCTACAACAACAGCTACCATTCAAGCATTGAGATGGCGCCGTTTGAAGCACTTTATGGTAGAAAGTGCAGGTCTCCGATTTGTTGGAGTGAAGTGGGGGATAGACAGATTACGGGTCCCGAGATAATACAAGAAACTACTGAGAAGATCATCCAAATTCAACAACGGTTGAAAACCGCCCAAAGTCGACAAAAGAGCTACGCTGACATTAAAAGAAAAGACATAGAATTTGAAATTGGAGAGATGGTCATGCTTAAGGTTGCACCTTGGAAAGGTGTTGTTCGATTTGGTAAACGAGGGAAATTAAATCCAAGGTATATTGGACCATTCAAGATTATTGATCGTGTCGGACCAGTAGCTTACTGACTTGAGTTACCTCAACAACTTGCGAATGTACATAACACTTTCTACGTCTCGAATTTGAAGAAATGTTTTGCTAAAGAAGATCTCACTATTCCGTTGGACGAAATCCAAATCAATGAAAAACTTCAATTCATCGAAGAACCCGTCGAAATAATGGATCGTGAGGTTAAAAGACTTAAGAAAAACAAGATACCAATTGTTAAGGTTCGATGGAATGCTCGTAGAGGACCCAAGTTCACCTGGGAAAGAGAAGATCAGATGAAGAAGAAATACCCACATTTATTTCCAGAAGATACGTCAACACCTCCAACTGCTTAAAATTTTGGGACAAAATTTATTTAACTGGTAGGTACTGTAGTGACCCGAACTTTTCCATGTTTATATATATATTAAATGAAATTGTTATTTACATGATTAAGTGTTTCCAACATATTAAGCAATCAAACTTGTTAAGACTTGATTAATTGAAATAGGTCTCATATAGACAATTGACCACCCAAGTTGATCGGTGATTCACGAACGTTAAAATTTGTAAAAACTATATGATGACATATATATGGTTATATATATAGTTAACATGATATTATGATAAGTAAACATATCATTAAGTATATTAATAATGAACTACATATGTAAAAACAAGACTACTAACTTAATGATTTTGAAACGAGACATATATATAACGATTATCGTTGTAACGACATTTAATGTATATATATCAAATTAAGAGATATTCGTACATCATAATATCATGATAATATAATAATTTAAAATCTCATTGGATATTATAAACATTGGGTTAACAACATTTAACAAGATCGTTAACCTAAAGGTTTCAAAACAACACTTACATGTAACGACTAACGATGACTTAACGACTCAGTTAAAATGTATATACATGTAGTGTTTTAATATGTATTCATACACTTTTTAAAGACTTCAAGACACTTATCAAAATACTTCTACTTAACAAAAATGCTTACAATTACATCCTCGTTCAGTTTCATCAACAATTCTACTCGTATGCACCCGTATTCGTACTCGTACAATACACAGCTTTTAGATGTATGTACTATTGGTATATACACTCCAATGATCAGCTCTTAGCAGCCCATGTGAGTCACCTAACATATGTGGGAACCATCATTTGGCAACTAGCATGAAATATCTCATAAAATTACAAAAATATGAGTAATCATTCATGACTTATTTACATGAAAACAAAATTACATATCCTTTATATCTAATCCATACACGAACGACCAAAAACACCTACAAAGACTTTCATTCTTCAATTTTCTTCATCTAATTGATCTCTCTCAAGTTCTATCTTCAAGTTCTAAGTGTTCTTCATAAATTCTACAAGTTCTAGTTTCATAAAATCAAGAATACTTCCAAGTTTGCTAGCTTACTTCCAATCTTGTAGAGTGATCATCCAACCTCAAGAAATCTTTCTTATTTACAGTAAGATATCTTTCTAATACAAGGTAATACTCATATTCAAACTTTGATTCAATTTCTATAACTATAACAATCTTATTTCGAGTGAAAATCTTACTTGAACTATTTTCGTGTCATGATTCTGCTTCAAGAACTTTCAAGCCATCCAAGGATCCTTTGAAGCTAGATCCATTTTTCTCATTTCCAGTAGCTTTATCCAGAAAACTTGAGGTAGTAATGATGTTCATAACATCATTCGATTCATACATATAAAGCTATCTTATTCGAAGGTTTAAACTTGTAATCACTAGAACATAGTTTAGTTAATTCTAAACTTGTTCGCAAACAAAAGTTAATCCTTCTAACTTGACTTTTAAAATCAACTAAACATATGTTCTATATCTATATGATATGCTAACTTAATAATTTAATACCTGGAAACACGGAAAACACCGTAAAACCGGATTTACGCCGTCGTAGTAACATCGCGGGCTGTTTTGGGTTAGTTAATTAAAAACTATGATAAACTTTGATTTAAAAGTTATTCTTTTGGGAAAATGATTTTTCTTATGAACATGAAACTATATCCAAAAATCATGGTTAAACTCAAAGTGGAAGTATGTTTTCTAAAATGGTCATCTTGACGTCGTTCTTTCGACTGAAATGACTACCTTTACAAAAATGACTTGTAACTTATATTTCCAACTATAAACCTATACTTTTTCTGTTTAAATTCATAAAATAGAGTTCAATATGAAACCATAGCAATTTGATTCACTCAAAACGGATCTAAAATGAAGAAGTTATGGGTAAAACAAGATTGGATAATTTTTCTTGTTGTAGCAACGTGAAAATTGGTAACAAATCTATATTAATCATATCCTAGCTAACTTATATTGTATTATACATATATTCTAATATATTATGTAATCTTGGGATACCATAGACACGTATGCAAATGTTTTGACATATCATATCGACCCATGTGTATATATTATTTGGAACAACCATAGACACTCTATATGCAGTAATGTGGGAGTTAGCTATACAGGGTTGAGGTTGATTCCAAAAATATATATACTTTGAGTTGTGATCTAGCCTGAGATGTGTATACACTGGGTCGTGGATTGATTCAAGATAATATATATCAATTTTTTTCTGTACATCTAACGTTGGACAACTAGTTGTAGGTTACTAACGAGGACAGCTGACTTAATAAACTTAAAATAACAAAATGTATTAAAAGTGTTGTAAATATATTTTGAATATACTTTGATATATATGTACATATTTGTTATAGGTTCGTAAATCGACCAGTGGCCAAGTCTTACTTCCCGACGAAGTAAAAATCTGTGAAAGTGAGTTATAGTCCCACTTTTAAAATCTAATATTTTTTGGATGAGAATACATGCAGGTTTTATAAATGATTTACAAAATAGACACAAGTAACTGAAACTACATTCTATGGTTGAATTATCAAAATCGAATATGCCCCTTTTTATTAAGTCTGGTAATCTAAGAATTAGGGAACAGACACCCTAATTGACGCGAATCCTAAAGATAGATCTATTGGGCCTAACAAACCCATCCAAAGTACCGGATGCTTTAGTACTTCGAAATTTATATCATATCCGAAGGGTGTCCCGGAATGATGGAGATATTCTTATATTTTCATCTTGTTAAGGTCGGTTACCAGGTATTCACCATATGAATGATTTTTATCTCTATGTATGGGATGTATATTGAATATGAAATCTTGTGGTCTATTGTTACAATTTGATATATATAGGTTAAACCTATAACTCATCAACATTTTTGTTGACGTTTAAAGCATGTTTATTCTCAGGTGAATATTAAGAGCTTCCGCTGTTGCATACTAAAATAAGGACAAGATTTGGAGTCCATGTTTGTATGATATTGTATAAAAACTGCATTCAAGAAACATATGCCGATGTAATATATTTCTATTGTAAACCATTATGTAATGATCGTGTGTAAACAGTATATTTTAGATTATCATTATTTGATAATCTACGTAATGCTTTTGAAACCTTTATTGATAAAATAAAGGTTATGGTTGTTTTAAAAATGAATGCAGTCTTTGAAAAACGTCTCATATAGAGGTCAAAACCTCGCAACGAAATCAATTAATATGGAACGTTTATAATCAATATGAATGGGACATTTCAATATTGGTATTTAAACAAGAACAATAATTCACATGTGAAGGTATTACTTATTGTAAGATTTAAAATTAAAAAATTCACCTTTAAAAATAGTAAAATGTCATTTTCGGCATCTAAACTGTTTCGAATGGGGGAAAGCCTTAAGGAAGCCTTGCTCGTAGCGCCGTTTTCTAATTATATTGAGAATATGGGCCTAATCTGCAACTGAAAATGTTTCGGAAAATTCTTTACAAAATTTTCCCCGAATTTGTGTGGAATGTAGTGACTTCAAATATGTGTTTCACGACCATTAGTTTCATCAAAATGAAACTACACTCTCATATATTCGCATTCAATATGAAATTTAGAAACAAAAACAAATATAAGGTTATGAATTTAGAAAAATAAAAAAGCGGCTAAAAATACATGAACAATAAAACAAAGAAGTTATAAAAGCAGCAACGTTTTATAGCAAGTGGTGAGATAGTAGCCCCAAAATGATTCTTGATGTACCTAAATACAATATTAAATAAAAACAAGTATCATAGTGGTATTTAAACAGGCACAACAATTCACATGTGAAAGTATTACTTATCCTAAGATCTAAAAGTGCAAAATTCACTTTTAAAAATAGTAAAATATCATTTGCAGCATCTAAGCTGCTTCGAATGGGGGAAAGCCTTAAGGAAGACTTGCACGTAGCGCCGTTTTCTAGTTATCTTGAGAATATGGGTTAATCTGCAATTGGAAATTTTTAGGAAAATTCTGCATAAAATTTTATCCGATTTTGTGAGAAATGTAGTGACTTCAAATATGTGTTTTGTGGCTATTAATTTCATCAAAACGAATCTACACTCTCATATATTCGCATTCAATATGAAATTTAGTAACAAAAACAAAAATAAGGTTATGAATTTAGAGAGATAAAAAAGCGGCAAAAAATACTCGAAGACGTTATAAAAGCATCAACGCTTTGTAGCTAGTTGGGAGATAGTAGCCCCAAAATGATTTTCGATGTACCTAAATACAATATTAAATAAAAACAAGTATCATAGTGGTATTTAAACAAGCACAACAATTAACATGTGAAAGTATTACTTATCGTAATATCTAAAAGTGCAAAATTCACCTTTAAAAATAGTAAAATGTCATTTTTGACATCCAAACTGCTTCGAACGGGGGAAAGCCTTAAGGAATTCTTGCTCGTAGTGCCGTTTTCTAGTTATCTTGAGAATATTAGCCTAATCTGCAATTGGAAATTTTTCGGAAAATTCTCCACAAAATTTTACCCGATTTTGTGGGGAATGTAGTGACTTCAAATATGTGTTTTGCGGCTATTAATTTTAATCAAAACGAAACTACACTCTCATAAATTTTCATTAAATATGAAATTTAGAAACAAAAACAAAAATAAGGTTATGAATTTAGAGAAATAAAAAAACGGCTAAAAATACTCGAACAATAATAACTATACGTTATAAATGCAGCAACGTTTTGTAGCTAGTGGTGAGATAGTAGCCCCAAAATGATTCTCGATGTACTCAAATATAATATTAATTAAAAAAAAGTATAATAGTACTTTTTAAACAGGCACAACAATTCACATGTGAAGGTATTACTTATCGTAAGATTTAAAATTTAAAAATTTTCCTTTAAAAATAGTAAAATGTCATTTTCGGCATCTAAACTGCTTCGAACGGGGGAAAGCCTTAAGGAAGTCTTGCTCGTAGCACCATTTTCTAGTTATATTGAGAATATGGGCCTAATCTGCAACTGAAAATGTTTCGGAAAATTCTCTACAAAATTTTACCCGAATTTGTGTGGAATGTAGTGACTTCAAATATGTGTTTCGCGGCCATTAGTTTTCATCAAAACGAAACTACACTCTCATATATTCGAATTCAATATGAAATGTAGAAACCAAAACAAATATAAGGTTATGAATTTAGAGAAATAAAAAAGCGGCTAAAAATACATGAACAATAAAACAAAGACATTATAAAAGCAGCAACATTTTGTAGCAAGTGGTGAGATAGTAGCCCCAAAATGATTCTTGATGTACCTAAATACAATATTAAATAAAAACAAGTATCATAGTGGTATTTAAACAGGCACAACAATTCACATGTGAAAGTATTACTTATCATAAGATCTAAAAGTGCAAAATTCACTTTTAAAAATAGTAAAATATCATTTTCGTCATCTAAACTGCTTCGAATGGGGGAAACCCTTAAGGAAGTCTTGCACGTAGCGCCGTTTTCTAGTTATATTGAGAATATGGGTTAATCTGCAATTGTAAAATTTTTCAGAAAATTCTGCATAAAATTTTATCCGATTTTGTGGAAAATGTAGTGACTTCAAATATGTGTTTTGCGGCTATTAATTTCATCAAAATGAAACTACACTCTCATATATTCGCATTCAATATGAAATTTAGTAACAAAAACAAAAATAAGGTTATGAATTTAGAGAAATAAAAAACGGCTAAAAATACTCGAACAACAAAACCAAGACGTTATAAAAGCAGCAACGTTTTGTAGCTAGTTGGGAGATAGTAGCCCCAAAATGATTCTCGATGTACATAAATACAATATTAAATAAAAACAAGTATCATAGTGGTATTTAAATAAGCACAACAATTCACATGTAAAGGCATTACTTATCGTAAGATCTAAAAGTGCAAAATTCACCTTTGAAAATAGTAAAATGTCATACTTGACATCTAAACTGTTTCGAACGGGGGAAAGCCTTAAGGAATTCCTGCTCGTAGCGCCGTTTTCTAATTAATTTGAGAATATTTACCTAATCTGCAATTTGAAATTTTTCGGAAAATTCTCCACAAATTTTACCCGATTTTGTGGGAAATGTAGTGATTTCAAATATGTATTTTGCGGCCATTAATTTTAATCAAAAAGAGACTACACTCTCATATATTTGCATTAAATATGAAATTTAAAAAAAAATATGGTTATGAATTTAGAGAAATAATAAACGGCTAAAAATACTCGAACAATAAAACCTAGACGTTATAAATGCAGCAACGTTTTGTAGCTAGTAGTGAGATAGTAGCCCCAAAATGATTCTCAATGTACCTAAATACAACATTAAATAAAAACAAGTATGATAGTGGTATTTAAACAGACACAACAATTCACATGTGAAGATATTACTTATCGTAAGATTTGAAAGTGCAAAATTCACCTTTAAAAATAGTATAATGTCATTTTCGGCATCTAAACTGTTTTGAACGGGGGAAAGTCTTAAGGAAGTCTTGCTCGTAGCACCGTTTTCTAGTTATATGAATAATATGGGCCTAATCTGCAACTGGAAATGATTCAAAAAATTCTATACAAATTTTTACCCGAATTTGTGTGGAATGTAGTGACTTCAAATATGTGTTTCGCGGCCATTAGTTTTCATCAAAACGAAACTACACTCTCATATATTCGAATTCAATATGAAATTTAGAAACAAAAACAAATATAAGGTTATGAATTTAGAGAAATATAAAAACGGCTAAATATACACGAACAATAAAACAAACAACGTTATAAAAGCAGCAACGTTTTTTAGCTAGTGGTGAGATAGTAGCCCCAAAATGAATCTTGATGTACCTAAATACATTATTAAATAAAAATAAATACCATAGTGGTATTTAAACAGGCACAACAATTCACATGTGAAAGTATTACTTATCATAAGATCTAAAAGTGCAAAATTCACCTTTAAAAATAGTAAAATATCATTTTCGGAATCTAAACAGCTTCGAAAGAGGAAAACCCTTAAGGAAATCTTGCTCGTAGCGCCATTTTCTAGTTATCTTGAGAATATTGGCCTAATCTGCAATTGGAAATTTTCGAAAAATTCTCCACAAAATTTTACCTGATTTTGTGGGGAATGTAGTGACTTCAAATATGTGTTTTGCGGCCATTAATTTTCATCAAAACCAAACTACACTCTCATATTTTCGCATTCAATATGAAATTTAGAAACAAAAAAAAAATTAGGTTATGAATTTAAAGAGATAAAAAAGCGGCTAAAAATACTCGAACAATAAAACCAAGACGTTATAAAAGCAGCAACGTTTTGTAGCTAATGGTGAGATAGTAGCCCCAAAATGATTCGTGATGTACCTAAATACAATATTAAATAAAAATAAGTATCATGGTGGTATTTAAACAAGCACAACAATTCACATGTAAAGGCATTACTTATCGTAAGATCTAAAAGTGCAAAATTCACCTTTAAAAATAGTAAAATATCATTCTCGACATCTAACCTGCTTCGAACGGTGGAAAGCCTTAAGAAATTCTTGCTCGTAGCACCGTTTTCTAGTTATCTTGAGAATATGGGCCTAATCTGCAATTGGATATTTTTCGAGAAATTCTCCACAACATTTTACCCGATTTTGTAAAGAATGTAGTGACTTCAAATATGTGTTTTGCGGCCATTAAATATTTTCATCAAAACGAAACTACACTCTCATATATTCGCATTCAATATGAAATTTAGTAACCAAAAACAAAAATAAGGTTATGAAGTTAGAGAGATAAAAAAGCGGTTAAAAATACTCGAACAACAAAACCAAGACGTTGTAAAAGCGGCAACGTTTTGTAGCTGGTTGGGAGATAGTAGCCCCAAAATAATTCTTGATGTACCAAAATACACTATTAAATAATAACAAGTATCATAGTGGTATTTAAAAAGGCACAACAATTCACATGTGAAGGTGTTACTTATAGTAAGATCTAAAAGTGCAAAATTCACCTTTAAAAATAATAAAATGTCATTTTCGGCATCTAAACTGTTTCGAACGGGGGAAAGCCTTAAGGAATTCTTGCTCGTAGCGCTATTTTTTTGTTATCTTGATAATATGGGCCTAATCTCCAATTGGAAATTTTTCGATAAATTCTCCACAAAATTTTACCCGATTTTGTGGAAAATGTAGTGACTTCAAATATTTGTTTTACAGCCATTAATTTTCATCAAAATGAAACTACACTCTCATATATTTGCATTAAATATGGAATTTAGAAACAAAAACAAAAATAAGGTTATGAATTTGGAGAGATAAAAAAGCGGCTAAAAATACTCGAACAATAAAACCAAGACGTTATAAAAGCAGCAACGTTTTGTAGCTAGTGGTGAAATAGTAGCCCCAAAATGATTCTCGGTATACCTAAAGACAATATTAAATAAAAACAAGTATCATAGTGGTATTTAAACAAGCACACCAATTCACATGTGAAGACATTACTTATCGTAAGATCTAAAAGTGCAAAATTCACCTTTAAAAATAGTAAATGTCATTTTCGACATCTAAACTGCTTCGAACGGGGGAAATTCTTAAGAAATTCTTGCTCGTAGCGCCGTTTTCTAGTTATCTTGAGAATATGGGCCTAATTTGCAATTGGAAATTTTTTGGCAAATTCTCCACAAAATTTTATCCGATTTTGTGGAGAATGTAGTGACTTCAAATATGTGTTTTGTGGCTATTAATTTCATCAAAACGTAACTACACTCTCATATATTCGCATTCAATATGAAATTTAGTAACAAAAACAAAAATAAGGTTATGAATTTAGAGAGATAAAAAAGCGGCTAAAAATACTCGAACAACAAAAAGACGTTATAAAAGCAGCAACATTTTGTAGCTAGTTGGGAGATAGTAGCCCCAAAATGATTCTCGATGTACATAAATACAATATTAAATAAAAACAAGTATCATAGTTGTAGTGACCCGAACTTTTCCATGTTTATATATATTAATTGAGATTGATATTTACATGACTAAATGTTTCCAACGTGTTAAGCAATCAAACTTGTTAAGACTTGATTAAATGAAATAAGTTTCATATAGATAATTGATCACCCAAGTTGACCGGCGATTCACGAACGTTACAAATTTGTAAAAACTACATGTTGTGGTATATATAGACATATATATATGGTTGACATGAGATTATGATGAGTAAGTATCTCACTAAGTATATTAACAATGTGTGATATACATAAGAAATGAGATTACTAAGTTAAGAAACTCGAAATGATATATATAACGATTATCGTTATGATAACGTCTACTAAATACATATGTATCATATTAAGATATTAATACACTTTATTTAACATGATAAAATGATATTTAAATGTATCATTAAGTGTGTTAACAATGAACTACATATGTAAAAACAAGACTACTAACTTAATGATTTCGAAACGAGACATATATGTAACGATTATCGTTGTAACGACATTTAAATGTATATATATCATATTAAGATATATTAATATATAATAATATCATGATAATATAATAATTTAACATCTCATTAGATATAATAAATATTGGGTTAAAAACATTTAACAAGATCGTTAACTTAAAGGTTTCAAATCAACACTTACATGTAACGACTAACGAAGACTTAACGACTCCATTAGAATGTATATACATGTTGTGTTTTGATATGTATTCTTACACTTTTGAAAGACTTCAAGACACATATCAAAGTACTTCTACTTAACAAAAATGCTTACAATTACATCCTCGTTCAGTTTCATCAACAATTCTACTCGTATGCACCCGTATTCGTACTCGTACAACACAAAGCTTTTAGATGTATGTACTATTGATATATACACTCCAATTATCAGCTCTTAGCAGCCCATGTGAGTCACCTAACACATGTGGGAACCATCATTTGGCAACTAGCATGAAATATCTCATAAAATTACAAAAATATTAGTAATCATTCATGACTTATTTACATGAAAATAAAATTACATATCCTTTATATCTAATCAATATACCAATGACCAAAAACACCTACAAACACTTTCATTCTTCAATTTTCTTTATCTAATTGATCTCTCTCAAGTTCCATCTTCAAGTTCTAAGTGTTCTTCATAAATTCCATAAGTATAGTTTCATAAAAATCAAGAATACTTCCAAGTTTGCAAGTCTACTTCCAAGCTTTCTAATCCATTCAAAGTAATCATCTAAGATCAAGGAACCTTTGTTATTTACAGTAGGTTATATTTCTAATTCAAGGTAATATTCATATTCAAACTTTGATTCAATTTCTACAACTATAACAATCTTATTTCGAGTGAAAATCTTACTTGAACTGTTTTCGTGTCAAGATTCTGTTTCAAGAACTTTCAAGCCATCCAAGGATCCTTTGAAGCTAGATCCATTTTTCTCATTTCCAGTAGTTTTATCCAGAAAAATTGAGGTAGTAATTATGTTCATAACATTATTCGATTCATACATATAAAGCTATCTTATTCGAAGGTTTAAACTTGAAATCACTAGAACATAGTTTAGTTAATTCTAAACTTGTTCGCAAACAAAAGTAAATCCTTCTAACTTGACTATTAAAATCAACTAAACACATGTTCTATATCTATATGATATGCTAACTTAATGATTTAAAACCGGAAAACACGAAAAACACCGTAAAACCGGATATACGCCGTTGTAGTAACACCGCGGGCTGTTTTGGGTTAGTTAATTAAAAACTATGATAAATTTTGATTTAAAAGTTGTTCTTCTTATAAAATAATTTTTCTTATGAACATGAAACTATATCCAAAAATCATGGTTAAACTCAAAGTGGAAGTATGTTTTTCAAAATGATCATCTAGACGTCGTTCTTTCGACTGAAATGACTACCTTTACAAAAATGACTTGTAACCTGTAATTCCGACTATAAACTTATACTTTTTCTGTATATATTCATAAACTTAAGTTCAATATGAAATCATAGCAATTGGATTCACTCAAAACGGATTTAAAACGAAGAAGTTATGGGTAAAACAATATTGGATATTTTTGATCTTTTTAGCTACGGGAAATATTTAACAAATCTATACAAATCATATCCTAGCTAACTTATATTGTATTATACATGTATTCTAATATATGATGTAATCTTGGGATACCATAGACACGTATGCAAATGTTTTGACATATCATATCGACCCATGTATATATATTATTTGGAACAACCATAGACACTCTATATGCAGTAATGTTGGAGTTAGCTATACAGGGTTGAGGTTGATTTCAAAAATATATATACTTTGAGTTGTGATCTAGCCTGAGACGTGTATACACTGGGTCGTGGATTGATTCAAGATAATATATATCAATTTATTTCTGTACATCTAATTATGGACAACTAGTTGTAGGTTACTAACAAGGACAGCTGACTTAATAAACTTAAAATAGTAAAACGTATTAAAAATGTTGTAAATATATTTTAAACATACTTTGATATATATGTACATATTTGTTATAGGTTCATGAATCAACCAGTGGCCAAGTCTTACTTCCCGACGAAGTAAAAATCTGTGAAAGTGAGTTATAGTCCCACTTTTAAAATCTAATATTTTTGGGATGAGAATACATGCAGGTTTTATAAATGATTTACAAAATAGACACAAGTACGTGAAACTACATTCTATGGTTGAATTATCGAAATCGAATATGCCCCTTTTTATTAAGTCTGGTAATCTAAGAATTAGGGAACAGACACCCTAATTGACGCGAATCCTAAAGATAGATCTATTGGGCCTAACAAACTCCATCCAAAGTACCGGATGCTTTTGTACTTCGAAATTTATATCATATCTGAAGGGTGTCCCGGAATGATGGATATATTCTTATATTTTCATCTTGTTAAGGTCGGTTACCAGGTATTCACCATATGAATGATTTTTATCTCTATGTATGGGATGTATATTGAATATGAAATTTTGTGGTCTATTGTTACGATTTGATATATATAGGTTAAACCTATAACTCACCAACATTGTTGTTGACGTTTAAAGCATGTTTATTCTCAGGTGAATATTAAGAGCTTCCGCTGTTGCATACTAAAATAAGGACAAGATTTGGAGTCCATGTTTGTATGATATTGTATAAAAACTGCATTCAAGAAACATATGTCGATGTAATATATTTCTATTGTAAACCATTATGTAATGGTAGTGTGTAGACAGTATATTTTAGATTATCATTATTTGATAATCTACGTAATGCTTTTGAAACCTTTATTGATAAAATAAAGATTATGGTTGTTTTAAAAATGAATGCAGTCTTTGAAAAACGTCTCATATAGAGGTAAAAACCTCGCAACGAAATCAATTAATATGGAACGTTTATAATCAATATGAACGGGACATTTCAGTTGGTATCCGAGCATTGGTCTTAGAGAACCAGAAAATTTGCATTAGTGTGTCTTATCGAGTTTGTTAGGATGCATTAGTGAGTCTGGACTTCGACCGTGTTTTCTTTAAAAATGATTGCTTAACATTTTTGTTGGAAACTATATATTATTAACATGTAAATATTATGTGATATATTAATCTCTTAACATGTTTGATATTGTGTGATAGATGTCTACCTCTAGCACAAATCCCATTGACTCACCTAATAATAACGAAGAGTCGAATATATATTGGCAAGATTCACAAGTTCCCGAAGAACCGAAAGAAAAGGAAACGGAACCGGAAGAAGAGGAACCAGAAGAAGAGGAACCTGGAGAAGAAGAGGTTCCAGAGGGGGGAATAGTAGGAACCACAGAAAACCGGTCAAATAAAAGAAAATCCTCAACCAATGGACCAAAGTTAATAATGGTCAATGGTGTTTCCACCAAGGAAGGAAAATATTGGGAAAATTATCAATTTTCCGATGAATCGGATCCTGATGAGGATTTCGATGATGTTATAGAAATTACCCCGACCCAATTTAATGAGGCTAAAGAAAATAATAAGGAAAAAGGCATCAAAATAGAGAAATCTGATTCCGACCCCGATGAACTTTATATGTACCGTCAACACCCGTATTTTCAATATCGTGACAATAACCCGGGAACCTCTAAACCACCAGGTTTTTCTAAACCAATGTGGAAAACGACGACTCGTATTAGAGGAACATCATATATCCCTAGAAGATTAGGAAAAAGAACCAAGTCCGAAGAAGAAGAAACCAGTTATTCAGATTAGAGGGGTGTGAGCATGTTGTGTAATAAATGTATTGTAGTATGCTTGTACTTTTATGTTCTATGTAAAAAATTGCTTGTATTGTTTGTTTTTACGAATCTAATTCTTGTCTATTTTACAGTATAAAAACAAAATGGACGTTAAGGGTAGACAACCGAATATTTTTAGAAGACCTACCAGAGGATATGATTGAGGAAATCTTGTCTAGAGTCGGTCAGAATTCATCAGCACATTTAGTTATGGCGAAATTAACTTGTCAAACATTTGAAAGACTTTCCAGAAATGCCTTAGTTTATAAAAGGCTTTCCTTTGATAGGTGGGGTATATCACATTGGGGAGACCGTAAGTTACGCCGTGTTTTCTTTAAAGCGTTAAATGCGGGGAACCCAAATGCAATTTTACGCTACGGGTTAAGAACCTATTTTGACTCAACATATCCCAACATAGAATTTCGTAAATTAGAAAGAGCTTCTAACATGCAACATAAAGAAGCATGTTATGCTTACGGGTTAGTGATGTTCGCTTCTTACCAAAGTGATAAAAAGAACATCGGATTGCAGCTTTTAAATAAAACTTTTTCACAAGTGACGAATTCAGTAGTTGGGGTGAGAAACATGGGTTTTAGATTATTACGGGGCTGTTGGACATTACGAAACCCTCGTCCTTTTGACGACATTACAACATGCTGCCTAGCTAATGGTCATAACGGTTATTTTTCACAAGACCAAGGATGGGAAGTCGTCTTAGTAAAACCAGAATGCATGACTTGTTTCTGGACTTATGAATTACGTGTCTTTATTTCCTTTGCTGAACAACTTGCGTATTAACTAGATTTATCTTCAAAACTGTCATGTATCATAGTGTACTATATTTCATGTTATATGTAATATAGCGAAGTTGTAAGTTTGAAGAATATTTGTATGTGATATATTATTATAATCAGTTTTTTCATATGGAATTGTAGTAGTTGAATTGTATATTAGCTACTAAGTATGAACTTAACGGGTAGGTAGTACCCAAATTTAAAATTATAAAATGCTAATATGAAGAAAAAGATTTTATAAATGAGTTCATATTATGCTACGAGATACTATTGAATACTCTTAATATTCTGTATGATTAAATTGTTTCCTTTGACTATTTTGAAGGAAATGGCACCAACTACTCGACACACCTTGAATATGAGCGAAGAGGAATTTCGTGCCTTTCTTGCTTCAAACATAGCCACAGTACAGGCTGCGCTACATACCAACAATAACTCTGAATCTAGCAATACAGCTAACAGCGCAAGAAATCGTGTAGGATGCTCCTACAAGGAATTCACTGCCTGCAAACCTTCAGAATTTGATGGGACCGAAGGACCAATCGGATTAAAACGGTGGACCGAGAAAGTTGAATTGGTGTTTGCCATAAGTAAGTGTGCTGAAGGAGACAAAGTGAAGTACGCTACGCATACCTTCACAGGTATTGCGTTAACATGGTGGAATACCTATCTAGAGCAAGTGGGACAAGATGCTGCTTACGCGCTACCGTGGTCAGCATTCAAGCACTTGATGAACGAGAAGTACCATCCCAGAACCGAGGTCAATAAGCTCAAGTAAGAACTTAGAGGGTTACGAACACAGGGATTCGATATTACTTCGTACGAAAGATGATTCACAGAATTGTGCCTATTGTATCCGAGAGCGTTCGAAGATGAGGAAGAGAAGATCGACGCGTTTGTGAAATGGTTACCGGAGAGAATCCTAGAATATATAAGTTCACACGAGCCTGCCTCCATACAAAAGGCATGTAGAATGGCTCACAAACTAGTGAACTAGATTGAGGGAAGAATTAAAGAACAGGCGGCCGAAGAGGCCAACGTGAAGCTAGTCAAAAGAAAGTAGGAGGAAAATGGTGATAAGAGTCACCAAAACAACAACAACTATCCCAACAATCGCAACCTCAATCGCAACTATAACAAACGGCAAAACAACAACAACTACAACAATCATCCCAACAACAATAACAACCGCAACAACAACAACAATCAGAAGCAGCTATGCCAAAGGTGTGAAAAGTATCACTCGGGGTTCTGCACCAAATTTTGCAACAAGTGTAAAAGAAATGGTCATAGTGCGGCGAAGTGTGAGGTCTACGGACCAGGAGTTAACAGAACGAAAGGAACAAATGGTGTCGAAATGAGTAATGGCGGAGCAAGTAGTGTCGGAGCAAGTTATGCCAATGTAGTTTGTTATAAATGTGGAAAACCGGGCCACATTATTAGAAATTGCCCGAACCAGGAGAACACGAATGGACAAGGCCGCGGAAGAGTTTTCAATATTAATGTAACAGAGGCACAGGAAGACCCGGAGCTTGTTACGGGTACATTTCTTATTGACAATAAATCTGCTTACGTTTTATTTGATTTGGGTGCGGATAGAAGCTATATGAGTAGAGATTTTTGTGCTAAATTAAATTGTCCATTGACGCCGTTGGATAGTAACTTTTTACTATAATTAGCAAACGGTAAATTAATTTCAGCAGATTATATATGCCGGAATCGAGAAATTAAACTGGGTAGCGAAATATTTAAGATTGATTTGATACCAGTAGAGTTAGGGAATTTTGATGTAATAGTTGGCATGGACTGGCTGAAGGAGGTGAAAGCATAGATTGTATGTTACAAAAATGCAATTCGCATTGTACGAGAAGAAGGAGAACCCTTAATGGTGTACGGAGAAAAGGGCAACACGAAGCTACATCTTATTAGTAATTTGAAGGCACAAAAACTAATAAGAAAAGGTTGCTATGCTGTTCTAGCACACGTCGAGAAAGTACAAACTGAAGAAAAGAGCATCAATGATGTTCCCGTCGCAAAAGAATTTCCCGATGTATTTCTGAAAGAATTACCGGGATTACCCCCACATCGATCCGTTGAATTTCAAATAGATCTTGTACCAGGAGCTGCACCAATAGCTCGTGCTCCTTACAGGCTCACACCCAGCGAGATGAAAGAACTGCAAAGCCAACTGCAAAAATTATTAGAACGTGGTTTCATTCGACCAAGCACATCACCATGGGGAGCTCATGTTTTGTTTGTCAAGAAGAAGGATGGTACATTTAGGTTGTGTATTGACTACAGAGAGTTGAATAAACTTACCATCAAAAACCGTTATCCACTGCCGAGAATTGACGACTTATTTGATCAACTACAAGGCTCGTCGGTTTATTCGAAAATTGATTTACGTTCTGGATATCATCAAATGAGAGTAAAGGAGGATGATATTCCAAAAACTGCTTTTAGGACGCGTTATGGTCATTACGAGTTTATGGTTATGCCGTTTGGATTAACTAACGCACCAGCTGTGTTCATGGACCTTATGAACTGAGTGTGTGGGCCATATCTTGACAAGTTTGTCATTGTTTTCATCAATGACATACTTATTTACTCAAAGAATGATCAAGAGCACGAAGAATATTTGAGAAAAGTGCTAGAAGTATTGAGGAAAGAAAAACTGTACGCTAAGTTTTCAAAGTGTGCATTTTAGTTGGAAGAAGTTCAATTCCTCGGTCATATAGTGAACAAAGAAGGTATCCAGGTGGACCCGGCAAAGATCGAAACCGTTGAAAAGTGGGAAACCCCAAAAACTCCAAAGCATATACGTCAATTTTTAGGATTGGCTGGTTACTACAGAAGATTCATCCAAGATTTCTCCAAAATAGCAAAACCCTTGACTGCATTAACGCATAAATGGAAGAAATTTGAATGGAAGGATGAACAAGAGAAGGCGTTTCAGTTATTGAAGAAAAAGCTAACTACGGCACCTATATTGTCATTGCCTGAAAGGAATGATGATTTTGTGATTTATTGTGACGCATCAAAGCAAGGTTTCGGTTGTGTATTAATGCAACGAACGAAGGTGATTGCTTATGCGTCTAGACAATTGAAGATTCACGAGCAAAATTATACAACTCACAATTTGGAATTGGGTGCTATTGTTTTTGCATTAAAGACTTGGAGACATTATTTATATGGAGTCAAAAGTATTATATATACAGACCACAAAAGTCTCCAACATATATTTAATCAGAAGCAACTGAATATGAGACAACGCAGGTGGATTGAACTGTTGAATGATTATGATTTTGAGATTCGATACCACCCGAGGAAGGCGAATGTGGTAGCCGACGCTTTGAGTAGAAAGGACAGAGAACCTATATGGGTAAAAGCTATGAATATAATTATTCGTACTAACCTTACTACTCAAATAAAGGAGGCGTAACAGGGGGTTGTAAAAGAAGGAAAGTTGAAGAATGAGATACCCAAAGGATCAGAGAAATATATTAATATTCGGGAAGACGGAACCCGATATAGGGCTGATAGAATTTGGGTACCAAGGTTTGGAGATGTGAGAGAAATGGTACTTAAAGAAGCACATAAAACCAGATATTCAATACATCCCGGAGCGGGGAAGATGTATAAAGATCTCAAGAAATACTTTTGGTGGCTGGGTATGAAAGCCGATATTGCTAAATATGTAGGAGAATGTTTGACGTGTTCTAAGGTCAAAGCTAAACATCAGAAACCATCAGGTCTACTACAACAACCTGAAATCCCGGAATGGAAATGGGAAAACATTACCATGGATTTCATTACTAAATTGCCAAGGACTGCAAGTGGTTATGATACTATTTGGGTAATAGTTGATCGTCTCACCAAGTGAGCACACTTCCTGCCAATGAGAGAAGATGACAAAATGGAGAAGTTGGCGCGATTGTATTTGAAGGAGGTTGTCTCCAGACATGGAATACCCGTCTCTATTATCTCTGATAGGGATGGTAGATTTGTTTCAAGGTTCTGGCAGACGTTGCAACAAGCATTGGGGACTCGTCCAGACATGAGTACTGCCTATCATCTACAAACTGATGGGTAGAGCGAAAGGACAATATAAACGCTTGAAAACATGATACGAGCATGTGTTATTGATTTCGGAAACAGTTGGGATCGACACCTACCGTTAGCAGAATTTTCCTACAATAACAGTTATCATTCTAGTATTGAGATGGCGCCGTTTGAGGCACTTTATGGTAGAAAGTGCAGGTCTCCGATTTGTTGGAATGAAGTGGGGGATAGACAGATTACGGGTTCGGAGATAATACAAGAAACTACCGAGAAAATCATCCAAATTCAACAATGATTGAAAACCACCCAGAGTCGACAAAAGAGCTACGCGAACAGTAAAAGAAAAGATATAGAGTTTGAAATTGGAGAAATGGTCATGCTTAAGGTTTCACCTTGGAAAGGCATTGTTCGATTTGGTAAACGGGGGAAACTAAATCCAAGGTACATTGGACCATTCAAGATTATAGATCGTGTCGGACCAGTAGCTTACCAACTGAAGCTACCTCAACAACTCGCGGCGGTACATAACACTTTCCACGTCTCGAATTAGAAGAAATGTTTTGCTAAAGAAGATCTCACTATTCTGTTGGACGAAATCCAAATCAATGAAAAACTTCAATTCATTGAAGAACCCGTCGAAATAATAGATCATGAGGTTAAAAGACTTAAGCAAAACAAGATACCGATTATTAAGGTTCAATGGAATGCTCGTAGAGGACCCGAGTTCACCTGGGAGCGTGAGGATCAGATGAAGAAGAAATACCCACATCTATTTCCAGAAGATTCGTCAACACCTTCAATAGCTTAAAATTTTGGGACGAAATTTATTTAACGGGTAGGTACTGTAGTGACCCGAACTTTTCCATGTTTATATATATTAATTGAGATTGATATTTACATGACTAAATGTTTCCAACGTGTTAAGCAATCAAACTTGTTAAGACTTGATTAAATGAAATAAGTTTTATATAGATAATTGATCACCCAAGTTGACCGGCGATTCACGAACGTTACAAATTTGTAAAAAACTACATGTTGTGATATATATAGACATATATATATATAGTTGACATGAGATTATGATGAGTAAGTATCTTACTAATTATATTAACAATGTGTGATATACATAAGAAATGAGATTACTAAGTTAAGAAACTCGAAATGATATATATAACGATTATCGTTATGATAACGTCTACTAAATACATATGTATCATATTAATATATTAATACACTTTATTTAACATGATAAAATGATATTTAAATATATCATTAAGTGTGTTAACAATTGATGTCGAACGAGGTGTATATAAAATAGTTATTATTTTACTAGGAAAAACTATTAAATACGATACAATTTTACACAAGATATTTATTTATTTATAGAATGGATATACTTAAACCTTGCTACAACACTTATAGGCAGTGTACCTAATCGTACAGTAGTGTAGTTTTTAGTAAGTCCGGTTCGTTCCACAGGGAAATCTTTAAACAAAGCTCAACGCTATATTAGTTTACTTTTATAAAAATACAAATATATATATAGGTAATATTATTATTATAAAGGGGGGTTTTTACCGTTTAATGACCGGTTTGTCGATTTTAAAACTTTATTCGTAGTTAAAACCTAATGTAAAATATAAAATAAATACAAGACTTTAAATTAAAGCGTAAAGTAAATAACGATAATGAAATTGCGAATAATAAAAATGCGATAAAATTAAATTGCGATAATTAAAAGTACGATAATTAAAAGTGCGATTAAATAACAATAAAAGTGCGATACTTAGAAGTGCAATTAAATATAAAATAAAGGAAATAAAATATGAAATAAAAGAATTATGCTTATTTAAACTTCCGTAATCATGATGTTTGACGTGTTGATTTTAGTTTTATGCCCATGGGTTAATTGTCCTTTGTCCTGGATTATTCAATATGTCCGTCTGGTTTTTGTCCATAACAGTCCATCAGTCATAAATATAAATTGCAAGTATCCTTGTCATATTATTATTATACCCGAAGTTAAATATTCCAACTAATTGGGGATTCGAATTGTAACAAGGTTTTAATACTTTGTTTAATGAATACACCAGGTTATCGACTGCGTGTAAACCAAGGTTTTACTACTTTGTTAACAATTACACCAATTACCCTTGAATGTAATTTCACCCCTGTTTTAATTATTCTAGTGGCTATTAATCCATTCCCGTGTCCGGTTAAATGAACGATTATTCGTACATATAAATACCCCGCCCATCGTGTCCGATCGAGTTTATATGGTAATTTATAGGGACGCCCAATTGTAAATCTTTATATTAACATTAATAAACTTTCATTTAGTTAAACAAATATAAAGCCCATTAATAGCCCATAGTCTAATTTCCACAAGTGTCGTTCTTTTGTCCAAACCCCAATTATGGTACAAAGCCCAATTACCCAATTTTAGTAATTAGCCCAACATCATGATTACTTCGTTTTAAATAAGCATAATAATAACTTAGCTACGAGACATTAATGTAAAAAGGTTGAACATAACTTACAATGATTAAAAATAGCGTAGCGTTACACGGACAGAATTTCGACTTACACCCTTACAACATTCGCTAACATACCCTTATTATTAGAATTATAATTAAAATTAAAATTAAAATATAAATTATATATATATATTACTCGTATGAATGAGAAGGAAAAAAGATGATGAAATTTGATCAGAATTCGGTTGGCTTTATAGCCAGAGTTGAAAATTGGGGCTCCGCGACTCGCGGCAAAATGCCCTTAAAACTCCGCGAGTCGCGGAGATATATTTACAGCTCACACCCTTGGAGTTTCTTGCTGCCGACGGTTTTTAATATATATATATATAATATATATATAATTAATATAATTAATTATATATTATATTATATTTATATACATAGTTAACTTGTAATTTTTAGTCCGTTGCGTCGAGCGTTAAGAGTTGACTCTGGTCCCGGTTCCGGATTTTCGAACGTCCTTGCGTACAATTTAATATCTTGTACTTTGTGTTTTGAATCTTGTACTCTTGTGATTTCGAGACTTTTCTTATTAATAATTGGAACCTTTTTGATTGTCTTTTGTTCTTTTGAGCTTTTTGGTCGTTTGCGTCTTCAAATCGTCGAATCTGTCTTCTGTCTTTACCTTTTATTATTTAAACGAATATCACTTGTAAATAGAACAATTGCAACTAAAAGCTTGTCTTTCTTGAGGAATAATGCTATGAAATATATGTTCGTTTTTAGCATTATCAAATATTCCCACACTTGAGCGTTGCTTGTCCTCAAGCAATATTGTCTTGAAATACTAGAATCACTTCTTTATTCTTCACACTTTGTACATCAGTGATTTCTATATGGCGGTATAAACAATGGTAGTAACGATATGGTTTACAGTCCCACATGACTATAAAAATTTAGATCCATTAAGGAAATTGGATCTTTATGAAAACATTTGATCTTTTGAAAATTAAATCTAGTTTTTACCCTAGATAAGTTTTCCGGAATAACCCTTTACCGGTGTTTGCAAAATATTTGTGGGTTTGGTGGGTTTCAGATTTGAAAATTTTAGCTCAAAACTTGCGGTTTTGTGTCACCCACTTGCTAACCTTGTATTTGGAAAGCAACACGTCCAGTTTACTTGTTCCGTATATTACCTTTCGGCAAACTACCGTCCGGTTGTAAAGGAAAGCGTTGAACAAGCAACTGTTAAGGCAATGTCCCGTGACATGCTTTTGATTATGGTCTATAACGTGTCGGACGCAATTACTATCCTTGGTAGGAGCAATAGTAAAGCTCACCCTTATAATTTTTTCGGTCTGGCACAAGGTCCTGTCTCCGACCATGTTATGCAACCACCGTTCTTACGGTTGACACCCGATTTAGTTCAGGTGACCTAATGAATTCCAGGTGAATTCCTAGGATTTTACGTTCAATGGTAATGAACGCATTGAAAATAGGGTTTTCAGAAAACAAATCGGTTTATAATTTTGATCAAAATATTTTCTCGTTTAAGCTCGAGTTTAGATATCATTGAATTCCATGAGTTTGAATTCTCAATCTTTAAGGTCAATCTCTAGGATTGAGTAATATCAGTCTTAAAAGCTGATTTTTAATCTTTAAGGAGATTATCCTTTCTGGGGATCTGATTCATTAGTCTTATCAAGCTAATTTGCACGGTGCCTCCCCATTGTACGAGATAAATCCTTCTCATGGTTAGGATAAATCTGACCACTTGGCGACCCTGTTTGATGCTGAGGTCCGTGGATTTCCTGCTGATTTTAGTGATGACTTTTCTAGATTTTTCGTCAACCTACAGCTGGTCTAGACGACAACTTCATGACCTAAATCAAGAAGCGCGTGTCTTTTTCGGAAGACTTTACTTCCTTTTAATGATGGAATTGATTCATCGTGTAGATCCATCTCTTCTTTTCTTTCATTGGGTAAAACAGTTTAGTTTAGTCCAAAGCAAAAGTATTTTCAGTTATTTGTTACAAATATATGTGGCATATGTTTAAAATAACTTGGTAAATTTTCCCACACTTGGCTTTTTATTTTTCTTTTTATCGTCCTCTATTCCATTTTAAATGAATTTTAACATTTTAGTTTGTTTCTCAATTTATGTCCTTTCCGAGGTAACAATAATTTCGGTGTTAAAACCTAGTTTTATCGTTCATAAATATGTATAAACATGATTTTGAATTCATTTATTTGAAAATTTTGAAAAATTTTACTAGAATTGGGTAGTCAGTATATAAGACTAGGGCTGTTCTTTTTTATCAGAGAGCACTAGATTCTAATACAACTACTGCTTTACTAGTATTTTTAATGGTAACCAAGTGTTTAATATAAAAATTTTAAAATCCGAAAGAATTTAACCCCTTCCCACACTTAAGATCTTGCAATGCCCTCATTTGCAAGAAATCAGTAACAATTTAAATTATTGAGGGTGATTTGTGTGAAAATGATTAAATTTTTACCAAAGTTTCCAAATATATTGGCGTTTGTTTGCTGAATGATAAATGGTGCACATCATTTGTTCATTCCATCTTGTTGTTATTTCACATATATTTTGCATCTTGTCGTCAAAATTAGTTGCTTTTGCTGAACTTAATGCCAGTCTTTGAAAATGCGTTGTTTTACCCTGTTGTGTACATAAGATAAACTGCAAACATATATACATATTTTTGAAGTTTGGTATATTACCCCACATTCAAAAATTATTAAAATCTAAGAATAAAAGTTAGAAATTATAAAAATGATTACAATATTAACAAAAATATTAAATGTATCAATAATTACAAATTACAAAATAAAAAAAAATAATAAGTAAACTAAGGATGATATTGGTACCAATAGGGGTTCCAGGCATACCCATACGTGCTATAGAATGCTTCGGCAGGATCATACGTAGGATATGGTGGCTGCATCTCTATCGACCAAGGAGGGAAGACGGGTTTCGGTGTAGGAATATAGTTTCTACCTATATGTTGGCAATGCGCTATGATCTGGTTCTGATGAACTTGCCAATCTTCAAATGCTCTCTGTCTAGCATTTTCGTATTCCTGAGAAGCTATAAACCTATGCATTTCTTGCATCTCATTCCCCCCTCCTACATTACCTTGTTCCTGGTTTCTCTCTACCTGTGGATGTCTACCATTGTATCGTACTGCGGCGTTATTTCGCCGCTTCAAAACTTTCGCACCATGGTATACATTTAAACCTATAGTGTCGCGGGGTTCCGGCTCTTCTACTAATAATCCCCCCCGACTTATATCCACACCGAGATATTCACCAATCAAAGTAATAAAAATACCACCTCCTATTATGCTATGTGGACGCATCCCCCGAACCATAGCTGATAAATAATAACCCACACAATATGGTATACTTACAGCGCTGTGTGGGTCTCGAATACACATATGGTAAAACAAATCCTGTTCATTTACTTTTTCTTTGTTCTTACCCCTTTGTGTAATCGAATTAGCTAAAAACCTATGTATCACTCTTAATTCGGCTCTATCTATATCCAAATAAGAGTAGTTTCCCCCTTTGAAACGGTGATGGCTTGTCATTTGACTCCACACACCGTGTGTATCAAAATTCTCATCTATCTTTCTACCGTTTAGTATCAATCCTCTACAATCGGCAGACGCTAATTCCTCAGGCGTATATATACGTAAAGCCTGAGCCATGTCCAGTAAAGACATGTGGCGCATCGAACCGCCTAACAAAAATCTAATAAAAGAACGATCGGTTAAACTAGCTACCCGATCATTCAACTCTATACTACATAACAACTCTTCACACCATACTTTATATACAGGTCTGCGTATGGTGAATAAACATATCCAGTCATTAAAAGAAGAATTACCATACCTCTGTACAAGTAATTCCCTAATTGGCCCGGCCAATTCTACAGCTTCTAAGGGTCCCCATTCTATGACCCTCGGTACCTCAACAACCTTGGAATGAAGAGTATGCAAACCCCGTTGATATTTTGGATAATCTATCCAAAGTCTGTCAAATCTCAGGTTCGGGTGCAACTGTTCCAAGTGCATATCTGAAAAGGTCATGACTGGATGAGGTACATCCTGCTTGTAGTAGTTATCTACCTCCTGTTGTTCCAAGTTCTCAGCAGGAGCATGGCGGGCTTGGGATGAAGATTCACCCCTTTCATTCTGCAAAACACATCAAACACAAATTTTGTGCATCCAAATATGCATTAGTGTCAGCAAAATCATCAATCAAAATAATTACAATGACATTATCAATTTATATCAAACTTAAGCTCATTTTCACATTTTTATCAAATCTACACTTTTTCAAATAATCATATATGAAAATTTTCGCCAAGTTCATAAGCATTCAACTCAAATAACATGTCAAAATAATCATTACTAGCAAATAAACAAGTCTCAAATGGCATTATCTTTCAAAAATCAAGTTCATGAATTTTGGACTTGAAAAAGTCCACTTTAATTCTCAAAATCATGTTTAGGCTCAAAGTTTGGATCATTTAACTACCTAGACATGTTACACTACTCAATTTAGCAACAATTCATGACAAAAATCGGCCATAACCTGTTTATATCAAAAAGCCCCAAATTGCTCAAGAACACAAACCCTAGATTATTCAAAATTTGAAGTTTAAGGCTTCTAATCATGTTAAACAACATCAATCTAGGTTATACAAGCATAATACATAAACAATTTAAGTCTAATTACACTAAAAAGCATCAAAATCAAATTGGGGAAAAATAGCTCAAGAACACTAAAATTCGAATTAAATGGTGTTTAGGTGTAGAAATTTACCGTTTTTCTTGAGTAGTTCTTAGATATCATCCTTCTCAACATGATTTTAGCAAAAAATTTGATGATTAACGGTTAAAAATTGGGATTTTTGGGGGTGATTTTCGGGTTTTTTCGCAGCTATTTCGCTGTGTTTTTGTGTGTTTTTGTGTGGGTTGAGTGAACTGATCGTGCAGCTTGTTATATTTTTTTTTCTGTAATTTTGTCCCTCCGCGAGTCGCGGAGGTTTTGCACTGCAAACTCCGCGAGTCGCGGAGTTTACCCTTTTTTTTTTTTTTTTTTTTTATATAATCTTTAACTTATAAAACAATTAAGAAATTAATTTTAAAATTTTGTTTCCCTTGTTATTTAGGACGAGGTCGTTTCGGATCGATGTCCTAGTCCGTCCTTCGACAAAATTTTAAAATTTGTCTTTTTGTAGCGATTGTTTTAAAAGCTAAGATTTTTGGTTTTTTTTTTTCAATGTTTTTGGCATACTTTAAATCAATAAGATTAAAAATAATGATAATAAAAGTTCTCGTCCCTCCCTCGGGTAAAGCAATTTCGGTTCAAAGACCTAGTCTTCAACTTACGACGAATTTTAAAAATCATATTCTTAACTTAATGAGATAAAGTAAATTTTTGTTTTTAAATTCACACAACATAAATATAAAATTCAAAATTAATATTAAAAATTAAAAATTCACACCAAACTTAAAATTTGAAATGCATAAAATTAAAATTTCATATTTTAAAAATTAAAAATTCACACCAAACTTAATTTAAAAATTCATATTATAAATTCACACCAAACTTATATTAATTTTTCAAATATTTACAATTTTAAAAATATTATTTTTACAAAGTTTACAATATTAATTTAAGATTTAAATATTAATTTTAAATATGGTAAAAATAAAATTAAAAATCTTTTTGTCTTTTTATCCCACTTTAATCAATCAAATATTATCAAAAATATGCGCCCCTCTTTTCGGTAAAGTAATTTCGGTTCCAAGACCTAATTTAACTCATGACGAATTTTTGAAATATTTTGGGTTGATTGATTAAAGATATTTATACCTTAAGAATAAACGTTAAATTTCGCAGTGATGTAATAAATTTTTGAAGGATATCAATAATTTCGGTCGCCAAACCTAATTTTATTTAATATCAATTTAATACTTTTTAGCGAACAAATTAGCGTTTATTATCAAAAGGTTAAAAATAAATAAAAATAAAAAACTGTACAGACATACCTGTGAAATAGATTTCTTAGTTATATGATCTATTATATTCATAAGATAGTCGGTTTAATTGGTTTTCCATGGCTGCATAGGCGTAACCTCGAGCATTCATTGTCTTTTCTTCTAAACATATGAACGGTCCGTCTCTGCATAAAGTAACAAATTCGGTATTTGAATAGGTTTGATTATTTGAACATTTACCTCCATGTGACCATTTTCCGCATTTGTGACATCGTTCTAGGTGTCGTGCTCTTCTTTTCGCTGCGGATTTTGATTTTCCTTTACCAAATTGTAACTTATTATCTTCGCATCTGGATCCTTTTCTAACTCCGTCCATTCTTTCTCTGATTACTGATACTAATTCGCTCGGTAATATATCATTATTTCTTTTAGTGATCAAAGCGTGTAGCATTAGACCATGGTTTAGTTCACAGGCAGTCTTCATTTTGTAAAAACCTAAAAAAATAAAAATTCAGAATGGGGGGAGAAGACTAGTTCTTTAGGGTCTGCTAGGGAAAGACCATACGTGTTCCATTTTCGAGAACTACACGAAAACAGACAATCTAACTCTAACAGAAATATATATTATCCTTTAAAGACTTGATTCTCCCCACACTTAGTTAGCTGTGGTATTGAAATTGTGATTAACTTCGTTGTCGACTTCCATCGGACCATGTATGTAATGTTTAACTCTGTGACCATTAACTTTAAATTCAATCCCATTTGAATTTATTAATTCTATCGTTCCGTATGGGAAAACTCTTTTGACTATGAATGGTCCAGACCATCTTGATTTCAATTTTCCAGGAAATAGCTTGAATCGTGAATTGAAAAGAAGAACTCTGTCTCCTTCTTTAAATTCTTTTGAACTTCTGATTCTTTTATCATGCCATTTCTTCGTTCTTTCTTTATAGATTAACGAATTTTCGTATGCTTCATGTCTTAATTCTTCTAATTCGTTTAGTTGACTTAATCGTAGACGTCCGGCTTCATGTAAATCAAGATTACATGTCTTCAAAGCCCAAAATGCTTTGTGTTCAATTTCTACTGGAAGATGACATGCTTTTCCATAAACAAGTCTAAAAGGTGTGGTTCCAATTGGAGTTTTGTAGGCTGTTCTAAAAGCCCAGAGTGCATCCTCCAATTTAATGGACCATTCCTTCGGATTTGATCCTACGGTTTTCTCTAGAATACGTTTTAAGGCTCGGTTGGTATTTTCAACTTGTCCACTTGTTTGTGGATGATATACGGTGGAGATTTTATGAGTTACTCCATATCTTTTAAGAACTTTCTCAAGTTGATTATTACAGAAATGAGTACCCCGATCACTTATTAAAGCTTTCGGTGTTCCAAACCTTGCAAAAAGACGTTTTAAAAAGTTGACTACAACTCGTGCATCGTTAGTTGGGAGAGCTTGTGCTTCTGCCCATTTAGATACATAGTCAATGGCTACGAGTATATATAGATTATTATGAGATTTTGGAAATGGACCCATAAAGTCAATACCCCAAATGTCAAATACTTCACATACTTGGATGACATTTTGTGGCATTTCATCACGTTGACTTATTTTTCCGGCCCTTTGACATGCATCACAGGATTTGCAAAGAAGGTGTGCATCTTTGTAAATTGTAGGCCAATAGAATCCAGCTTCATAAACTTTTCTTGCTGTTAGTTGAGGCCCATAATGCCCTCCTGTTGGTCCTGTGTGACAATGGTTTAAAATTTTACTAGCTTCATCTCCAAATACACATCGGCATATTATTCCATCGGGACAACTTTTAAACAGATGTGGATCTTCCCAGAAATAGTGTTTTATATCACTGAAGAATTTCTTTCGTCTTTGGTACGATAATCCTTTTTCAAGGAATCCACAAACTAAGTAGTTTGCATAGTCTGCAAACCATGGGATTTCTTTATAATCTATCTTCAATAGATATTCATCAGGAAAGTTGTCTTGTATGGCCGATTCATTCAGAACTTCTAATTCGGGATTTTCAAGACGAGAAAGATGATCAGCGGCGAGATTTTCTGCTCCTCTTTTATCTCGGATTTCAATATCAAACTCTTGTAAGAGTAAAATCCAACGGATTAATCTTGGTTTAGCATCTTGTTTTGAAAATAGGTATCTAAGAGCAGAATGGTCGGTATAGACCACCGTTTTTGCTAGAACGAGATATGATCGAAATTTGTCAAAAGCAAAGACAATAGCAAGGAGTTCTTTTTCAGTAGTTGTATAGTTCGTTTGTGCTCCTTGTAATGTCTTACTAGCATAATATATAGGTTGAAATCGTTTTTCAATCCTTTGTCCTAAAACGGCTCCCATTGCAAAATCACTTGCATCGCACATTAGTTCAAATGGTAGATTCCAATTTGGTGTTATCATGATCGGTGCATTAGTGAGTTTTTCTTTAAGAATATTAAAAGATTTGATACATTCATCTGAAAAGATGAATGGAGCATCCTTTTCTAGGAGTTTATTCATAGGAGTGGCAATTTTAGAAAAATCTTTTATGAAACGTCGGTAAAAACCGGCATGCCCTAGAAAACTCCTAACTCCTCTAACATTGGTGGGATGTGGAAGTTTAGCAATTACATCTACTTTAGCTCTATCCACTTCAATTCCTTCTTTTGAAATTTTATGTCCAAGAACGATGCCTTCTTTAACCATGAAATGGCATTTCTCCCAATTAAGTACTAGATTTGATTTTTCGCATCTAATTAGCATTCGTTCCAGATTAACTAGACATGATTTAAATGTATCACCGAAGACTGAAAAGTCATCCATGAATACTTCCATGCATTCTTCTATCATGTCATGAAAAATCGCCATCATACACCTTTGAAAGGTTGCAGGGGCGTTACAAAGTCCAAATGGCATGCGTTTGTAAGCAAAAGTACCATAAGGGCACGTGAATGTGGTTTTCTCTTGGTCTTCGGGTGCTATTGGAATTTGAAAATATCCGGAAAATCCATCTAGAAAACAATAGTAACTATTTCCGGCTAATCTTTCCAACATTTGATCAATGAAAGGTAAGGGAAAGTGATCTTTTCTGGTGGCGTCATTTAATTTTCTATAATCAATACATACACGCCATCCTGTTACAGTCCTAGTAGGAATAAGCTCATTTTTCTCATTTGTGATGACAGTCATGCCACCCTTCTTAGGTACGCATTGAACTGGGCTTACCCATGGACTATCAGAAATTGGATATATCAAACCTGCATCTAGCAGTTTAATAATCTCTTTCTTAACTACATCTTGCATATTAGGATTTAGTCTTCGTTGGCGTTGCACATACGTTTTATGACCTTCTTCCATAAGGATTTTATGTGTGCAATACGAAGGACTTATTCCTTTAATATCATGAATCTTCCATGCAATGGCTGGTTTATGAGCTTTCAACACAGAAATGAGCTGTGATTTCTCATTTTCAGTAAGAGAAGACGATATTATTACAGGTAATTCAGATTCACCATGTAAATAAGCGTATTCCAAATGGTTTGGAAGTGGCTTTAATTCTAATTTCGGAGGTTCTTCTATCGATGATTTATATCGATATCTGTCTTCTTCTTTTAGCATTTGAATTTCTTCTGTTGTTGGTTCATATCCATTAGCTATAAGTGTAGCTAACATTTCAGCTTCATCAATTGGTTCATTACCTTCTCCTAAAGAACATTCTCCTGTTCCTTGTAATTCTGGAAATTCTTCTAATAATTCTGCATGTGCATCTATAGTTTGAATATAATAACATGTATCATCTGCAGATTGTGGTTGTTGCATGGCTCTATCAACTGAAAAGGTAACACTCTCATCCTCTATACTTAGGGTCAGTTTCTTACCGAACACGTCTATCATTGCTTTAGCCGTGTTTAAAAATGGTCTTCCTAATATGAGAGGAACTTGAGAATCTTCTTCCATGTCCAAAACAACAAAATCTACTGGAAATACTAAAGTACCAACTTTAACTAGCATGTTCTCCATTATCCCTCTAGGATATTTTATTGATCTATCGGCTAGTTGTATGCTTATTCTGGTTGGTTTCAATTCTCCAAGGTCTAGTTTAGCGTATAGTGAATACGGCATTAGATTTATACTAGCACCTAAGTCTGCCAATGCTTCTATTGAACTAAGACTACCCAGAAAACATGGAATTGTGAAACTTCCTGGATCAGATAGTTTTTCTGGTATCTTATTCAACAGCACTGCTGAACAATTAGCATTCATAGTAACAGCCGAGAGTTCTTCCATTTTCTTTCTATTCGTGATTAGATCTTTCAAGAATTTAGCATACCTAGGCATTCCTGAAATCACATCAATGAAAGGAAGATTTACATTTATCTGTTTAAACATATCCAAGAATTTGGATTGCTCGGCTTCAAGTTTTTCTTTCTTCATTTTACTTGGGTAAGGAAGTGGTGGTTGGTATGGTTTAACATAAGGTTTATCCTTAACTGTGTTATCTTTATTAACCTTTTCAACTACCGGTTCTTTTTCCTTCTCTTGATCAGGTTGTGGTTCTTGTGGAGTAGGAATAGTTTCATCAGAAGTTACAGGTATTTCAGGTGGTTTAAGTGTTGTACCACTTCTTGTGGTAATAGCTTTAGCTGTTTCATTCCGGGGGTTAGCATTTGTATCACTAGGTAAACTTCCCAGTTTTCTTTCACCTATTAACCTTGCTAGGTTACTTACTTCTTGTTCCAGATTTTGAATAGAAGCTTGTTGATTTCTAAATGCTTGAGCATTTTGTTCATTGGTTTGTTTCTGAGATGTGAAAAACTGCGTTTGAGTTTCAACTAGCTTCGTCATCATATCTTCTAAATTCGGCTTTTTATCATCGGTTTGTTGTGGTGGTTTGTTTTGAAAATTAGGTCTTTGCTGATTATAAGTATTATTGGATACTTGTTGATTGCTAGGACCTTGTTGGTTGTTGTATGGAATATTTCGGTTATAATTCTGGTTTTGATTGTAAATCGGTCTTGGCGGTTGATAATTATTCTGATAATTATTTCCAGGCCTTTGGTTTATGTATGAAATATTCTCTCTTTGTTCCATTGTTAATTCAATACTGAGACAATCTTTTGTCAAATGTGGTCCTCCACACTGCTCACAACTAATTCGTATAGCATGAATATCTTTAGTCATCTTTTCCATTCGTCTCTCGAAAGCATCTATCTTTGCCGAAATGGAATCTAAGTCATGGCTAGAATCGGCTCTAGCTGCTTTAGATGATCTAATGATATCTTTTTCTTGGTGCCACTCATGTGAGTGGGAAGCAGTGTTATCAATAATTTTGTAAGCATCAGTTTCGGTTTTCTTCATAATAGAACCACCAGCTGCTATATCTATGTCTTTTCTTGTAGTGATGTCGCATCCTCGGTAGAATATTAGTACTATTTGACAGGTGTCTAAACCATGTTGCGGACATCCTCTTAACAACTTTCCATATCTTGTCCACGCCTCATATAGAGTTTCATTTGGCTTCTGTGTGAACGTAACAATTTCTGCTTGAAGTCTTACGGCTTTAGATGCAGGAAAGAATTGTTTAAGAAATTTATCAATTAAAACGTCCCATGTATCGATCGCCCCTTCAGGTAACGATTCCAACCAATCTTTGGCTTCTCCCTTTAAAGTCCAGGGAAATAACATGAGATATATCTGTTCATCCTCCACTTCTCGTATTTTAAATAGTGTGCAGATCCTATTAAAGGTACGTAGATGTTCATTTGGATCTTCCTTCGGCGCACCACTAAATTGGCATTGATTAGTCACCATGTGTAAAATTTGTCCTTTGATTTCATAATCTGGCGCATTAATGTCTGGATGAGTAATTGCGTGACCTTGGCCAGTGCGTTTAGCTCTCATTCGGTCTTCCATACTTAAAGGTTCCAGATTCTCCATAATTGAATTTGTTGAATCGGTATCACTGAATGATTCTGATTTAATAGTTCGTTCCTCAACAATCTCTGTTTGAATGATTGGTGGTTCCGGAGGAAAGTTTAATGGTTCAGGATCTACGAACCGTTCCTGAATATTTTCTGGATTCTCAATTGTGAGGTTGGGTTCAAAAAATGGATTATCGGAAATTTGAACTGAAGTACTTGGTCGACTGGATGACGATTCTAAAGAAAAATCAACGGCGGTTATATTTGTTAAACGATGTCTTGATCGAGTTACAGGTGGTGAACGTACAAAAGGTGATGAACGTCTTGCTCGGTGCATTCACTGAATATCCTATTAGTTTTTAAAAAGGAAAGAAAAATTATAATAAGTTATCCAATCAATAGACTTTTCTGATTTTGCCCACGTTTCGAATAGCCAAAAGATGCAGCAGAGGGGCAGGATTCGTTTGGTCTCAATATAATTGAGGACTGTTTGGCTCCAATAACCCGGTCCACGTACAAATCCAACTATTACTACGAACCAGAAAATTTTGATGTCTATCAATTTAACCACTTAAAATAAATTTTTCATAATTTTAAGAATTTTAGATAAGAAGTAGAAAAAATTCTAAGTCCTAAAAACTAGAATAGCGAGAAATAAGAGAGAAAAAGAGTTCGTCGAAAAAGGTCGAAAAAGAAAAATGGTTGAAAAAAATAAAAGGTGACGGAAAAATAAAAGAAACTTATAAAAACTTAAAAATACTTAACTAACCTAACCTTATTACTACAACTAACTTAAAATTATAATCGCAAATTGAAATTATTAATTGGAATGATAATTGATACATAGTAAAAGGTGTCTAAAAATATTAAAGCTTACAGTAGAAACTAAATCCCAAATGAAAATAACTTAAAAAGAAACTAAAACTTAAAAAGGCGTCGCAAAATTCTAAAGCACCTAATTCTTAGTCTAAAGAAAAAGTACTTAAGGAATTCTACGGCAAAGCCTAAAAATATAGGAGTAAAAATAACTATAGCTAAAACTAAGTTTAAAATTAAATATGAGCTAAAAAAATACAAATATTACGCTACAACGATTAAAAAGGTACAAAATATAAAAATATACAAAAAGTTGTAAAAAGTACAATTTTTATAAAAATATTATTTTTATATTATTTATTTTATTAAACTATTAATTTTACAATTTTAATAAAACTAATTTAACTAAAATATATATAAATAAAAAGTAAAAGTAAAATTAAAACTTAAAAATAATAATAATAATAATAATTAGGTTTTAATAATAATAATAATATTAATAATATCCCGTAATTAATGCTTGATTAGGGCTTCCTTGTCGCCTGTCAGAAACCCTCCGCGAGTCGCGGCAATTAAAGAAGAAAACCCCGCGAGTCGCGGGGTTCAGGAATTCAGTTGACAGCTTTGTGTTTTTACGCGTTTTTCTTTATTTTTTTTTTATTTTTTTCTGTTTTCTGTTTTTTAAATAATTAAAAGATTTTAAAATAAAACTTATATTTTTATAAACTAAAATAGAAATAAAGAAACTTTATAAAACTTAAATATTTAACAAAATCTTAAAAATACTAATATTTTTGTTTTTTTCTTTTTATATTTTCGAATATTTAAAACGTATTTTTACAAAAACGACTTTTAATAAAAGTAACTAAAAATCTTTTTTTTTTTTTATATTAGCGTTGCGCTTCCGGCGTTTAAGAGTTTTTCCCCGGCAGCGGCGCCAAAAATACTTGATGTCGAACGAGGTGTATATAAAATAGTTATTATTTTACTAGGAAAAACTATTAAATACGATACAATTTTACACAAGATATTTATTTATTTATAGAATGGATATACTTAAACCTTGCTACAACACTTATAGGCAGTGTACCTAATCGTACAGTAGTGTAGTTTTTAGTAAGTCCGGTTCGTTCCACAGGGAAATCTTTAAACAAAGCTCAACGCTATATTAGTTTACTTTTATAAAAATACAAATATATATATAGGTAATATTATTATTATAAAGGGGGGTTTTTACCGTTTAATGACCGGTTTGTCGATTTTAAAACTTTATTCGTAGTTAAAACCTAATGTAAAATATAAAATAAATACAAGACTTTAAATTAAAGCGTAAAGTAAATAACGATAATGAAATTGCGAATAATAAAAATGCGATAAAATTAAATTGCGATAATTAAAAGTACGATAATTAAAAGTGCGATTAAATAACAATAAAAGTGCGATAATTAGAAGTGCAATTAAATATAAAATAAAGGAAATAAAATATGAAATAAAAGAATTATGCTTATTTAAACTTCCGTAATCATGATGTTTGACGTGTTGATTTTAGTTTTATGCCCATGGGTTAATTGTCCTTTGTCCTGGATTATTCAATATGTCCGTCTGGTTTTTGTCCATAACAGTCCATCAGTCATAAATATAAATTGCAAGTGTCCTTGTCAAATTATTATTATACCCGAAGTTAAATATTCCAACTAATTGGGGATTCGAATTGTAACAAGGTTTTAATACTTTGTTTAATGAATACACCAGGTTATCGACTGCGTGTAAACCAAGGTTTTACTACTTTGTTAACAATTACACCAATTACCCTTGAATGTAATTTCACCCCTGTTTTAATTATTCTAGTGGCTATTAATCCATTCCCGTGTCCGGTTAAATGAACGATTATTCGTACATATAAATACCCCGCCCATCGTGTCCGATCGAGTTTATATGGTAATTTATAGGGACGCCCAATTGTAAATCTTTATATTAACATTAACAAACTTTCATTTAGTTAAACAAATATAAAGCCCATTAATAGCCCATAGTCTAATTTCCACAAGTGTCGTTCTTTTGTCCAAACCCCAATTATGGTACAAAGCCCAATTACCCAATTTTAGTAATTAGCCCAACATCATGATTACTTCGTTTTAAATAAGCATAATAATAACTTAGCTACGAGACATTAATGTAAAAAGGTTGAACATAACTTACAATGATTAAAAATAGCGTAGCGTTACACGGACAGAATTTCGACTTACACCCTTACAACATTCGCTAACATACCCTTATTATTAGAATTATAATTAAAATTAAAATTAAAATATAAATTATATATATATATTACTCGTATGAATGAGAAGGAAAAAAGATGATGAAATTTGATCAGAATTCGGTTGGCTTTATAGCCAGAGTTGAAAATTGGGGCTCCGCGACTCGCGGCAAAATGCCCTTAAAACTCCGCGAGTCGCGGAGATATATTTACAGCTCACACCCTTGGAGTTTCTTGCTGCCGACGGTTTTTAATATATATATATAATATATATATATAATTAATATAATTAATTATATATTATATTATATTTATATACATAGTTAACTTGTAATTTTTAGTCCGTTGCGTCGAGCGTTAAGAGTTGACTCTGGTCCCGGTTCCGGATTTTCGAACGTCCTTGCGTACAATTTAATATCTTGTACTTTGCGTTTTGAATCTTGTACTCTTGTGATTTCGAGACTTTTCTTATTAATAATTGGAACCTTTTTGATTGTCTTTTGTTCTTTTGAGCTTTTTGGTCGTTTGCGTCTTCAAATCGTCGAATCTGTCTTCTGTCTTTACCTTTTATTATTTAAACGAATATCACTTGTAAATAGAACAATTGCAACTAAAAGCTTGTCTTTCTTGAGGAATAATGCTATGAAATATATGTTCGTTTTTAGCATTATCAACAATGAACTACATATGTAAAAACAAGACTACTAACTTAATGATTTCGAAACGAGACATATATGTAACGATTATCGTTGTAACGACATTTAAATGTATATATATCATATTAAGATATATTAATATATCATAATATCATGATAATATAATAATTTAACATCTCATTAGATATAATAAACATTGGGTTAACAACATTTAACAAGATCGTTAACTTAAAGGTTTCAAATCAACACTTACATGTAACGACTAACGAAGACTTAACGACTCCATTAGAATGTATATACATGTTGTGTTTTGATATGTATTCTTACACTTTTGAAAGACTTCAAGATACATATCAAAGTACTTCTACTTAACAAAAATGCTTACAATTACATCCTCGTTCAGTTTCATCAACAATTCTACTCGTATGCACCCGTATTCGTACTCGTACAATACACAGCTTTTAGATGTATGTACTATTGGTATATATACTCCAATGATCAGCTCTTAGCAGCCCATGTGAGTCACCTAACACATGTGAGAACCATCATTTGGCAACTAGCATGAAATATCTCATAAAATTACAAAAATATTAGTAATCATTCATGACTTATTTATATGAAAACAAAATTACATATCCTTTATATCTAATCCATATACCAACGACCAAAAACACCTACAAACACTTTCATTCTTCAATTTTCTTCATCTAATTGATCTCTCTCAAGTTCCATCTTCAAGTTCTAAGTGTTCTTCATAAATTCCATAAGTATAGTTTCATAAAAATCAAGTCTACTTCCAAGTTTGCAAGTCTACTTCCAAGCTTTCTAATCCATTCCAAGTAATCATCTAAGATCAAGGAACCTTTGTTATTTACAGTAGGTTATCTTTCTAATTCAAGGTAATATTCATATTCAAACTTTGATTCAATTTCTACAACTATAACAATCTTATTTCGAGTGAAAAGCTTACTTGAACTGTTTTAGTGTCATGATTCTGTTTCAAGAACTTTCAAGCCATCCAAGGATCCTTTGAAGCTAGATCTATTTTTCTCATTTCCATTAGTTTTATCCAGAAAAATTGAGGTAGTAATTATGTTCATAACGTCATTCGATTCATACATATAAAGCTATTGTATTCGAAGGTTTAAACTTGAAATCACTAGAACATAGTTTAGTTAATTCTAAACTTGTTCGCAAACAAAAGTAAATCCTTCTAACTTGACTTTTAAAATCAACTAAACACATGTTCTATATCTATATGATATGCTAACTTAATGATTTAAAACCGGAAAACACGAAAAACACCGTAAAACCGGATATACGCCGTTGTAGTAACATCGCGGGCTGTTTTGGGTTAGTTAATTAAAAACTATGATAAATTTTGATTTAAAAGTTGTTCTTCTGGGAAAATTATTTTTCTTATGAACATGAAACTATATCCAAAAATCATGGTTAAATTCAAAGTGGAAGTATGTTTTCCAAAATGGTCATCTAGACGTCGTTCTTTCGACTGAAATGACTACCTTTACAAAAATGACTTGTAACCTGTAATTCCGACTATAAACATATACTTTTTATGTACAGATTCATAAACTTAAGTTCAATATGAAACCATAGCAATTGGATTCACTCAAAACGGATTTAAAACGAAGAAGTTATGGGTAAAACAAGATTGGATATTTTTGATCTTTTTAGCTACGGGAAATGTTTAACAAATCTATACAAATCATATCCTAGCTAACTTATATTGTATTATACATGTATTCTAATATATTATGTAATCTTGGGATACCATAGACACGTATGCAAATGTTTTGACATATCATATCGACCCATGTATATATATTATTTGGAACAACCATAGACACTCTATATGCAGTAATGTTGGAGTTAGCTATACAGGGTTGAGGTTGATTCCAAAAATATATATACTTTGAGTTGTGATCTAGCCTGAGACGTTGATGTGGCAGCGGAGGGGTATAAAATACTATTAAATTTTAGCAGGAAATACTATTAAATACGGTACAATTTTACACAAGATATTTATTTATTTATAGAATGGATATACTTAAACCTTGCTACAACACTTATAGGCAGTGTACCTAATCGTACAGTAGTGTAGTTTTTAGTAAGTCCGGTTCGTTCCACAGGGAATCTTTTTAAACAAAGCTTAACGCTATATTAGTTTACTTTTATAAAAATACAAATATATATATAAGTAATATTATTATTATAAAGGGGGGTTTTTTTACCGTTTAATGACCGGTTTGTCGATTTTAAAACTTTAGTCGCAGTTAAAACCAAATGTAAAATATTAAAAATAAATACAAGACTTAAATTAAAGCATAAAGTAAATAACGATAATGAAATTGCGAATAATAAAAGTGCGATGAAATAAACTTGCGATAATTAAAAAGTACGATAATTGAAAGTGCAATTGAATACAATAACAATAAAAATGCGATAATTAGAAGTGCAATTAAATATAAAATAAAGGAAATTAAATATGAAATAAAAGAATTATGCTTATTTAAACTTCCGTAATCATGATGTTTGACGTGTTGATTTTAGTTTTATGCCCATGGGTTAATTGTCCTTTGTCCTGGATTATTTAATATGTCCATACGGATTTGTCCATAATAGTCCATCAGTCATAAATACAAAGAGCGAAAGCCTTCATCAAATTATTCTTATTCCCGAAGTCAAATATTCCAACTAATTGAGGATTCGAATTGTAACAAGGTTTTAATACTTTGTTTAATGAATACACCAGGTTATCGACTGCGTGTAAACCAAGGTTTTACTACTTTGTTAACAATTACACCAATTACCCTTGAATGTAATTCACCCCTGTTTCAACAGGTATATTAACTATTAATCCAGTTCCGTATCCGGTAAAATGAATAATTATTGGTATTTATAGATATCCCGCCCACCGTACCCAGTCAAGCGTATGTGGTTATATATAAATACGTCGAATTATAAGTTTGTATATTAAATTAACAAGGTATTGTTTAGTTAATATAAAACCCATTAATAGCCCATGGTCTAATTTCCACAAGTGTCGTTCTTTTGTCCAAACCCCAATTATGGTACAAAGCCCAATTACCCAATTTTAGTAATTAGCCCAACATCATGATTACTTCAGATTAAATAAGCATAATAATAACTTAGCTACGAGACATTAATATAAAAAGGTTGAACATAACTTACAATGATTAAAAATAGCGTAGCGTTATACGGACAGAATTTCGACTTACACCCTTACAACATTCGCTAACATACCCTTATTATTAGAATTATAATTAAAATTAAAATATAAATTATAAATATATATATATATTTTACGTATGAATGAGGAGAAAAAAAGATGATGATTACGATCAGAATGCGCGAGCTTTATAGGGAGTTTCTGAAATTGGGGCTCCGTGACTCGCGGCCTTTTTGGCCTTCAAACTCCGCGAGTCGCGGAGTTTGCTTTTACAGCTCAGAGGAGTTTGGCTCTTTGTTTACCGACGGTTTATAATATATATATAATATATATATAATTAATATAATTAATTATATATTATATTATATTTATATACATAGTTAACTTGTAATTTTTAGTCCGTTGCGTCGAGCGTTAAGAGTTGACTCTGGTCCCGGTTCCGAATTTTCGAACGTCCTTGCGTACAATTTAATATCTTGTACTTTGCATTTTGAATCTTGTACTCTTGTAATTTCGAGACGTTTCTTATCAATAATTGGAACCTCTTTGATTGTCTTTTGTACTTTTGAGCTTTTTGGTCGTTTGCGTCTTCAATTCGTCGAATCTGTCTTTTGTCTTCACCTTTTATTATTTAAACGAATATCACTTTTAAATACAACAATTGCAACTAAAAGCTTGTCTTTCTTGAGGAATAATGCTATGAAATATATGTTCGTTTTTAGCATTATCAAATATTCCTACACTTGAGCGTTGCTTGTCCTCAAGCAATATCGTCTTGAAATACTAGAATCACTTCTTTATTCTTCACACTTTGTACATCAGTGATTTCTATACGGTGGTATGAACAATGGTAGTAACGATATGGTTTACAGTCCCACATGACTATAAAAATTTAGATCCATTAAGGAAATTGGATCTTTATGAAAACATTTGATCTTTTGAAAATTAAATCTAGTTTTTACCCTAGATAAGTTTTCCGGAATAACCCTTTACCAGTGTTTGCAAAATATTTTTGTGGGTTTGGTGGGTTTCAGATTTGAAAATTTTAGCTCAAAACTTATGGTTTTGTGTCACCCACTTGCTAACCTTGTATTTGGAAAGCAACACGTCCAGTTCACTTGTCCCGTATATTACTTTTCAGTAAACTACCGTCCGGTTGTAAAGGAAAGCGTTGAACAAGCAACTGTTAAGGCAATGTCCCCTGACATGCTTTCATTTATGGTCTATAACGTGTCGGACGCAATTACTATCCTTGGTAGGAGCAATAGTAAAGCTCACCCTTATGATTTTTCGGTATGGCAAAAGGTCCTGTCTTTGACCACTATGCAACCACCGTTCTTACGGTTGACACCCGATTTGGTTCAGGTGACCTAATGAATTCCAGGTGAATTCCTAGGATTTTACGTTCAATGGTAATGAACGCTTTGAAAATAGGGTTTTCAGAAAACAAATCGGTTTGTAATTTTGATCAAAATATTTTCTCGTTCAAGCTCGAGTTTAGATATCATTGAATTCCATGAGTTTGTAATTCTCAATCTTTAAGGTCAATCTCAAGGATTGAGTAATATCAGGCTTAAAACCTGATTTTTGATCTTTTAAGGAGATTATCCTTTCTGGGAATCTGATTCATTAGTCTTATCCAGCTAATTTGCATGGTGCCCCCCCATTGTACGAGATAAATCCTTCTCATGGTTACGATAAATCTGACCACTTGGCGACCCTGTTTAATGCTGAGGTCCGTGGATTTCCTGCTGATTTTAGTGATGACTTTTCTGGATTTTTCGTCAACCTACAGCTGGTCTGGACGACAACTTCATGACCTAAATCAAGAAGCGCGTGTCTTTTTCGGAAGACTTTACTTCCTTTTAATGATGGAATTGATTCATCGTGTAGATCCATCTTTTCTTTTCTTTCATCGGGTAAAACAGTTTAGTTTAGTCCAAAGCAAAAGTATTTTCAGTTATTTGTTACAGATATATGTGACATATGTTTAAGATAACTTGGTAAATTTTCCCACACTTGGATTTTATTTTCCTTTTTATCGTCCTCTATTTCATTTTAAATGAATTTTAACATTTTGGTTTGTTTCTCAATTTATGTCCTTTCCGAGGTAACAATAATTTCGGTGTTAACACCTAGTTTTATCGTTCATAAATATGTATAAACATGAATTTGAGTTCATTTAATTGAAAATTTTTAAAAATTTTACTAGAATTGGGTAGTCAGTATATAAGACTAGGGCTGTTCTTTATTATCAGAGAGCACTAGATTCTAATACAACTACTGCTTTACTAGTATTTTTAATGGTAACCAAGTGTTTAAGATAAAAATTTTAAAATCCGAAAGAATTTAACCCTTTCCCACACTTAAGATCTTGCAATGCCCTCATTTGCAAGAAATCAGTAACAATTTAAATTATTGAGGGTGATTTATGTGAAAATGATTAAATTTTTACCAAAGTTTCCAAATATATTGGCGTTTGTTTGCTGAATGATAAATGGTGCACATCATTTGTTCATTCCGTCTTGTTGTTATTTCACATATATTTTGCATCTTGTTGTCAAAATTAGTTGCTTTTGCTGAACTTAATGCCAGTCTTTGAAAATGTGTTGTTTTACCCTGTTGTGTACATAAGATAAACTGCAAACATATATTCATATTTTTGAAGTTTGGTATATTACCCCACATTCAAAAATTATTAAAATCTAAGAATAAAAGTTAGACAATTATAAAAACTATTACAATATTAACAAAAGTATTAAACGTATCAATCATTACAAATTACAAAATAAAAAAAAATATAATAAGTAAACTAGGGATGATATTGATACCAATAGGGGTTCCAGGCATAACCATAGGTGCTATAGAATGCTTCGGCAGGGTTATACGTAGGATAAGGTGGTTGCATCTCTATAGACCAGGGAGGGAAGATGGGTTTCAGTGTAGGAATATAGTTTCTACCTATATGTTGGCAATGAGCTATGATTTGGTTCTGATGAACTTGCCAATCTTCAAATGCTCTCTGTCTAGCATTTTCGTACTCCTGAGAAGCTATAAACCTTTGCATTTCTTGCATCTCATTCCCCCCTCTTACATTACCTTGCTGTTGGTTTCTCTTAACCTGTGGATGTCTACCATGGTATGGTACTGCGGCGTTATTTCGCCTCTTCAAAACTTTCGCACCATGGTATACATTTAAACCTATAGTATCTCGGGGTTCTGGTTCTTCTACTAATAATCCCCCCCGACTTATATCCACACCGAGATATTCACCAATCAAAGTAATAAAAATACCACCTCCTATTATGCTATGCGGTCTCATCCCCCGAACCATAGCTGATAAATAATAACCCACACAATACGGTATACTTACAGCGCTTTGTGGGTCTCGAATACACATATGGTAAAACAAATCCTGTTCATTTACCTTTTCCTTGTTCTTACCCCTTTATGTAATCGAATTAGCTAAAAACCTATGAATCACTCTTAATTCAGCTCTATCTATGTCCAAATAAGAGTAATTTCCCCCTTTAAAACGGTGATGGCTTGTCATTTGACTCCACACACCGTGTGTATCAAAATTTTCATCTATCTTTCTACTGTTTAGTATCAACCCTCTACAATCGGCAGATGCTAACTCCTCAGGGGTATATATACGTAAAGCCTGAGCCATGTCTAGTAAAGACATGTGGCGCATCGAACCGCCTAACAAAAATCTAATAAAAGAACGATCGGTTAAACTAGCTACCCGATCATTCAACTCTATACTACACAACAATTCTTCACACCATACTTTATATACAGGTCTACGCATGGTGAATAAACGTACCCAGTCATTAAAAGTAGAATTACCATACCTCTGTACAAGTAATTCCCTAATTTGCCCGGCCAATTCTACAGCTTCTAAGGGTCCCCATTCTATGACCCTTGGTACCTCAACAACCTTAGAATGAAGAGTATGCAAACCCCTTTGATATTTTGGATAATCTATCCAAAGTCTATCAAATCTCAGGTTCGGGTGCAACTCTTCCAAGTGCATATCAGAAAAGGTCATGACTGGATGAGGTATATCCTGCTTGTAGTAGTTATCCACCTCCTGTTGTTCTGCATTCTCAGCAGGAGCATTGCGAGCTTGGGATGAAGATTCACCCCTTTCAGTCTGCAAAACACATCAAACACAATTTTTGTGCATCCAAATATGCATTAGTGTCAGCAAAATTATCAATCAAAATAATTACAATGACATGATCAATTTATATCAAACTTAAGCTCATTTTCATATTTTCATCAAATCTACACTTTTTCAAATAAGCATATACGAAAATGTTCGCCAAGTTCATAAGCATTCAACTCAAATAACATGTCAAAATAATCATTACTAGCAATTAAACAAGTTTCAAATGGCATTGTCTTTCAAAAATCAAGTTCATGAATTTTAGACTTGAAAAAGTCCACTTTAATTCTCAAAATCATGTTTAGGCTCAAAGTTTGGATCATTTAACTACCTAGACATGTTACACTACTTAATTTAGCAACAATTCATGACAAAAATTGGCCATAACCTGTTTATATCAAAAAGCCCCAAATTTGCTCAAGAACACAAACCCTAGATTACTCAAAATTTGAAGTTTAAGGCTTCTAATCATGTTAAACAGCATCAATCTAGGTTATACAAGCATAATACATAAACAATTTAAGTCTAATTACACTAAAAAGCATCAAAATCAAATTGGGGGAAAAAAGTGCTCAAGAACACCAAATTTCGGATTAAATGGTGTTTAGGTGTAGAAATTTACCGTTTTTCTTGAGTAATTCCTTGATAGCATCCTTCTCAACATGATTTTAGTAAAAGATTTGATGATTAACGGTTAAAAATTGTGATTTTGGGGGTTTTTTCGTGTATTTTCGGGTTTTTTCGCTGTTCTTCGCAGTATTTTTGGGTGGGGGAGTGAACTGATCTGTTTTTTACGTTTTATTTTTTTCTGGGTTTTGGTCCCTCCGCGACTCGCGGAGAATAACCCTTCAAACTCCGCGAGTCGCGGAGTTTGATATTTTTTTTTTAATCATTAACTTATAAAACAATTAAGTACTTAATTTTAAAATTTTGTTTCCCTTGTTATTTAGGACGAGGTCGTTTCGGATCTATGTCCTAGTCCGTCCTTCGACAAAATTTTAAAATTTGTCTTTTTGTAGCGATTGTTTTAAAAGCTAAGATTTTTGGTTTTTTTTTTAATATTTTTGGCATACTTTAATTCAATAAGATTAAAAAATAATGATAATAAAAGTTCTCGTCCCTCCCTTGGGTAAAGCAATTTCGGTTCAAAGACCTAGTCTTCAACTTACGACGAATTTTAAAAATCATATTTTTAACTTAATGAGATAAAGTAAATTTTTGTTTTTAAATTCACACAACTTAAATATAAAATTCAAAATTAATATTAAAAATTCACACCAAACTTAAAATTTGAAATGCATAAAATTAAAAAAATTCATATTTTAAAAATTAAAAATTCACACCAAACTTAATTTAAAAATTCATATTATAAATTCACACCAAACTTATATTAATTTTTCAAATATTTCAATTTTAAATATATTGTTTTTACAAAGTTTTCAATATTAATTTAAGATTTAAATATTAATTTTAAAAACATGGTAAAAATAAAATTAAAAATCTTTTTGGCTTTTTATCCCACTTTAATCAATCAAATATTATCAAAAATATGCGCCCCTCTTTTCGGTAAAGTAATTTCGGTTCCAAGACCTAATTTAACTCATGACGAATTTTTGAAATATTTTGGGTTGATTGTTTAAAGATATTTATACCTTAAGAATAAACGTTAAATTTCGCAGTGATGTAATAAATTTTTGAATGATATCAATAATTTCGGTCGCCAAACCTAATTTTATTCAATACCAATTTAATACTTTTTAGCGAACAAATTAGCGTTTATTATCAAAAGGTTAAAAATAAAATAAAATAAAAACTGTACAGACATACCTGTGAAATAGATTTCTTAGTTATATGATCTATCCCATTCATAAGATAGTCGGTTTAATTGGTTTTCCATAGCTACATAGGCGTAACCTCGAGCATTCAGTGTCTTTTCTTCTAAACATATGAACGGTCCGTCTCTGCATAAAGTAACAAATTCGGTATTTGAATAGGTTTGATTATTTGAACATTTACCTCCATGTGACCATTTTCCGCATTTGTGACATCGTTCTAGGTGTCGTGCTCTTCTTTTCGCTGCGGATTTTGATTTTCCTTTACCAAATTGTAACTTATTATCTTCGCATCTGGATTCTTTTCTAACTCCGTCCATTCTTTCTCTGATTACTGATACTAGTTCACTCGGTAGTATGTCATTATTACGTTTAGTGATCAAAGCGTGTAGCATTAGACCATGGTTTAGTTCACAGGCAGTCTTCATTTCGTAAAAACCTAAAAAAAATAAAAATTCAGAATGGGGGGAGAAGACTAGTTCTTTAGGGTCTGCTAGGGAAAGACCATTCGGGTTCCATTTTCGAGAACTACACGAAAACAGACAATCTAACTCTAACAGAAATACATATTATCCTTTAAAGACTTGATTCTCCCCAAACTTAGTTAGCTGTGGTGTCGAAATTGTGATTAACTTCGTTGTCGACTTCCATCAGACCATGTATGTAATGTTTAACTCTGTGACCATTAACTTTAAATTCAATCCCATTTGAATTTATTAATTCTATCGTTCCGTATGGGAAAACTCTTTTGACTATGAATGGTCCAGACCATCTTGATTTCAATTTTCCAGGAAATAGCTTGAATCGTGAATTGAAAAGAAGAACTCTGTCTCCTTCTTTAAATTCTTTTGAACTTCTGATTCTTTTATCATGCCATTTCTTCGTTCTTTCTTTATAGATTAACGAATTTTCGTATGCTTCATGTCTTAATTCTTCTAATTCGTTTAGTTGACTTAATCGTAGACGTCCGGCTTCATGTATATCAAGATTACATGTCTTCAAAGCCCAAAATGCTTTGTGTTCAATTTCTACTGGAAGATGACATGCTTTTCCATAAACAAGTCTAAAAGGTGTGGTTCCAATTGGAGTTTTGTAGGCTGTTCTAAAAGCCCAGAGTGCATCCTCCAATTTAATGGACCATTCCTTTGGATTTGATCCTACGGTTTTCTCTAGAATACGTTTTAAAGCTCGGTTGGTATTTTCAACTTGTCCACTTGTTTGTGGATGATATGCGGTGGAGATTTTATGAGTTACTCCATATCTTTTAAGAACTTTCTCAAGTTGATTATTACAGAAATGAGTACCCCGATCACTTATTAAAGCTTTCGGTGTTCCAAACCTTGCAAAAAGACGTTTTAAAAAGTTGACTACAACTCGTGCATCGTTAGTTGGGAGAGCTTGTGCTTCCGCCCATTTAGATACATAATCAATGGCTACGAGTATATATAGATTATTATGAGATTTTGGAAATGGACCCATAAAGTCAATACCCCAAATGTCAAATACTTCACATACTTGTATGACATTTTGTGGCATTTCATCACGTTGACTTATTTTTCCGGCCCTTTGACAAGCATCACAGGATTTGCAAAGAAGGTGTGCGTCTTTGTAAATTGTAGGCCAATAGAATCCAGCATCATAAACTTTTCTTGCTGTTAGTTGAGGCCCATAATGCCCTCCTGTTGGTCCTGTGTGACAATGGTTTAATATTTTACTAGCTTCATCTCCAAATACACATCGGCGTATTATTCCATCGGGACAACTTTTAAACAGATGTGGATCTTCCCAGAAATAGTGTTTTATATCACTGAATAATTTCTTTCGTCTTTGGTACGGTAATCCTTTTTCAAGGAATCCACATACTAAATAGTTTGCATAGTCTGCAAACCATGAAATTTCTTTATAATCTATCTTCAATAGATATTCATCAGGAAAGTTGTCTTGTATGGCCGATTCATTTAGAACTTCTAATTCGGGATTTTCAAGACGAGAAAGATGATCAGCGGCGAGATTTTCTGCTCCTCTTTTATCTCGGATTTCAATATCAAACTCTTGTAAGAGTAATATCCAACGGATTAATCTTGGTTTAGCATCTTGTTTTGAAAATAAGTATCTAAGAGCAGAATGGTCGGTATAGACCACCTTTTTTGCTAGAACGAGATATGATCGAAATTTGTCAAAAGCAAAGACAATAGCAAGGAGTTATTTTTCAGTAGTTGTATAGTTCGTTTGTGCTCCTTGTAACGTCTTACTAGCATAATATATAGGTTGAAATCGTTTTTCAATCCTTTGTCCTAAAACGGCTCCCATTGCAAAATCACTTGCATCGCACATTAGTTCAAATGGTAGATTCCAATTTGGTGTTATCATGATCGGCGCATTAGTTAGTTTCTCTTTAAGAATATTAAAAGATTTGATACACTCATCTGAAAAGATGAATGGAGCATCCTTTTCTAGGAGTTTATTCATAGGAGTGGCAATTTTAGAAAAATCTTTTATGAAACGTCGGTAAAAACCGGCATGCCCTAGAAAACTCCTAACTCCTCTAACATTGGTGGGATGTGGAAGTTTAGCAATTACATCTACTTTAGCTCTATCAACTTCAATTCCTTCTTTTGAAATTTTATGTCCAAGAACGATGCCTTCTTTAACCATGAAATGGCATTTCTCTCAATTAAGTACTAGATTTGATTGTTCGCATCTAAGAAGCATTCGTTCCAGATTAACTAGACATGATTCAAATGTATCACCGAAGACTGAAAAGTCATCCATGAATACTTCCATGCATTCTTCTATCATGTCATGAAAAATCGCCATCATACACCTTTGAAAGGTTGCAGGGGCGTTGCAAAGTCCAAATGGCATGTGTTTGTAAGCAAAAGTACCATAAAGGCACGTGAATGTGGTTTTCTCTTGATCTTCGGGTGCTATTGGAATTTGAAAATATCCGGAAAATCCATCTAGAAAACAATAGTAACTATTTCCGGCTAATCTTTCCAACATTTGATCTATGAAAGGTAAGGGAAAGTGATCTTTTCTGGTGGCGTCATTTAATTTTCTATAATCAATACACACACGCCATCCTGTTACAGTCCTAGTAGGAATAAGCTCATTTTTCTCATTTGTAATGACAGTCATGCCACCCTTCTTAGGCACGCATTGAACTGGGCTTACCCATGGACTATCAGAGATTGGATAAATTAGACCTGCATCTAGCAGTTTAATAATCTCTTTCTTAACTACATCTTGCATATTAGGATTTAGTCTTCGTTGGCGTTGCACATACGTTTTATGACCTTCTTCCATAAGGATTTTATGTGTGCAATACGAAGGACTTATTCCTTTAATATCATGAATTTTCCATGCAATGGCTGGTTTATGAGCTTTCAACACAGAAATGAGTTGTGATTTCTCATTTTCAGTAAGAGAAGACGATATTATTACAGGTAATTCAGATTCACCATGTAAATAAGCGTATTCCAAATGGTTTGGAAGTGGCTTTAACTCTAATTTCGGAGGTTCTTCTATCGATGATTTGTATCGATATCTGTCTTCTTCTTTTAGCATTTGAATTTCTTCTGTTGTTGGTTCATATCCATTAGCTATTAGTGTAGCTAACATTTCAGCTTCATCAATTGGTTCATTACCTTCTCCTAAAGAACATTCTCATGTTCCTTGTAATTCTGGAAATTCTTCTAATAATTCTGCATGTGCATCTATAGTTTGAATATAATAACATGTATCATCTGCAGATTGTGGTTGTTGCATTGCTCTATCAACTGAAAAGGTAACACTCTCATCCTCTATACTTAGGGTCAGTTTCTTACCGAACACGTCTATCATTGCTTTAGCCGTGTTTAAGAATGGTCTTCCTAATATGAGAGGAACTTGAGAATCTTCTTCCATGTCCAGAACAACAAAATCTACTGGAAATACTAAAGTACCAACTTTAACTAGCATGTTCTCCATTATCCCTCTAGGATATTTTATTGATCTATCGGCTAGTTGTATGCTTATTCTTGTTGGTTTCAATTCTCCAAGGTCTAGTTTAGCGTATAGTGAATACGGCATTAAATTTATACTAGCACCTAAGTCTGCCAATGCTTCTATTGAACTAAGACTACCCAGAAAACATGGAATTGTGAAACTTCCTGGATCAGATAGTTTTTCTGGTATCTTATTCAACAGCACTGCTGAACAATTAGCATTCATAGTAACAGCCGAGAGTTCTTCCATTTTCTTTCTATTTGAAATTAGATCTTTCAAGAATTTAGCATATCTAGGCATTCCTGAAATCACATCAATGAAAGGAAGATTTACATTTATCTGTTTAAACATATCCAAGAATTTGGATTGCTCGGCTTCAAGTTTCTCTTTCTTCATTTTACTCGGGTAAGGAAGTGGTGGTTGGTATGGTTTAACATAAGGTTTAGCCTTAACTGTGTTATCTTCATTAACCTTTTCAACTACCGGTTCTTTTTCCTTATCTTGATCAGGTTGTGGTTCTTGTGGAGTAGGAATAGTTTCATCAGAAGTTACAGGTATTTCAGGTGGTTTAAGTGTTGTACCACTTCTTGTGGTAATAGCTTTAGCTGTTTCATTCCGGGGGTTAGCATTTGTATCACTAGGTAGACTTCCCGGTTTTCTTTCACCTATTAACCTTGCTAGGTTACTTACTTCTTGTTCCAGATTTTGAATAGAAGCTTGTTGATTTCTAAATGCTTGAGCATTTTGTTCATTGGTTTGTTTTTGAGATGTGAAAAACTGCGTTTGAGTTTCAACTAGCTTCGTCATCATATCTTCTAAATTCGGCTTTTTATCATCGGTTTGTTGTGGTGGTTTGTTTTGAAAATTAGGTCTTTGCTGATTGTAAGTATTATTGGATACTTGTTGATTGCTAGGACCTTGTTGGTTGTTGTATGGAATATTTCGGTTATAATTCTGGTTTTGATTGTAAATCGGTCTTGGCGGTTGATAATTATTCTGATAATTATTTCCAGGCCTTTGGTTTATGTATGAAATATTCTCTCTTTGTTCCATTGTTAATTCAATACTGAGACAATCTTTTGTCAAATGTGGTCCTCCACACTGCTCACAACTAATTCGTATTGAGTGAATATCTTTAGTCATCTTTTCCATTCGTCTCTCCACAGCATCTATCTTTGCGGAAATGGAATCTAAGTCATGGCTAGAATCGGCTCTAGCTGCTTTAGATGATCTAACGATATCTTTTTCTTGGTGCCACTCATGTAAGTGGGAAGCAGTGTTATCAATAATTTTGTAAGCATCAGTTTCGGTTTTCTTCATAATAGAACCACCAGCTGCTATATCTATGTCTTTTCTTGTAGTGATGTCGCATCCTCGGTAGAATATTTGTACTATTTGACAGGTGTCTAAACCATGTTGCGGACATCCTCTTAATAACTTTCCATATCTTGTCCATGCCTCATATAGAGTTTCATTTGGCTTCTGTGTGAACGTAACAATTTCTGCTTGAAGTCTTACGGCTTTAGATGCCGGAAAGAATTGTTTAAGAAATTTGTCAACTAATACGTCCCATGTATCGATCGCCCCTTCAGGTAACGATTCCAACCAATCTTTGGCTTCTCCCTTTAAATTCCAGGGAAATAACATGAGATATATCTGTTCATCCTCCACTTCTCGGATTTTAAATAGTGTGCAGATTCTATTAAAGGTACGTAGATGTTCATTTGAATCTTCCTTCGGCGCACCGCTAAATTGGCATTGATTAGTCACCATGTGTAGAATTTGTCCTTTGATTTCATAATCTGGCGCATTAATGTCTGGATGAGTAATTGCGTGACCTTGGCCAGTGCGTTTAGCTCTCATTCGGTCTTCCATACTTAAAGGTTCCAGATTCTCCATAATTGAATTTGTTGAATCGGAATCACTAGAGGATTCTAATTTAATAGTTCGTTCCTCAACAATCTCTGTTTGAATGATTGGTGGTTCCGGAGGAAAGTTTAGTGGTTCAGGATCTACGAATCGTTCCTGAATATTCTCCGGATTCTCAATTGTGAGGTCGGGTTCAAAAAATGGATTATCGGAAATTTGAACTGAAGTACTGGGTCGACTGGATGACGATTCTAAAGAAAAATCAACGACGGTTATATTTGCTAAATGTCTTGACCTAGTTACAGGTGGTGAACGTACAAAAGGTGGTGAACGTCTTGCTCGGTGCATTCACTGAATATCCTATTAGTTTTTAAAAGGAAAGAAAAATTATAATAAGTTATCCAATTAATAGACTTTTCTGATTTTGCCCACGTTTTGAATAGCCAAAAGATGCAGCAGAGGGGCAGGATTCGTTTGGTCTCAATATAATTGAGGACTGTTTGGCTCCAATAACCCGGTCCACGTACAAATCCAACTATTACTACGAACCAGAAAATTTTTATGTCTATCAATTTAACCACTTAAAATAAATTTTCGTAATTTTAAGAAATTTAGATAAGAAGTAGAATAAAAATCTATGTCCTAAAAACTAGAATAGCGAGAAATAAGAAAGAAAAAGAGTTCGTCGAAAAAGATTGAAAAAGAAAAATGGTTGAAAAATAAAAGGTGACGAAAAAAATTAAAGAAACTTATAAAAACTTAAAAATACTTGACTAACCTAACCTTATTACTACAACTAACTTAAAATTATAATCGCAAATTGAAATTACTAATTGGAATGATAATTGATACATAGGTAAAAGTCGTCTAAAAATATTAAAGCTTACAAGTAAAACTATATCCCAAATGGAAATAACTTAAAAAGAAACTAAAACTTAAAAAGGCGTCGCAAAATTCTAAAGCACCTAAATCTTAGTCTAAAGAAAAAGTACTTAAGGGATTTTACGGCAAAGCCTAAAAATCTAGGAGTAAAAATAACTATGGCAAAAACTAAGTTTAAAACTAAATATGAGCTAAAAATACAAATATTACGCTACAACGATTAAAAAGGGACAAAATATAAAAATATACAAAAAGTTGTAAAAATTACAGTTTTTATAAAAATATTATTTTTATATTATTTATTTAATAAAACTACTAATTTTATAATTTAATTAAACTAATTTAACTAAATAAAATAAATTAAATAAAAAGTAAAACTAAAAATAAAATTAATTATAATAATAATAATAATTAGGGTTAATAATAATTTTAATTAATAATAATCCGTAATAAATGCAGTTTAGGGTTTCTGTCGGTGTCAGAGAAACTCCGCGAGTTGCGGTATTTAAAGCTGCAAACCCCGCGAGTCGCGGGGTTCCAGTTTTCAACTGACAGGTTATTAAAATTCAACGCGTTTTTATTTTTTTATTTTTTTTCTGTTTTTAATTTTTTCTGTTTATAAAAAAAATATGTGTATAATAAAAACTTATATTTAAAACTTAAATAAAAATAGAATTACTTTATAATTTTATAAATAAAAATCATAAAACTAGATTTATATATATATATATTTTTTTATAAAAACAAAATACTTAAATAAAACTTATGTTTTTATAAAATAAAAATAAAGAAACTTTCTAAAACTTAAATATTTAACAAAATTTTAAAAATATATAAATTTTTCTTTTTATATTTTCAAATATCTAAAACGTATTTTTATAAAAACGAATTTTAATAAAAGTAAACTAAAAATCTTTTTTTTATATTAGCGTTGCGCTTCCGGCTTTTAAGAGATTCTCCGGCAGCGGCGCCAAAAATAACTTGATGTGGCAGCGGAGGGGTATAAAATACTATTAAATTTTAGCAGGAAATACTATTAAATACGATACAATTTTACACAAGATATTTATTTATTTATAGAATGGATATACTTAAACCTTGCTACAACACTTATAGGCAGTGTACCTAATCGTACAGTAGTGTAGTTTTTAGTAAGTCCGGTTCGTTCCACAGGGAATCTTTTTAAACAAAGCTTAACGCTATATTAGTTTACTTTTATAAAAATACAAATATATATATAAGTAATATTATTATTATAAAGGGGGGTTTTTTTTACCGTTTAATGACCGGTTTGTCGATTTTAAAACTTTAGTCGCAGTTAAAACCAAATGTAAAATATTAAAAATAAATACAAGACTTAAATTAAAGCATAAAGTAAATAACGATAATGAAATTGCGAATAATAAAAGTGCGATGAAATAAACTTGCGATAATTAAAAAGTACGATAATTGAAAGTGCAATTGAATACAATAACAATAAAAATGCGATAATTAGAAGTGCAATTAAATATAAAATAAAGGAAATTAAATATGAAATAAAAGAATTATGCTTATTTAAACTTCCGTAATCATGATGTTTGACGTGTTGATTTTAGTTTTATGCCCATGGGTTAATTGTCCTTTGTCCTGGATTATTTAATATGTCCATACGGATTTGTCCATAATAGTCCATCAGTCATAAATACAAAGAGCGAAAGCCTTCGTCAAATTATTCTTATTCCCGAAGTCAAATATTCCAACTAATTGGGGATTCGAATTGTAACAAGGTTTTAATACTTTGTTTAATGAATACACCAGGTTATCGACTGCGTGTAAACCAAGGTTTTACTACTTTGTTAACAATTACACCAATTACCCTTGAATGTAATTCACCCCTGTTTCAACAGGTCTATTAACTATTAATCCAGTTCCGTATCCAGTAAAATGAATAATTATTGGTATTTATAGATATCCCGCCCACCGTACCCAGTCAAGCGTATGTGGTTATATATAAATACGTCGAATTATAAGTTTGTATATTAAATTAACAAGGTATTGTTTAGTTAATATAAAACCCATTAATAGCCCATAGTCTAATTTCCACAAGTGTCGTTCTTTTGTCCAAACCCCAATTATGGTACAAAGCCCAATTACCCAATTTTAGTAATTAGCCCAACATCATGATTACTTCGGATTAAATAAGCATAATAATAACTTAGCTACGAGACATTAATATAAAAAGGTTGAACATAACTTACAATGATTAAAAATAGCGTAGCGTTATACGGACAGAATTTCGACTTACACCCTTACAACATTCGCTAACATACCCTTATTATTAGAATTATAATTAAAATTAAAATATAAATTATAAATATATATATATATTTTACGTATGAATGAGGAGAAAAAAGATGATGATTACGATCAGAATGCGCGAGCTTTATAGGGAGTTTCTGAAATTGGGGCTCCGCGACTCGCGGCCTTTTTGGCCTTCAAACTCCGCGAGTCGCGGAGTTTGCTTTTACAGCTCAGAGGAGTTTGGCTCTTTGTTTACCGACGGTTTATAATATATATATAATATATATATATAATTAATATAATTAATTATATATTATATTATATTTATATACATAGTTAACTTGTAATTTTTAGTCCGTTGCGTCGAGCGTTAAGAGTTGACTCTGGTCCCGGTTCCGAATTTTCGAACGTCCTTGCGTACAATTTAATATCTTGTACTTTGCGTTTTGAATCTTGTACTCTTGTAATTTCGAGACGTTTCTTATCAATAATTGGAACCTCTTTGATTGTCTTTTGTACTTTTGAGCTTTTTGGTCGTTTGCGTCTTCAATTCGTCGAATCTGTCTTTTGTCTTCACCTTTTATTATTTAAACAAATATCACTTTTAAATAGAACAATTGCAACTAAAAGCTTGTCTTTCTTGAGGAATAATGCTATGAAATATATGTTCGTTTTTAGCATTATCAGACGTGTATACACTGGGTCGTGGATTGATTCAAGATAATATATATCGATTTATTTCTATACATCTAATTATGGATAACTAGTTGTAGGTTACTAACAAGGACAGCTGACTTAATAAACTTAAAACAGTAAAACGTATTAAAAATGTTGTAAATATATTTTGAACATACTTTGATATATATGTACATATTTGTTATAGGTTCGTGAATCGACCAGTGGCCAAGTCTTACTTCCCGACGAAGTAAAAATCTGTGAAAGTGAGTTATAGTCCCACTTTTAAAATCTAATATTTTTGGGATGAGAATACATGCAGGTTTTATAAATGATTTACAAAATAGACACAAGTACGTGAAACTACATTCTATGGTTGAATTATCGAAATCGAATATGCCCCTTTTTATTAAGTCTGGTAATCTAAGAATTAGGGAACAGACACCCTAATTGACGCGAATCCTAAAGATAGATCTATTGGGCCTAAAAAACCCCATCCAAAGTACCTGATGCTTTAGTACTTCAAAATTTATATCATATCCGAAGGGTGTCCTGGAATGATGGGGATATTCTTATATATGCATCTTGTTAATGTCGGTTACCAGGTGTTCACCATATAAATGATTTTTATCTCTATGTATGGGATATATATTGAAATATGAAATCTTGTGGTCTATTGTTACGATTTGATATATATAGGTTAAACCTATAACTCACCAACATTTTTGTTGACGTTTAAAGCATGTTTATTCTCAGGTGAATATTAAGAGCTTCCGCTGTTGCATACTAAAATAAGGACAAGATTTGGAGTCCATGTTTGTATGATATTATGTAAAAACTGCATTCAAGAAACATATGTCGATGTAATATATTTCTATTGTAAACCATTATGTAATGGTCGTGTGTAAACAGTATATTTTAGATTATCATTATTTGATAATCTACGTAATGCTTTTGAAACCTTTATTGATAAAATAAAGGTTATGGTTGTTTTAAAAATGAATGCAGTCTTTGAAAAACGTCTCATATAGAGGTCAAAACCTCGCAACGAAATCAATTAATATGGAACGTTTATAATCAATATGAATGGGACATTTCAATAGTGGTATTTAAACAAGCACAACAATTCACATGTAAAGGCATTACTTATCGTAAGATCTAAAAGTGCAAAATTCACCTTTAAAAATAGTAAAATGTCATTCTCGACATCTAAACTGCTTCGAACGGGGGAAAGCGTTGAGGAATTTTTGCTTGTAGTGCAGTTTTCTAGTAATCTTTAGAATATTGGCCTAATCTGCAATTGAAAAATTTTCGAAAAATTCTCCACAAAATTTTACCCGATTTTATGGGGAATGTAGTGACTTCAAATATGTATTTTGCGACCATTAATTTTAATCAAAACGAAACTACAATCTCATATATTTGCATTAAATATGAAATTTAGAAACAAAAACAAAAATATGGTTATGAATTTAGAGAAATAATAAACGGCTAAAAATACTCGAACAATAAAACCTAGACGTTATAAATGCAGCAACATTTTGTAGCTAGTGGTGAGATAGTAGCCCCAAAATGATTCTCGATGTACCTAAATACAATATAAAATAAAAACAAGTATGATAGTGGTATTTAAACCGGCACAACAATTCACATGTGAAGATATTACATATCGTAAGATTTGAAAGTGCAAAATTCACCTTTAAAAATAGTAAAATGTCATTTTCAGCATCTAAACTGCTTCGAATGGGGGAAAGTCTTAAGGAAGTCTTGCTCGTAGCACCGTTTTCTAGTTATATTGAGAATATGGGCCTAATCTGCAACTGGAAATGTTTTGGAAAATTCTATACAAAATTTTACCCGAATTTGTGTGGAATGTAGTGACTTCAAATATGTGTTTCGCGGCCATTAGTTTTCATTTAAATGAAACTATACTCTCATATATTTGAATTCAATATGAAATTTAGAAACAAAAACAAATATATGTTATGAATTTAGAGAAATAAAAAAAAGGCTAAATATACACGAACAATAAAACAAACAACGTTATAAAAGCAGCAACGTTTTTTAGCTAGTGGTGAGATAGTTGCCCCAAAATGAATCTTGGTGTACCTAAATACAATATTAAATAAAAATAAATACCATAGTGGTATTTAAACAGGTACAACAATTCACATGTGAAAGTATTACTTATCATAAGATCTAAAAGTGTAAAATTCACCTTTAAAAATAGTAAAATATCATTTTCGAAATCTAAACTGCTTCGAACGGGGGAAAGCCTTTGTAGTGACCCAAATTTTTCCATGATTATATATTAATTGAAAACTATATTTACATGATTAAATGTTTTCAACATGTTAAGCAATCAAACTTGTTAAGACTTGATTATTTGAAATGAGTTTCATGTAGACAATTGACCACCCAAGTTGACCGGCGATTCACGAACGTTAAAACTTGTAAAAATGACATGACGATATATATATATGGATATATATATAGTTAACATGAGATTATGATAAGTAAATATCTCCATAATTATATTAACAATGAGTTATATACATAAAAATGAGACTACTAAGTTAAGAAACTCGAAACGATATATATAACGATTATCGTTATTACAACGTCTTACTAAATACATATGTATCATATTAAGATATTGTTACACTATATTTAACATGATAAAATGATAATTATATATATCATTAAGTATGTTAACAATGAACTACATATGTAAAACAAGACTACTAACTTAAGAATTTTGAAACGAGGCATATATGTAACGATTATCGTTGTAACGACATTTTAATGTATATATATCATATTAAGATATATTCATACATCATAATATCTTGATAATGTAATAATTTAACATCTCATTAGATATAATAAACAATGGGTTAACAACATTAAATGAGATCGTTAACTTAAAGGTTTCAAAACAACACTTAAATGTAACGACTAACGATGACTTAATGACTCAGTTAAAATGTATATACATGTAGTGTATTTAGATGTATTAGTACACTTTTGAAAGAATTCAAGATACATATCAAAGTACTTCTACTTAACAAAAATGCTTACAATTGCATTCTCATTCATTTTCATCAACAATTCTACTCGTATGCAATCGTATTCGTACTCGTAAAATACCCAGCTCCTAGACTTATATACTATTGGTATATACACATAATAATTCAGCTCTTAGCAGCCCTAGATAGTCAATAAACATGTGGAACCAACAATTAGACAACTAGCATGAATTATGAGCAAGGAAACAAAAACAAGAACTCCTTTTAACCCCACTCACCTTCACCACTCACCACCTACTCCATTTCACTTCCAATTTTCTTCCCAATTCTCTCTCAAAACATACACACTCTTCCATGAACGTCTAAGTTACTATTTTTCCAGCAAACATCATCAAATACAAGCTTTGGTTATTACATATAATCATCATAAAAACAATTACTCAAGAACACGTCAAGAACACTTCCAAGTTTACAAGTTTACTTCCAAGTTTCCTAATCCATTCCAAGCAATCATCTAAGATCAAGAAACCTTTGTTATTCACAGTAGGTTATCTTTCTAAATCAAAATAATATTCATATTCAAGCTTTGATTCAATTTCTATAACTATAACTATCTTAATTCTTGTAATAATCTTACTTGAACTTGTTTTTGTGTCATGATTCTATTTCAAGAACTTCCAAGCCATCAAAGATCCTTTGAAGCTCAAGTTATTTTTTCATTATTTCCAGTAGATTTACCTACTAAACTTGAGGTAGTAATGATGTTCATAACATCATTCGATTCATATATATAAAACTACCGTATTCGAAGGTTTAAACTTGTAATCACTAGAACATAGTTTAGTTAATTCTAAACTTGTTCGCAAACAAAAGTTGATCCTTCTAACTTGACTTTTAAAATCAACTAAACACATGTTGTATATCTATATGATATGCTAACTTAATGATTTAAAACCTGAAAACACGAAAAACACCGTAAAACCGGATATACGCCGTCGTAGTAACACCGCGGGCTGTTTTGGGTTAGTTAATTAAAAACTATGATAAACTTTGATTTAAAAGTTGTTCTTCTGGGAAAATTATTTTTCTTATGAACATGAAACTATATCCAAAAATCATGGTTAAACTCAAAGTGGAAGTATGTTTTCCAAAATGGTCATCTAGACGTCGTTCTTTCGACTGAAAAGACTACCTTTACAAAAATGACTTGTAACCTGTATTTTCGACTATAAACTTATACTTTTTCTGTTTAGATTCATAAAATTAAGTTCAATATGAAACCATAGCAACTTGAATCACTCAAAACGGATTTAAAACGAAGAAGTTATGGGTAAAACAAGATTGGATATTTTTTGCTTGTTGTAACTACGTGAAAATTGGTAACAAATCTATATTAATCATATCCTAGCTAACTCATATTGTATTATACATGTATTCTAATATATTATGTAATCTTGGGATACCATAGACACGTATGCAAATGTTTTGACATATCATATCGACCCATGTATATATATTATTTGGAACAACCATAGACACTCTATATGTAGTAATGTTGGAGTTAGCTATACAGGGTTGAGGTTGATTCCAAAAATATATATACTTTGAGTTGTGATCTAGCCTGAGACGTGTATACATTGGGTCGTGGATTGATTCAAGATAATATATATCGATTTATTTCTGTACATCTAACTGTGGACAACTAGTTGTAGGTTACTAACGATGACAGCTGACTTAATAAACTTAAAATAGTAAAACGTATTAAAAATGTTGTAAATATATTTTGAACATACTTTGATATATATGTACATATTTGTTATAGGTTCGTGAATCGACCAGTGGTCAAGTCTTACTTCCCGATAAAGTTAAAATCTGTGAAAGTGAGTTATAGTCCCACTTTTAAAATCTAATATTTTGGGATGAGAATACATGCAGTTTTATAAATGTTTTACGAAATAGACACAAGTAAATGAAACTACATTATATGGGTGAATGATCGAAGCCGAATATGTCCCTTTTTGCTTGGTAACCTAAGAATTTGTAAACCGATCTACTAATTGACGCGAATCCTAAAGATAGATCTATTGGGCCTAACGAACCCCATCCATGGTTGCGGATGCTTTAGTACTTCGATGTTGTTTTATCATGTCCGATTAATTTCCCGGAATGATAGGGGATATTCTTATATGCATCTTGTTAATGTCGGTTACCAGGTGTTCACCATATGAATGATTTTTATCTCTATGTATGGGATGTATATTGAAATATGAAATCTTGTGGTCTATTATTACAATTTGATAAATATATAGGTTAAACCTATAACTCACCAATATTTTTGTTGACGTTTAAAGCATGTTTATTCTCAGGTGATTATTAAGAGCTTCCGCTGTTGCATGCTAATATATGGACAAGATTTGGTGTCAGCATGCTTGTATAATATTGTTTAAAACTGCATTCAAGATTTATTTTATTGTAACATATTAATATTGTAAACCAATATGTATTGGTAGTATGTAAGTGTGATATTTTTAGATTATCATTTCTGGATAATCTATGTAGTGTTTTTTTTAACCTTGTCGATAAAATAAAGGTTATGGTTTGTTTTAAAAACGAATGCAGTCTTTGAAAAACGTCTCATATAGAGGTCAAAACCTCGCAACGAAATCAATTAATATGGAACGTTTATAATTGATATGAACGGGACATTTCAGTTGGTATCAGAGCGTTGGTCTTAGAGAACCAGAATTTTTGCATTAGTGTGTCTTACCGAGTTTGTTAGGATGCATTAGTGAGTCTGGACTTCGACCGTGTTTTTCTTCAAAAACGATTGCTTAACATTTTTTGTTGGAAACTATATTTTATTAACATGTAAATATATTAATCTCTTAATGTGTTTGATATTGTGTGATAGATGTCTACCTCTAGTACAAATTCCATCGACTCATCTAATAATAATGAAGAGTCGAATATACTTTGGGAAGATTCACAAATTCCCGAAGAGGAACCGGAAGAGGAGGAACCGGAAGAAGAGGAACTATAAGAGGAGGAACCGGAAGAAGAAGAGGTTCCGAAGGAAGAAATATTGATACCTACAGTAAATCGATTAAATAAAAGAAAATCCTCAACCAACGGACCAAAGTTAAAAATGGTCAATGGTTTTTCCGCCGAGGAAGCAAAATATTGGGAAGATTACCAATTTTCCGATAAATCGGATCCCGATGAGGATTCCGATGATGTTATAGAAATTACCTCGACCCAATTTAATAAAGCAAAAGAAGATAATAAGGGAAAAGGTATAAAAATAGAGAAACCTGATTCCAATCCCGATGAGCTTTATATGTATCGGCAACCTCTGTATTTCCTAAATTGTAACAATAACCCGGGAACCTCTAAACCATCAGGTTTTTCTAAACCATTGTGGAAAACGACAGCTCGTATTAGAGGAACACCATATATCCCTAGAAAATTAGGAAAACGAACCAAGTCCGAAGAAGAAGAAACCAGTGATTCAGATTAGGGAGTTGTAATCATGTTGTGTATTATATGTATTGTAGTGTGCTTGTACTTTTATGTTCTATGTAAAATTTGCTTGTATTGTTTGTTAATTATCTTTTATGAATCTAATCCTTGTCTATTTTACAGTATAAAAACAAAAAGGACGCTAAGGGTAGACAACCGAATATTTTAGAAGACCTACCAAAGGATATGATTGAGGAAATCTTGTCTAGAGTCGGTCAGAATTCATCAGCACAATTAGTTATTGCGAAATTAACTTGTCAAACATTTGAAAGACTTTTCAGAAATGCCTTAGTTTATAAAAGGCTTTCCTTTGATAGGTGGGGTATATCGCATTGGGGAGACCGTAAGTTATGCCATGTTTTCTTTAAAGCGTTAAATGCAGGGAATCCAAATGTAATTTTACGCTACGGTTAAGAACCTATTTTGACTCAACATATCCCAACATAGGATTTCATGAGTTAGAAAGAGCTTCTAACATGCAACATAAAGAAGCATGTTATACTTATGTGTTAGTGATGTTCGCTTCTCACCAAAGTGAGGAAAAGAACATCGGATTACAGCTATTAAATGAAACATTCTCACAGGTGACGGATTCAGTAGTTGGGGTGAGAAACAAGGTTTTTAGATTATTACGGGGCTGTAGGACATTACGAAACCCTCGTCCTTTTGACGACATTACAACATGCTGCCTAGCCAATGGTCATAACGGTTACTTTCCACAAGACCAAGGATGGGAAGTCGTCTTAGTAAAACCAGAATGCATGACTTGTTTCTGGACTTATGAATTACGTGTCTTTATTTCTTTTACTGAACAACTTGCGTATTAACTAGAATTGCCTTTATAGTTGCCGAGTAGCAAAGTTATTATGTGCTATATTTCATCCTATATGTATAATAGCGGTATTGTAAGTTTGTAAAATATTGTATAAAATTTGAACGCGAAATTTTATTATAATCAGTTTTTTCATATAGAATTTTAGTAGTTGAATTGTATATTAGCTACTAAGTATGAACTTAACGGGTAGGTACTACCCGAATTAAAAACTATAAAACGCTAATATGAAGAAAAAGCTTTTATAAATAAGTTCATACTATGCTACGAAATACTATTGACTACTCTTAAAATTCTATATGATTAACTTAATTCTTTTGGGCTATTTTTAAAGGAAATGGCACCGGCCACTAGTCAGAATTTGAACATGAGCGAGGAAGACTTCCGTGTTTTCCTTGCAGCAAACATAGCCGCAGTACAGGCTGTGATGCAAAATAACAATAACTCTGGATCTAGCAGTGGAACTAATTTCACAAGAAATCGTGTAGGATGCTCCTACAAAGAATTCACTGCCTGCAAACCTTTGGAATTTGATGGAACCGAGGGTAAAATTTGATTGAAACGGTGGACCGAGAAGGTTGAATCAGTGTTTGCCATAAGTAAATGTACTGAAGAAGATAAAGTAAAGTACGCTACGCATACCTTCACAGGTACGACACTAACATGGTGGAATACCTATCTCGAGCAGGTAGGACAAGATGCTACTTACGCACTATCGTGGTCAGCATTCAAGCAATTGATGAACGAGCAGTATCGTCCCAGAAACGAGGTCAACAAGCTCAAGGTAGAGCTTAGAGAATTACAAACGCAAAGTTTCGATATCACCACGTACGAACGACGATTCACCAAATTGTGCCTATTGTGTCCCAGAACGTTCGAAGACGAAGAAGAGAAGATCGACGCATTTGTAAAAGGGTTACCGGAAAGGATTCAAGAAGATGTGAGTTCACACGAGCCCGCCTCCACACAAAAGGCAAGTCGAATGGCTCACAAATTAGTGAACCAGATCGAAGAAAGGATTAAAGAGCAGACGACTGAAGAGGCTAACATGAAACAAGTCAAGAGAAAGTGGGAAGAAACCAATGACAAGAGTCACTAATACAACAACAACAATCACAACCACAATCGCAATAACTATCCCAACAACCGCAACATCAATTGCAACAACAACTACAACAAACGTCCTAACAACAACTACAATAACCGTCCCAACAACAATAACAACAACAACAATAGCAACAATAACAATCCCAACAACAATCTCAATAACAACAATGGCAACAAAAACCAAAAAACAGTCATGCCAAAGGTGTGAAGAGAATCACCAGGGGTTCTGCACGACATTTTGCACTAGGTGTAGAAGAAATGGTCATAGTGCGGCAAAGTGTGAGGCCTACGGATCAAAGTTTAACAGAATAAAAAGAATAAATAATGTCGGAACAGATAATGTCGCCATAGTTTGCTTTGCATGTGGAAAATCTGGCCACATTAGTAGAAATTGTCCGAATCGGGGGAATACTAGTGGGCAGGGCCGCAGAAGAGTTTTCAATATTAATACGGCAGAAGCGCAGGAAGACCCGGAGCTTGTTATGGGTACGTTTCTTATTGACAATAAATCTGCTTATGTTTTATTTGATTCGGGTGCGGATAGAAGCTATATGAGTAGAGATTTTTGTGCTAAACTAAGTTGTCCACTGACGCCTTTGGATAACAAATTTTTACTCGAATTAGCAAACGGTAAATTAATTACAGCAGATAATATATGTCCGAATCAATAAATTAATTTGGTTAGCGAAATATTTAAGATTGATTTGATACCAGTAGAGTTAGAGAGTTTTGATGTGATAATCGGCATAGATTGGTTGAAAAAGGAGAGAGCATAAATCGTATGTTACAAAAATGCAATTCGCATTGTACGAGAAAAAGGAAATCCCTTAATGGTGTACGGAGAAAAGAGCAATGTGAAGCTAAATCTTATTAGTAATTTAAATGCGCAAAAACTAATAAGAAAAGGTTGCTATGCTGTTTTAGCACATGTCGAGAAAGTACAAACCGAAGAAAAGAACATCAATGATGTTCCCGTCACAAAAGAATTTCCCGATGTATTTCCGAAAGAATTACCGGGACTGCCTCCACACCGATCTGTTGAATTTCAAATAGATCTCGTACCAGGAGCAGCACCAATAGCTCGTGCTCCATACAGACTTGCACCCAGCGAAATGAAGGAACTCTAAAGCCAATTACAGGAACTTTTAGAGCGTGGTTTTATACGATCAAGTACATCACCATGGGGAGCTCCTTTTTTGTTTGTCAAAAAGAAGGATGGTACATTCAGGTTGTGTATCGACTACCGAGAGTTGAACAAACTTACCATCAAGAATCGTTACCCACTACCGAGAATCGACGACTTATTTGATCAACTACAAGGCTCGTCGGTTTATTCGAAGATCGATTTACGTTCCGGGTATCATCAAATGCGGGTGAAGGAGGATGATATTCCGAAGACTGCTTTCAAGACGCGTTACGGTCATTACGAGTTTATGGTTATGGGGTTGACTAACGCACCAGCTGTGTTCATGGACCTCATGAACCAAGTGTGTGGACCATACCTTGACAAGTTTGTCATTGTTTTCATCGATGACATACTTATTTACTCAAAGAATGATAAAGAGCATGAAGAACATTTGAGAAAAGTTCTAGAGTTGTTGAGGAAAGAAAAACTGTACGCTAAGTTTTCAAAGTGTGCATTTTGGTTGGAAGAAGTTCAATTCCTCGGTCACATAGTGAACAAAGAAGGTATTCAATTGGATCCGGCAAAGATTGAAACCGTTGAAAAGTGGAAAACCCCGAAAACTCCAAAGCATATACGCCAATTTTTAGGACTGGCTGGTTACTACAGAAGGTTCATCCAAGATTTTTCCAAAATAACAAAACCCTTGACTGCATTAACGCATAAAGGGAAGAAATTTGAATGGAAGGATGAGCAGGAGAAAGTGTTTCAATTGTTGAAGGAAAAGTTAACTATGACACCTATATTATCATTTCCTGAAGGGAATGATGATTTTGTGATATATTGTGATGCCTCAAAGTAAGGCCTCAGTTGTGTATTAATGCAACGAACGAAGGTAATTGCTTATGCGTCCAGACAATTGAAGATTCACGAGCAAAATTATACGACTCACGATTTGGAATTGGCCGCCATTGTTTTTGCATTAAAGACTTGGAGGCACTACTTATATGGTGTCAAAAGTATCATATATACCGACCACAAAAGTTTCCAACACATATTTAATCAGAAACAACTGAACATGAGGCAGCGTAGGTGGATTGAATTGTTGAATGATTACGACTTTGAGATTCGTTACCACCCGGGGAAGGCGAATGTGGTAGCCGACGCTTTGAGTAGAAAGGACAGAGAACCTATACGGGTAAAAGCTATGAATATAATTATTCGTACTAACCTTACTACTCAAATAAAGGAGGCGCGATAGGGAGTTGTAAAAGAAGGAAAGTTGAAGAATGAAATACCCAAAGGATCGGAGAAACATCTTAATATTCGAGAAGATGGAACCCGGTATAGGGCTGAAAGAATTTGGGTACCAAAGTTTGGAGATGTGAGAGAAAAGGTACTTAAGGAAGCACATAAAACCAGATATTCAATACATCCCTGAGCGGGGAAGATGTACAAAGAACTCAAGAAACACTTTTGGTGGCCAGGTATGAAAGCCAATATTGCTAAATACGTAGGAGAATGTTTGACGTGTTCTAAGGTCAAAGCTGAATATCAGAAACCATCAGGTCTACTTCAACAATCTGAAATCCCGGAATGGAAATGGGAAAACATTACCATGGATTTCATTACTAAATTGCCAAGGACTGCAAGTGGTTATGATACAATTTGGGTAATAGTCGATCGTCTTACCAAGTCAGCACACTTTCTGCCAATGAGAGAAGATGATAAAATGGAGAAGTTGGCACGATTATACTTGAAGGAAGTTGTCTCCAGACATGGAATACCAGTCTCTATTATCTCAGATAGGGATGGCAGATTTGTTTCAAGATTTTGGCAGACATTGCAACAAGCATTGGGGACTCGTCTAGACATGAGTACTGCTTATCATCCATAAACTAATGGGCAAAGTGAAAGGACGATACAGACCCTTGAAGACATGCTACGAGCATGTGTTATCGATTTCAGAAATAGTTGGGATCGACACCTACCGTTAGCAGAATTTTCCTACAACAACAGTTACCATTCGAGTATTGAGATGGCTCCGTTTGAAGCACTTTATGGTAGAAAGTGCAGGTCTCCGATTTGTTGGAGTGAAGTGGGGGATAGACAGATTACGGGTCCGGAGATAATTCAAGAAACTACCGAGAAGATCATCCAAATTCATCAACGATTGAAAACTGCCCAAAGTCGACAAAAGAGCTATGCGGACATTAAAAGAAAAGATATAGAATTTGAGATTGGAGAGATGGTCTTGCTTAAGGTTTCACCATGGAAAGGCGTTGTTCGATTTGGTAAACGGGTGAAACTAAATCCAAGGTACATTGGACCATTCAAGATTATAGATCGTGTCGGACCAGTAGCTTACCGACTTGACTTACCGCAACAACTCGCCGGGTTACATAATACTTTTCATGTCTCGAATTTGAAGAAATGTTTTGCTAAAGAAGATCTCAACATTCCATTAGACAAGATTACAATTAACGAAAAATTACAATTCATTGAAGAACCCGTCGAAATAATGAATCGTGAGGTTAAAAGACTTAAGCAAAACAAGATACCAATTGTTAAGGTTCGATGGAATGCTCGTAGAGGACCCGAATTCACCTAGGAGCATGAAGATCAGATGAAGCTGAAATACCCTCACCTATTTTCAGAAGATGCGTCAACACCTTCAACAGGTTAAATAAATTTCGGGACGAAATTTATTTAACGGGTAGGTACTGTAGTGACCCGAATTTTTCCATGATTATATATTAATTGAAAACTATATTTGCATGATTAAATGTTTCCAACATGTTAAGCAATCAAACTTGTTAAGACTTGATTATTTGAAATGAGTTTCAAGTAGACAATTGACCACCCAAGTTGACCGGCAATTCACGAACGTTAAAACTTGTAAAAACGACATGACAATATATATATATATATATATATATATATATATATATATATATATATATATATATATATATATATATATATATATATATATATATGGATATACATATAGTTAACATGAGATTATGATAAGTAAGTATCTCCATAAGTATATTAACAATGAGTTATATACATAAAAATGAGACTACTAAGTTAAGAAACTCGAAACGATATATATAACGATTATCGTTATTACAACGTCTTACTAAATACATATGTATTATATTAAGATATTGTTACACTATATTTAACATGATAAAATGATAATTATATATATCATTAAGTATGTTAACAATGAACTACATATGTAAAACAAGACTACTAACTTAAGAATTTTGAAACGAGGCATATATGTAACGATTATCGTTGTAACGACATTTTAATGTATATATATCATATTAAGATATATTCATACATCATAATATCTTGATAATGTAATAATTTAACATCTCATTAGATATAATAAACAATGGGTTAACAACATTAAATGAGATCGTTAACTTAAAGGTTTCAAAACAACACTTAAATGTAACGACTAACGATGACTTAACGACTCAGTTAAAATGTATATACATGTAGTGTATTTAGATGTATTAGTACACTTTTGAAAGACTTCAAGATACATATCAAAGTACTTCTACTTAACAAAAATGCTTACAATTGCATTCTCATTTATTTTCATCAACAATTCTACTCGTATACAACCGTATTCGTACTTGTACAATACCCAGGTCCTAGACGTATATATTATTGGTATATACACATAATAATTCAGCTCTTAGCAGCCCTAGATAGCTAACAAACATGTGAAACCAATAATTAGACAACTAGCATGACTTATGAGCAAGGAAACAAAAACAAGAACTCCTTTTAACCCCACTCACCTTCACCACTCACCACCTACTCCATTTTACTTTCAATTTTCTTCTCAATTCTCTCTCAAAACACACACACTCTTCCATGAACGTCTAAGTTACTATTTTTCCCGCAAAAATCATCAAATACAATCTTTGGTTATTACCTATAATCATCATAAAAACAATTACTCAAGAACACATCAAGAACACTTTCAAGTTTACAAGTTTACTTCCAAGTTTCCTAATCCATTCCAAGCAATCATCTAAGATCAAGAAACCTTTGTTATTCACAGTAGGTTATCTTTATAAATCAAGATAATATTTATATTCAAGGTTTGATTCAATTTCTATAACTATAACTATCTTAATTCGAGTAATAATCTTACTTGAATTTGTTTTTGTGTCATGATTCAATTTTAAGAACTTCCAAGCCATCAAAGATCCTTTGAAGCTCAAGTTATTTTTTCATAATTTCTAGTAGGTTTACCTACTAAACTTGAGGTAGTAATGATTTTCATAACATCATTCGATTCATATATATAAAACTACCTTATTCGAAGGTTTAAACTTGTAATCACTAGAACATAGTTTAGTTAATTCTAAACTTGTTCGCAAACAAAAGTTGATCCTTCTAACTTGACTTTTAAAATCAACTAAACACATGTTCTATATCTATATGATATGCTAACTTAATGATTTAAAACCTGAAAACACGAAAAACACCGTAAAACCGGATATACGCCGTCGTAGTAACACCGCGGGCTGTTTTGGGTTAGTTAATTAAAAACTATGATAAAATTTGATTTAAAAGTTGTTCTTCTGGGAAAATGATTTTTCTTATGAACATGAAACTATATCCAAAAATCATGGTTAAACTCAAAGTGGAAGTATGTTTTCCAAAATGGTCATCTAGACGTCGTTCTTTCGACTGAAAAGACTACCTTTACAAAAATGACTTGTAACCTGTATTTTCGACTATAAACTTATACTTTTTCTGTTTAGATTCATAAACTTAAGTTCAATATGAAACCATAGCAACTTGAATAACTCAAAACGGATTTAAAACGAAGAAGTTATGGGTAAAACAAGATTGAATATTTTTTGCTTGTTGTAACTACGTGAAAATTGGTAACAAATCTATATTAATCATATCCTAGCTAACTCATATTGTATTATACATGTATTCTAATATATTATGTAATCTTGGGATACCATAGACACGTATGCAAATGTTTTGACATATCATATCGACCCATGTATATATATTATTTGGAACAACCATAGACACTCTATGTGCAGTAATGTTGTAGTTAGCTATACAGGGTTGAGGTTGATTCCAAAAATATATATACTTTGAGTTGTGATCTAGCCTGCGACGTGTATATATTGGGTCGTGGATTGATTCAAGATAATATATATCGATTTATTTTTGTACATCTAACTGTGGACAAGTAGTTGTAGGTTACTAACGATGACAGCTGACTTAATAAACTTAAAACAGTAAAACGTATTAAAAATGTTGTAAATATATTTTGAACATACTTTGATATATATGTACATTTTGTTATAGGTTCGTGAATCGACCAGTGGCCAAGTCTTACTTCCCGACGAAGTAAAAATCTGTGAAAGTGAGTTATAGTCTCACTTTTAAAATCTAATATGTTGGGATGAGAATAAATGCAGTTTTATAAATTTTTTACGAAATAGACACAAGTAAATGAAATTACATTATATGGGTGAATGATCGAAGCTGAATATGCCCCTTTTTGCTTGGTAACCTAAGAATTAGTAAACCGATCTACTAATTGACGCGAATCCTAAAGATAGATCTATTGGGCCTAACGAACCCCATCCATGGTTGCGGATACTTTAGTACTTCGATGTTGTTTTATCATGTCCGATGGATTTCCCGGAATGATAGGGGATATTCTTATATGCATCTTGTTAATGTCGGTTACCAGGTGTTCACCATATGAATGATTTTTATCTATATGTATGAGATGTATATTGAAATATGAAATCTTGTGGTCTATTATTACAATTTGATAAATATATAGGTTAAACCTATAACTCACCAACATTTTTATTAACGTTTAAAGCAAATTTAACCTCAGGTGATTATTAAGAGCTTCCGCTATTGCATGCTAATATATGGACAAGATTTGGTGTCAGCATGCTTGTATAATATTGTTTAAAACTGCATTCGAGATTTATTTTGTTGTAATATATTAATATTGTAAACCAATATGTATTGGTAGTGTGTAAGTGTGATATTTTTATATTATCATTTCTGGATAATCTAGGTGGTGTTTTTTTAACCTTGTCGATAAAATAAAGGTTATGGTTTGTTTTAAAAACGAATGCAGTCTTTAAAAAACGTCTCATATAGAGGTCAAAACCTCGCAACGAAATCAATTAATATGGAACGTTTATAATCGATATGAACGGGACATTTCAGCCTTAAGGAATTCTTGCTCGTAGCGTCATTTTCTAGTTATCTTAAGAATATTGGCATAATCTGCAATTGAAAATTTTCGAAAAATTCTCCACAAAATTTTACCCGATTTGTGGGGAATGTAGTGACTTCAAATATGTGTTTTGCGGCCATTAATTTTCATAAAAACGAAACTACACTCTCATATATTCGCATTCAATATGAAATTTAGAAACAAAAAAAAAGGTTATGAATTTAGAGAGATAAAAAAGCGGCTAAAAATACTCGAACAATAAACCAAGACGTTATAAAAACAGCAACGTTTTGTAGCTAGTGGTGAGATAGTAGCCCCAAAATAATTCTCGATGTACCTAAATACAATATTAAATAAAAACAAGTATCATAGTGGTATTTAAACAAGCAAAACAATTCACATGTAAATGCATTATTTATCGTAAGATCTAAAATTGCAAAATTCACCTTTAAAAATAGTAAAATTGCATTCTCGACATCTAAACTGCTTCGAACGGGGGAAAGTCTTAAGAAATTCTTGCTCGTAGCGCCGTTTTCTAGTTATCTTGAGAATATGGGCCTAATCTGCAATTGGAAATTTTTCGGCAAATTCTCCACAAAATTTTACCCGATTTTGTGGAGAATGTAGTGACTTCAAATATGTGTTTTGCGGCCATTTATTTTCATCAAAACGAAACTACACTCTCATATAGTCGCATTCAATATGAAATTTAGTAACAAACACAAAAATAAGGTTATGAAGTTAGAGAGATAAAAAAGCGGCTAAAAATACTCGAACAACAAAACCAACACGTTGTAAAAGCAGCAACGTTTTGTAGCTAGTTGGGAGATAGTAGCCCCAAAATAATTCTTGATGTACCAAAATATAATATTAAATAATAACAAGTATCATAGTGGTATTTAATTAAAAAGGCACAACAATTCACATGTGAAGGTATTACTTATAGTAAGATCTAAAAGTGCAAATTTCACCTTTAAAAATAATAAAATGTCATTTTCGCCATCTAAACTGTTTCGAACGGGGGAAACCTTAAGGAATTCTTGCTCGTAGCGCCGTTTTCTAGTTATCTTGATAATATGGGACTAATCTGCAATTGGAAATTTTTCAAAAAATTCTCCACAAAATTTTACCCGATTTTGTGGAAACTGTAGTGACTTCAAATATTTGTTTTGCGGCCATTAATTTTCATCAAAACGAAACTACACTCTCATATATTTGCATTAAATATGGAGTTTAGAAACAAAAATAAAAATAAGGTTGTGAATTTTGAGAGATAAAAAAGCGGCTAAAAATACTCAAACAATAAAACCAAGACGTTATAAAAGCAGCAACGTTTTGTAGCTAGTGGTGAAATAGTAGCCCCAAAATGATTCTCGGTATACCTAAATACAATATTAAATAAAAACAAGTATCATAGTGGTATTTAAACAGGCACAACAATTCACATGTGAAGGCATAACCTATCGTAAGATCTAAAAGTGCAAAATTCAACTTTAAAAATAGTAAAATGTCATTTTCGACATCTAAACTGCTTCGAACGGGGGAAAGCCTTAAGAAATTCTTGCTCGTAGCGCCGTTTTCTAGTTATCTTGAGAATATGGGCCTAATCTGTAATTGGAAAATTTTCGGCAAATTCTCCACAAAATTTTACCCGATTTTGTGAAGAATGTAGTGACTTCAAATATGTGTTTTGCGGCGATCATCAAAACGAAACTACAATATCATATATTCACATTCAATATGAAATTTAGTAACAAAACAAAAATAAGGTTATGAATTTAGAGAGATAAAAAAGCGGCTAAAAATATTCGAACAACAAAACCAAGACGTTATAAAAGCAGCAACGTTTTGTTGCTACTTGGGAGATAGTAGCCCCAAAATAATTATTGATGTACCTAAATACAATATTCAATAATAACAAGTATCATAGTGGTATTTAAAAATGCACAACAATTCACATGTGAATGTATTACTTATAGTAAGATCTAAAAGTGCAAAATTCACCTTTAAAAATAGTAAAATGTCATTTTCAGCATTTAAACTGCTTCGAACGGGGGAAAGCCTTAAGGAATTTTTGCTCGTAGCGCCGTTTTCTAGTTATCTTGAGAATATGGGCCTAATCTGCAATTGAAAATTTTTCGGAAAATTCTTCACAAAATTTTACCTGATTTTGTGAGAAATGTAGAGACTTCAAATATTTGTTTTGCGGCCATTAATTTTCATCAAAACGAAACTACACTCTCATATATTTGCATTAAATATGGAATTTAAAAATAAAAACAAAAATAAGGTTATAAATTTAGAGAAATAAAAAAAACGGTTAAAATACTCGAACAATAAAACTATACGTTATAAATGCAATAACGTTTTATAGCTAGTGGTGAGATAGTAGCCCCAAAATAATTTTCGATGTACCTAAATACAATATTAAATAAAAACAAGTATGATAGTGGTATTTAAAAAGGCACAACAATTCACATGTGAAGATATTACTTATCGTAAGATTTAAAAGTGCAACATTCACCTTACAAATAGTAAAATATTATTTTCGGCATCTAAACTGCTTCGAACGGTGGAAAGCCTTAACGAAGTCTTGCTCGTAGCGCTGTTTTCTAGTTATCTTGAGAATATAGGGCTAATCTGCAACTGGAAATTTTTCGAAAAATTTTTCACAAAATTTTATCCGATTTTGTGTGGAATGTAGTGACTTCAAATATGTGTTTCGCGGCCATTAGTTTTCATCAAAACAAAACTACACTCTCATATATTCGCATTCAATATGAAATTTAGAAACAAAAACAAATATAAGGTTATGAATTTAGAGAAATAAAAAAGCGGCTAAAAATATTCGAACAATAAAACCAAGACGTTATAAAAGCAGCAACGTTTTGTAGCTAGTGGTGAGATAGTAGACCTAAAATGATTTTCGATGTACCTAAATACAATATTAAATAAAAACAAGTATCATAATGGTATTTAAACAAGCACAACAATTCACATGTGAAGGTATTACTTATCGTAAAATTTAAAAGTGCAAAATTCACCTTTAAAAATAGTAAAATGTCATTTTCGGTATCTAAACTGCTTCGAACGGGGGAAAGCCTTAAGGATTCTTGCTTGTAACGCCATTTTCTAGTTATCTTGAGAATATTGGCCTAATCTGCAATTGGAAATTTTCGTAAAATTCTCCACAAAATTTTACCCGATTTTGTGGGGAATGTAGTGACTTCAAATATGTGTTTTGCGGCCATTAATTTTCATCAAAACGAAACTACACTCTCATATATTCGCATTCAATATGAAATTTAGAAACAAAAACAAAAATAAAGTTATGAATTTAGAGAGATAAAAAGCGGCTAAAAATACTCGAACAACAAAACCAAGACGTTATAAAAGCAGAAACGTTTTGTAGCTAATGGTGAGATAGTAGCCCCAAAATAATTCTTGATATACCTAAATACAATATTAAATAAAAACAAGTATCATAGTGGTATTTAAACAGGCACAACAATTCACATGTGAAGGCATTACTTATAGTAAGATCTAAAAGTGCAAAATTCACCTTTAAAAATAGTAAAATGTCATTTTCGGCATCTAAACTGCTTCGAACGGGAGAAAGCCTTAAGGAATTCTTGATCGTAGCGCCGTTTTCTAGTTATCTTGAGAAAATGGGCATAATCTGCAATTGAAAAGTTTTCGAAAAATTCTTCACAAAATTTAGCCGATTTTGTGGAGAATGTAGCGGCTTCAAATATGTGTTTTGCGGCCATTAATTTTCATCAAAACGAAACTACACTCTCATAAAGATATATTAATTGTTTTATATAATTTATAATATAAATATAAATATATTTAATTTTAATGTATATAGCTGTTTGAAATCTACATCCAATAAATAGGGAACACGTGACTACTCGCGCTCCCATCTTTCATGTGATGGAGCCATCGCGCCTGAAAAAAACCATCATCACGTCGCACTGTGGCGCGATGGTGTCGTGATGCGATAACTATAGTCTAAACTCTTCTTTGACTCTGAAAAACTAATTTTTTACTAATTTTAAATACTCGCTCTATCTTCGTTCTATAGTTCAATATTCTTTTTTAAATGTTCAAAATTAATTGTTCACTTTTATAAATAAAAAAGAATGATATAATAAATTTTTTTTATGTTTCTATTTTATATATGTAAAGACAAAAAGATGAGTAAAAATAATGAGTAAAACTAAAAAGTTAAAAAAAGGTACATGCGTTTGACTTTTTTTTTTTTTTTTAGGACTAGATTTATCAAATTTTGTAATGATAAAACTTTAACTTTTTATTTATTTATTTATTTATTTATTTATAATTAAAACAAAGTTGTAAATCTCGCCGATTCAAATTCTTTGTAATAACTGACCTACTCGCTCGTAAACCTCAATTCTCAATCTCTCTCTCTCCCCCTCTTATCTCCTATGGCGTCCATCTCCGCCGGCTCCGGCCTATTTCTTACTCTCCCTAAACAACAATCACGTCACCGGTCAATCCTATCTACTCCGCCGTCATCCGCTTCTGTTACCACTACCAATACAATCAGATGCGAACAACTTTCATCTCAAAACCCCTCCAAATCTAAAACCTTAAAATCAAATCCATTTTCTCTCAACAATCTCCCAATTTCAAATCTATTTTCCGTCAAAAACCTCGCAACATCTGCCGCCGCCGGTGTTTTGTTTCACGTCGCGTATAAAAATCCTAACTTTTTTAGTCTCGGTGGCGGTAATGGCGGCGGTGGCGGTGGCGCTGCTGGAGGCGGAGGCGGAGGTGGAGGTGGCGGAGGATGGTGGAAGAGACTGTTGTCTCCGGCGGCTAATGCGGATGAGAATCAGTCGCCTGAATGGGATTCACATGGCTTGCCTGCTGATATTATAGTTCAATTGAATAAACTTAGTGGATTTAAAAAGTATAAGGTATCAGAGCTTGTGTTTTTCGATAAAGTGAAATCGATTATTGTTGGTTCGGACGATTCGTTTTTCGAAATGGTTTCGATTAAATCGGGTGGTGTGTATACTAAAGCTCAGCTTCAAAAAGAGCTTGAAACCCTAGCTACTTGTGGTATGTTCGAAAAAGTAGATTTAGAAGCGAAAACTAACGCTGATGGAACGATAGGATTGACTGTTTCTTTTACTGAATCTACTTGGGAAGAAGCTGATCATTTTAGGTGTATTAATGTTGGATTAATGCAACAATCAAAAGCAGTTGATGTTGAAGATAACATGACTGAGAAAGAAAAACATGATTATATGCGTAATCAGGAGCGCGATTATAGGAGAAGGATGGAACGGGCTAGACCGTGTATGTTGCCGCGTGCGGTTCATGGTGAGATATTGCAGATATTGGCTCAAGGTAATGTGAGTGCTAGAATGTTGCAGAATATTAGGGATAGGGTTCAGAAATGGTATCATGATGAAGGTTATGCGTGTGCTCAGGTTGTGAATTTTGGGAATTTGAATACGAATGAAGTTGTTTGTGAGGTTGTTGAAGGTGATATTACTCGTGTTGTGATTCAGTTTCAGGATAAAATTGGTAATGTGTGTGAAGGGAATACTCAAGTTGGAGTTGTGAAAAGAGAATTGCCTAAACAGGTAACTGAACATCAAATTTGATTCTAATATGTTTGTATTGTTTTAGGTTCTACGTTTAATAATGTTGATCGTATTCAACCTGAATTATATGTAGCTTATAGATCCTTATACTAAGATTTGATAATTCTTTCAAAGTTTGAAACTTTATATTGATGCTTATTATAGTTTAATGATGGATCCTCTGTTTAATCATGCAATGTGATAATTTGATTTGCAGCTTCAAAAAGGAAATGTCTTTAACATTGAAGCTGGGAAACAAGCATTGCGTAACATTAATTCTCTTTCGTTATTTTCAAACATTGAAGTCAATCCACGTCCAGATGAGAAAAACGAGGGTGGAATTATCGTTGAGATTAAGTTAAAAGAGCTAGAGCAAAAATCAGCTGAAGTCAGTACTGAATGGAGCATTGTTCCTGGACGTGGGGGCCGTCCTACTTTGGTATATATCTATCCCTTATAATGATTATATATTCACCATTGGATTTATTTTAGCAATTATTTTTAAATATCTTTTTGTTATGCAATGTTTAGGCTTCGATTCAGCCTGGTGGAACTGTTTCTTTCGAGCATCGAAACATCAAGGGGCTTAATAGATCTCTTCTTGGTTCTGTAACCACGAGTAACTTCCTTAATCCTCAGGTGATTAATGATTTATTACTTTTTAATTATTGTTACTGTATAAAAGCTTTTAGATTGATAAGGTAGCTTAATGGGCGAGCTTTTTGACTGTCAAAATGGGTTGGGCTAACTTAACTTAAAACACTCTTTTATCTATTTTTTGACCATTTGACTTTCAATACAGGATGATCTTGCATTTAAGCTCGAGTACGTGCATCCATACTTAGACGGTGTATCTAAATCTCGAAACCGCACTTTGCGTACAAGTGTATTCAACAGCAGAAAGCTTAGTCCAGTTTTTACTGGTGGGCCCGGAGTGGATGAAGTTCCCCCGATATGGGTTGACCGAGCAGGTGTAAAAACTAATATTACCGAGGTAGTAAATTACTATATAACCCTTATTACATTGACCTATGTGTAAAATTTACATTAAATCTTATGATAAATTTGTTTTTTGGGTCCAGAATTTCACTCGTCAAAGCAAGTTTACATATGGGGTTGTAATGGAAGAGATAACAACGCGTGATGAAAGTAGTCATATATCTTCAAACGGTCAACGCGTATTACCAAACGGTGGTATTAGTGCTGATGGCCCACCAACTACACTTAGCGGCACGGGTATTGACCGTATGGCGTTTTTACAAGCGAATATTACACGTGACAACACAAAGTTTGTAAATGGAGCAATTGTTGGCGAGCGGAATGTGTTTCAGGTCTTTCATATGTTCTAATATTTATAAATTGTTTTTGGAACTTGAAATATGTTACTAACATGTATATATATTTGTTACTTGGATTGCAGCTTGATCAGGGTTTGGGTATTGGCAGCAAGTTTCCATTTTTCAACCGCCACCAACTGACATTAACTAAATTTTTACAACTGAAGGAAGTTGAAGAAGGTGCAGGCAAACCGCCGCCACCTGTCCTTGTTCTTCATGGTCATTATGGTGGATGTGTAGGAGACCTTCCTAGTTATGATGCGTTTACTCTCGGGGGGCCTTATTCCGTGCGGGGTTACAACATGGGAGAGATTGGTGCTGCTAGAAATATTCTCGAGGTGGGTGCATACACATTGCTTTTCTTTAACCGCCTGCTTTTATTAGTTCTAATACTACGTATGTGGTCAGTCAAATCCGTGATATTTCATACCCTAAAAATAAGGTGCTGTTTGTTTTTTAAGATGTTTTTGTCTGAAGATCTGCGGATCATGTCTGTAAAGAAGATGTGTAAAGAAGATGTGGTCTAAAGGTCTGTATGTTGAATACTGAAGACTATTTGTTTTATGTCTGCAAAATAACTTAATCATGTCTGCAGCACTTAGAAGCATGTTTCTAAGTCTGCAATCTTGCAGACAGAATAAGATATTATTTTATCTTATGTCTTCAGAAAAACAAACAGTCTACAGTAAAAACGTGTGCGAGCGCGTAGACATAAGACATAATAAGGTCTGCAGACCAAAAAACCAACGACACCTAAGTTTCCTATGCTTTTTGGCCTCGTTAAGGTTATAAAATTAATTGGTATTAACATTGCGTGAATTAGAGGTGTCAAAATGGTCGGCAGGGTTACTTGGTTTAGGTTGATTAGGTTTTAGTTTTATTTAATAATATAAATATAAATAAATATAATAGTGTCTGAAGTATCATTACAAAGGTCATATTGTGCTATTGATTATCATAGTTTTTGGATAAAAAAATTTAGGAGGTGTTGTTCGGTAATTATCTCCTTTGCATGAGTCCTGACCTTTCCGGCCCATTTGACATGCATTTTTAGCCAACCTTTTCATTATGATCTAATAGAGATAATCTTAATCTTGGCCAACTCATTTGTAAACCTAAACGGGTAAAAGGAGCCACAATGTCTTTAATACCCTCTCTATATGAAATATAAAATTGGATCTCGTGGGCATAAATAAGCATCATTCAGTGTTGCAGAACTTGGTAGTACTCGGCCAAAAAAGTTTCCTGATTACTAGGTCCAATTACTCGGTCAAAGTCAAATATGATTATTGATAATACCATTCATTGCAGCTTGCGGCTGAATTACGTATACCAGTAAGAAACACGCACGTATACGCATTTGTGGAGCATGGTAATGATTTGGGAAGTTCGAAGGACGTAAAGGGAAATCCAACTGAGGTATATCGACGAATGGGTCAGGGGTCATCTTATGGTGTGGGTGCCAAACTCGGTTTAGTACGAGCAGAATATGCAATTGATCACAACTCGGGGATTGGAGCCGTATTTTTCAGATTTGGAGAAAGATTTTGATACTCAATTTTTTTGTGGGTAATTAAACATGAGTTTAGCTCTTAGTTTGGGTTTGCAAATTTGGTAGAAAAGAATTTTGTGTGAGATTATGATTTAAAACCATCAGGCCATGTGTAGATTGATTGCTATTGATGAACTCCCAATAATTGAATTTCATGATTATATGTTTTATTAATAATCAAATGGTTTTAGACCGTTTGAATACTTGTGACATCAGTTGTAACTAACGTCATCAATTATGAAGTATGTGCTAACTAGCTTATACGACAAAGCATCGCAAACACTTCATTTTTCACAAAGTAATCAATAGATTATATGCAATACTTAGTTACTTAAAGTATTACATATAATCTATTAAACGACTCATGTCCGATGACAGAAACTCGATTATCAGCTCTAACTTTACGTCGGCACTTTCTTCACTTTCACATAAAGACTTAACAAATATCGAACACTGACATCTGATTGATTGCTGCCAACAGTCTTTCTTCGGAATTCTACTCTCCTGTCTCTTTCCCTATCGAAATCTAGCGGGAAGAAAAAGGCCAAGCGTATTCTTGGTTTCCCAACCTGAAAATATACAAGTAGCAATGGGGCCGCTTATTGAAACGCCTACCGACATGATCCTTAACAGTTAACCTAGCTCCGCTGAGCACTTCCAATGAACTAGCGACCCTAACAAAACGACAAACAAACTTATTGAACTAGCTCCGCTTAACCATCAAACAAACAACAAACCTATTGAACTAGTGGCCCTAACGAAACAAATACATATAATCTATTGAACGACTCATGTCCGATGACAGAAACTCGATTATCAGCTCTAACTTTACGTCAGCACTTTCTTCACTTTCACATAAAGACTTAACAAATATCGAACACTGACATCTGATTGATTGCTGCCAACAGTCTTTCTTCGGAATTCTACTCCCCTGTCTCTTTCCCTATCGAAATCTAGCGGGAAGAAAAAGGCCAAGCGTATTCTTGGTTTCCCAACCTGAAAATATACAAGTAGCAATGGGGCCGCTTATTGAAACGCCTACCGACAGGATCCTTAACAGTTAACCTAGCTCCGCTGAGCACTTCCAATGAACTAGCGACCCTAACAAAACGACAAACAAACTTATTGAACTAGCTCCGCTTAACCATCAAACAAACAACAAACCTATTAAACTAGTGGCCCTAACGAAACAAATACATATAATCTATTGAACGACTCATGTCCGATGACAGAAACTCGATTATCAGCTCTAACTTTACGTCAGCACTTTCTTCACTTTCACATAAAGACTTAACAAATATCGAACACTGACATCTGATTGATTGCTGCCAACAGTCTTTCTTCGGAATTCTACTCCCCTGTCTCTTTCCCTATCGAAATCTAGCGGGAAGAAAAAGGCCAAGCGTATTCTTGGTTTCCCAACCTGAAAATATACAAGTAGCAATGGGGCCGCTTATTGAAACGCCTACCGACAAGATCCTTAACAGTTAACCTAGCTCCGCTGAGCACTTCCAATGAACTAGCGACCCTAACAAAACGACAAACAAACTTATTGAACTAGCTCCGCTTAACCATCAAACAAACAACAAACCTATTGAACTAGTGGCCCTAACGAAACAAATACATATAATCTATTGAACGACTCATGTCCGATGACAGAAACTCGATTATCAGCTCTAACTTTACGTCAGCACTTTCTTCACTTTCACATAAAGACTTAACAAATATCGAACACTGACATTTGATTGATTGCTGCCAACAGTCTTTTTTCTGAATTCTACTCCCCTGTCTCTTTCCCTATCGAAATCTAGCGGGAAGAAAAAGGCCAAGCGTATTCTTGGTTTCCCAACCTGAAAATATACAAGTAGCAATGGGGCCGCTTATTGAAACGCCTACCGACAGGATCCTTAACAGTTAACCTAGCTCCGCTGAGCACTTCCAATGAACTAGTGACCCTAACAAAACGACAAACAAACTTATTGAACTAGCTCCGCTTAACCATCAAACAAACAACAAACCTATTGAACTAGTGGCCCTAACGAAACAAATACATATAATCTATTGAACGACTCATGTCCGATGACAGAAACTCGATTATCAGCTCTAACTTTACGTCAGCACTTTCTTCACTTTCACATAAAGACTTAACAAATATCGAACACTGACATCTAATTGATTGCTGCCAACAGTCTTTCTTCGGAATTCTACTCCCCTGTCTCTTTCCCTATCGAAATCTAGCGGGAAGAAAAAGGCCAAGCGTATTCTTGGTTTCCCAACCTGAAAATATACAAGTAGCAATGGGGCCGCTTATTGAAACGCCTACCGACAGGATCCTTAACAGTTAACCTAGCTCCGTTGAGCACTTCCAATGAACTAGCGACCCTAACAAAACGACAAACAAACTTATTGAACTAGCTCCGCTTAACCATCAAACAAACAACAAACCTATTGAACTAGTGGCCCTAACAAAACAAATACAATGAACCACATAACATATTGGTGCAACGGACCGATACCTAAACCAAAATCCAATCCTAAACCAATCAATATTCTATACAGTTACATTTTTTCGAAAAACACTAAGGGTGCGTTGATAAAACTGAATGAATTAGCACAGAATGGTTCATAATCTGAAAGGTTCAGAGTCTCTGAATGAATTTAGTTCTGAATGACAATAAGCTGTTTGATAATCATTTTGAATAAACAATATGAATCAATTAAATAAACTTGTTATCGTTTATCATTAATAAAAACTCCAATATACTTATTTGATAAATGTTCTGGATACGATTTAAGAAGAATATTACATAAAATTTAGTCTTTTAATGGTTAATAAAGTATTTTAACTCTGAATGGTTCAGCACTGAATACTGAACCATTCAGCACCATATCTCATTCAGAGGTCAGAAACAAACGCACTGAATACTGAATTATCACACCCCCAGTTAGGGCCTGGGCGAAATGTGACTTAATATCAAAATATACCAACATATTATAATAACGAGAACAATACTAAATGAGAAAGTTAAACTTTATGGAGTACGCAGCGGAAAATGAAATGTCGTTACAAATGAGTAAAGTAAATGTTTAAATGCAATAGTAATAAATAAGATAATCTCTTGATCCTATGTCCAAGTAGCATCACATAAGCAGTAGATAAGTAAGCTTGAATCAAACAGCACCTGAGACAAAACATGCTAAAGTGTCAACCAAAAGGTTGAGTGAAGTTCATAGGTTTAACAAAAGTTTGACCGTTGTTTTGGACCACAAGATTTAGTTTGTAAAGTTGATCTCCCGCAGGATCAAAAAGTTATGCCAAAGCGTGATATTTAGACTAAAAGTTCAAGTTTGCCCCATGACAAGTTGTGTCTGTCCTTGTCGGTTTAATTTCATTATCAAGTAATACAAAGACTTAGTCAAATGTATCGGGGTCGTTACTCCCGATAAGCCTACCCCTAATAATTAAGCATGCAGCAGCAATTAAAAATATCACTGTAGGGACTTAGTCGGACATAGCTGTGTATAGCATAGTTTAACAGTTTAGTACTTGTGTCTAAATTGTAAAAAGTAAAAACAGCATGTGTCTCACCCCAAGTAAAGTAAGTAAGTTTGCTAGCAATAAAGAGGGGCTATGAATTCACCTTAAATAGCAGTTGAAGTATTCCACGCAAGAAGGAAAGTAAAGCAAGTAAGTGATCTGGATATCAACCTAGAGGTATAACGTTTGATTAGTTAATGTCTAACTGACATAAAGTATGTTTATTAATATAGCAACTATATTGACAGTGACGGTTTTCGAGAAAAGTTCCTATTTCTCAAAAGTTTCTATTTTTGGAAACTTACTATTTATGGAAAGCTTTCACTTATAGTAAACTTCTAGTTTAAGAATGTTCGGGTTATAATTCTTAACAAAGATGTTGTACAATCTCGCCCAAACTTCGTTGCTAACATGCAAGTTACTCGAATGATCTATTGTTACCGAGTGGCCCAGGATCTCTTGACCAGAATCTGAGTCTTGGCATTCGAGATCCACAAGCGTCCCATAATGGTAACAAGGATCACCCTAGGTCACAAGTAGCGGTGATGTTTGTAGTCTTTGTACGCTATCTTTAATTATAACCTTCACGTTAGGTGCGTATATACATATATATTGATTAATTTGATTTTAATTATAATTCCTATATATTAATTCATAAAAATACTTTTATAATTTTTAGTAACATATATTACTAATTATAACATGTTATTTATTTTATGTTTAATTGCATATAATTTATAACATTATTTACATGTTTTGGTAAAAAAATAATAATAAACTGAAGTAAAAAGTAAAAAGTAAAAAGTAAGAAAAGAATACTTACTAGTAGTAATTTTTCAAAGAGAGAATGAGAGAAATTTTGGTGTGAGTTTGAATGAGAAATGAGGGGTATTTATACTTGAAAAAATTAGGTAAAAAGATAAAAAGAATAAAATAATTAAAAGAAAAAGAAATATTTTAATTTTTAATGGGATTTTAAAATTAAAAAGTATTAAATGTTAGGTCATGGGATAATGCACAAAATAAAATAATAAAAGTATTTTTTCCATTATAATTTTTAATTAAAAAGTATTTTATTTATTTATTATTTTTTTTAATTCATTTTTTTTAAGGATTTTTTTATATAAATAAATAAATTGATTTAGTGCTTTTCCAAGAATATTTGTCAATATTTTTTTTATTTAATTAATACATACAAATTTTGCATAAAAATAATAAATAATTCGGTATTTTGTATTTTTAATAATAATTATGATTTTAATTATTAAACTATAGTTTTAGTAAGTTTGTAAATATTATTAAATTTATATATAATTGGATTTATTATATAGTTAAATATATAATACATTAACTAAATAATAAAAGTGATACAAAGTTTATATACTTAGTTAAATTATGTCAAATTATATAAATTAATAATATATTATTTATTTAAGCGTACATTGTTGACTAAAAATTACTATTCGGTCAATATTTAATTGTATATAACAACCCTTAATACATATAGTCAGGCAGATAACCCTAGGGTTAATTCAGTAAATTTAGATGTCGAAAAGTGAGGGTTGTTACAGTACCTCCCCGTTAATAAAAACTTCGTCCCGAAGTTTTAGGTAGACTTCTCGGATGCATCAGCGGTTGAGAAGAGATGGGGATATTTCTGTTTCATTTGGTCTTCACGTTCCCAGGTATACTCGGGGCCACGTCGTGAATTCCAACGGATCTTAACAATAGGTATGGTGCTTTGTTTTAAGCGTTTAGCAGATCGGTCCATGACTTCTACGGGTTCCTCTATGAAGTGCATTTTATCATCAATGCGAATTTTATCCAAAGGAATAACGAGAGTGTCATCAGCAATACACCGTTTAAGATTTGAGACATGAAACACATCATGTACTTGACTGAGTTCGGTTGGTAGTTCTAATCGATATGCCACGGGACCAATTCTTTCAGTGATTGTGAAAGGTCCAACATATCGTGGACTGAGTTTACTTCATTTACCGAAACGGACAACACCTTTCCAAGGGGATACTTTCAACATGACTTTATCTCCAACTTGGTATTCGATGTCCTTTCATTTCTTATCGGCATAACTCTTCTGTCGGCTACGGGCAGTTTCTAAATGTTACTTGATTTGAACGATCTTTTCGGTAGTTTCGTGAATAATTTCAGGACCAGTTAAATGTTTGTCCTCAAGTTCATCCCAACACAGAGGGGATCTACACTTCCGTCCATATAGAGCTTCAAAAGGTGCAGCTTTAATGCTAGAGTGATAACTGTTGTTATAAGAAAATTCAACCAAAGGCAGATGTCTATCTCAGCCTTTGCCGAAGTCGATAACACAAGCGCGAAGCATATCTTCCAATGTTTGAATTGTTCGTTCACCTTGACCATCGGTTTGCGGATGATAAGCAGTACTCATGTCTAGTTGAGTTCCAAGAGCAGTTTGTAAGGATTTCCAGAATCTGGAAGTGAATCTACTGTCACGATCGGATATGATTGATATAGGAACACCATGACGAGAGACAATTTCTTTGATATACAGTTGTGACAATCTCTCCATCTTGTCGGTCTCCTTGATCGGTAAGAAATGAGCAAATTTAGTAAGACGATCTACTATGACCCATATAGTATCATTTTCACTAGAAGTCTTTGGCAATTTAGTAATAAAGTCCATAGCGATACATTCCCACTTCCACTGCGGAATATCGGGTTGTGTCAACAGACCAGAAGGCTTTTGATGTTCAGCCTTGACTTTTAAACAAGTGAGACACTTACTAACATAAGTAGCAATGTCGATTTTCATGTTAGGCCACCAGTAGAATTTCTTCACATCGTGGTACATCTTACTGGAACCCGGATGAATAGAATACCTAGTCTTATGCGCTTCATCCAAGACTAGTTCACGGAGATTACCGAAGCGAGGAACCCAAATTCTGTTGCCAAAGTACCGTGTACCATTAGCTTTCACTTGGAGTTGGTTTTCAAAACCAATAGGTCCTTCACCTTCGATAATTGTTGGTTTAATAGCTTCTAATTGAGCTTCACAGATTCGTGAGATAAGATTCGATTTGATTTTTAGATTCAGAGCACGAACATGTTTAACATCGTCTTTTCGACTAAGGGCATCGACAACTACATTCGCCTTGCCCGGATGATATTTCAGTTCACAGTGATAATCGTTCAATAACTCGAGCCATCGGCTTTGCCTCATATTCAGCTGTTTTTGATTAAAGATGTGTCGAAGACTTTTATGGTCAGTGTGCACCGTAAACTGGGTACCATATAGATAATGTATCCATATCTTTAATGCAAATACCACGGCACCTAACTCAAGGTCATGTGTGGTATAGTTCTCCTCGTGTTTCTTCAACTGTCTAGATGCGTAGGCAATAACCTTTTCACGTTGCATTAAAACGCAATCAAAGCCTTGCTTTGAGGCATCGCAGTAAACAACAAAATCGTCAGTACCTTCAGGTAAAGATAGAATCGGGGCTGTGGTCAATTTCTCCTTCAGAATCTTGAAAGCAGATTCCTGTTCTTCGGACCACTCAAATTTTTTTCCTTTTTGAGTTAGCTTCGTAAGAGGTTTAGCAAGAAGTGAAAAATCCTTTATAAATCTCCGATAGTAACCGGCAAGTCCCAAAAATTGGCGAATATGCTTCGCAGTCTTTGGTATCTCCCAGTTCTGAATAGCAGTGATTTTAGCAGGATCAACATGTATTCCTCTTCTATCAACAACATGTCCAAGGAATTGTACGGTTTTGAGCCAAAACTCGCACTTAGAGAATTTAGCATAAAGTTGTTCCTTTCGTAAGAGTTCAAGAATCATACGCAAATATTGCTCATGTTCTTTCTCACTCTTGGAATAGATCAAGATGTCATCAATGAATACAATGACGAATTTATCGAGATAGGGTTTGAAAACACGGTTCATAAGATCCATGAATACAGTAGGAGCATTGGTCAAACCAAAAGGCATGACACAGAATTTATAGTGCCCATAACGAGTGCGAAAATCAGTCTTAGGAATATTGGATTCCTTGACTCTAAGTTGGTGATATCCGGACCTCAAATCAATCTTTGAATAAACACTTGACCCTTGAAGTTGGTCGAATAGATCATCAATACGTGGCAACGGATAACGGTTCTTGATAGTAAGCTTGTTAAGTTCGCGGTAATCAATGCACATCCTTAACGTACCATCCTTCTTTTTAACAAATAGAATAGGAGCTCCACATGGGGACGAGCTTGGACGAATGAAACCTTTATCCAATAGTTCTTGGAGCTGGTTGGAAAGTTCCTTCATTTCGGAAGGTGCTAAACGGTATGGTGCTTTAGCAATAGGAGCAGCACCGGGAGCTAAATCAATTTGAAATTTAACTTGTCGAGGAGGTGGAAGACTAGGAAGATCTTCGGGAAACACATCGGGAAAGTCTTTAACCACTGGTACATCTTCAATACACTTCTCTTTCGATTCGATCATCTTAACGTGGGCTAGAATAGCTGGATAACCTTTCATAAGGTGTTTGCGAGTTTTAATACATGAGATAATGTTGAGATTGGAACCACTCTTTTCACCTTGGATGATAAGAGTCTCTCCATTTCCCAATGGAACATGAACAGTTTTATCGTAACACATGATGGCAGCTCTCAATGGACGTAACCAATCCATTCCAACTACGACGTCAAAACTTCCAAGTTCGACCGGCAAAAGGTCTATCTTAAATTCTTTATTGGCTAAGATTAGGTTGTAGTTTTTATAGATCTTATCGACTTTCATGATCTTTCCATTGGCTACTTCTACTAATCGTTTAGTTTCTAAGGGTTGAGGTTTTTCAGTGAATAAAGTGCAAAATTCACTAGACACGTAACTTCTGTTGGCACCAGTATCTCTTTCTTTAACTCCGCGTTTACCACCAAGAGTTTCTTAATTTCGCGTTCCTTCTCATCCATACGAACCTCCATTCTCGCCACGTGGCAAAGCAAACCTTCCAAGTTTCTCTCAGTATCTTTTCGCAGGCTCATGATGTCATACTTAGCAGCATCATCATAAGAAGGAGATCGGACTCTTTTCCTTGACGGACCAGTTTCCTCAGGACGTTTCCCCTTGTCTTCAGTTTTCTGGGTCGGGTAGTGAACGGGAGAAGTAGGTAAAGTATCCGGACTATAGTTTGGTGAACGAGGACCACCAAAGCCATAAGGTGGACTTTTGGGCTGGTCTTTCAGTGGAAGACCCTTTAGTATCTTCTTCGGTCGGCTTGAAAAGAGTCATTTTGTTCGTTTGATGAAAATTAGACATTCTAACATTAGGAAAGAGACTTTGATTAGCATTTTAAGCCAAGATTATCAAAGCAAGGTTGTTAAGATTATAAGGTAATCCTAAGTGCTTTAAGTCTAAGGCAGGAAAGGTTATAGTTTTCTAGATTGCTAAGGCACCCTAGCTAACACATAAGGCACACACAAAAATGCAATCCTAGTTCTCTATAACAGCCTGGTTATGCTCTGATATCAATCTGTGACAACAGATTGGGGATTTATTCCCAAACAGTGCCGTTCCTACGAATAGGGTGACCACTGAGCGTACCTCAGACTCTGATTTTACAGCCCACGTCACCGCTGTTATTTGGCCAACCATAAAAGGATCGCAAGGAGTAAGAGCCAATGCGTCGTCACAGGTAACACTGTGAGAACCCCCTCTATGACTAACTCACCCAAAGTCATTGCCGTTAACCGAACCAGAATGTTGGGAACGTTAACCGGTCGTTGCTTTGGACGCAGTTAAACCAGCTATGATACCAATCTATCACACCCCAGTTAGGGCCTGGGAGAAATGTGACTTAATATCAAAATATACCAACATATTATAATAACGAGAACAATACTAAATGAGAAAGTTAAACTTTATGGAGTACGCAACGAAAAATGAAATGTCGTTACAAAGGAGTAAAGTAAATGTTTAAATGCAATAGTAATAAATGAGATAATCTCTTGATCCTATGTCCAAGTAGCATCACATAAGCAGTAGATAAGTAAGCTTGAATCAAACAGCACCTGAGACAAAACATGCTAAAGTGTCAACCAAAAGGTTGAGTGAAGTTCATAGGTTTAAAAAAAGTTTGACCGTTATTTTAGACCACAAGATTTAGTTTGTAAAGTTGATCTCCCGCAGGATCAAAAAGTTATGCCAAAGCGTGATATTTAGACTAAACGTTCAAGTTTGCCCCATGACAAGTTGTGTCTGTCCTTGTCGGTTTAATTTCATTATCAAGTAATACAAAGACTTAGTCAAATGTATCGGGGACGTTACTCCCGATAGGCCTACCCCCAATAATTAAGCATGCAGCAGCAATTAAAAATATCACTGTAGGGACTTAGTCGGACATAGCCGGGTATAGCATAGTTTAACAGTTTGGTACTTGTGTCTAAATTGTAAAAAGTAAAAACAGCATGTGTCTCACCCCAAGTAAAGTAAGTAAGTTTGCTAGCAATAAAGAGGGGCTATGAATTCACCTTAAATAGCAGTTGAAGTATTCCACGCAAGAAGGAAAGTAAAGCAAGTAAGTGATCTGGATATCAACCTAGAGGTATAACGTTCGATTAGTTAATGTCTAACTGACATAAAGTATGTTTATTAATATAGCAACTATATTGACAGTGACAGTTTTCGAGAAAATTTCCTATTTCTCAAAAGTTTCTATTTTTGGAAACTTACTATTTATGGAAAGCTTTCACTTATAGTAAGCTTCTAGTTTAAGAATGTTCGGGTTATAATTCTTAACAAAGATGTTGTACAATCTCGCCCAAACTTCGTTGCTAACATGCAAGTTACTCGAATGATCTATTGTTACCGAGTGGCCCAGGATCTCTTGACCAGAATCTAAGTCTTGGCATTCGAGATCCACAAGCGTCCCATAATGGTAACAAGGATCACCCTAGGCCACAAGTAGCGGTGATGTTTGTAGTCTTTGTACGCTATCTTTAATTATAACCTTCACGTTAGGTGCGTATATACATATATATTCATTAATTCGATTTTAATTATAATTCCTATATATTAATTCATAAAAATACTTTTATAATTTTTAGTAACATATATTACTAATTATAACATGTTATTTATTTTATTTTTAATTGCATATAATTTATAACATTATTTACATGTTTTGGTAAAAAATAATAATAAACTGAAGTAAAAAGTAAAAAGTAAAAAGTAAAAAGTAAGAAAAGAATACTTACTAGTAGTAATTTTTCAAAGTGAGAATGAGAGAAATTTTGGTATGAGTTTGAATGAGAAATGAGGGGTATTTATACTTGAAAAAATTAAGTAAAAAGATAAAAAGAATAAAATAATTAAAAGAAAAAGAAATATTTTAATTTTTAATGGGATTTTAAAATTCAAAAGTATTAAATGTTAGGTCATGAGATAATGCACAAAATAAAATAATAAAAGTAGTTTTTCCATTATAATTTTTAATTAAAAAGTATTTTATTTATTATTATTTTTTTTAAATTCATTTTTTAAGGATTTTTTTATATAAATAAACAAATTAATTTAGTGCTTTTCCAAGAATATTTGTCAATATTTTTTTTATTTAATTAATACATACAAATTTTGCATAAAAATAATAAATAATTCGGTATTTTGTATTTTTAATAATAATTATGATTTTAATTATTAAACTATAGTTTTAGTAAGTTTGTAAATATTATTACATTTATATATAATTGGATTTATTATATAGTTAAATATATAATACATTAACTAAATAATAAAAGTGATACAAAGTTTATATACTTAGTTAAATTATGTCAAATTATATAAATTAATAATATATTATTTATTTAAGCGTACATTGTTGACTAAAAATTACTATTCGGTCAATATTTAATTGTATATAACAACCCTTAATACATATAGTCAGGCAGATAACCCTAGGGTTAATTCAGTAAATTTAGAAGTCGAAAAGTGAGGGTTGTTACATGAATGGTTCAGCATTAAGTGCTGAACCATTCCATTAAGAGGTAAACAAACGCACCCTAAAACTATATGATTGAATGAAGTCCCAAACCAAATTATCTTATCTCTTATGTATCAATTAAAAGTTAAACCAAAATTCAATCCTAAACCAATCAATATTTCATACAGTTACAATTTTTTGTCAAAAAAACTACAATTATATAATCATAAGGAATTTAAATGAATGAAGTCTCAAATTAGGGGTGTTCATCGGTTCGGTTTTCGGTTTGTTCGGTGTATTCGGTTCGGTGTATTCGGTTCGGTGTATTCGGTTTTGAATTTTTTTTGGGCAAAACCGAACCGAAAACCGAATTCGAATTCGGATTCGGTTCGGTTTTCGGTTAAAACCAAATATTATGAAAAATATGAGAACGATGATAGTTTAATTTTGGCATTACTAATGTCTTAGTTATTTACAACCTAAAACAATGACATACTATTAAATTATCAAGAATTCGATGATTTATTAATATTTACAGCTTAATTATGACGTTTACTGCTTCTATTATTAAGAAGAAGAACATAATAATTTGAGTAACATAATTATAATATGAGCTACCAAATCGTCATATTGATGAGAAACTATTTTATTGATTGGATCCCAAATTATAATGACATTAAAACATAGATATACAAATTAAATATATAAATATTTTGAATTCGGTTTTGAATTCGGTTTTCGGTTAAACCGAATTCAGAATTTTCAAAACCGAACACCGAACCGAAAACCGTATTCAAATTCGGTTTCGGTTTTGACTCGATCCGAACACCGTTTTTCAAATTCGGTTTGGTTTTTTCCGATTTGGTTTCGGTTTGGTGTTCGGGTTAAACGGTTTCAAACCAAATACTGACCACCCCTATCTCAAATTATCTTATATATCATCTTATTCTTATATCAATATCAATATCAATATCAATATCATATCATATCAATATCAATATCAATATATCAATATCAATTAAAACTCACTACAAAAGGGGCAAAATAACAAAGCATGGAAAGCTCACTATCCATACAGTTTCCATGGGGCGGTGGGTTTTAAACGCCATCAATATCCATACCTACCTAAACCAATCAAACCCATAATTTATTTTATTTAAAAGATATACTACTACGTAGCATAAATATAATATACTTTTAAATAATTTATTGGAAAGTATTCAAAAAAATCATCAATTGGCCTAAAAAACTACTCGTAATTCGGTACCCTTTTCCATCACTTTTCCTTCCCAAAAAAGACAAACAATTCAACATTTCATTTCATTTCATTTCAATCAAAATTTTTTCATCTCAATATCTTCACTATTTCTGTCAAAACGTTATAATAATAATTATTATTATTATATAAATATAAGACTATAATCAGTTGACTTATTGTATGATTTGTATCTATATCTATGGCGGAGGAAGTAAGAATCACCGGCTACGACGCCGGTGACAGCGGTAGTAGCGGAGATGACAAAAGAGTAACGGAGTGGGAGCAAGGGCTACCGAACGTCGCTGATCTAACGCCGTTATCTCAATTGTTAATCTCGTCGGAGATGTTATCGGCGTTCAGCATCACGCCGGAACCTCACCGGAGTATGACTGACGTCAATCGTGCTTCTCAAAACACGTTCTCGAATCTTCGAGGTGAGTTTCACCAACAACCGTTGACTAAGATCAATAGTTTAGAATCATCTAATAATAAATTCGCCGATCTGACGGATTCGAGAAAATCACAAACTGTCCGTTTTAACGGTGACGTTGACGGTAACGGTAACAGTAACGGTGATGGAGTGATAGAGGAAATGGATTCTGGTACGTTAGTTGAGGATGATTCAACATCTAGGGCTTCAAAACGACAGCGTTTAGTATGGACACCGCAGCTGCATAAACGATTTATAGTAGTAGTAGGACATTTAGGCGTTAAAAGTGCGGTTCCGAAAACAATTATGCAGTTAATGAATGTTGAAGGATTAACTCGTGAAAATGTTGCTAGTCATCTGCAAAAATATAGATTGTATTTAAAAAGGATGCAAGGTGTAAACACTGATAATCATTCAGGTTCAAATCATGGTTCTGGTTCACATGAATCGATTCAAATGCCTTATCAGCCACAGATGATGCAAATGCAGACGCAGATGCAGATGCCTCATCGTGGATTTGAGTCGAATTTGTATGCTGCGTATGATATGGCAAGGTATCAACATCGAATGACTTCGAACGATAAATAGAGATGAGGGTTCAAATTTGAGGAATGACTTCGAATTCATTCCTTTTTGTATATGTTTTGAATGAATATTGAATCAATCCTATGTTTTGCTACTTTATGACTTTTCTGTATGTTACTATTTGCAAAATTTTCTCCTTTTGTTTGTTCATACATTATTGGTCCAATCTCTGTTGATTTACCATGAAAGTGAAATGCTTTATTTGTACTGTTTAAGTGTTAGTATCTCCCTATATGGCTTCAATAGTCCTTAAATCTTGAAAGGGACTTTGTTACTATGTTTTGTATTTGAGCAATTGAGGTTACTTTGACACTTTTCATTACAAAGTGACCATGATGAGGTAACATAAATGCAACAAAGATTGCATCTATCAAGACCAAACAATTTGAATAAAATGTGGAATGTAATCTGTAGATGTAATTTGTATAGTTTATATGATGGAAATGGACTTTTTGATGATCTCTCGATGTGTTAGAACAAGGTCAACCGATCAGTGCAGAGTTTATGCAAAAACAGAGCAGATGATGATGGTCGAAACAGGGTGATAAAGGGGAGGGGGGTTTTACTTGGCCGTGCCCTTGGATCGGTTTCAAGGTTTCCTCCCGGGCAGCGATGTGGGCGGGGTTATTATCGCTGCATCGGCATAGTCGAAACGGGAGATGATCGCAACGGGTGGTTTAGTCCCCTCGGGTGATCCCAACCGCTGATAAAAAAAAGAAAAAAAGAAACAGGGTGATAAAATCATCGTCGCTTTTACTGTTTCTTTGTATTACTCCTATATGTTTGTTATAAGGAGTTGAGCAATGACAGGACATGATGGCTCGTTCGTACACCATTGTCGTGCTTTTTGGTAATTTATTCAATGTTTTGTAATATAATATTTGGAGCGGTTCTTACTTTTGTCGTATTCTTCAACAACAATGACGACGAAACCCAATACTACATAAGTGGTGTATGGGGATGTATCATGTATACAATCTTTCCCCTATCCTAGAATAAAGACAAGTCATTTCTCCATGAAGAAAATACTCTCAAAAGTAGAGAAAATCATCTCTCTCTATTCAACGGATAGAGAGATTGCTTCGGAGTAGTCCGGCCAATAAGTAGGAAACTTTTTTTTTAAAAAGACTAAAATAAAATTGATACACCATAAAAATGGTAAAATCAAATTTCCATGAGTTTTAAATCCTGCATTAAATATACTTTAGGCTCTGAGAGTCAGTCAAGTCGCCAATAAATCGACGCTTGCTGTCGACTCAATAACTAGAGCCGTATGTTGTATTCTTCAAATGAACAAAATAATTCTGTTAATGGTTAGGAAACTGAAGCCAGATGTTCATCTTAATTTATCTTCTTTTTTTTGCCTTCAAAATCCATGGTCTCTATTGTGTATATGTGTTGTGTTTATCCATTGATTCAAGTAGTGAAAGTGAGGTTTTATTTTCACAGGTAACGGTCGATTATAGTTGTGTATTAGCCTATTAGGTGGCTATCACTATCAGTTATGTAAATGTTATTTGGACTTTTTAGAATATAATGAGTCAAAAGCAACAATTTGAGTTGGTATTAGTCCAACCTCTTTAAAGACTAGAATTTATAGTTTTCCTTGTATTTTGGTAGTCGAAGTAGTGATGTTATATATATATATATATATATATATATATATATATATATATATATATATATATATATATATATATATATATATATATATATATATATCAATGGGGAAGTAACCAATCGGGGGAAGCAATTTTTTTTTTTTTTTCGTTCTTTTGGAGTTTTTTTTTTAGGCATCAAGATCACACGAAAATATGAACATTTAAAAAAAACACTTCATGATGAATGTTATTATTTTGTCGGGAAAACGATCTACAAAAATAACATTCAAGATAATATTGTTCGTGAAGAATGTTAACGTTTTTTTTCTTCATGTTTTGTGAAGTAAAATTTAGCCCGATTTAGAGTTTAGGGTTTGGTGCTTTGAGTTTATTCCATAAACCCTAAACCCTAAACTCTAAACCGTTCATGTTAAAAACTCAATCTAAATTCTAAATCTAAACCCTAAATCTAAACCCTAAACCCTAAATTTCTAAATCTTAATATCTAAACCCTAATATCTAAACCCTCAACATACGCTCGAAAAACACGATAATTGTTATATATTACTTCTTCGAGCGTTTTCCCGCCAAAATAAAAACATTTATCACAAAGTGACTTTATTAAATGTTCATATTTTCATTCAATCTATAATGTTCGTGAACAAAGTTTTTTCAAAAAACGAAAAAAAAAAATAAAATTTGCTTCCCCCGATTGGTTACTTCCCTCTTGATCCTACCACTATATATATGTATATATATATATATACACACACACACACAGTGTTGTAAATCTCCCGAGATCTCCCCCAAGATCTCGTTTTTAGAAGGCAACCGAGACGAGATGTTCATCTCCCAAGATTTCTTGGTCAACGTGGTCAAACATAGTGAAAGCCATGATTTCTCGGATTTTCTTGCTAATTTGTAAGATTTTCTTGTAAAATTCGTAATTTCTAAGATTTTCTCGCTCATTTCTTGGATATTTTTCTAAAATCTCGTAAAAACGTATATAAATATACATAAATTTATGTTTTTATGTATATTTTTATTAAAAAAAAACTATAAAGTCAACGTCCGAGATCTCCCCGAGATTATTCCTAGATGCCGAGATCTCCCTAAAAAGTCCAAACGAGATCTCCCCGAGATCCGAATTCTCCAACCTTATATATATATATATATATATATATATATATATATATATATATATATATATATATATATATATATATATATATACATGCGGTGTTACAGAAGATTGGTACTGTTTTTTTAGCTGCATTAGTAGTCATATAGCAAAAGATGTGGATTTAGCAGTTACATAACAGCAGATGACAAAAGATAGTCATTTGGCTAAACGTTTCTGGATCAGTTTGTAAGTAAAACAGAAGTTGATGAGCCCGAATATTCTCCATAAAGTTTTTCCTTTCGTAGATCTATCATTCCCTCATTATAGTCCTCCTAGAATCAATTCAATTCGAGTAAATTCTTATAAACCAGTGGTGGTGGACTTTCAGGTGGTAACATACCCGCCCATCTTCACAGCACTTATGAAATTTTAGTGTAAAAATTTTGGATTTTTCGACTTTGTTCCAGTGAAATTTTTTTTTTTTGCTCCAAAACCTTCAAATTTTGCTCAAAATTCTAAATTTTGCCTCAAAATCTTTAAATTTTGTCAAAAAACCTCCAAATCTTGCTTAAAACCTCCAAAAAATTGTACCTAACCAAACTTGGGGGACTTAATGATGTGCGTCACGCCACGCTGCGTCACATGCAACGCGTGGCGTCCAGCTTTACTTTATTTGGAATCTTTTGTCAGATGAGCTTGTAAAAGTATATTCAAGTCAACGCCACATGTCTAGTAACGTAACGTGCTGGCGGTGTTGACTTGTTATTACTGAGCTGGATTAAAGTCCTACAGATCAGGAACGTGAAAAACGTGAAGTAGGTTGTAGGCATGATTAGAAGGTTCTAAAGACCGTTATTAAGACACTGGGCACTATCATATAACCGCCGACTATCTATCTATAAATAGTAGCCTTAAGCCTCATTTGAAGGCTAATCAATCTGCAAACACTCTAATCTTCTTTTCATTCTTACCTTGGAGTCTCGGCAAAAGACAAACAACACCACACCCTTCATATCCCATCTAACCGGAGGAACCCCTTCCGAAGGTTATGTTTATTCTTTTACTTACCTGCACTCGAACCAAACAAATTTGGTTTGATCATTATACACATATACATAGTCAAATAGTTTGTTTTGAATAGATGTTATGTTCTACTTGAACTACAAACTTACGTTCTTGGGCACTATTCATTTAGTCCTAAATATAGCGGGCCAAATAAGACTAGGCCCACAGCCCATGTTAGTTAGTTAGTAACAGTTAAATGCCCCAATGGACTTTCGACCCGACCCACAAACAACCAATTATGGGCAAACATTACCCCTTTCACAAATGATCTTTTTCGTGCGGTTCAGAAAACAGATGAAACAATGGTGGTAACGACTGCAACTTCATCTCTTTCTATTTTCAAATACCATCATCATGCTCTCATCAAATCCCCAATTCATCAATATTCACTATCAGTTATTTCATCACCATCAACAACAACAAAAACCCGTTACACCCACCACCGTATACTTCTACGACGCGCCACCGTAAACCGCCCAATCTCGGCTACCCAAGATGGTATTTTTCTGCTTTCAAAAGCAACCCCAGCTGAAAATTCTGGTCAACTTGTTGCCGCCGATAATGGTGATGGGGTTTCTGTTCTGATTTCAGTTCTTCTTTCAATTGCCTTTGTTGGCTTATCAGTTCTTACTATTGGGGTAAGGTACTGTTACTCTATTTTTTATTGCAAGTTTTGAACTTTAAAGTGTTAATGTGTTGGTTTACACTTGAAATCTAGTGGGTTGATTTTGATTTGCAATGCTGGACATTTTGGCTAAGAAAAAAGGTTGTTTTGACTTTTAGGTCAAATTGACCAGTTCAAGATTTGTAAATTATGTCATTCTGGATTAAAGATTACTAACAAAATAAAAATTGTTACTTCGGTACACATTGTTATGAACTGGCGAACAGTTCCAATTAAGTTTATTAAAGTTGATATCATTTTCATTTCTTCTCATTATTGAGAATCTGTGTTCCAACAGAAAAGTTTAGATAGATTTTTGTTGCGAAACATGTGTATCGGCAGGGACATGTTAGCCCTGTGTTGACTTTGTCAACCCATCCAGCAGTCCCCGGTAGCCCACTGGAGCCTGGCGAAACACCATCACTCATTTCCCCACAGCATGCCAGGCCCGAGAATCCAACCTGCATTGTTATTGTTGCAATCTTCGCATGCGTGGGACCAAGGGATCATTTGAGCCCGGTAAGAATGGTTTTTGATCCAATTATTTGGAAAATCCTCACCTAGTGGGAATCGAAACCTCACCTCCCCTAAGGGAGAGTGAGTCATTCACCACTAGGCTATTGGCCCATTCTTAAAGTTTAGATAGATGATAAGAACAATGGAGTATGATTTGGAGACTTGGAGTTTACAAAAAAAATGTTGACATAAAGTCAAACTGTTCACTTTATTTATGGCGATATCTTTACAGGTTTTATCCATACACTACTGAATATGCTTTAAGGTGTATTGTACAATATCACAATGCATGTTTGGTAATGTATGAACCAAAATTAGTGGCTTAAGGAATAAGGATCACTGACCATTTATTTATACTATTATAGCTTGATTTGTTTTATAATCTTTAATAACTACATCAAACTTTTATCGCAATTTAAGTCTCTAAAAAGTGGAAAATTGACTTTTGAAGTCGCACCATATATTATACTTCGTACATAGTTTGAATGAGGGTTTGTATGTGTTATCCAGGTAATATACATAGCTGTAACAGATTACTTGCAGAAAAGGGAGAGAGATAAATTTGAGAAAGAAGAAGCCGAGAAAGAAAAGAAAGGCGGCAAGAAAAAGAGATCACGACCCAGAGTCGGCCCCAAAGGGTTTGGACAGAAGGTCAACAATGAAGATGATTAACAGAATTTAGAAATATCCGGCTTATAAATCACAATTCGTGTGGACCTTAATTTGCATATTTAAATGTTAGAACATTGAAATTGAAATGTATTTTTTCACATCAACATCTGTAACACTTTTTTGTAAGTTTTGGTCATGCGATACGTCCCCAAATTGTTTTGAGGCGTGAACGAGCTAAAAAATATTGTCTTTGTGTGTTTTTTTGCAAGTAAACGGGCCAGAAAAGATCACGATTTTGTGAATAATGACAACTATGTCTCATACTCTCATATAAGAACCGGCAAAGTTCATTATGAGAACACAATGCAAGAATCCAATATAACCTGGTTTGTTCAAACAGATTATATGTTTCAATCGTAACCCGACCAGATCATTAGATCTTTTAGCATACTACTCGTATATATTTTGCAAAATTTACATGCGCGAACGCAAATAAAAAGATGGGCATGTGTCACAATCAAATTCAAACATACATTCTCAGCTGCATAAGATATAACTCTTATAATTCGATACATATGAGCGACAACTCGCCTAAGGCAACATATTTGTACAGTCACGACTACGTAGAAATAAAACAGTTCAGTTATTCTTCACTCATTTTTTACACCCTATCCAAGGAAACGTGAGCCTCGACTATGTATAATAAACCTTGAAAACTACGGCATTTACAGTTTCTTCTAGTACAAGTATTAAAACTTCATTTGCAAATCAGCAGCACATATACTGACCGTTTTCGATAGCAGCTCAAACTAGCCTCGGTTAGCTGTACAACTCTCTCTTCCTACGCCTCTTAAACATTGTGCGACAATTGTGCTGCAATTCTCCTTTCTATAAATGTAACCAAAAAACACAATCAATTCACATGACACTCGTATATAGTTTGAGATAGTCAACGTTTTGACTTTAAGAAAGTCAAAGTTTTGACTTTTAGAGTCAAAGTTTTGATTTTTAGAGAGTTAAAGTTTTGACTTCTATAGTGTCAAAGTTTTGACTTTGAAAGAGTCAAAGTGGTTACGTTGATCAAAATTATGTTAGATGTATATAAAGCGATATGAATACGTACCGCCAGCAGCAACAAGTTTCTCAACACGAGCAACAATATGTTTTCCATACGTGTACTTTTTCAGTGCGTTCAGATGAACTTTTATTCGTGACAGAATGTGTTCTCGTTCTTGATCACTACAAGTTTCCAAGACTTTTTGCACGACATAGTTTGCGAATTGATCCTTCATCATTGCCTGAATAATAAATGAAAAGTGTGACATTAAATTCATTAGAATGCACAGATCAACAAAATAAAAAAAGATCGTGAGATCTGTATCACTTGTAACTCCACAAGATACATTATTCTGTTATAGGTTTCCGAGTCCTCTAAGCTAACTTCGGATACATTATTCATGTCGATCAACCTCAAGGACTGTTACCTTTCTGCCATTTCAATAAAAAGTAAACAATTTCTGTTGCTTAGAGTGACGTGCCTAATGATTGCTTCACAAGACACTTAATAGATTTTATAATAAATATTCTCATATCATGTTATTGAAATGGCTGAGGACGACCTTCTTTGCTCTTGAGCTTGGTTGGTTTTCATTTACTTTTGTGGTTTCGGAGATGTTTACCGTAAAGGTGCATGAGTGGTGTTTGGTTTGTTACGGGTGGTTGGCTCTCTGCATGCGCAACAACTTCCACCTGGCATGCCTTTAGAGTTCTTTTTTCAATGCCTTTCGGCTCGATTAATCGAGGCAATTACAAGCATCGACTTAATTGGTGACTTAACTGCCTCGTAGAGCCTAAAATGATTTTCAGGCAGGCTTTAAAACCCATGAAAATTTGATTATACCATTTTCATGGCGACTTTTTTTTTTTTGCCGGAGGTCCTCACGGAAGCAATCTCTCTAAATCTCTCTACCTTGGAGCAGAGAGGGGATGACTTTTTCTTCCTGTGAGTGGAGAATTTTTTCTCGACTCGTGGTTAGAGAAACGACTTCTTTTCTATTCTAAGGTACGGGAAGGATTGTCTACATCTCACCTCCCCATACCTCGCATATGCGGGATTGGGTTTTGTTGCTGTTGTTGATTCTCATATCATGTTATGATATTAATCTGATTGGTTTAAACTTATTTCAAGGAATTATCCACCAAATGATTGGCAAGTTGCAGCAGCATGACTGATGGCGTGTACGGAGTAGACGATATGAGTGTGTTCACTTTATTTAATATGTTAATTAGGCTATGTATATAGTAATTTAGTAAATAATCTTATCGAATCAAATGAATGTTGCAGCTTGCTCAAATGGAACTTACGGTTTTCGATATCTTGAAGTGTAAGCTGATGACTCCAACTGCCTCATCTTTTCCTGAGAAGATTTGTTAACTTTTACTACCACTTGGTTTACCCCTAGGGCAGAATCGAGAACAAATCTTGTCATAAAAGATGAGGCCGTTGAAGTCATCGGCTTACATTTCACGATATTGAGAACCAGAAGTTCCATTCCAACAAGATGCAAGATTAAGTCGATTCAATGATGTTATCTACTAAATTCACCAAATAAATAGCCTAGTTTACATATTAAATGAAGTGAACACCCTCACATCGTCTACTTTGTACATGTCATTAATCATGATGCTGCAAAACTTATCAGTCTGTGATGGATCCATCCTTATACAATTTCTGAAAATAAGTTTAAACCCAATCAGATTAATATTATCACATGATATGAGAATGTATATTTTATTATAAAATCTATTAGACTGTCTTACAAAGCAATTATTAGGCACATCACTCCAAGCAACTTAAACTGTTTACGTTTTATTGAAATGGCGGAAAGGTAACGGTCCATGAGGCTGATCGACATGAATAATGTATTCGAAGCTAGCTTAGGCACACACGCGCGCGGCTGGCCCAACTTAAATGAGATTGATAGCTTCTTTATGTTCTAACATTCACACACACACCGTCAATAAAAACGAATAAAAAAAGGGTTGTCTCATCTACCTGAAGAGGCTCGTTTTCATCGGTGGTCCCAAGCATCTCAGTCACTAGAAGTTTGCGTTCACTAGCGTCACCAAAAGTCAAACATTTCTCGACAACGTTTGATGCGAATTTCTGTTGACTCATTTGAACAATCTTGCCAGCCAATTCATGGATTATTATAGATCGTTCATTTGGCTTTCCATGTTCCAGTACATGCTATTTTAAACATAGATATCATGAATAATTATTAATTATTTAATATGAAAGTGATATAATTATTAAATATGAAAGAAAATTATCAAATCACAAGTGAATTAGTATGTGTTACGCACCTGAATGACATAATTTCCGTACTGATCTTGTGCAAGCATGCTTACACAAGCAAGAATCTCATTCATCACCTTACTTTGTGTTTCTTGATCCTCACAATGTTCAAGCACCCTCTACAAATTGAATAAAGAAAAAAATATGATATAATTTCCGTTTCTTTTGAAGTTACAATGAGTTAGATTACACGTGCAACTACAACTGCAACTATTTTAACATATTGAACTAGTAGTTTACCCGCGACATCGCAGATTAATTAATACTAATAATAAAATTAAAAATAAATTTAATTACTAATAAATAAGTAATAAGTAATTAATTTAGTAACAAATTATAGTAACTAAATAGAGACAAATAACTAATTAGGAGGGATGTCACCTTAATTAGAGGAAGGACAAATAATGTTTTGGTTGGAATTCTAATCAATGGTTAAAATTCAAATCAATTATTGAAATCCAAATCAATGGTTAAAAAATAGAAATATGACACCATCACCTAAATCAACCCAAATTAATGGTAAGCTTATGATTTAACATAATCATTTAACAGTAGTAATTGAATACACTTACTTAATTAACATTTTCTCTTTATATACAAGTTAGAAGTTAGATTGTTAGTACGTTGATTTGGGTAGAAATTTAAAACGAAATATGAACCTGGATAACACGACAACCATATGGATGGGTAGAAAGTGTAACAACTTGATCATAAAAAGTAGTAATAATGAACTGAATATGTTGTTCGGGCACACATTCAATGCACTTTTGAATAACGTGATTCCCGTTCTGATCACGTACACAACGCATAATTTGACCATCGAGCTCCTCCACCATTTTGATCTTTTGGTCCAAGTCAACAACTTCAATCGCCTGAAAAAGTCAAACCTTAAAAACCAAATTGGAAAAAAAGAAAAAAAAAAAAAAATCATTCAAAAAACACCATAATTTTTTACCTTCTGGATAACACGGCAACCGTACATTTGAAGACTGAGTGTCAATACATGCCCTAAAAGCTTTGCAGCCATTTCTCTTCTTTGAGATGGCATTCCATGTTCGAAAAACTGAAAATGCAAAAAGTCAATTAAAAATGAAAATGCCAGCTCTATTTTGTGGGTCCCATTTAACAATAACTAAACAAAGATGAAAAAGATTATACCTTTTGAATCACATAATTCCCAAAAACGTCGGTCATTAATGTAAGAGCCTGTGGGAAAATTTCTTTGAAAACCATGTTCTTTTCTTCTGTAGTTGCGGTTTCAAGTTTCTGTTGTATGAAACGACTCCCGTATTGATCCGCACTGACATAAATAAGAATTAGATCCGCACTGACCGATAATATAATAGTTTCGAATGTACATGTATTTATACATATTTATGTATGTGTATATATGTATATGTTTGTATATCTGTATATGTGTGTGTGTGTGTGTATGTCAGTATATGTATATATATACGTATATGTGTTTATGTGTATATATGTCTATATGTATATGTGTGTATGTATATGTGTGTATGTATATGTGTGTATGTGTGTATGTGTATAATATGTCTATATGTATATGTGTGTATGTATTTATATGTGTGCATGTATATATGTATATGTGTATGTCTATATGTATATGTGTGTGTCTATATGTATATGTGTGTATTTCTATATGTATATGTGTGTGTCTATATGTATGTGTGTGCCTATATGTATATGTGTATGTCTATATATGTATATGTGTCTATATGTATATGTGTGTGTATGTATATATGTGTGTATGTGTGTGTGTGTGTGTGCGTGTGTGTCTATATGTATGTGTATATATATCAATATATGTATGTGTATAGATATATGTGTATACATATGTGTGTAGATATATGTGTGTATATATATGTGTGTATATATCAATATATGTGTGTATATGTATATATATACCTGAATTCCACAACATGGCCAGTGATTTCAGAAAGCTCGAATGACTTAGTTTTATTGCTCTTAAATTCTTCAAGTAACGACGACCCAAAACTATTATCACCACCATCTAAATGCCATGGCGCCATAACGCCACCACCACCGCCACCTAAGTTTCTCATTTGAGGAGAGAAACGTGTATTAAGTTCATCGAGTCTAATTGGGCTTCCTGGGCCACGAGGAGAGTTAGGAATTTGGTTCATTAATGGGCTCCCGGGATACGATAAGCCCATTCCATAACCATGGTTCCCATAGTAACCATGTCGGTTTGGACTAGTAGTCTGAACACCATATTGTGACTTATGTGGTGGCGATATTCCAAGATACGCTTTTTGAAGTAAATCGGTATACGAATTGGGTAACGGGTCATTTAGGGCAGCTAATTGGGCAGCGTATTCGGTTGTCCTTAAGTATTGCAAATACATCGGGTCAATAAAAGACCCATTTCCCGCCATATGGGTCCCAATCCTGCCCGGGCTATGTGAATCCAATCCGAATCTCGAAGCGGCGTTCTCGAAAAGTGGCGGCAGATTCAAATTGCCGCCTTGACCCGCCGCCATTTGTGGCGAATTGACTGAATACCGGGTTGTACCATAGTTCGAATATGATGGGTCCCACCCACCGTAGAAGTTATTACTCGATCCATCAACATACAGATTATTAGGATTTTGATCAAACTGGGACCCGTTTGACAAATTAATTCCCGATAATGCTGACGCTAAATCGTCCGAACCTTTCGATTGAGACGGGCCACCGCTGAAAAGATTTTGACTTTTTGTATTGGAGTTGACTCGATTACCTCCAATAGGAGTTGGAACGGGGCTAGGGACCCGGGCAATGTGTTGCGGGTCAGGGGTCCCACTTCTTGATAAGGAAGCGGCTAGTGCTGCAGCATAAGAGTATGATGTTGGTAAACCGTTGCTGAGTTGGCTTTGGGTTTCAGTGGGACCCAGAGTTTCATCGTTATTATCGAAAGTATTGCGGCTAGCTGGTCTAGACGGATGATTAGAAGGTGGGGTCGAACGGCCCATATCATCCTGCACACAGTTTTACATGATTAGTTCCAACATCATAAAAACATTCTATCACCTAAACAAACAATTACGTGATTTTGTGATCCAATATAACTTGTGAAACTAAAATGAATCGAACCAAATAGAACATAATCCAAAACACCACTAATGCACATACAATAATGTGTTCAATAAACTAAGCCTTAATAATGTGTACAATAAACTAAGATGAAACTTAATAACCATTCAGTGATAGTAACATAATTTTAGTAACACGGCACATAAAAAGCAAACAAAAAGTATGCTTTTTGGTTTATATATATTATAACATAAGACATAATTCAGACAACATTCTACACTATTTATATATATATATATATCATATAAACTGGTGAGCTGGCTATATTTTCATATCCCCCAATTAACACCTATAAAGCTAATAGCAAAAGTACTCGGATGCAAGAAACTATTTTACAGTATAACCTAAATAATCATACCCAGATGATAATATAGCAAACTTAGTAACCTGAGCTGATAAAAATCGAATCTTGATCACCAATTGCACTAAGATGAAACTTCATAACTATTCAGTGATAGTAATACATTTATAGCAACAAAACACATAAAAAGAAAACATAAAGTTCATATTGATAGACGCTAAAGGAACAATAATTCACCTGAAAAATCTCAGCAAGGCTTTTCTGTTTGTTACCTAACCCTAAATCAGGCAAACCGATTAACCCATCGCCACCCCACTCAGCCGAACCCTTAACTTTCTCAGCATCAGAATTCTCGGTTTCTTGTTTCTTCGAATTAAAACCAGGCGGCATTGAAAAAAGAGACACCCCACCATCACCGCCGCCGCCACCATCAGTCCGATTAGCGGCCCTCCTATCACCAATTCCTCCTAAACCGACCCCACCACTGCCACTTTGCAATCTTTGTGTAAACCGCCAATCCTCTTTCGACTTAAGTGGTGGCGGCAACCTAGGGTTTAGATTAACATTCGAGTAATAGTAGGATAAATAAGCAGGATCAGCCCTAAGTTCTTCCTCAGACATAAATCCATTACCACCAGCAAACTCAGAAAATGCTAAATTAGTACTATTGCTTCCATTATTATTATTAGTACCAAATAAACCACCAATTGCACTTAAAGAACCCTCTACGGTCGGTGGGGCCGACCCACTTCTATACATATTTAACATCCTCTCATGATCATCGGCTTCTCGCCTTTGTTCATGAAGCAACAATCCTATTTCTTTCTCTAATTCGTCCCCGAAAGAACCATCATTCATCGGTCTCATACCCAATTCAGACAACATTCTATACTATTTATTATTTATTTATATAAACTGGCTATTTGTTCATACACCTCAATTAACACCTATAAAGCTAAAAACAAAAGTACCCAGATGCAATAAACTATTTTACAGTATAACCTAAATAATCATACCCAGATGATAATATAGCAGACTTAGTAAGCTGAGCTGATAAAAATCGAATCTTGATCACTTATACAGCAAATTAAACAAACCCTAAAAAACCCTAATCACGAAAGTAAGAGTCTTTGTGGCTAAATATGATCTAATACCTAAAAATCAGTTCTTGATAACCAAAAAGATCAAAACTTTATGATCAAGAAACGCACAAAAACGGAAATTAACAAATTATAAGATGTTAATATAAGAGAATCATAATTTTGGCAAGTTTAAAATTACTATTTTTACATTAGATTGTAAGAACGGCAACTTTGAAGAAAAGGGTTGCCAAAAAAGATATATAGAGGCGAGTGATAGTGACGAGGGTTAGTTTATATTGAGCTATATGTATTGTATATGTATAAAGAATGAAATGTATTGTATATGTATGTGTGAGAAGCAGGTTAAACAGGCGGCGAATTGATTCTTACAGAGGACCCTTTTAGGGTTTTGTTATTTTCAACCACTACTGGCTGACTGTAACAAAAACTAAACTCAGTAACTTAAAATATCCCCAATAACTAACTATTATGACTTTGAGCCAGTGTGTTTGACTAATGAGACTGGTGACAACATTATTATTGATTGATGGTACCTAAATTTAAATGCAAAAATGCTTTAGAAAAATAGTTAGTACATACATAACATTCATGTAACAATGTTAATAACTTAGAGTAATTTTTAAAGATTTTTGTGCACACATATACGTGTACAATTATTGTTAAAGATGGATTAATTTTATAGAATCCAGTGAGGCAGTGATGATAATATTTTGCAATTTCATAAAATTCTTCGTTGATAAATAGATATTTGGATAAAGAAACGAAAGATGGGAAGCTACGTTGTGTTACTCAACCACATAGAAATAACAGTAATGGATGCTATTTATCAAGTATTGAATAAGTTTTTACTGATATATTCTTATAATGTTAATGTTAATGTTAATGTTAATAATGTTAATAGAAAGCTATGTGTAAGGTAAAAAACATTTTTATTGTGTTATAGTAATATAAAAATAGTTGTATATAAATAGTAAGAGATGAGATATGGATAGATCGATAGATTGCCACATAAAGCTATTAGATTGCTTGTTATAGGAATAGTGTAGAAACTCTGCCCCAATGCTAAGTTGAGCCATTGACTCACAAAAGTGACAAAAAAATGAGGTATTGGCGGTAAACATGTGTATAATGATTAGTGAATACGGAGTACCATATATTCCTAAAAGTAGTTTGTGTGCTTTTTTATTAGAAGTTGTCATGTTTGGGAATTTCTTTTTTATTTTGGGATGTGGTTTAAGTGTTACTTTTAGTATAACGTATTGTAGTTCAAGTGGTAGTGATCTGATACTTTTTGTTAGATGTCAGAAGTTTGACTCGTGAGGATTACAACATTGCACACAAGGTTATCTCATGACCTTGAAATTCATCCAAGGTGGCTTTTCGCACGTTGCGTTGTGGGGGCAACGGGGAGGGGGTTTTACCGGCCATGACTTCGGATTGGTCCAGGTTTCTTCCAAGGCAGCAGTTGGGGTGGGTTATGCAACTGCGAGAGATGATCGCGTGAGTGGTTTAGTGTCCATGGTTGATCTCAAACTGCTGTTAAAAAATGTGAAAATATATAGGCGGAGAGGAAAAGGAAGATAATGAAGGTATCGCGTTGTGTTGCTGTCTTTTAAACAATACCAACGTGAAATTTGTTGATTGTATAGTTATAACAACCCTCACTTTTTCATTCTGAATTTACCAGATTTCCCTTAGGGTTTCATTTCCTGATCCTGTGTATTGTCATTAGGGTTGTTATCTAGATAATTAAATGCTCTATAATTAATGCACGAATTTATTTACCTTAAACCCTAACTAACCCTAATACTAAATTAAAAATATAAACTGTACGTATTAATTTAAATTGTGACAATTTATATAGATTAAAACTAATAAGAATCTATAAACCTATAAAAGTTGACTCATATTTCCATTAATTAGGTTACTTACCCATGTTCTTGACCAAGGTTAGTTTCTTAACCATCCCACTCACCACACACCATAACTCCATTTTTACTACAATTAATAGGAAATATTATTTAATCAATGAGAATAAAATAAATGTTACATTATCGTATAAATTCTCTAACTATTTTGTGCCACCACATTACAATTTATTTTAATAAATTTATATTATTTATATATTGATTGAGATTTAATGGGAAAACTTTTGTTCTATTAATAATTTACAATAATAAAAGCATTAACTCATGAAATGATATGAGTTCCATCATAAATTTGTTATAGCACATTTTTGTTTTCTTAATTTTAATTCCTATTTTAACTTCCAACTTAACCATCAATGGAAGGGAATATAAAAAGAAAAACATAACTAATAAAAACACCTTTCATTATCTAAATTTACTACTTTAATTGTAACTCTTATAAAGGTAATAAAAGGTAAGATAACCAATTAATTCACATCACCCACTATATATACCACTATTTGGAAGGATAGCCCCAAAAATGTGATTTTATTTTTCTCACCAATGAAAAGAACTTCTCGATTGTTCTTTATTCATCTTAGATCTCATATGTACATGTCAAGAAAGGAATTATCATCTCATCTCATCCCATATAATATTAATTGGAAAAATATGGTCACACATATTGGAGAATGCAAATTAATATGTTTTCCTGCTTATTCGGGGTAGCTTCTTTTGAATTTGTCTTTTGCTTTGATTCTTTTTATTTCGTTTCGATTGTTGTATTTTTGTTTTGTTCATTTTCATCGTATAGTTTTTTGTTAGTGTGTAAATAAATATAAAGCTTATTTTTACTTTGATATAAGTAAATGTTTAACATGTATCATCTATGTTTTAAATGTTGCATGGGTAAATGTTAAGCATCACGAGATTATCCAAAATTGTGAATTTGTTGTATTATTTATATTACGATGTACATTTATTTTTTACAGTGTAAATTAGTTGTATTTTTTTATAATGACTTTACAAGTCCATGCCAAAAGTGTGAACGAAGTGTGAAAGCATCTAGATAGTCCAAAAATAAGTGAATCAATTAATTTGACGTGTCTCTCAAAATAGTATGCAATTGAATAGTTAAAATAAAATTATAAAATTAATGCATTATAAATGAAGTGATAGTTAACTGTAATACATTTAATTCACGAGTTAGTTTTTGATGACTATATGCAATAAAGATATGATAGAGTTTTAATGTGGATCATAAACAGACTAAAGTATATGACTATCACTTGAAGAAACCGTATGAATTAACATGCTCTTGGTTATAAGAGTTCTAACTTCACGTATATTTTTCATCAATATCTTTTCTAGACTACATATAATGTAGAACTACACATATATACATCTTTATTCTTCAAATTTTTGCCTTTTGTACTGATATGGCGTGTTGCGTGTGGTAATGATACGACGTGTGAGTATGTATCTTACTTTACCTCAATTCCAAAACATTATATAACTCCTATTTTACAAACTTCATATCATTGATGCTCATACTCAATATTACTAACATCTTCATGTAACCTTAAGTGTCATCTTTATCTTATATTTCAAAAACAATAATATTAAAATGTGAAACAAGAAGTGCAACGCACGGCCTTTGCCATCTAGTTAAGTAAAAATTATTAAAAGACATGACTAATAAATAAGGATCACATAAAATGTATTTTACATAAATGTAACTTTATTAATAAAAAAAATATATAGTATATAAATAAGCTAAAATGCCGAAAAAAGTAATAAATATATATAACTATAAATAGTCGGCTAGATTAAAAGAAGATAAAGGATAATACTTGATCATTAAGCCAAAACCAAATCCTAGTCTAATCCTAATCTTGTCCTAGATCACCAAGTAAATTCTAGGAATCCTAATGTGTTTACAACTTGTTAACTCATCTATAAAAAGGCTCAAGTTTTCCCATGATTTGCATCACCAATTAAACTCCAAATCCCTCTCATTCCCTTATGTTATTCTGCCTTCCACTACAGTCCTCTTTTATCGACTAAATCAACCCTCCAAACAGCCTTATTCAGTCGACATTCAACCCCCACCCAAAAGCCTGCAACTCGCCACCTTCTACAGCCCATCAAATCATCATAACTACCATCAAACCTACTGTTTCTGCTGTATATTCGCCACTTTCACAGCCCACAATCAACCCCTTTGTTGCTGCATTTTTGCTTGGTATCCTGCTGGTGTATTCGTGACCAAATAGACCCAAGAATCAGTCCATTGTTGCTGCATTTTCTTGCTGTTTCTGTCGACCAAAATAGTCCAAGATAACCCCTTGTTTGATCGTGATTGTTTGCTGCTGTGAATCTGTTTTTAGTCGACCCATAATCATCATCTTGTTCTTGATATTAATCTCTAAAGGTATCCCTAAAACCCTAGTTAATCTTGCTTTTAAATCAATTACTTTTAAAGTTATATTTAAGTATTATGTTAAGTATATTGAATTAAGTATGATCATGAAACATGATGGTAGGTGATAATGAATATGATTATGAATAAGTTAATGATGAAGTTAAAAGTATGATTATGAAGTATTATGAATCATAATAATGATATGAACATGGTTAAGATAAAAGAATGATCATGATTATTAAGGTTAAGTTGTGATGTTATAAGTAATATAATCAAGTATGAATTATGAAAGTAGATTATGAATAAGTTATAAAATTAGTTTATGAATGCCTGTTGAATTAAAGGTATTAAGTTAAAGATTATGAACATGAATAATTATTATGATTAGGGTTGATGAATATTAATGTAATTGTATGATTAATCATGTAGTATAATGTTATTAGGTTATACTTATGATAAAAAGTTATGATTTTATGGATTAGTAAAGTAGTAATGATAATGATATACATGCATGCATGCATACGTACGTATGTACATGTATACATTGTAGATATAAGTATGTGTGTGTGTGTGTATATGTAAATATATACATACATGTATGTGTATGTGTATATGTGTATGTATATGTACGTGTGTATGTATGTATGAGTGTGTATGTATGTATGAGTGTGTATTGTGTAAGTTATATAAGGTTAGTAAAACATGAAAAGTAAAGTAGTTATATGTATATATATGTACCACCTTTACATTAATGTATATATAACACTTACATAAAATATACATGTATATCATATAGCTATAAATACATACATGATGATAATAATAAATAATATATATATATATATATATATATATATATATATATATATATATATATATATATATATATATATATATATATATATATATATATATATATATATATATATGTATTTTTAGGTATCACCTTTGACTTGAGATATATGTAACACATACACATAATATATATATATCACATAGTTATGAACATATATATGTATGAAAATAAATAAAGAATATATATATCATATAGGTGTATTTATATATATGACACATATAATGATAAGATTTCATAATAGTTAATTAATTAAAGAGTAACACTATTATTATTATTATTATAACCTATAAACCTAACTATATAGTAACACTTTAATTACACTAAGTATATTATCACCTATATACATAATTAATAAGTATATTAATAATTTTTTATGTGTATACACCTATAACGTGAAGGTTATAATTAAAGATAATGTACAAAGACTACAAACATTACCGCTACATGTGGCCTAGGGTGGTCCTTGTTGACTTATGGGAACCACTTGTGGATTTCGAATGCCATGACTTAGATTCTGGTCAAGAATCCTGGGCGCCCGGTAATAACAGATCATTCGAGTGACTTGCATGATAGCAACAAAGTTTGGTCAAGATTGTACAACATCTTTGTGAAGAATTATAACCCGAACTTCTTAAACTAGAAGCTTACTATAAGTGGAAGCTTTCCATAAATAGCAGGTTTCCAAAAATATGAACTTTTCTCGAAAGCCGTCACTGTTAATATATTTTGCTATATTAATAAACTAACTTCATGTCTGTTAGACATTAACTAATCAAAGATTACATCTCTAGGTTGAGATCTCCGATTACATACTCCGTTCATACTTCTTACGTGGAATATATTACTTGCTACTAAGGTGAACTTCATAGCCCCTCTTTTTACTATTTCATAACTGTTTTATAACTTTGGGGTGAGACACATGCTTGCTTTTAAATGATTTACAATTTAGACACAAGTACCTAAACTATTTGATATGCAACTTCGTGAGACTTTTGTTAACTTGTATTGATTATATCTATAACAACCCTCACTTTTCCATTCTGAATTCACCAAATTGCCCTTAGGCTTTCAATGTCATATCCTGTGTATTGGCATTAGGGTTGTTATCCGGGTATAATAAATAAGGTAATTAATACTTAAACTCTAATATTAATTAAAACCCTAAACCTAACCCTATACATTAAATACGAAACCCTAATCCTATTAAATATTAAATATTAAATCCAAACCCTAAAAACTATTATAAATAATGTTATTATTATTAAATAAAATGTATTTTATATAAATGTACCCTAAATAATAAAAATATATAATATATATATATAAATAAATATTAAAATACCGAAATAAAAAAAATATATAAACTTATTATATAAATCGGCTAAATAATAATAAAATGGAGAAGGGAAATTGATTGCTAAGTAACAAAGCCTAATTCTACTCTAATTCTAACTTGCATCCTTGATCACCAAGTAAATCCTAGAATTCTAATGTGAGTACAATTTGCTAATTATCTATAAAAAATGCCTCATGTTTCTCATAATTTGGCATCACAAATAAAGCCACAAAAACCTCTCCTCCTTATTCTTATCAAACGGCAGTTTCCATCTCCAAACAACCCTTGTTTAGTCGACTGAAAACAGCCCTTTTCCATCACCTGCATCGACTACTTTCTGCAGCCTTTTTGCAGTCGACAACCATCACACGAACACACATCCCTGCTGCGTTTTTTACAGCCCATTCATCATCCTGTTTTGCTGCAGGTTGTCGCCACATAAACAGCTCCTAATCGCCACCATAACAGCTCTTTTTCCTGCTGATCTTCAGCTGCAAATCGCCATAAAAACAGCCGTAATAAACTCGTTGTTGCTGCGTTTTTCCTGCTGTGTTCCTTCAACGAAAACAGCCCATGTTTTCTGTTGCTGCTGTCGTGACCCAAACAGCCCATCATCGCCTATTTTTGCAGCTTCTTTGCTGCTGTTGCTGATCGACGCAATCACCACCACATATGCCATCATCTCAACCTTTTTCCTGCTATCTTTCGACACCCTAAATCAGTCTCAAAGTCTACTTGTGTTGCTGTAAACTTCCTGTTGGTTCTGCGTGTTCAAACATACCCAAAAACCCTTTTGTTTGGGTCGTTTTTGCTGTTGGAGTTTTTGTCTCTATTGGGTTTTCATTACCACCTTCTCTTGATCTTAATACTCCTAAGGTATACCTAAAACCTTAAAACTAATCATACTTTTAGATTGTTTTAGTTATCGTGTTTTAATTGATCTTGAAGTATGAATAATTATAAAAATATGAAATAATTAAATAGATAATGATTATGAATAAGGTGAATATGGTTAAAAGATTATGTGGTATGAATAATTAGAAAGTTATGAACTTGTAATATAATCAAGTATGGATATAAGTTATGATCATGGTATTGATTTATGAATAAGATAATGATAATGTTAAAAGGTTATGAATGAGTTTATAAGATTAAGTATGATTATAAACTAGATGATAATAGATAAAGTATTAGGTTGTTAATTATGATTTTGTTTATGAAGTTAATTATAATAGTTAAAGGTTAAGGATTATGAACATGAAGCTAGATTTTTAAGTTAAAAGATTATGTACATGAATGAAGATTAGGGTTAATGGTAGAAGTTTATGTATTATGATTAAAGGTTATGATTTTATGTGATTAGTAATATATGAAAGAAGGTTAGTAAGTAATAATAATAATGATACACATGCATGCTTGCATGCATGCATGCATACGTACGTATGTACATGTATACATTGTAGATATATGTGTGTGTATATGTGAATATATACATAGGTGTATATGTATATGTATATGTATATATGTATGTATATGTATGTGTGTATGTATGTATGAGTGTGTATATGTATTAGGTAAATATTATAAGAAATTACAAAGATGATAAGTAGTTATATGTATATATATGTATCACCTTTACACTAATATATATGTAACACATACATAAAAGATATACATACATAGTATGGTTATAAATACATACATAATATAATAACAAAGATTATATGTATAGGTAACATGTAGGTATGGATGTATATAACACTTGTATTAATGAGACTACTTAATACTTGATTAATTAAAGAATAATACTACTATTATTATTATAACTCATACACTTATCTATATAGTAACACTTAAGAACACTAAGTATATTATCACTTATATAAATATAACTTTTCTCGAGAACGGTCACTGTTAATATAGTTTGCTATATTAATAAACAAACTTTATGTCTATTAGACATTAACTAATCGAACATAATATCTCTAGGTTGAGGTCTCCGTGTTCAACACTTCGATCATATAACTTGCGTGGAATATCTACCTGCTATTAAGGTGAACTTCATAGCCCCACTTTTTAATTTTCTTTATATACTTATTTTAAACTTTTGGGGTGAGACACATGCTTGCTTTCAAACTGTTTTACGCTTAGACACAAGTACTCGAAAACTTTATTTTGATTAGTTCAAACTGTGTTAACATGCTTTGATTCATGCTAAATCCCTACCATGATATCGTTAATTACTGGAATAATGGTAAACTTAGTTATTGTGAATAGCGCTCTTGAGAGTGATGTCTCTATCCGGATGACCGTTGGTCAATGGATACATAATAATGATTCAACGACACGAACGTGATGTGTTTAGGGTAACTTTTGGTTAGTTTTGATATCATATACACCAGCACTACTACCGAACTGATTAATCTCTATAACTAAATCTTGTGGTCTAAAAACTTATTATAATTGTTAAACCTATGTTGTTCACTCAACCATTTTGGTTGACACTTTAAGCATGTTTTGTCTCAGGTACTTAGATATATTGCTTCCGCTGTAGAACTCTGTTGTTACTTAGAAGTCAAGCCGAGCACTGAGACCAGAGTTAACATCCGCGTCAATGGCGATTTTGGCGGGGTGTTACAGTTGGTATCAGAGCTCTGGTTATAGGGAACTAGGTTACATTAGTGTGACTAACATGAATAGTTAGGATGCATTAGTGAGTCTAGTCTATAACCGAGTTGTTCATATGCATTGATTATTTGCATTACATTCTAGATTATGTGCATTAAGTTCACTTATATTTGTTATGCCTAGAACTCCTATACCATTCAAAATCTTTAGAAACACTTTGCTATAGGAACTATACTTACACGTCTGACTCTTTGAATAAGAGCCATGACTTACTTGTATTCCAATAATAGAATGCCACCATACCTATCTCATTATGTAATTTAGGAGAGCCAAGGCTTGTTATAGAGAACCTGGATTGCATTCTATGTGTACCTTATGTGGGTGCCTTAGCAATCTTTAGGTCTATAACCTTTCATGCCTTAGTTTTAAGTGCTTTCCTTTAATCTTTATACTACCAATCCATCTTACTATATGCTTTTACCTCTTCTAACATTATGTATCCTTTCCTAAGGATATCAAGCCAAAACCCTATCATCTTGCCTGATCCCGACCCTAAAGGATCGGTTAGTATGTGATTGTTATCATATCCATATATATCTTATGACCTAACTTCGCCATTATGATTCAAAGTTATCTTTGAATCACGCGAAGGGATGTCACTCATGACTTAACATTCCAACGTCAACTATCTAAGTTTGATCACATGTCCTGACCATATGAGGTGATATTGAAGTGGAAGTATGAATTAGTGAAATATAATGACGCTTGGCCGACGTGATTATATTACGGTAATTCATATAGAAATTCCAATATCATGACATATGGAATAGAAAGTGAATCAAAGAGAAATTTCCAAGCCATTCATGTTATTACATGAAGGTTAATCTACATCTGATTTATAGATATACAAAGAGATCGTTACGATCAAACCATATATCTCATAACCATGATTAGATAAATAAATTCTCCTATGCCATAAAAGTTGTAAAGCTTTGCATTCTTTCTTTCTTAAACAACTTATCTCTTTGACGTTTAATTATCATATCCCCACTGGAAGGAAGGATGCATATTCTGAAGTGACACTCTCGGAATTTCTTCAAAGCATGCTTCCTGTTATGTTATCTGTAATTACGCTCCTAGTGTAGATTTTCATAAACCCATTAGGAAACCCGTCGAAGATAAGCGACAACCACTCGCAAGATTTTCATTTGAATATTCAAACGAAGATATTATAAACACCACATTCACTGTCTCATTCTCATACTCCACCATTCATATATCACTTGCCAGCAACAGCTTCACACATGAACATTTTGAATTCCAAGAACATATGTCAATAATAGTCATCAACCGTATTTAAATGCAATAGATTTCATTACCTCGCAACATTTTTGCTTAAAAATAACTCAAAATTTTCAAAATACCTTCACCCGATTTTCATCGATCTATTTCCAACTCGTAACCTCCGAAATATGAAAAATTCTGCTACCAAAATTTTACATACACTATTTTACTGTGCGATCCTCTCAAAATTTTTATGAAATAAATTTATTTACTACCATTCGTGCAAATTTTATAAATCGTATATGTTTATATAATAAAGTAAATAAAATTTACCTTTACTTATTTTTTTGACTAGTACATATAAAATTATACTCTCACTTTTTCAAATCAATTCTTTTATTCAAAAGATATTTTACGTAAAATAGTACATGTTGTACATAACTCTAGTTTTACTAAGAACTTCGTTTTCCTTTTTAAATTGTCACCTTAAACGACTCGAACTTCTATAAAATTTTCATTACTCGGTTATATAAAATTTTTCGTATTATTTGCAATCACAATTGTGATGACCCGGGAATTTTCGACCAAATTTAAACTTAATTTGTAATTGATTTCGACACGATAAGCAAAGTCTGTAACGTTGAAGTCTCAAAAACCGTGAACTGTGTTTATGTATTCATTTAACCCGTGACTATTCCCGACGATTCACGAGCCATTGTGTGTAAGTATGTATGTAAATAAATATATACATACATATATATATATATATATACATATATATAAAGATAAAAGGATATATATAATATTTTGAATTAATAAAAATAAACTTTAATCAATTGGAATTAAACATATAAAATAATAAACAATTAAGTATTGTTATATAAATATATATACATGATATTATTATGTATCTATATGTATATATGTAACTTCTAACAACACTTATTATTTATATACTGTGATGTATATATGCATATATAAGAAATTACTACTCGATATAAGTTATTACCTTATATAAAATATAAAATTTCATAAACAATATGTAATATTAATATATCAAAAATTACATGTTAAAATAAAATTTTTATATCAATATTATTACTCTCATCACTATAAAAATTACCATTAATATTAAAATTAGTATTAGAGATATTATTACATATAAATGTGAAGTATGATAAATAAATGGTTATAATATTTTTATCACTAATGTTATGATTACTAATAATAAATTATAAAATTAGTAACATCATAATTAATATTATTATTAGCAATATTATTGTGGATAATATTATCATCTAAAATATTATTATTATAATATTATAAAATGTTATTATTATTAATTGTAACATTAAAAGTATTATTATAGTTATGATTATTAATTAACAAGATAAATCATGATTCATAAATATATATATATATACATATATGTATATATATATTCAAGCACATAAAATTAGTTATATATACACTGATATATATATATATATTCAGATACAATATATAAATCAATATTATTGTATTTATAATATAATTATATATATATAAATTATTAATTTTATAAACTTACAAAATAAATGAGACTTTGTATAAAATAATTGGTGTAATATTTTAATTCTGTCTTTTATCAGTTTTTCTTGTGGATACAAATTAGGAACGAATATTAAGTATCTTATCTCAAAATAATTCAGTTCCATGTCCCTGTCTAACTCTTGTATCTTTCTGTTTTGTTTTCTTTGGAAACGAATATTATGTCGACAGTTTGTTACCAGTCGGTTTCAATCGATCAAATCACGTACAGACTCATATAGTCGATTACCATCCTTACAGTATGCTAACATCTCCTGCAATTGAAAAGAAAATAAAGAAAACACAGAAATTATGAACGTATACCTCTGTCTTGGTCGATTCTTCAAAAATTCGAATTTTGAAATCAATTTCAAAAACTATTAATGCAGTGTTGTTTAAAATCTTCTACTTCATCTATCTGGAAAGTTTAAATCCTCAAATCCTTGAATTGAAAACAAATTTTGGGGTCAAAGTTTTGAAAATAAAAAGTCAAACGTTGTTTCAAGATCGAATTGAAGGTTTGTATGATGTTTCAGTGGAAATCAATGGTCTCAACAGTTTCTAGAGGATTAATGCTACCTTTTTCATGTTATGATCTTAGTCTAAAAATGTTCTAATAGTTGAATCAAATTTTGAGTTGTGGCATGCCTTGCGACGGTACAGCAGGCCTGAATATTTTTTTTTTTACTTCATTTAATTGAACAGAGAATATATTACAGGTCATTTATGATTAAATTTCAAGTTTTAATACAACCCTTTATTCGTTATTTGGTTATGAGTGGAGTTCTCTGATCGAGTAATTGATGCGAGGAAGAAGATGGTGTAAGAACAAGATAATACGGGTTTTATACAAACAGTTCCCAGTTTAAAACAGATATATGGGCGACAGCCCAATGGTTAGGAGTGTTGCGGGTTTTCGAGAGGTTGGCGGTTCGAGTCTCGTATGAGGCAAAAAAAATTTAGAAACCCTTCCTAAGGTAGTTTTCTATCTTTATTGCTATTATTATTTTTATTATTGTTATTATTGTTAATATTATTATTATTATTATTATTATTATTATTATTATTATTATTATTATTATTATTATTATTATTATTATTATTATTATTATTATTGTTATTATATGTTTCTTATTTTTTTTTACTTGTATTGTTATGTTATCATTATGATTTATTAGTAGTATTATTATTATCATTAATAAGTAATACCATTATTATTACAAGTACTAGTATTATCACCAAATATTATTATTATGATAAATATTACTACTAATATTATAATTAGGGGTTACGAATTGTTACTATAGAAACTTTAATTATTGTTTTAGAAATTATATATGAAGATTTTATTATTATTAATAACAAGTTGTATTATTATTAAAATTATCACTAGTAAAAAGATTGTTATTGTTATTATTGAGTATTAGGTATTATTATCAAAACTACTATTATTACCATTACTATAGGATTATTATAAAAACTATCATTTATATTATCGTTTATAAAATTAATAACCTTATTATCAGTATTATTAGCATTATCATTATTATTATTATGGTTATCACCTAAAGTATTAATTTAGTATTATCAAAATACAACTTTAACAACCAAATGAAATCGATATATATATATATATAATTAATACATATAACACAACAAACTTAATATGTTTATGTACCAAATGAATATATGAAATATATATATTATTAATATAAAAAGGATATAACTAGTAAATCTATATATATAATTATTCAATTACAATTATGTGTATTAATAAATATATAAATGATATAGGTTCGTGAATCCGAGGCCAACCCTGCATTGTTCAGTTGTTAAGTATCGTCATATGCATTTTTACTACAAAATACATTAGGTGAGTCTCATTACTCCCTTTTTAAATGCTTTTGCAATATATTTTTTTGGGACTGAGAATACATGCGCTGCTTTTATAACCGTTTTACGAAATAGACACAAGTAATTGAAACTACATTATATGGTTGAATTATCGAAATCGAATATGTCCCTTTTTATTAAGTCTGGTAATCTAAGAATTAGGGAACAGACACCCTAATTGACGCGAACTCTAAAGATAGATCTATCGGGCCCAACAAGCCCCATCCAAAGTACCGGATGCTTTAGTACTTCGAAATTTATATCATGTCCGAAGGAAGATCCCGGAATGATGGAGATATTCTTATATGCATCTTGTTAATGTCGGTTACCAGGTGTTCAATTCATATGAATGATATTTTTGTCTCTATGTATGGGACGTATGTTTTTGAGAAATGGAAATATGAAATCTTGTGGTCTATTAAAATTATGAAATAATTGTTTATGATAAACTAATGAACTCACCAACCTTTTGGTTGACACTTGAAAGCATGTTTATTCTTAGGTATGAAAGAAATCTTCCGCTGTGCATTTGCTCATTTTATAGATATTACTTGGAGTTATTCATGGCATATTTCAAAAGACGTTGCATTCGAATCATCGAGTTCATCAAGATTATTATTAAGTCAATTTTAGTTGGATATATTATGAAATGGTATGCATGTTGTCAACTTTAGATGTAATGAAAGTTTGTCTTTTAAAAACGAATGCAATGTTTGTAAAATTGTATCATATAGAGGTCAAGTACCTCGCGATGTAACCAACTATTGTGAATCGTTTATAATCGATATGGACTTCGTCCAGATGGATTAGGACGGGTCCTTTCAGTTGGTATCAGAGCAGAGGTCTTAGCGAACCAGGTCTGCATTAGTGTGTCTAACTGATAAGTCGTTAGGAGGCATTAGTGAGGCTGGACTTCGACCGTGTCTGCATGTCAAAAGTTTTGCTTATCATTTCTAGTCGGAAATCATCTACTTATCATCCTTAGAAAATTACCTGTTTATCATTCTTAGTCTAGACACATCTTACTGCAATGATTGCAAGAATAGTGTATAGACAAGAATTCATATCTTAGGGTATCTGTTACTGTAGATTTTATCTGACACGTTTCCTTAATTCCCTCCGTAAATTACGGGATCTTCTGTACTATATTAGATATTCTATATGTAGTTAGAATATCATTCGATATTCGAAAATCATTTCATATCAAAACCCTTTAACGAATCATGAGAGATGGATCCTACACCTAGTTTGGATTCCATTAGTTCCGGAAGCGATTTCGAGATGTATATTGAAGCAGACTCCAAAGTCAATGAACCAGAAGTGCCTCAACCATTTAGTTATTTTTCTTTCTGGAGGAGATGGGGGTGGGTCCGAGACTTACTCACTCGATGGAGAAATGAAGAAGGCGAGCCCTACCGCGAGCCAAACTTACCTCCTAACATCGGAGAAAAACGATGTACTCACCGGTGAACCTATGCGCAACACTGTATTCACCCTTCTTGCTAAAGTTTTCCACCTCGAAGGTCGCATTACTGCAATCTCAGAAAATATTCGACCTCTACTTCCGAATACCAATCAAAGGGAAATATTAGAAGAAGTTAGGGAACTTCGAATTGATAATCAAGATATATCGAATCAGATGAGTGGATGGATAGAAATGATAGAGGGAAGGATAGAAAACCTGACAAGAATGGTGCGTGATTTACAAGCTATACTTACTACACCAACATCATCACCAACCTTAGCACCAACAACACTTGTAGCACCGACATCAATAGTACCACCATCAGTAGCACCAGCAGCATAACCAGTACCAACAACAACAACAACATCACCACACATCTCAAACTCGCAATCTATACCTCAAGCATAATTATCGTTCTATGGATCGTTCTACATAAACTATCTTCGTCATTCATGGCAAATATGTAATCTCTAATGTTTTAGAGATTATGTACTCTAGTTCTAGTCATAAATCTGATGAGTTTAATATCACATTGACTCATTAAATCCATGATTTCGTTTGAAGAAAATATATATGTATATATGTTTTCGTAAAGATTGTAATTAAACTTTTTATTGTACAAACTGTTAATGGTGAAAATATTTTAACGGGTAGGTAATACCCGAGGAATAGTTAGATTTCGCATTAATAAGTTACACTGAACATTCTTCGAATCTGATTCAACAGTCATTTACTATCTTACTTACATCCACCGATATACAAATCCGTTCACCACAGAATAACCATAATCATCTAATTACATATTTGGATTTTGACCTATCAGAATCCAACAAGTGGCATAATGAAGAAATAATGGACATAAAAAAAAAAATTTGATTAGAAACAGATTGATTAACAATGTGAAATTTTATTAAGAATCCACGCTAACAAAATCCTAGCTAATTGTTCCCAGCTAACTAATTACACTTTATTTATCGCAATTTGATTATCGCAATTTACATTCTCGCAATTTTATTTATCGTCATTTAATTTCTGTTATTTATTTTTACGCACTTTAAATATCGGGACACGTATACAAAGTTTTGACATATCATATCGACACATCTATATATATTATTTAGAATCACCATAGACACTCTATATGCAGTAATGATCGAGTTCTCTATACAGGGTTGAGGTTTATTCTCAAATAATATATATACTTTGAGTTGTGATCGAGTCTGAGACGTATACGGGTCACGACACGTATTAATTAATTCGAATATTATATATTAAAACTATATATGAATTATTGGACTGTCAACTGAGGACTATCAACATTGGACAATTAAAATGAATTAAAATATTGGTTATAATATATGAAACTAAACAATTCTTCAAGTTTGCCACTTGACTTCATTCTAAACTTCATTAGTATCTTAACGATCACAATATGCGTTCAAACCTTTCATGATTCTTGAAAACACCTCAATCGATAGGTTGAATCAACCGCACTTTATCTACGGAAGGAAAGATTTATGCATATAGTTATGCACCTGAGAAAATCTCGTCAACTGAGTAAAAGTTTAACATGTAGCCACGTTAAATCCTTTGGCATTTATTAGCAAAAATAATTTTGCGATCCCTTTTCAAAGTAGCCAATTTTGTCACAGCTCCAGCAAGTCAACTTCGACTTTTCATTCGAAGTAACCTTACTATAATCCTAATATATATATGATTACCCTTTTAATACCGGAGGATTCTTTTATATTCCACCATATTATCAGTAGATGTACCAGCAACCTCGTTACTTCTTGGCTTAGATCTCTCAGCCAGATCATTATATTTATTCATTGAAACCCTATCATATACTCATCCGCATTTTGTAACAAGAACTGCCATACCAATTTCCGGGAATCGGCAATCAGTACTTTGAAGACTCACAGCATATCTACGTCAACAGTTATATGTATCCATATAACATGTGTCTCTTTGAATTATGATCTTTCATTATGAAATTCTGAAAAGCACTCAGTCTACAAATCAATATATTGAACTTTGAAAAATTTGAATGAAGCAGCAGAAACTGTAGGCAACCGTAAACGACCTTAATCATCGAGAGTTGATGATAAAGAATTGTATGTTGGCAAAGCTCAAAAAAGTTGGAACTGGAAAACGGATTGAGCTAACCACGAAGGAGACCAAGGACAAATACAAGGACCATATCATATATTCAAAGAATCCAGGTAATACTGGATCCGATGAAACCTTCAATGAATATCTTGCTCCGTACTCATGTTAAAATTTTGTGGAAAATCTTCTTCATCAACCATCGAACTTAGAAATTCCAAAATATCATCATCAATATCTTCGATATTTCTGAGGATATTTTCATAAATATTCTCATCCGAAATCATATACCTCTTCGTGCTTCCTGTGTATCATTATATTGGAAACATTCAATAGAAAATTTAGTACCGAAAAGTGGAGAATGCGAAACCATGAAGGAAGCCGTGGATAAATCACAAAGAATAAATTTGACTTCAAAGAATCCAAATGATTCAATACCTGCTGAAATCTTTAGCGAATACCTTGCTTCTGACTCCAAACCCTTGCGGACAATAGTTTCTATCATCCTCTGATCTTAGATATTCCGAGATATTATCGTATCTTTCATTATAAATATCCTCGATATTTCTGAATATATTTTCATAACTAATCTCATCTGAAATTATTAATCTCTTCATGATATCAGTGTTACATCATATAGAAACTGTTAGTTTCTATATTCAATAAACTTTCGAGCTTAAAATATGAAAGTTATTGAAGTAATGTTGGGAACTGATGCATGAGTTAGTATAATATAATGACACTTGATCAACGTGATTATATTACAATAAGTCATGCTGAGTTCTAATGGGACGTGATGATTCACAGATCATAACTTCATCATGTGCCATGTTACATCACCCTTTCATTCTGCTTAACTTCTGAACATATCAAGAAAGTATATTCTTGATAGTTCTATTCTCAGTGATTCAAGTAATTTGACAAATCAAATCATGCTATAACGTTCTTTCTTGTTTAGAACATTAAATTCATTTGAAACTCCATATCTACGAATTCTAGACCATCACTTGAGATGTCCAATCATAAAAAGAAGAAACGAAGGGACAAAGCTCCAAAAGAAATAGAAAGTTGGAGTATAAATTGCAGCAAAATAGGAGAGAGCATTAACTGTGGATGACAATGATTATAGAAAACGGAAGCAGAGATTTCAACATATAAGAGAAAATATAAAGCCCAATAACTATACGGAGATTACAAACCGTGAATATAAATACGAATGGCAATATAAAGACACGGTATAATTAAGAATAGTATCACCCCAAGGTAATAGTAGAAGTAACAGATTCATCAGACTCATCTGGTGGAAGATTGAAAAGAAGGATGACAGAAATGATGATTAGGAAAATATCAAGGATTAGAAAAGGAATTAAGTATTTTCACAATCTTTTGGATGTATGAACTAAGAAAGAAAGTATAAGAATGGTGAGAATAATGGAACGGAAGAGTCTAATTTATAATGGAAATATCAGACAGAGTAATCGAGACAGATCACCGTATTTAATTATAGAGATCTTAATTTCCTTATTCGCCGAAGAATCAAATCTTTTAGATTTCGAAGATTTTCTTTAAATCCCTTGAATTCCGGAATTTAAACCTAACTACGTCTAAAGTTAAAAACAAATCTTTGCTTCTCATTTCATTCTTTTGTGAATAGTTTCATTCGTACACTTCGAAAAATCGAATTATTTTTACCTGTATTATTCAATAATGATAAACTCTATTTTTCAGCTCATATTCGTCAGGAAAACATATTTATTGTTAGCCATGACGACCTCACTCAAATTTCGGGACGAAATTTCTTTAACGGGTAGGTACTGTGATGACCCGGGAATTTTTGACCAAATTTAAACTTAATTTGTAATTGATTTCGACACGATAAGCAAAGTCTGTAACGTTGAAGTCTCAAAAACCGTGAACTGTGTTTATGTATTCATTTAGCCCGTGACTATTCCCGACGATTCACGAGCCATTGTGTGTAAGTATGTATGTAAATAAATATATACATATACATATATATATATATATATACATATATATAAAGATAAAAGGATATATATACTATTTTGAATTAAAAAAAATAAACTTTAATCAATTGGAATTAAACATATAAAATAATAAACAATTAAGTATTGTTATATAAATATATATACATGATATTATTATGTATCTATATGTATATATGTAACTTCTAACAACACTTATTATTTATATATTGTGATGTATATATGCATATATAAGAAATTACTACTCGATATAAGTTATTACCTTATATAAAATATAAAATTTCATAAACAATATGTAATATTAATATATCAAAAATTACATGTTAAAATAAAATTTTTATATCAATATTATTACTCTCATCACTATAAAAATTACCATTAATATTAAAATCAGTATTAGAGATATTATTACATATAAATGTGAAGTATGATAAATAAATGGTTATAATATTTTTATCAATAATGTTATGATTACTAATAATAAATTATAAAATTAGTAACATCATAATTAATATTATTATTAGCAATATTATTGTGGATAATATTATCAACTAAAATATTATTATTATAATATTATAAAATGTTATTATTATTAATTGTAACATTAAAAGTATTATTATAGTTATGATTATTAATTAACAAGATAAATCATGATTCATAAATATATATATACATATATGTATATATATATTCAAGCACATAAAATCAGTTATATATACACTGATATATATATATTCAGATACAATATATAAATCAATATTATTGTATTTATAATATAATTATATATATATAAATTATTAATTTTATAAACTTACAAAATAAATGAGACTCTGTATAAAATAATTGGTGTAATGTTTTAATTCTGTCTTTTATCAGTTTTTCTTGTGGATACAAATTAGGAACGAATATTAAGTATCTTATCCCAAAATAATTCAGTTCCATGTCCCTGTCTAACTCTTGTATCTTTCTGTTTTGTTTTCTTTGGAAACGAATATTATGTCGACAGTTTGTTACCAGTCGGTTTCAATCGATCAAATCACGCACAGACTCATATAGTCGATTACCATCCTTACAGTATGCTAACATCTCCTGCAATTGAAAAGAAAATAAAGAAAACACAGAAATTATGAACGTATACCTCTGTCTTGGTCGATTCTTCAAAAATTCGAATTTTGAAATCAATTTCAAAAACTATTAATGCAGTGTTGTTTAAAATCTTCTACTTCATCTATCTGGAAAGTTTAAATCCTCAAATCCTTGAATTGAAAACAAATTTTGGGGTCAAAGTTTTGAAAATAAAAAGTCAAACGTTGTTTCAAGATCGAATTGAAGGTTTGTACGGTGTTTCAGTGGAAATCAATGGTCTCAACAGTTTCTAGAGGATTAATGCTACCTTTTTCATGTTATGATCTTAGTCTAAAAATGTTCTAATAGTTGAATCAAATTTTGAGTTGTGTCATGCCTTGCGACGGTACAGCAGGCCTGAATATTTTTTTTTTTACTTCATTTAATTGAACAGAGAATATATTACAGGTCGTTTATGATTAAATTTCAAGTTTTAATACAACCCTTTATTCGTTATTTGGTTATGAGTGGAGTTCTCTGATCGAGTAATTGATGCGAGGAAGAAGAAGGTGTAAGAACAAGATAATACGGGTTTTATACAAACAGATCCCAGTTTAAAACAGATATATGGGCGACAGCCCAATGGTTAGGAGCGTTGCGGGTTTTTGAGAGGTTGGCGGTTCGAGTCTCATATGAGGCAAAAAAAAATTAGAAACCCTTCCTAAGGTAGTTTTCTATCTTTATTGCTATTATTATTTTTATTATTGTTATTATTGTTAATATTATTATTATTATTATTATTATTATTATTATTATTATTATTATTATTATTATTATTATTATTATTATATGTTTCTTATTTTTTTTTACTTGTATTGTTATGTTATCATTATGATATGATTTATTAGTAGTATTATTATTATCATTAATAAGTAATACCATTATTATTACAAGTACTAGTATTATCACCAAATATTATTATTATGATAAATATTACTACTAATATTATAATTAGGGGTTACGAATTGTTACTATAGAAACTTTAATTATTGTTTTAGAAATTATATATGAAGATTTTATTATTATTAATAACAAGTTGTATTATTATTAAAATTATCACTAGTAAAAAGATTGTTATTGTTATTATTGAGTATTAGGTATTATTATCAAAACTACTATTATTACCATTACTATAGGATTATTATAAAAACTATCATTTATATTATCGTTTATAAAATTAATAACCTTATTATCAGTATTATTAGCATTATCATTATTATTATTATGGTTATCACCTAAAGTATTAATTTAGTATTATCAAAATACAACTTTAACAACCAAATGAAATCGATATATATATATAATTAATAAATATAACACAACAAACTTAATATGTTTATGTACCAAATGAATATATGAAATATATATATTATTAATATAAAAAGGATATAACTAGTAAATCTATATATATATAATTATTCAATTACAATTATGTGTATTAATAAATATATAAATGATATAGGTTCGTGAATCCGAGGCCAACCCTGCATTGTTCAGTTGTTAAGTATCGTCATATGTATTTTTACTACAAAATACATTAGGTGAGTCTCATTACTCCCTTTTTAAATGCTTTTGCAATATATATTTTTGGGACTGAGAATACATGCGCTGCTTTTATAACCGTTTTACGAAATAGACACAAGTAATTGAAACTACATTATATGGTTGAATTATCGAAATCGAATATGCTCCTTTTTATTAAGTCTGGTAATCTAAGAATTAGGGAACATACACCCTAATTGACGCGAACTCTAAAGATAGATCTATCGGGCCCAACAAGCCCCATCCAAAGTACCGGATGCTTTAGTACTTCGAAATTTATATCATGTCTGAAGGAGGATCCCGGAATGATGGGGATATTCTTATATTCATCTTATTAATGTCGGTTACCAGGTGTTCAATCCATATGAATGATATTTTTGTCTCTATGTATGGGACGTATGTTTTTGAGAAATGGAAATATGAAATCTTGTGGTCTATTAAAATTATGAAATAATTGTTTATGATAAACTAATAAACTCACCAACCTTTTGGTTGACACTTGAAAGCATGTTTATTCTCAGGTACGAAGGAAATCTTCCGCTGTGCATTTGCTCATTTTATAGATATTACTTGGAGTTATTCATGGCATATTTCAAAAGACGTTGCATTCGAATCATCGAGTTCATCAAGATTATTATTAAGTCAATTTTAGTTGGATATATTATGAAATGGTATGCATGTTGTCAACTTTAGATGTAATGAAAGTTTGTCTTTTAAAAACAAATGCAATGTTTGTAAAATTGTATCATATAGAGGTCAAGTACCTCGCGATGTAACCAACTATTGTGAATCGTTTATAATCGATATGGACTTCGTCCAGATGGATTAGGACGGGTCCTTTCAGTTGGTATCAGAGCAGAGGTCTTAGCGAACCAGGTCTGCATTAGTGTGTCTAACTGATAAGTCGTTAGGAGGCATTAGTGAGGCTGGACTTCGACCGTGTCTGCATGTCAAAAGTTTTGCTTATCATTTCTAGTCGGAAATCATCTGCTTATCATCCTTAGAAAATTACCTGTTTATCATTTTTAGTCTAGACACATCTTACTGCAATGATTGCAAGAATAGTGTATAGACAAGAATTCATATCTTAGCGTATCTGTTACTGTAGATTTTATCTGACACGTTTCCTTAATTCCCTCCGTAAATTACGGGATCTTCTGTACTATATTAGATATTCTATATGTAGTTAGAATATCATTCGATATTCGAAAATCATTTCATATCAAAACCCTTTAACGAATCGTGAGAGATGGATCCTACACCTAGTTTGGATTCCATTAGTTTCGGAAGCAATTTCGAGATGTATATTGAAGCAGACTCCAAAGTCAATGAACCAGAAGTGCCTCAACCATTTAGTTATTTTTCTTTCTGGAGGAGATGGGGGTGGGTCCGAGACTTACTCACTCGATGGAGAAATGAAGAAGGCGAGCCCTACCGCGAGCCAAACTTACCTCTTAACATCGGAGAAAAACGATGTACTCACCGGTGAACCTATGCGCAACACTGTATTCACCCTTCTTGCTAAAGTTTTCCACCTCGAAGGTCGCATTACTGCAATCTCAGAAAATATTCGACCTCTACTTCCGAATACCAATCGAAGGGAAATATTAGAAGAAGTTAGGGAACTTCGAATTGATAATCAAGATCTATCGAATCAGATGAGTGGATGGATTGAAATGATAGAGGGAAGGATAGAAAACCTGACAAGAATGGTGCGTGATTTACAAGCTATACTTACTACACCAACATCATCACCAACCTTAGCACCAACAACACTTGTAGCACCGACATCAATAGTACCACCATCAGCAGCACCAACAGCATAACCAGTACCAACAACAACAACAACATCACCACACGTCTCAAACTCGCAATCTATACCTCAAGCATAATCATCGTTCTACATAAACTATCTTCGTCATTCATGGCAAATATGTAATCTCTAATGTTTTAGAGATTATGTACTCTAGTTCTAGCCATAAATCTGATGAGTTTAATATCACATTGACTCATTAAATCCATGATTTCGTTTGAAGAAAATATATATGTATATATGTTTTCGTAAAGATTGTAATTAAACTTTTTATTGTACAAACTGTTAATGGTGAAAATATTTTAACGGGTAGGTAATACCCGAGGAATAGTTAGATTTCGCATTAATAAGTTACACTGAACATTCTTCGAATCTGATTCAACAGTCATTTACTATCTTACTTACATCCACCGATATACAAATCCGTTCACCACAGAATAACCATATTCATCCAATTACATATTTGGATTTTGACCTATCAGAATCCAACAAGTGGCATAATGAAGAAATAATGGACATAAAAAAAAAATTGATTAGAAACAGATTGATTAACAATGTGAAATTTTATTAAGAATCCACGCTAACAAAATCCTAGCTAATTGTTCCCAGCTAACTAATTACACTTTATTTATCGCAATTTGATTATCGCAATTTACATTCTCGCAATTTTATTTATCGTCATTTAATTTCTGTTATTTATTTTTACGCACTTTAAATATCGGGACACGTATACAAAGTTTTGACATATCATATCGACTCATCTATATATATTATTTAGAATCACCATAGACACTCTATATGCAGTAATGATCGAGTTCTCTATACAGGGTTGAGGTTGATTCTCAAATAATATATATACTTTGAGTTGTGATCGAGTCTGAGACGTATACGGGTTACGACACGTATTAATTAATTCGAATATTATATATTAAACTATATATGAATTATTGGACTGTCAACTGAGGACTATCAACATTGGACAATTAAAATGAATTAAAATATTGGTTATAATATATGAAACTAAACAATTCTTCAAGTTTGCCACTTGACTTCATTCTAAACTTCATTAGTATCTTAACGATCACAATATGCATTCAAACCTTTCATGATTCTTGAAAACACCTCAATCGATAGGTTGAATCAACCGCACTTTATCTACGGAAGGAAAGATTTATGCATATAGTTATGCACCTGAGAAAATCTCGTCAACTGAGTAAAAGTTTAACATGTAGCCGCGTTAAATCCTTTGGCATTTATTAGCAAAAATAATTTTACGATCCCTTTTCAAAGTAGCCAATTTTGTCACAGCTCCAGCAAGTCAACTTCGACTTTTCATTCGAAGTAACCTTACTATAATCCTAATATATATACGATTACCCTTTTTAATACCGGAGGATTCTTTTATATTCCACCATATTATCAGCAGATGTACCAGCAACCTCGTTGCTTCTTGGCTTAGATCTCTCAGCCAGATCATTATATTTATTCATTGAAACCCTATCATATACTCATCCGCATTTTGTATCGCTTCATAGAAGAACCTATAGAAGTTATGGATCATGAGATCAAATGCTTGAAACAGGACAACAATTTCTATTGCCAAAAATCCGTTGGAATTCACGTAGAGGCCCCGAGTATACCTGGGAACGTGAAGACCATATGAAGCGGAAATATCCACATCTATTCTCAAACGTTGATGCATCCGAGAAGCCTATCTGAAACTTCAGGACGAAGTTTAAATTAACGGGGAGGTACTATAACAACCCTCACTTTTTCATTCTGAATTCACCAAATTGCCCTTAGGCTTTCAATGTCATATCCTGTATATTGGCATTAGGGTTGTTATCCGGGTATAATAAATAAGGTAATTAATACTTAAACTTTAATATTAATTAAAACCCTAAACCTAACCCTATACATTAAATATGAAACCCTAATCCTATTAAATATTAAATATTAAATATTAAATCCAAACCCTAAAAACTATTATAAATAATGTTATTATTATTAAATAAAATGTATTTTATATAAATGTACCCTAAATAATAAAAATATATAATATATATATATAAATAAATATTAAAATACCGAAATAAAAAAATATATATAAACTCATTATATAAATTGGCTAAATAATAATAAAATGGAGAAGGGAACTTGATTGCTAAGTAACAAAGCCTAATCCTACTCTAATTCTAACTTGCATCCTTGATCACCAAGTAAATCCTAGAATCCTAATGTGAGTACAATTTGCTAATTATCTATAAAAAGTGCCTCATGTTTCTCATAATTTGGCATCACAAATAAAGCCACAAAAACCTCTCCTCCTTATTCTTATCAAATGGCAGTTTCCATCTCCAAACAACCCTTGTTTAGTCGACTGAAAACAGCCCTTTTCCATCACCTGCATCGACTACTTTCTACAGCCTTTTTGCAGTCAACAACCATCACACGAACACACATCCTGCTGCGTTATTTACAGCCCATTCATCTTCATGTTTTGCTGCAGGTTGTCGCCACATAAACAGCTCCTAATCGCCACCATAACAGCTCTTTTTCCTGCTGATCTTCAGCTGCAAATTGCCATAAAAATAGCCGTAATAAACTCGTTGTTTCTGCATTTTTCCTGCTGTGTTCCTTCAACGAAAATAGCCCATGTTTTCTGTTGCTACTGTCGTGACCCAAACAGCCCATCATCGCCTATTTTTGCAGCTTCTTTGATGCTGTTGCTGATCAACGCAATCACCACCACAGACGCCATCATCTCAGCCTTTTTCCTGCTATCTTTCGACACCCTAAATTAGTCTCAAAGTCGACTTGTGTTGCTGTAAACTTCATGTTGGTTCTGCGTGTTCAAACATACCCAAAACCCTTTTGTTTGGGTCGTTTTTGCTGTTGGAGTTTTTGTCTCTGTTGGGTTTTCATTACCACCTTCTCTTGATCTTAATACTCCTAAGGTATACCTAAAACCTTAAAACTAATCATACTTTTAGATTGTTTTAGTTATCGTGTTTTAATTGATCTTGAAGTATGAATAATTATAAAAATATGAACTAATTAAATAGATAATGATTATGAATAAGGTGAATATGGTTAAAAGATTATGTTGTATGAATAATTAGAAAGTTATGAACTTGTAATATAATCAAGTATGGATATAAGTTATGATCATGGTATTGATTTATGAATACGATAATGATAATGTTAAAAGGTTATGAATAAGTTTATAAGAATAAGTATGATTATAAACTAGATGATAATAGATAAAGTATTAGGTTGTTAATTATGATTTTGTTTATGAAGTTAATTATAATAGTTAAAGGTTAAGGATTATGAACATGAAGCTAGATTTTTAAGTTAAAAGATTATGTACATGAATGAAGATTATGGTTAATGGTAGAAGTTTATGTATTATGATTAAAGGTTATGATTTTATGTGATTAGTAATATATGAAAGAAGGTTAGTAAGTAATATTAATAATGATACACATGCATGCATGCATACGTACGTATGTACATGTATACATTGTAGATATATGTGTGTGTATATGTGAATATATACATAGGTGTATATGTATATGTATATGTATATATGTATGTATATGTACGTGTGTATGTATGTATGAGTGTGTATATGTATTAGGTAAATATTATAAGAAATTACAAAGATGATAAGTAGTTATATGTATATATATGTATCACCTTTACACTAATATATATGTAACACATACATAAAAGATATACATACATAGTATGGCTATAAATACATACATAATATAATGACAAAGATTATATGTATAGGTAACATGTAGGTATGGATGTATATAACACTTGTATTAATGAGACTACTTAATACTTGATTAATTAAAGAATAATACTACTATTATTATTATAACTCATACACTTATCTATATAGTAACACTTAAGAACACTAAGTATATTATCACTTATATAAATATAACTTTTCTCGAGAACGGTCACTGTTAATATAGTTTGTTATATTAATAAACAAACTTTATGTCTATTAGACATTAACTAATCGAACATAATATCTCTAGGTTGAGGTCTCCGTGTTCAACACTTCGATCATATAACTTGCGTGGAATATCTACCTGCTATTAAGGTGAACTTCATAGCCCCACTTTTTAATTTTCTTTATATATTTATTTTAAACTTTTGGGGTGAGACACATGCTTGCTTTCAAACTGTTTTACGCTTAGACACAAGTACTCGAAAACTTTATTTTGATTAGTTCAAACTGTGCTAACATGCTTTGATTCATGCTAAATCCCTACCATGATATCGTTAATTACTGGAATAATGATAAACTTAGTTATTGTGAATAGCGCTATTGAGAGTGACGTCTCTATCCGGATGACCGCTGGTCAATGGATACATAATAATGATTCAACGACACGAACGTGATGTGTTTAGGGTAACTTTTGGTTAGTTTCAATATCATATACACCAGCACTACTACCGAACTGATTAATCTCTATAACTAAATCTTGTGGTCTAAAAACTTATTATAATTGTTAAACCTATGTTGTTCACTCAACCATTTTGGTTGACACTTTAAGCATGTTTTGTCTCAGGTACTTAGATATATTGCTTCCGCTGTAGAACTCTGCTGTTACTTAGAAGTCAAGCCGAGCACTGGGACCAGAGTTAACATTCGCGTCAATGGCAATTTTGGCGGGGTGTTACAATATCTTTACATGCAAATCCCCGCCATAATATCGTTAATTGCTGGAATTGAAATTTTGCAAGCTTAATTATTGTGAGTAGGCCTATTGAGAGTGACGTCTCTACCCATTGGCGTGATCGTCAAGGGGGTACATAATAATGATTGCTGACACCTGTACATTGTCAGGGGTTAATGTTTAGTTCGATATTATAACTCATGGCATATTGAATATTTTGATGTTTTGAACTAAATCTTGTGGTCTAAAACTTATTATGATTGTTAAACATATGATGTTCACTCAACCATTGTGTTGACATTTTAAGCATGTTTGTCTCAGGTGAAGATTAGTTTGTGTGCTGCCCTATGATGCTTAGTTAGCTGTTGCATTGGAGTCAACATATTAGACTTATCATTTGTTATTTACATATGAATGTTTCTGCTGCAAATTCAAATTTTGTTATAAAACGTCTCATTTAGAGTCGTTCTCGTTTATATGTACTTGTGTTGTGATATTGTGAAGTCATATTTCCCCGGCCCTATTTGGGGGTATGACAGAGTGGTATCAGAGCCAGGTTGTTATAGAGAACCAGGATTGCATTTTATGTATGCCTTATGTGCTAGTTAGGGTGCCTTAGCAATCTATAGGACTATAACCTTTCCTGCCTTAGTTTAAGCACCTTACTTATTTGTCTATATTCTTGCCTTAGTTTAAAGTGCGATCCTCATTTCTATGCTTGCCTTACTATGCTCTCCTTATATCCTTGCCGACATACCGAGCCTTAGAATCTACTTAGTACTCCTTCTTTAGGATGTCTAGTCATCACCCAGTCATCGTTTCGGACACTGAAGGATCCGACACTGAAGGATCTATCCACACACCCAATTACTCACTTGCTTCACCATCATTATCACTAACTAACCCATACTACCTTTTTTTATCCATTGGTGTTGCTACCTAGTGCACCATAACTCTTCAACTAATACTGTTTTGTGTATTGAAGATCAATGGCTCATTCAACTCGTGGTGCTACCAACACTCTTCCAAATGTTACTTTGACTCCCGCACAATTTCAACAACTGCTTGCTGCCGCCCAAGGCAACAATAATCAAGGGAACAACCAAGGAAATCCACCTACATCATGCACCTACAAGGAGTTTATGAACTGTAAGCCTCCATCCTTCAATGGAAATGAGGAAGCAGTCGAATTGACTCGTTGGTTCGAAAAACTCGAATCAATCTTTCGCATCTGTAACTGCGCGGAGGTCGACCGAGTGAAGTATGCCACTCATACACTAAGTGGTCTTGCTTTGACTTGGTGGAACGCTTATGCCTAAACTGTAGGGCTAGATGCTACTAATGCTATTCCATGGGCTGTTGTGGAAAGAATGATGACTGATAAGTTTTGCCCAAGGAACCAAATCCAAAATCTAGAAGTGGAGTTTTAGGAATTGAAGGTCAATGGTACCAATATTGAAGCTTATACCAACAGGTTTATAGAGTTGGTTTCATTGTGCCCGGATATGGTGCCCACTGAACAAAAGAAGATCGAGCGATACATAGAAGGTCTTCCTGATGAGATTCAAGGAAATGTTATTGCTGCTAGTAAAGAGACCTTATATGCAGTGATACTTATGGCTCAAAACTTGATGATTGCTAAGAGGAGAAAAGCCGCTGTTAATAAACAAGCTGAGGCTAAGACTAGTGAAGGCAAAAGGAAATTTGAGCCTAATCAGGAATCAAACCAAGGTTCAAATAAGAAAGTTGCCAAAAATTCAAGAGGAGGTTATTCTGGGAAACAACCTTATTGTAAGCGTTGTGAGAGACACCATTTTGGGTGGTGCAAGGTTGAGTGCACAAAGTGTAAGAAGATTGGTCATATAGCCAAGACTTGTAGGGTTGCAGTTCCTTCGACCAATACACCTACAACAAAATCCAACGCAATCGTCCCTACATGCTATGACTGTGGAGAAAAAGGGCATTTTCGCAACCAGTGCCCAAAGAAAAAGGATAACACAGAAAATGCTAAAGGTCAAGCGTTTGTGATGACTGCCGAGGAAGCTCGGGATAATGAGGAAGAAGGATGAAGAGGCACAATGAAGAGTTTTTGACAACTGCAAGAGTCATTTAAATTTCTCATAGTGTTCTTTATGTTATCATTTAGTACTTCTATATTTTGGAAGATTTCGTTAAGTTCTTGTAATACTCTGGTTATTTTCTTTAAAATGAATGAGTGATGTTATTTTCTTATCTTTCATTTTCCATTGAATCATTTACCTCGAAGAAGATGAATATTGACTAGATGACATAGTAGTAACTTTATGGAGTGATAAAAGTATGATTTAGTATAATATAATGGCGCCTGATCAACGTAGGTATATTATGATAAGCCATGCAGAAATCCTAATGGATCATGATGGAAATAAGGTCTGATCAACCTTAGGACCATTGTGTACCGTTACCTACTCCTTATCTCTATATTGTCAACTAAAAATATCAACCTTAGATATTATATTTCATTTTCAAATTATCCACGCGCGGTGCTGCACCTATTGCAAAAGCTCCGTACCGCTTAGCTCCATCCGAAATGAAGGAGTTATCCAATCAACACCAAGGATTGTTGGAGAAAGGGTTCATTCGTCCTAGCTTGTTTCCGTGGGGAGCACCCGTTCTTTTCATTAAGAAGAAAGGTGGCACGTTGAGAATGTGTATTGATTACCGAGAACTCAATAAGCTAACCATCAAGAATCGTTATCCACTTAAACGTATTGATGACCTGTTCTACCAACGTCAAGGGTCAAGTATTTATTCATTAATCTTAGGTCGGGTTATCATCAATTGAGAGTCAAAGAAGCTGATGTTTCTAAGACTGCCTTCCGAACTTGTTATGGACACTATGAGTTTCTTGTCATGCCTTTTGGGTTAACCAATGCTTCTGTTGTATTCATGGATCTTATGAACCATGTATGCAAACCTTATCTTGATAAATTAGTGATCTTTTTCATCGATGACATTCTAATCTATTCCAATAGCGAGAAAGAGCATGAGCAACATCTGCGATTAATTCTAGAGCTCTTAAAGAAGGAACAACTGTATGCCAAGTTCTCCAAGTGTGAATTTTGGCTGCAAATAGTACAATTTCTCGGACATGTAGTTAATAGTGAAGGAATACATGTCGATCCTAAAAATCACCGCTATTTAGAAATTTTTGAGAACTAATCTTGGATGAAGCCCATAAGCCCAGATATTCTAGTTACCCAGGCTCTAGTAAAATGTATCACGATGCGAAGAAGTTTTATTGGAGGCCTCATACGGACGAAAATGTAGATCCCCACTGTAATTAAGTGTAAACTTTGCTTTAACAAAACGTTGACCGAATGGTAGTTTTTAGTCAACACTTCCTGATAATTAAAGTTCACACATTTCACACCTCAAATCTTAAAGAGTGTCTTGCTGATGACACACACGTTATTCCATTGGATGATATCCGCATTGATGGTAAAATGCATTCCGTTGAAGAACCAATAGAGGTTATGGATCGTGAGCTTAAAGGCTTGAAACAAAGCTCTATTCCTATTGTTAAGATCTGTTGGAATTCACGAAGAGGCCCCGAGTATAACTGGGAACGTGAAGGCCAAATAAAGCAGGGAAAATCCACATCTCTTCTCAACTACTGACGCATTCGAGAAGTCCATCTGAAACTTCGGGATGAAGTTTAAATTAACAGGGAGGTACTATAACAACCCTGACTTTTCAATTCTGAATTTACCAGATTTCCCTTAGGGTTTCATTTCCTGATCCTGTGTATTGTCATTAGGGTTGTTATCTAGATAATTAAATGCTCTATAATTAATGCACGAATTTATTTACCTTAAACCCTAACTAACCCTAATACTAAATTAAAAATATAAACTATACGTATTAATTTAAATTGTGACAATTTATATAGATTAAAACTAATAAGAATTAAGTAAAAATTATTAAAAGACATGGCTAATAAATAAGGATCAAATAAAATGTATTTTAAATAAATGTAACTTTATTAATAAAAATATATATATATATATATAGTATATAAATAAGCTAAAATGCAGGAAAAATAAATAAATATATATAACTATAAATAGTCGACTAGATTAAAAGAAAATAAAGGATAATACTTGATCATTAAGCCAAAACTAAATCCAAGTCTAATCCTAATATTGTCCTTGACCACAAAGTAAATTCTAGGAATCCTAAAGTGTTTACAACTTGTTAACTCATCTATAAAAAGGCTCAAGTTTTCCCATGATTTGCATCACCAATTAAACTCCAAATCCCTCTCATTCCCTTGTGTTAGTCAACTGGGTTCTGCCTTCCACCACATTCCTCTTTTGTTGACTAAAGCAACCCTCCAAACAGCCTTTTTCAGTCGACATTCAACCCCCACCCAAAAGCCTGCAACTCGCCACCTTCTACAGGCCATCAAATCACCATAACCACCATCAAACCTGCTGTTTTTACTGTGTATTCGCCACTTTCACAGCCCACAATCAACCCCTTTGTTACTGCATTTTTGCTTGGTATCCTGCTGCTGTATTCGTGACCAAACTGACCCAAGAATCAGTCCATTGTTGCTGCATTTTCTTGCTGTTTCTGTCGACCAAAACAGCCCAAGAAAACCCCTTGTTTGATCATGATTGTTTGCTGCCGTGAATCTGTTTTTAGTCGACCCATAATCATCATCTTGTTCTTGATATTAATCTCTAAAGGTATCCCTAAAACCCTAGTTAATCTTACTTTTAAATCAATTACTTTTAAAGTTATATTTAAGTATTATGTTAAGTATATTGAATTAAGTATGATCATGATGGTAGGTGATAATGAATATGATTATGAGTAAGTTAATGATGAAGTTAAAAGTATGATTATGAAGTATTATGAATCATAATAATGATATGAACATGGTTAAGATAAAAGAATGATCATGATTATTAAGGTTAAGTTGTGATGTTATGAGTAATATAATCAAGTATGAATTATGAAAGTAGATTATGAATAAGTTATAAAATTAGATTATGAATGCCTGTTGAATTAAAGGTATTAAGTTAAAGATTATGAACATGAATAATTATTAATATTAGGGTTGATGAATATTAATGTAATTGTATGATTAATCATGTAGTATAATGTTATTATGTTATACTTATGATAAAAAGTTATGATTTTATGGATTAGTAAAGTAGTAATGATAATATGCATGCATACGTGCGTATGTACATGTATACATTGTAGATATAAGTGTGTGTGTATATATAAATATATACATACATGTATGTGTATGTGTATATGTGTATGTATATGTAAGTGTGTATGTATGTATGAGTGTGTATTGTGTAAGTTATATAAGGTTAGTAAAACATGAAAAGTAAAGTAGTTATATGTATATATATGTACCACCTTTACATTAATGTATATATAACACTTACATAAAATATACATGTATATCATATAGCTATAAATACATACATTATGATAATAATAAAGAATATATATATATATATATATATATATATATATATATATATATATATATATATATATATATATATTATGTGCATGTGTTACATATATCTCAAGTCAAAGGTGATACCTATAAATACATATATATATATGTATATATATGTATATATATATATATATATGTATATATATGTATGTATATATATATATATATATATATATATATATATATATATATATATATATATATATATATATATATATATATATGTATGTATTTATAGGTTTCACCTTTGACTTGAGATATATGTAACACATGCATATATATATATATATATATATATATATATATATATATATATATATATATATATATATATATATATATATCACATAGTTATGAACATATATATGTATGAAAATAAATAAAGAATATATATATATATATATATATATATATATATATATATATATATCATATAGGTGTATTTATATATATGACACATATAATGATAAGATTTCATAATAGTTAATTAATTAAAGAGTAACACTATTATTATTATAACCTATAAACCTAACTATATAGTAACACTTTAATTACATTAAGTATATTATCACCTATATACATAATTGATAAGTATATTAATAATTTATTATGTGTATACACCTATAACGTGAAGGTTATAATTAAAGATAATGTACAAAGACTACAAACATCACCGCTACATGTGGCCTATGGTGGTCCTTGTTGCCTTATGGGAACCGTTTGTGTATTTCGAATGCCATGACTTAGATTCTGGTCAAGAATCCTGGGCGCCCGGTAACAACAGATCATTCGAGTGACTTCCATGATAGCAACAAAGTTTGGTCAAGATTGTACAATATCTTTGTGAAGAATTATAACCCAAACTTCTTAAACTAGAAGCTTACTATAAGTGGAAGCTTTCCATAAATAGCAGGTTTCCAAAAATAGGAACTTTTCTCAAAAGTCGTCACTGTTAATATAGTTTGCTATATTAATAAACTAACTTCATGTTTGTTAGACATTAACTAATCAAAGATTATATCTCTAGGTTGAGATCTCCGATTACATACTCCGTTCATACTTCTTGCATGGAATATCTTACTTGCTATTAAGGTGAACTTCATAGCCCTCTTTTTACTATTTCATAACTGTTTTATAACTTTAGGGTGAGACACATGCTTGCTTTTAAATGATTTACAATTTAGACACAAGTACCTAAACTATTTGATATGCAACTTCGTGAGACTTTTGTTAAGTTGTATTAATTATATCTTTACATGCATATCCCCGCCATAATATCGTTAATTGCTGGAATTGAAATTTTGCAAGCTTAATTATTGTGAGTAGGCCTATTGAGAGTGACATCTCTACCCATTGGCGTGATCGTCAAGGGGTACATAATAATGATTGCCGACACCCGTACAGTGTCAGGGGTTAATGTTTAGTTCGATATTATAACTCATGGCATATTGAATATTTTGATCTTTTGAACTAAATCTTGTGGTCTAAAACTTATTATGATTGTTAAACCTATGATGTTCACTCAACCATTGTGTTGACATTTTAAGCATGCTTGTCTCAGGTGAAGATTAGCTTGTGTACTGCCCTATGATGCTTAGTTAGCTGTTGCATTGGAGTCCACATATTAGACTTATCGTTTGTTATTTACATATGAATGTTTCCGCTGCAAATTCAAATTTTGTTATAAAACGTCTCATTTAGAGTCGTTCTCGTTTATATGTACTTGTGTTGTGATATTGTGAAGTCATATTTCCCCGGCCCTATTTGGGGGTATGTGTGATGACCCGGAAATTTCTGACCAAATTTAAACTTAATCTTTGTATGATTAACGTGTCCGACACGATAAGCAAAGTCTGTAAAACTGAATCTCAATAATTTTGAACTACGTTCATATGTTCAATTACCCATCGACTGTTCTCGACGATTCACGAACAATTATATGTAATATTATTTATATTATTATTATTATTATTATTATTATTATTATTATTATTATTATTATTATTAAGATTAATATTATTATTAATCTTAATATTATTAGTAGTATTATTATTAATTAGTATTATACATAAAATACTACGACGAGGTCATGAGCGTGTCACTTTCAAAACGAGTTCTTACATTGGTTATAGCTATGGAGGTTATGGGTAATGTTCGTGGGTATTGTTCGCAAGTCAAACCTAGTGTTTATCATCTCTGTTGCATCTACGTACTTTCCTGCAATATTGAATCACAATATTAATACATGAGCATTCATATCTTATCTTTTATATATTAATATTGTATCCATGTCTAGTGCTCGAGTATATATGTTTATGCATGCTTGTATGATTTAATTTTTTCTTTTGATAGTTTATGATGAAACACGAATTTGATACATATGCTACTGATAAAAAGTATATGATATGCATGTTTTTGGAAAGCTGGCGAAAAATCAATAACTTTTCATTTAGAAATCGCGTAATTTCGATGAACGAATTTAAAGATATGGTCAACTGAATTATGATTAATGTTAATTGAAATTGCTTTTGAATCTGCAATTGATATTTAAACAACTTGTTTATGAGATTGATAAATTAGATTTTAAATATTACCAGCCGAGCAAATGAATTCTTATATAAGGCACGTCTCGTTTTGTTGAACAATTGTCAAAACTGATTGTTTTATCATATTTTAAAGCCTTATAAAAACTATAGTTTAATTTTACAAGAATTGGGAAACTATGTGAAATGTTAAAATGTTTCGATTGCCATGATCATTCAACTATTGTATTGAGTCAGATTGACTTTTTGAAATGACTTTTGATAACTTTTGTATGTCGATCTCGAGCATTAGGATTGTGATACACGACCAGACCTAGCTTGTTAGACATTTATTGACCAACATATGTTCTCTAGGTTGAGATCTATGGTTATTTGGTATTCCGAGTTTCGGTCACATTTCGGTGAACGACTTTATGTGCTGCTAAGGTGAGTTTCATTTGCCCCCTTTTTAAATAATTTTGCAATATATATTTTTGGGCTGAGAATACATGCACTTTATTTTAAAAACAATGGACACAAATACATACTAAATTCTATACTGAGTTGAACCAAAAATCCTTTAGCTTTGGTAACTAGTAACGGCTGGTTATAAGAACTGGTAGGCGCGAGTAGTAGTATATGGATCCATAGGGCTTGATATCCCCGTCCGAGCTAGAGCGCTGGCCTTTTAACGGACGTATGCTATTTGAGAAGCGTACACGTTGGTTTGCGTGTATTATTAAGATGATTATACAAAAGGTACAAATTATATATACGTTAAGTTTAGTTACCAGGGTGCTCAATTTCATAGAATATTTTGATAAACGTTTCTGGATGAAACAACTGAAAACTTGTGATACACCTTTATATACAGATTATACGAAACATTAAAACTATGAACTCACCAATCTTTGTGTTGACACTTGTTAGCATGTTTATTCTCAGGTTCCCTAGAAGTCTTCCGTTGTTTGCTTATATGTTATACAAGATATGTGCATGGAGTCATACATGCTTTATTCGAGAAAACGTTGCATTCACAAATCATCACCATCTATCTTATTTTGATTACATTGTCAACGGAAGTATTATTGTAAACTATTATATTACGGTGATTATCTATATGTACAAATCATCAGATGTCGAAAACCTTTGATTTAAATATTCATTTATGGTGTGCCTTTTCAAAAGAATGCAATGTTTACAAAACGTATCATATAGAGGTCAAATACCTCGCAATAAAATCGATGAATGACGTGTTCGTCCATATGGATTTGGAGCGATCATCACAGTTAGTATCAGAGAGTTAGTCCTAGCAAACCAGGTCTTGCATGAGTGTGTCTAACTGATAGTTGTTAGGATGCATTAGTAAGTTTGGACTTCGACTGTGTCTGCATGTCAAAAGTTTTGCTTATCACTTCTTGTCGGAAATTGCCTGTCTATCATCTTATGTCTAAACGCGTCTTACTGCATTGATTACATAGATAGTGTATAGACAAAATTCATATCTTGGCATATCTATTATAGTAAACTTTTCCTGACATCTTCCGTAAAATCCTCCGTAACTTATGGGATTCTGGTATTATAAATACATATGTAAACTATGTATTGAGGAGTACCAAATTAGTCCTATAATCTATTTCATTCCAAAAATCTTTTCCTTGATTACACAAAATGGATCCTGTATCTAGTTCAAATTTCTTAGATTCCGACAGCTATTCCGATATGGATTTCCACTCGAGCTCTGAAAGCAGCGTAACCGGAATGGATAAACCAATTAGCCATCATCTATTCTAGATGAATTGGGGATGGATTCGTAGCTTACTTAATCATTGGAGACAAGAAGAAGGCGATCCCTTCCATCCACCACATTACCCTCTTGGCGAAGAACCTGAAGCACTTACCGGCGAACCTGTTCGAGACACCATTTTCTCTCTCATCTCCAGAGTATCTCGTCATGATTATATACTCTCTCAAATTCTGGATGTTATTCATCCTCTCGTCCGAACCGCCAATCATCCCGGTGTAGTAGAAGAAGTCAACGAGCTTCGCGCTTGGGTAGTGGCTTTGGAGAATATGGTGCAAAGGTTATAAGCACCAGCAGCATCACCGGTATCAACAGTACCACTGACAACAACACCAACAGTACCATTACCACCATCAACAACATCCGCACCGCAAGCCTCAACATCACAATATGTACCTCGAACATCAATGTCATACGCACCATAGATACCAAGGAGTACTAACAACAATAATCGATGAAGTATTGATTCATAACTTTATTGGAGAAATATTCTGCGGCAATTATGTAATCTCTAAATCTTAGAGATAATCTATTCCGGCCGTAACCGTAAATCAGATGAGTGGACCGAAATGATAGAAGGAAGAGTAGAAACCCTGACCGGAATGGTACACGATTTACAAGCTAGACTTGTTTTACCAGCAGCATCAATAGTATCGTCAGTATCACCAACACCGGTAAAACCTGTAGCACTACAAGTTCTGCCAATTTCATAATCACCAACATCATCACAAATCAACAACGCGTATATTGTATTAACGAGTTATGAAGTATTAACTCATTTTCCCTGAAGAAATTATATGTATATTATATATATATATATATATATATATATATATATATATATATATATATATATATATATATATATATATATATATATATATATATATATATATGTGAAATTTGAAATCAAAATAAATCTTTTCGTACTAAGCCATTACATGTGAGTCATAACTGGTAGGTACTACTCGGTTAGTTCATGTTACTAATATGCTATACATCCTTCGTTAATGACTTAACAATCGTTAACTATAATCTCTGCTTCGACTTAATATATTCCATTTCATAATAAATCAAGTGTATTATTCAAGTACATGATTGATTTTACACTTTCATTTTCGATGTACTTGAAACTTTTCAGAAAACATCATTCATACCTTGCGAAGTTAGCAAGAGTTCCATAAGCGCCAACATGATTCACTGAGGAAATATCAACAAAACTGAATAACGAAGTATTGATTACACTAGTGAAATACTCCGCGAAGATTATGAAATCTTTAATGTTTTAGAGATTATTCATTTCTAATCCAGCCGAAAATTAAATGAGCTTAATATGATATTAACTCATTAAATCTGTATTACATCTGAAGAAAATATTCATACATATATTTTCATAAAGACTGTAGTAAAATTCTTCTGTACAAATATTACTTGTGAAATTTTTAACGGGTAGGTAATACCCGGGAAATATATGAATTCACAATTAATATGTTACACTGTACATTCTTCAATTTTGATTCAAAAATTACTGACTATACCCACTACTTTCACAATGCTATACATTCGTTCATAGAAATCTGAACAACCATTCTTATTCAAATTCAATTACATATTCTGACAGAACAGAATTCAAGTCAAGATTTAACAAGTGACATCATTCTTAGATTTCTACATCTTTCAAAGCTATACTTTGACTTCAAAACCGTGAAAGATCCTTTAGCATTGTTATTACCAAAAATAATCTTGCAATCCCTTTTCAAAGTATCCAGTTTTATCACACTTCCAACCAGTCAACTTCGACTTTTCAAATTAGCCTTATTGTAACCTTGACATATACGTTCTTGTTACCGGAGAACCTTTCATGTTCCACCACATTAGCAGTAAATTTACCAACAACTTCATTGATCCTTGACCTTCCGAAAAATCCTTATACTCATTAAAACCCTATCATATACTCATCCACGTCTTGTAACGAGAATTGCTGTACCAATTACCGAGAATCAGCAATCAGTATTTTGAATCTCGCAGCGTTTCTACATCAACAGTTATATATACAATGTCCATCTCCTAGACTTACTTACTTCGAATGTGAAGTTTCTGAAAAACACCCCAAACTACGAAACTAGTTCTCCGAATTTTGAAAAATACTGATGAAGCAGCAAAAACTGTAAACGACCTTAATAGTAAAAAGTTTGATGATAAAGAATAGTATGGTGGTAAAGCTGAGAAAAAAAGAAGGTTTGGAACTGGAAAACGGATTGAGCAGACCATGAAGGAGGCTGTGGACAAATCACAAAGACTAAACATGCCTTTAAAGAATACAAATGATTCAGTATCTGATGAAGTCATTAACGAATACCTTGCTCATGACTCAAAATCCGTTATGAACAAATCTTCTTCATCATCCTTCGATATTAGAAATTCTAAGATATTATCATATCTTTCATTTATAAATATCTTCGATATTTCTGAAGATATCTTCATAACTATTATCATCCGAATTTATTTATCTCTTCGCGCCATCTGTGTTACATCATAAAAGAAACTATTTTAGTTTCTAAATTCTGAAAATTTCGAAAAATGGATGTTTTTGAAGTAGTGTTGGGAACTGAAGCATGAGTTAGTATAATATAATGACACTTGATCAACGTGATTATATTACAGTAAGTCATGCTGAGTTTCTAATGGAATGTGATAAAGTTCACCGATCATACCCTCATTATGAACCAAGTTACATAACTCTTTCATTCTATATAATCTATAAAAATATCAAGAAAATATTTTTCTTGATGATTCGGTCTTTTTCGGATATTCTGGTAATTTTACAAATTAAGATCGTACCATTACAATTTCTTTCTTAGAACATTGACTATGTTCATTCCTAAATGCATAGCTAAGAATTCTGGACCATTATTCGCTTGACTTAAGGTCGAGAAGAGAAAATAAAAGCATGAAGCTCCGAAATATAATGGAGAATAAAAAGCCCGATAAAAACCCCGAAATTACAAACCGTGAATATCAATGCGTATAGCAATATAAAGACACGGGAGAATAAAAAACACTATAACCCCAAGGTAATAGTAGAAGAAAATAACCTCCTCTGGTGGCAGATGAAAAAGAAGAATGAAGGATACGATAGCCAAGAAAATATCAAGAATCAGAACTGGATTAAGCATTTTCACAATGTATTAAGAAGTATGAAATAAGGAAGAAGATTATAGGAGTGGTGAAAATGAATGAAACAGAAGGGGTTAATTTATAGCGAAATAACAGACAGAGCAATCGAAGCAGGTGACCGTATTTAATTAAAGAAATCTTAATTTCCTTAAATTTTGAAGAATCAAATCTTATTTAGATTATGAAGATTTTCTATTCCTTAAATTTCGGAAATCAGTCGTTACTACGTCAAGAGTTAAAACGAAGCTCTATTCTTCATTTCACTCTATTACGATAACTTCTCTCATACGCTTCGAGTAATCGGATTGTTTTATCCATATTATTCAACGGTGATAAAATTCTATTTATCAACACATATTCGTCATGAAAACATTTTTATTGTTAGCCATGACTACCTCACTCAAATTTCGGGATGAAATTTCTTTAACGGGTAGGTACTGTGATGACCCGAAAATTTCTGACCAAATTTAAACTTAATCTTTGTACGATTAACGTTTTCGACACGATAAGCAAAGTCTGTAAAACTGAATCTCAATAATTTTGAACTACTTTCATATGTTCAATTACCCATCGACTGTTCTCGACGATTCGCGAACAATTATATGTAAATAGATACATATATATACTATAACTTGATAACGTAACAAAGTATTAAGTATATGATACTGTGCATTAACCTTATTGGTTTAAATATCTATTTGAATATTTATGTAAATTGGAATATTAATTGTTAAGAATTAATATGAATAACTTGCGACGTGTATTTAAAACGTGGTTATGAATATTGAAAATATATATTAACTTGGTTACAAAACGTTTTGATTTAAAACAATATTATTAAATATACTTTGTTAGATAACGAGCCATTGATTTATAGAAGTAAATGACCTAAACACTCAAATGTATAAGTTATATCTCGAGTGGTATAGATTATGGATAATTTAAGACTATATTTTGACAAATGTACGATTCGCAAAACGAAAAGTATTAGTTTTCTAAGCGTACGAAAATGCGTTCGAGAAACCGAAAGCGGGACATAAGTCGAACGTAAACATACAAGACATCGGAACAAAAATTACAAGTCAACTAGACAAGAGAATATAATATATTATATAATTAATTAATTTAAATTATATATATTATATATATTATATTTAATTATGTCGACAAGCAAAACAACAAAAGTTTGTGAGCTGTCAGGGCATCTCATGCGATTGCATGGGAATTGCACTGAGAAGCCATGCGATCGCATGGCAGTCAGGTTTTAGAAACATTCTATAAATTGGCCAGTTTGCTCGACGTACACACACACATATTCTATATCTTACTCCCTCTGTTATATTTATTATTTATATTATTATTATTATTATTATTAATCTTATTATTATTATTATTATTATTATTATTATTATAATTATTATTATTATTATTATTATTATTATTATTATTATTATTATTAAGATTAATATTATTATTAATCTTAATATTATTAGTAGTATTATTATTAATTAGTATTATACATAAAATACTACGACGAGGTCATGAGCGTGTCACTTTCAAAACGAGTTCTTAAATTGGTTATAGCTATGGAGGTTATGGGTAATGTTCGTGGGTATTGTTCGCAAGTCAAACCTAGTGTTTATCATCTCTGTTGCATCTACGTACTTTCCTGCAATATTGAATCACAATATTAATACGTGAGCATTCATATCTTATCTTTTATATATTAATATTGTATCCATGTCTAGTGCTCGAGTATATATGTTTATGCATGCTTGTATGCTTTAATATTTTCATTTGATAGTTTATGATGAAACACGAATTTGATACATATGCTACTGATAAAAAGTATATGATATGCATATTTTTGGAAAGCTGGCAAAAAATCAATAACTTTTCATTTAGAAATCGCGTAATTTCGATGAACGAATTTAAAGATATGGTCAACTGAATTATGATTGACGTTAATTGAAATTGCTTTTGAATCTGCAATTGATATTTAAACAACTTGTTTATAAGATTGATAAATTGGATTTTAAATATTACCAGTCGAGTAAATGAATTCTTATATAAGGCACGTCTCCTTTTGTTGAACAGTTGTCAAAACTGATTGTTTTATCATATTTTAAAGCCTTATAAAAACTATAGTTTAATTTTACAAGAATTGGGAAACTATGAGAAATGTTAAAATATTTCGATTGCCATGATCATTCAACTATTGTATTGAGTCAGATTGACTTTTTGAAATGACTTTTGATAACTTTTGTATGTCGATCTCGAGCATTAGGATTGTGATACACGACCAGACCTAGCTTGTTAGACATTTATTGACCAACATATGTTCTCTTGGTTGAGATCTACGGTTATTTGGTATTCTGAGTTTCGGTCACATTTTGGTGAACGACTTTATGTGCTGCTAAGGTGAGTTTCATTTGCTCCCTTTTTAAATGATTTTGCAATATATATTTTTGGGCTGAGAATACATGCACTTTATTTTAAAAACAATGGACACAAGTACATACTAAATTCTATACTGAGTTGAACCGAAAATCCTTTAGCTTTGGTAACTAGTAACTGCTGGTTATAAGAACTGGTGGGCGCGAGTAGTAGTATATGGATCCATAGGGCTTGATATCCCCATCCGAGCTAGAGCGCTAGCCTTTTAACGGACGTATGCTATTTGAGAAGCGTACATGTTGGTTTGCGTGTATTATTAAGATGATTATACAAAAGGTACAAATTATATATACGTTAAGTTTAGTTACCAGGGTGCTCAATTTCGTAGAATATTTTGATAAACGTTTCTGGATGAAACAACTGAAAACTTGTGATACACCTTTATATACAGATTATACGAAACATTAAAACTATGAACTCACCAACCTTTGTGTTGACACTTGTTAGCATATTTATTCTCAGGTTCCCTAGAAGTCTTCCGCTGTTGCTTATATGTTATACAAGATATGTGCATGGAGTCATACATGCTTTATTCGAGAAAACGTTGCATTCACAAATCATCACCATCTATCTTATTTTGATTACATTGTCAATGGAAGTATTATTGTAACCTATTATATTACGGTGATTGTCTATATGTAAAAATCATCAGATGTCGAAAACCTTTGATTTAAATATTCATTTATGGTGTGCCTTTTCAAAAGAATGCAATGTTTACAAAACGTATCATATAGAGGTCAAATACCTCGCAATGAAATCGATGAATGACGTGTTCGTCCATATAGATTTGGAGCGATCGTCACAGTATGACAGAGTCTGTGACATCCCAGGTAACACGTTCCCGGTAGCATGATATTATCCGCTTTTCCCGTAGGCGCACGGATTTTTCTTGGCGACCAAAGACGACGAACACTTTCCCAGGAGGTCACCCATCCTGGTAGTGTACTCGTCCGAGCACGCTTAACTGCAGAGTTCTCATGAGATCTGCTGCGCTTATGGTCCTAAAACGCGTCATGCTAGGAAAGGTCTCCACACCCTTATAAGACATGCTTCGTTCTCCCCTCCAACCGATGTGGGACGGATGTAACACGGATGTTACAATCCTCCCCCTAATGGGACACAACGTCCCCGCTGTGCACGTTTGGTCTGGGGCCTGGCTCTGATACCATCTGTGACATCCCAGGTAACACGTTCCCAGTAACATGATATTATCCGCTTTGCCCGTAGGCGCACGGATTTTTCTTTGCGACCAAAGACGACGAACACTTTCCCAGGAGGTCACCCATCCTGGTAGTGCACTCGTCCGAGCACGCTTAACTGCAGAGTTCTCATGAGATCTGCTGCGCTTGTGGTCCCAAAACGCGTCATGCTAGGAAAGGTCTCCACACCCTTATAAGGCATGATTCGTTCTCCTCTCCAACCGATGTGGGACGAATGTAACACGGATGTTACAATAGTCGTAATCAAATGACGTGTATACATCTTGAGGGATATCTCATATGGAAATAGCGTTTTGCATTAAGTGAACGGAATTGATGGTCAACAAAATGCGAATACGTGTAGTCTATATACTCAACAATGTTTTGCTATGAGTAAGTCATGGCCGTTCTCAGTTTCTAGTTTCTCGAGGCTTTAAATCCGAGCATCCATGTCTATAACTTATCCAAATTGGAAATATGCATATAGCCATCAATGTCGTTGCAAAAGCATACATTAGGAAGTCACTCTTTGCTTTCAAAATATGTTTGCACTGCAAGAAAAATAAGGTTTTTCCAATGACGTTTTTGGCAACGACATATTGTCGGGGGCAAAAGGCCTGTAAACGACAAAACTTTGACTTTTTTGACTGAAAAACTTGTCAAGGGCATGTCGTCGGGAAGATTAAATACAATTTTCCGTACAAAGAAAATGGCGCCAAGACATGTTGTCAGTAAGCATTGTTGGCAAAGACATGTCACTGGTAAACACTCTTGCCAAAGACATGTCGTTGGCAAATGTCGTCAGCAAAATCTTTTTTTTCTTGTAGTGTTAAGGTGACAATACGTAAAGGATTCCTCTCATATCATTTCCATCGCATGCCTTTTTCACTGGAAAAAGGCGTTTAAGTACTTATTCTCTACTTTAATGCTTATAAGTAAATGTTTTTCTAACATGCAATAAATTTTTTTGTACGCTTTTTATCGTCACTATAATTAAAGGGTATTTGTTGTGTAGTTTAATGCTCATAAAGTAAATAAATTTGACCGTAAAATACAACACATTAATGCAAATAAATGACACATTAGAAAAATTCTTACTTTTTTTGTTGTTGCTAAAAATGAATACTATATAATGAGTCTTTATCTTGAAAAAAAAAAGAACCAAACAAAGATACAAGCAATAACCGAATAGGCCCATGACTAACAAAAAACGAAGCCTAGCACACCACAAGCCGAACTAAACAACCGAGATATGAGTCGAGAAGCTAAATGCGCTAACCCGAACAATATGTCGAAACAATAAACAAAATCCAGATTAAGACGGAACCAATTAACAGAACCGGTCCGACTAACCGAAAATGACTTACCCGACCACCAATTTACCCCTACGAGATTTAGAACTCGAAATACACCCCGAACCAACATAATTGACTCAAATATAAACAAAAAGAAACATAATTGACTCAAATATAAACAAAAAGAAACATAATTGACTCAAAAACTATATGTAAACATATATACTCTAAATAAAACCAACAATATCATATATACATACATTTCTTTATTATAATAATAACTAGTAGAGGAGCCCTCGCTCCGCGTCGGGACTCCATTTCGGATATAATTTGTTGTGTTTGGTTCGTAAAATTATTTCGTGTTTAATGGTTATGTCGGTTAAACCTATCCCAAGTCGTACGAAAATTTAAAGGCGGTTAAAAATATAGGTGGATTGGTTGGGGAGTTTTATGGAAAATAAAAAAGTTACGATTTGGCCCTTGAACTTTAACTTTAGACCCCTATGGATTTTACATTTTTTACCCTAGAAATTTACATTTGACGCCCTAAAGTTTATAATGGTTCTCAATATTTAGTGTGGTGTCATTGTGGGTACAACCTTTTTGCACGACGTATAAACGATTAAAGCATGGGAAAAAACTATTCATAAAGTCTTTGTCTTTTAGAGATGTAGAGAATAATATATATATATATATATATATATATATATATATATATATATATATATATATATATATATATATATTGTTATAATTCAGTAGGCTTATAACTACCTTTAGTGGTTCTTGACTGTAGAAGGTATATAGAGATAGAGATACTGTAAAACTGAGAAAACAAAGGTTGAACAAAAGGTATGAGTAATTGGTTTTTTATTTATAGAAAAATGTACAATGAGAGTTTGGTGGCATTTGGAATCTAGAGAGAGAGAGTGTTTTTGTTTAACCAAAAAAATACATACCATAAACTCTAACTCAACACACCTATTTATACTCAAAAAAATATACTATGCAATATCTATAATAATAATAAAATTATCATCCAATTATTACTTTTATAACACTCCCCCTTGGATGATAATTTTATTAGTGAATAACTAGTACTGCCTCGTTAAAAACCTTGCTAAAGAAAACCCTTTGGGATAAAACTTTAGCTAAGGGAAAAAGAGTGCAGCATAGAGTTGACTCCCCCTCAAGTAGGCAACGCCTGAGTTGTTACATCTTCTGAACATGCCTCATGTCAATATTATGAACGTGTGTTCTGAAAATAGCAGTTGGAAGTGATTTGGTGAAAAGGTCAGCAGAGTTTTTGCTGGACTGAACATATCTCATTTCAATCTGGTTGTCCTTAATGAGATTTTGAGTGTATGAGAAAAATCTAGGGGGTATGTGTTTTGTTCGGTCACTTTTGATATACCCTTCTTTCATCTGTGTTATGCAAGCTACATTATCTTCATAGATAGTTGTTGAACTTTTATTGCGTTCTAGCCCACAAGAATCAGTAATGAGTTGTGTCATTGATCTCAACCAAAAACATTCCCGACTGGCTTCATGTAATGCAATTACTTCGGCATGATTTGATGATGTTGCAACAAGTGTTTGTTTTTGAGAACGTCATGATATTGCGGTGCCTCCATTTAGGAATACATATCCAGTTTGAGATTTAGCTTTATGTAGATCGGATAAATAATCTGCATCTGTATAACCAAACAAATCTTGTTTCGAGTTGTTAGAATAAAATAATTATAAATCAGTAGTTCCCCGAAGGTATCAAACTATTTGTTTGATCCCATTCCAATGTCTTTTGGTAGGGGCTGAGCTGAACCTTGTCAACAAATTAACTGCAAAAGAAATATCAGATCTTGTATAATCTATAAGATACATAAGAACCTCAATTGCACTAAAATATAGAACTTCCGATCTGTTAAAATTTTCATGATCTTCGCAGGGATGAAATAGATCAGTGTCAATATTGAGTGATCTAACAACAATGAGTTTGTCTTTAAAAAAAATGTTTTAAAATCTTTTCGGTATAAGTTGTTTGATGTACAAGTAAACCATTAGGCATATGCTCAATTTGCAATCCAAGGTAATATTTGGTTTTTTCAAGATCTTTCATTTCAAAATAATTCTTTAGAAGTTGAATGATTTCATAGATCTCTTTATTTGTTCATATGATGTTAAGAACATTGACATAAACAACTACGATCTCATATCCGAACATTGTTTTTATAAAACATACGTGCAAAATAAGTTTATATTTATACCCTTTTTTTTTATCAAGTAGTCATTTAATCGGTTATACCACATACGTCCCGTTTGTATAAACCCACTTAGAAATCTTTGTGATTTAATGGAATATATTCCCTTGGGTTTTACATTAGATGCTTATGATACCTTAACCCTTTAGGTATATTCATATATATCACTATTAAGTGATCCATACAGATAAGTAGTAACAACATTAATGAGATGCATTTAAATAACTACCAGGTTGATTAAGTATCTAATAAGTAATTGTTTCCATTACAGGAGGATAATTTTTTCTCCTAATTCATTTCTGGTCTTTGTGGGAAATATTGAGTTACAAGTCTAGTTTTGCCTTGTAACTTCATTTGCACATTTCTTTTCGGATAAAAATTCATTTGTATCCCATACATTTCACATCTTTAAAAGTGATAACGATTGATCCGAAAACTTTTCTTTTATCGAGCGATTCTAATTCAGCTCTTATTGCTCCTTTCCATTGAGCTCAATCATGTCCATTTTGTATATTCAATGAGAGATTTTAGTTCCAGATCATCATCTTTATTCATGATGTCATTGTAACATTATATGAAAATATCTCATAGAGATTTTAGTTTCATTTCGGTTCCATAATATTGCATAATTTATCGCAATTTTAGTATTTACATTTATCAATATCCTCTGCAGAAGGAATATTGATTTGTGGTTCTTCTTGAACACTTTCTCTTACCTCATTATCAGCTGATTTTCTTTTTCGAGGATTTTTATCTTCGGAACCAATTGATCTTCCACGTTTGATGCGTGGCAAAGACTCAACAGTGACATTATTACCAGCTTTTGGAATTTCAGTTCGAGCTGGAGCATTTATCGCTGGTATATATGATTTAGTCACTTTTTTATATCTGTAAATGCATAAAGTAATTAATTTGCAAGTTCTTGCATATGCATTATTTTTTGAACTTTCGTTTCACATTCTTTTGTGCGAGTTCAATATACCTTAATTGATGTTCACATCATGAAGCATCATTTTATTTTTTATTTTTATTTCTCCCCTTAATCTAGGGAATAATGTTTTATTAAAATGACAATCAGCAAAACGTGCTGTAAAAACATCACCCATCATGGGTTCAATATATCTTATGATTGAAGATGTTTTATATCCAAAATATATTATCATCTTTCTTTGAAGAACCATTTTATTGTGTTGTGGTGATACAATTGGAACATACACTGCACAACCAATGTTTTAAGGTAGAAAATATTTGGCTCTTGGCCAAAATCAAGTATTAAGTGAAAATATTTACGACTTCCACATGGTATAATGCGAATTAATGTCGCAGCATGTAAATTTACATGTCCACATATAAATATTGAGAGATTTGTACTCATTATCAATTGTCTAGTTATTAGCTGTAAGCGTTTATCTATTGATTCAGCTAAACCAATTTTGTGTATGCACATGAGCAACTGGATGTTCAACAACAATCCCTGTAGATATATAATGATCATTAAATGCTTGAGATGTTAACTCACCAGCATTATCAAGTCTCATCCTTTTAATGGTGTAATCAGAATAATGTGTTCTCAATTTAATAATTTGTGCAAGAAACTTTGCAAATGCCATATTACGGCTTGATAACATACAAATATGAGACCATCCGCTAGATGCGTCTATTAGAACCATGAAATATCAAAATGGTTCACATGATGGATGAATTGGTTCATATATCTTACCTTGAATTCTTTCAAGAAACATTTGTGATTCTTTTTCACAATATACTTTTCATTAATCACCATATGTGCTTTCCATTAATCACCATATGTTTTTTTTTTTTTTTTTTTTTTTTTTATAAATCACCATATGTGTTTTTTTTTATCATATATCCTTTTCACCATATACGCTTTTAATCATATGCGCTGTGTTTTTTACCATATGCGCTTTTAATCATATGCGATTTTCATCATATGCGTTGTGCTTTTCATCATATTCGTTTTTTTATCATATGCGCTTATCATATGCGATGCGCTTTTTATCATATGCGCTTTTTTATGTGAATAGTAAATTAATTAATTTCGTTTTACTATTCATATGAATTAATTTAGATTTACTATTTTGTTAATTGAGTAATATATATATACATCATATACTTGTGACTCCGAAGGCTCAAATGAATTTGACCATATAGTTATACGTTGTACCTTGCACATTAATTTTCAGTAGAAGCTTTAGATGCATATTATTTTCAGTAGAAGCTTTAGATGCACTTTTTTTTTTTTAATCACCAAATACCACAAACACTTTGTTTGCGTTTGTTCATAGTCATCAATGAAAACCATTTTCTTTAATTTTATTTTATACAATAAAATTAACGCATCATTATTCTTTTCAAAAACAATAATCTATTGTTATTGTTCACTTGTGCCATGTTTAACAACAAAAGTCAACAACCTCTGTCTTGTTTGTTGTGGCAACCAAAAACAACCTTTGCTTTTGTTACCGAGAATCCAAGACCAAAAAAACAATTAATTTTTAATTAATCTTTTATCAAAACCATAAATGATTTTATTGATCTACGTTGATATGGCCATAAAGAATTGACGGCTGACCTACTTTTGTAAGTGTATTTCGGCTATCATCCCGAAAACGCACAACGACCTTTTTTTTTTTTTTTATGAACTATTTGTTTCATATCTAGCTTAGGCAATTATTGTGAACATTTGGTCCCTATAAGAGCATTTATTTTTTAGACTTTTAGTTGATTTGTACTTGTCACAATTAGGGATAGCACCCGCGGGTCGTGGATGCGGATCCATTGGATCCATCACCCGTACCCGCGGATTTTTTTTAAGAGACATCCAATTGAACCCTTGTTCGTTGAAACAATTTGACTATATTTTTACTCCCCATTATTAAACGGGCCATTTTGATGCACACTCTTAAAAAAATAATTTGTTTTTTAAGTTTTATTATTCAACCTCCTTTTTTCAACGGTCACGTTTTTAACAAAACATTTGACAAGTTTGGAAAAAAGTTTTTTATTGATTATCATCAAAAGTTTTCTATTGTCACTCTACTGGATGGAATTATGGCATACAACCAAAATTGCAACCCAACACTACATAAGAACAAAAAGGTTGTTTTTAATTAACATATGTATATGTGTTAAACTCGGAATAATAATAACTTATTTTAGAAAATTAACATAAGACATGTTGAAACATTTTTGTCACATTTAGCTCATCAAGTCTAATACTTATCATTGATAGATTTTATCACGTCTAGGAGATGTTTACTTTTTTCTTGTATTAAGTCCTACTTTCATTTACCTTTGTTTGGAAAAAAGTTTTTTTTTTTTACTTTGCTTTCCCCTTTTCTGTAAAACTCATTTAAACACTTTCTTTGTTTTTTTTTTTTTAAAAAAAACTTCCTTTTTTTTTACGTTACCCGTAAATTATAAATATATAAAAAAAACTTTTTGTTTAAATTTTTTTTCTAGTTTTTAAAAGGCCACTTGACCAATTTTTTAATTCTTTCACAACACCTGATATCGTGATCGTGACCTTTCACCAAAGCAAGAGATATTCTTGATAAACTAAACACGGACTCGTGTTTGAAATTGTCGGCCACAAAAAAATTCATTTGATAAAAGTATATATATTTTTTTTAGTTATAGAAGGAGACCACTTCATTTTCAATACTTCATTTTTGACAAAAAACTATTCCATTTTACCATCCCCTTTTTTTTTCTTACTTTAACTTTTAAGATATACTTTTAATAAAAATACAAACTACTTTTTCTTATTTTAACTTTTAAGATTTACTTTTAATAAAAATACAAACTACTTTTTGTATTTTAACTTTTAAGATTTACTTTTAATAAAAGTACAAACTACTTTTTCTTATTTTAACTTTTAAGATTTACTTTTAATAAAAATACAAACTATTTTTTTATTTTAACTTTTAAAATTATAAATTTAAGAATAAACATTAGTATGCATGAAATAAATAATGATTAATTGCATAAGTAATCATAAATGTTAGATAACATATAAAGACCCCGTCGTATTCGTATTGATCGGAATTAATCTCGACCCATGGTACCGTGTTGTCAAATGACGTGTTGCGTACATAAAGTACCGTGTTGTCAAATGACGTGTTGCGTACAATCATGAGGTCTTATTAACATAAATATAAATGTTAGTGAAGTTAATAAGAGTTAGATTACAGAAAATATAATTCAGGTGGTATAACCGACCATATATAACTTAAATAACATAAATATAAATGTTAGTGAAGTTAGTAAAAGTTAGATTACAGAAATATAATTCAGGTGGTATAACCGACCATATATAACTTAAATAACATAAATATAAATGTTAGTGAAGTTAGTAAAAGTTAGATTACAGAAATATAATTCAGGTGGTATAACCGACCATATATAACTTAAATAACATAAATATAAATGTTAGTAGTCCAAAATTTGATATAAATATAAATGTTATTAATAATTTCATACCTTGATTAGTGATTCGTGATCGTTTGAGATATCTTTTAATTACACTAAGCTTTTCGTGCTGATAACGTGTTATAATTCAGTAGGCTTATAACTACCTTTAGTGGTTCTTGACTGTAGAAGGTATATAGAGATAGAGATACTGTAAAACTGAGAAAACAAAGGTTGAACAAAAGGTATGAGTAATTGGTTTTTTATTTATAGAAAAATGTACAATGAGAGTTTGGTGGCATTTGGAATCTAGAGAGAGAGAGTGTTTTTGTTTAACCAAAAAAATACATACCATAAACTCTAACTCAACACACCTATTTATACTCAAAAAAATATACTATGCAATATCTATAATAATAATAAAATTATCATCCAATTATTACTTTTATAACATATATATATATATATAATGAGTTACGTAGTTAATTTATAATAAGAAAAAAAATTAAACAATAATAAAGTGAAAAATTATGTGGTTGATTTAATAATAATAATAATAATAATAATAATAATAATAATAATAATAATAATAATAATAATAATAATAATATTGAATAGTTGTTAGTTAGTAAAAATTATGGGATCGATTTATAATGAATGAGAAGTGGAATGGTTAAAGTATAAAATGTGAAAACTACTGGTAAGTTTGTAAAAACTATAAAGTTAAGTGTTATAAAGGACGGGATTGAATTGTGAAAATATAAAATGTTTTGAGGAGTGTTTGTGAAACTATTGAGGACTACTATTAATTTGCTCTATATCATTTAGATATATAGAGTAATGTTGGATTTTTTGTATGAGACAGGATGAAAGGTGAAAGGTCTACAACACCTTGGAAAAACATTTGTGGGTAAGTTTTAAAAAAATAAAAGTGTAAATAATATGGAGGGTGGGGTTGAATTGTAAAAAAATAAAAAGTTTGGTGTAGGTTTGTGAAGGGTATGAACTATTCTATTCATTTACTCTATATCATTTAGATATATAAGAAGAGTAAAGAGTAATATATCAATATAAATAAATAAATGTATAATACGGAGTATAATATATGAGTCCAAGTTTATAATTGAATTTTTCGTATTCGGTTTTGAGTCCAAGAATAGATAGACCCGGCCCCGGCCCTCGGCCCGATTGCATCCTACTTGCAATGCAAGTACTCCGTACAGTATAATAAGCTTTCAAAAAGCGAAAGAACTAAACCCTATTCCAACGTCTTCTCTTCATTATTCGTGATCCTAACCGTTTCCGGCCAAACCACCATCGTGGCTGCTTCAAAGGTTGTTACTTGTTTTTCCACATCGTATTAGTAAATGTAATGTAATGCAATGTTTATCTTGTAGTCTATTGGATTATTTGTATTGCTTTAAATCATAAACTTATTATTGCTTATTAAAATTTTGAAAATCCAATTAAGCTGATGATAAGCTCGTAAAGGCGTTGAAATTGAGCTTATTGGCTGATAAAATTTTAATGTTGTTAATTATCTGTAATATGCTGCTGTTTGATAACAATGTGTAATGTGTAATTTTAATTTTATTTGATTTTGAATTTTTCTGGTTTATGATTTTGGTTGCTTATGAATTCTAAATTTGTTTACCTTGAATCTAATAATTGCATACTATAGAATGTTCATGTTCATATTATTTATAAGATGTATAATACGACATGCGAAATAAGAGATTGTTTTATATGTTGATTAAAATTAAAATAAAAGACTCTAACATATGTGCATTTTGTTTCTGATATCCAGAATATTTGATTTTGAATCGAATACACACTCATAGGGTTCATTGTTAATGATGGAGCTAAAGCTGCTCATTGCTTCAGATGAGACACCTCCTCTATGGGTCCTTGCTGTCGCTCGCCTTGCTGGGGTTTCGCTCGCTGTTGATCGGACTCTCACGCCAGCCTCAGAGCCGGTTCTCGTCCTAACCGACGGGTAAATTATAATAATTTGCAGAAAATATATATCTTAACATTTGACTGAAAAAGAGAAAATCATAATAGTTATATGGCCTCTTTTATGTGGTTTCTATAATTTTGAGTTACTGCAAATTCTTCTCTGTTGCTATTGTGTTATTTATTAAACTAGATGGAGGTCCGGAGTAGCCCACTCCGTTGGGCCTGATAATCGGGATGTAAAACTGTATAAAAAAAAAAAAAAGACGAAATAGGTGATGTTGTGATGACATCACCCCCGAGTACTATTCATTGGGGTTGGCTAATATACTTATTATAATTATAATTATAAATATAAATTATTATGATATCAATAATGATGATATTCAGCTTGTATTCACTCAATAATTTCATTATTACAGGATAAAACTGAGAGGAACAACTACTATTATTCGGTACCTTTGTCGTACATCAACAAGTATTCCCAACTTGTACGAGCGAGATGCTGCTATTGAAACTGGGCAGGTGAATCATCTTTTATGTTTATATATGTATAAACTAAATACTAATATTTTTTCATTTTTTCAATTTTTTTTTTTTTTTTGTTTCAAGAATTAATAGAATTTTTTTTTTCTTATCATCTTTTTTTGTAGATTGACGAGTGGCTTGAGTATGCCCCTATTTTTTCTTCGGGTTTTGAATACGAGGGGGCATGTAAGTATGTCGATGAATATTTGCTGCACCACACTTTCTTGGTTGGTAACAGTTTATCAGTTGCAGATGTAGTTATTTGGTCATATCTAACAGGTATATATACATACTTGTTCACTATTTCTTTCATTATCTATTTATCTGTAAACATGGCAATATGGGTTGGTATACCAGGTTTTTTTTTGTTGCTATGGGTCAAAATTAAGAGTGTAGTGGATTAGAAAACTTGAGGAGCAAGTAAGAGGTTTTACTTGAAGAGCAAGTAATTAGCTGGAAATTCTTAAATTAGGAAACTTTTATTAATAATTTATTAGGAAAATTACCAAAGGGCATTTGGCCTAGCGGTATGAGAGGAACCCTTCAACTAAGAGGTTGTGGGTTCAAGCCTCACGTGAGCAGGTTGTGGGTTCAAGCCTCACGTGAGTCAGTGAGATGTAAATATTTGTGATTCCATGTGTAGATTGTAGGTTTGCCTTTCAAAAAAAAAAAAAAAAAAAAAAAATTAGGAAAATTAAATTAATTAAAAATTTAGGGTGTCTAGGTCTATGTATATGGGCACAGTTATGTTATTTTCAATTCAAATTCAATTCTAGCTAATAAATTCTGTGTTTTCTATATAAATCTTTCGCGAATTTCTGTTTAATACGTTTACCTCTTTCGTCTGCAGTGGCTGGTAAGAGGTGGGAAAGTTTATTGAAGTCAACAGAGTATCAAAACTTAGTTAGATGGTACACTTCCATCACTACAGATCATGCTGATGTATTAGATGACATCACTGCAACATATACAAAAAAAAAGGACTCAACAAAAACAAAATCAATCGAAACACAAACCATGAATGCTTCCAATCGACCCGATGTTGATCTGCCCGATGCAGAGATGGGCAAAGTTTGCCTACGGTTCGCACCCGAACCGAGTGGGTATTTACACATTGGGCACGCAAAAGCCGCTTTATTAAATCAGTTCTTTGCTGATAAATACAAAGGTCAACTTAACATTCGCTTTGACGATACGAATCCTTCGAAAGAAAGTAGTGATTTCGTTGACAATATTTTAAAGGATATAAACACTTTGGGTGTTAATTATGAAAAAATTTCATATACGTCGGATCATTTTCCGAAACTTATAGAGATGGCGGAAAAGTTGATAAAAGAGGGAAAAGCGTACGTCGACGATACGCCATGTGAGGAAATGAAGAATGAAAGATGGGACGGTATCGAATCCGCCTGTCGAAACAACACTGTAAACGAAAACATGAACTTATGGAATGAAATGATTTTGGGATCCGAAAGAGGACTAATATGTTGTTTACGAGGGAAATTGGATATGAAAGATCCAAATAAGTCACTACGGGATCCCGTATACTACCGTTGCAATCCAATACCACATCATAGAATCGGGTCGAGGTACAAATTATACCCAACGTATGATTTTGCATGCCCGTTTGTTGATTCTATTGAAGGGATTACTCATGCACTTAGATCTAGTGAGTACCATGATCGAAATGCACAATATTTACGAATCCAAGAGGATATGGGAATTAGGAAGGTTCATATTTATGAATTTAGTCGGTTGAATATGGTGTATACGTTACTTAGTAAACGGATGTTGCGTTGGTTTGTTAAAAACGGGAGAGTTGATGGTTGGGATGATGCGCGTTTCCCAACGGTTCAAGGAATTGTGCGTAGAGGTCTACAAATCGATGCATTGATACAATTCGTACTTGATCAAGTAACTGTTTTTTCCCTTGACTTTTATTTTTGAAATAAGATAATTTATTTTTTAAATTTTGCTAACGACAGCCTAAACGTTTTAAACTGTTGTGTTACTTATTAATTTACGATGAATGTACAACTGTTTATTGCCCGTTAAGGAGACCCCTAACAGCTGTCGTCAGCAAAAATTTTTATTTTAATAAGATAACTTTTCTTTTTTATGTTGCTCACATTTTTTTTTTTTGTACAGGGGGCATCAAAGAATTTAAATCTTATGGAATGGGATAAACTCTGGAACATGAATAAGAAAATAATCGATCCTGTTTGCCCTAGACATACTGCAATTCATGAAGACCAACGGGTCATGTTGACTTTGTTAAACGGGCCCGAGACTCCATTTGTGCGTATCATACCAAAGCATAAGAAGTACGCGGGTGCTGGGGATAAGGCTACCATTTGCACGAAAAAGATATGGATAGAAAAAGCTGATCTGATAACAAAAGGTGATGTGAGCGATATGTCACCGAACGAGGAAATCACATTGATGGATTGGGGAAATGCAATTGTAAAAGAGATAAAGATGGACTCAGATGGAAACGTAACGGAACTTATTGGCGTTTTGCATCCCGAAGGATCGGTTAAGACGACCAAACGGAAACTTACGTGGTTACCTGTGATTAATGAACTAGTTCCGTTAACTCTGGTGGAGTTCGATTACCTAATCAAGAAAAGGAAGGTATGTTTGTCTTTTTATTCAAAATGGGTGATGGGTCAAAATGGGTAATTCGTTGTACCCAATATTTTTTTTGTTCATAATTGTGTTATCTTTTTTTTTTTTAGTATTTTATTTCTTCTTAAGTATGATTACTAAAGATATATGATCATTGTATAATAATCTTCTATTGAATCTAACATACAATCTGGGTGGCTTTTGACCCATTTGACTTGTTTGTAAAGGTAGATTAGACCTTTAACTACTTAAAGGTGCAAAAGTTACAAAATCCGGTTTTCTTTAAACAAAAAGTTTTATCTTTTTTTTTTTTATTATTTTTTTATTTTTATTTTTTATTGTATGGTTGTATATGAGAAGATGAGTTTGAATATGTTTGTTGATGCAGTTGGAGGAAAATGAGGCTTTCATTTTCGATGATGATAAGGACAAAGATAAGAAGAAGGAGATCATTTCTGCAGCAGTGGTGAAGGAAGATACAAAGTTGGAGAAAAATGGGGATTTTGTCAACAAGAAGAACAAAAATACGAAGAAGGTCACCTTTGCAGACGAGAAGAACGAAGAAGATAAGAAGAACGAAGAAGATAAGGAGAAGAAGAAGAAGGAGATAATTGCAGCAGTGGTGAACGAAGATACGAAGAAGGAGATTGCAGCAATTGGGGATTCAAATATGAGATATTTGAAACGAGGAGACATAATCCAACTCGAGAGAAAAGGTTACTTTCGATGCGATGTTCCGTTAATCCCGCCTTTTAAAAAAGTTGTGCTTTATGCTATCCCAGATGGCAGGCAGATCGGTACGGGTACCAAACCAAACAATACCAAAATTGAAATTGCTCAAATTAAAGAACCGAATGCCGAATCAAACTAAGAAAGCGGGTTTGGTACTGCTACCGGTACCAGTATTTTTGGTATAGAACCGTGTGGAATCAAATTTGAGCTTTATTTTTGTTTTTTGTGATTCAGACAGTAAATAGAGAATTTATCTTGCTCTCGATTTGTGTGGTTTTCAGTATTGGTACGGTTTCGATTTTCTGGATTTTTCTAACCCCTAAGGAAAATCAGCTAAACATCTTTTGATATGTATATTGAAATTTTTAAAATCGTTTAGGTGTTCATTACAACTATCTACTGGTAACATGTTGATAATTAGATTGTGAAACTAGTTTTGATTGGTTAATGCTTCTCTTTTTTCCTTCTAATTAAACTGCCATTAGCTTAAACCTAGCTCATGTTTTGCATCTTTTTAGAAGATTCTTGTTTCGTGATGATAATTAATTTATCACTCTATAAGAAAGATATATACCTCAATCAGTTTTTCTTTTTCATCAAACTTATTACAAAATCTTCATTTTGATCACTTCTTATCTTTTGTCAAACCACACCATAGTAGTGACAATTAGAACTTGATCTACCTTGACTACCCACCAAATATACCACACCATAATCAACGTAATGGGTAGGGATGGCAATGGATCGGATATGGATCGGGTGAGGCCGTATCCATATCCATTTCCATTTATTTTTTTTACTTTTCATCCATCCCTATCCATATCCTTCGGGTGAAGCGGGTTAATGGATAATTATCCATATCCGTTTAAATTTATTTTATTTTAACAATTATAAGCGGTGGTTCACTATATACGATCAAAAATAATATTTTTAATAGTTTATGCGACCGAAAATCACATTTTACTAATCTATATAACAAATATTCAATAGATAACCTATTAAACGTGTAAAGATATCGACATGTAAGTTGCTTACTTTTAGTTACATGGAATCACATTTGAACCACCAAAGTACGATAAATACATTTGATTATTTAAACAAAACAAAATATAAGAAGAAAGTTATATTTTTAGAGAAAATATAAAGAAAGATGAATATGAATATAATTAATGAACTATCACTACATAAATGATACTAATTTGAGTGCTAAATTTATATATTTAGTTATTTCGGGTGAAAGCGGGTTCATCCATGGATGAAATTTTTTCATCCACATCTGTAGTGACCCGAACTTTTCCATGTTTATATATATATTAAATGAAATTGTTATTTACATGATTAAGTGTTTCCAACATGTTAAGCAATCAAACATGTTAAGACTTGATTAATTGAAATAGGTTTCATATAGACAATTGACCACCCAAGTTGATCGGTGATTCACGAACGTTAAAACTTGTAAAAACTATACGATGATATATATATGGTTATATATATAGTTAACATGATTTTATTATAAGTATGTATCTCATTAGGTATTTTAACAATGAGTTATATACATAAAAATGAGACTATTAATTTAAGAAACTCGAAAATGATATATATAACGATTATCGTTATAACAACGTCTTACTAGGTACATATGAATCATATTAAGATATTGATACACTTGGTTAATTATGTTAAATGATAAGTAAATATATTATTAAGTGTATTAACAATGAAATACATATGTAAAAATAAGACTACTAACTTAATGATTTCGAAACGAGACATATATGTAACGATTATCGTTGTAACGACATTTAACTGTATATACATCATACTAAGATATATTATATATCATAATATCATGATAATATAACAATTTAACATCTCATTTGTTATAATAAACAATGGGTTAACAACATTCAACAAGATCGTTAACCTAAAGATTTCAAAACAACATTTACATGTAACGACTAACGATGACTTAACGACTCAGTTAAAATGTATATACATGTAGTGTTTTAATATGTATTCATACACTTTTGAAAGACTTCAAGACACTTATCAAAATACTTCTACTTAACAAAAATGCTTACAATTACATCCTCGTTCAGTTTCATCAACAATTCTACTCGTATGCACCCGTATTCGTACTCGTACAATACACAGCTTTTAGATGTATGTACTATTGGTATATACACTCTAATGATCAGCTATTAGCAGCCCATGTGAGTCACCTAACACATGTGAGAACCATCATTTGGCAACTAGCATGAAATATCTCATAAAATTACAAAAATATGAGTAATCATTCATGACTTATTTACATAAAAACAAAATTACATATTCTTTATATCTAATCCATACACCAACGACCAAAAACACCTACAAACACTTTCATTCTTCAATTTTCTTCATCTAATTGATCTCTCTCAAGTTCTATCTTCAAGTTCTAAGTGTTCTTCATAAATTCCAAAAGTTCTAGTTTCATAAAATCAAGAATACTTCCAAGATTGCAAGTTTACTTCCAAGTTTTCTAAATCCATTCCAAGTAATCATCCAAGATCAAGAAACCTTTGTTACTTACAGTAGGTTATCTTTATAATACAAGGTAATAATCATATTCAAACTTTAATTCAATTTCTATAACTATAACAATCTTATTTCGAGTGGAAATCTTACTTGAAATTGTTTTCGTGTCATGATTCTACTTCAAGAACTTTCAAGCCATCCAAGGATCCTTTGAAGCTAGATCTATTTTTCTCATTTCCAGTAGGTTTATCCAAGGAACTTGAGGTAGTAATGATGTTCATAACATCATTCGATTCATACATATAAAGCTATCTTATTCGAAGGTTTAAACTTGTAATCACTAGAACATAGTTTAGTTAATTCTAAACTTGTTCGCAAATAAAAGTTAATCCTTCTAACTTGACTTTTAAAATCAACTAAACATATGTTCTATATCTATATGATATGCTAACTTAATGATTTAAAACCTGAAAACACGAAAAACACCGTAAAACCGGATTTACGCCGTCGTAGTAACACCGCGGGCTGTTTTGGGTTAGTTAATTAAAAACTATGATAAACTTTGATTTAAAAGTTGTTATTCTGGGAAAATGATTTTTATTATGAACATGAAACTATATCCAAAAATTATGGTTAAACTCAAAGTGGAAGTATGTTTTCTAAAATGGTCATCTAGACGTCGTTCTTTCGACTGAAATGACTACCTTTACAAAAATGACTTGTAACTTGTATTTTCGACTATAAACCTATACCTTTTCTGTTTAGTTTCATAAAGTCAAGTTCAATACGAAATCGTAGCCGCTTAAATCACTCAAAACGGATTAGAAACGAAGAAATGGCGAGCAAAACAAAATTGGTAAAAACTACTCATTTTAGCTACGTGAAAATTGTTAACAAATCTATTCCAACCATAACTTAATCAACTTGTATTGTATATTATGTAATCTTGAGATACCATAGACATGTATACAATGTTTCGACCTATCATATCGACACATCTATATATATATTTCGGAACAACCATAGACACTCTATATGTGAATGTTGGAGTTAGCTATACAGGGTTGAGGTTGATTCCAAAATATATATAGTTTGAGTTGTGATCAATACTGAGATACGTATACACTGGGTCGTGGATTGATTCAAGATAATATTTATCAATTTATTTCTGTACATCTAACTGTGGACAACTAGTTGTAGGTTACTAACGAGGACATCTGACTTAATAAACTTAAAACATCAAAATATATTAAAAGTGTTGTAAATATATTTTGAACATACTTTGATATATATGTATATATTGTTATAGGTTCGTGAATCAACCAGTGGCCAAGTCTTACTTCCCGACGAAGTAAAAATATGTGAAAGTGAGTTATAGTCCCACTTTTAAAATCTAATATTTTTGGGATGAGAATACATGCAGGTTTTATAAATGATTTACAAAATAGACACAAGTACGTGAAACTACATTCTATGGTTGAATTATCGAAATCGAATATGCCCCTTTTTATTAAGTCTGGTAATCTAAGAATTAGGGAACAGACACCCTAATTGACGCGAATCCTAAAGATAGATCTATTGGGCCTAACAAACCCCATCCAAAGTACCGGATGCTTTAGTACTTCGAAATTTATATCATATCCGAAGGGTGTCCCGGAATGATGGGGATATTCTTATATATATGCATCTTGTTAATGTCGGTTACCAGGTGTTCACCATATGAATGATTTTTATCTCTATGTATGGGATGTGTATTGAAATATGAAATCTTGTGGTCTATTGTTATGATTTGATATATATAGGTTAAACCTATAACTCACCAACATTTTTGTTGACATTTAAAGCATGTTTATTCTCAGGTGAATACTAAGAGCTTCCGCTGTTGCATACTAAAATAAGGACAAGATTTGGAGTCCATGTTTGTATGATATTGTGTAAAAACTGCATTCAAGAAACTGATTTCGATATAACATATTTGTATTGTAAACCATTATGTAATGGTCGTGTGTAAACAGGATATTTTAGATTATCATTATTTGATAATCTACGTAAAGCTTTTTAAACCTTTATTTATGAAATAAAGGTTATGGTTTGTTTTAAAAATGAATGCAGTCTTTGAAAAACGTCTCATATAGAGGTCAAAACCTCGCAACGAAATCAATTAATATGGAACGTTTTTAATCAATAAGAACGGGACATTTCAGTTGGTATCCGAGCGTTGGTCTTAGAGAACCAGAAAATTTGCATTAGTGTGTCTTATCGAGTTTGTTTGGATGCATTAGTGAGTCTGGACTTCGACCGTGTTTTCTTTAAAAATGATTGCTTAACATTTTTGTTGGAAACTATATATTATTAACATGTATATATTATGTGATATATTAATTTCTTAACATGTTTGATATTGTGTGATAGATGTCTACCTCTAGCACAAATCCCATTGACTCACCTAATAATAACGAAGAGTCGAATATATATTGGACTGATTTACAAGTTTCCGAAGAGGAACCGGAAGAAGAATCAGAACCGGAAGAGGAGGAACCGGAGGAGGAAATAGAACCGGTGGGGGAAATAATAAAACGGTTAAGTAAAAGAAAATCCTCAACCAGCCGACCAAGGTTAATTATGGTCAATGGTGTTTCCGCCAAGGAAGCAAAATATTGGGAGGATTACCAATTCTCCGATGAATCGGATTCCGACGAGAATTTCGATGATGTTATAGAAATTACCCAAACTGAATTTAAAAAAAGCAAAAGAAAATAATAAGGGAAAGGGCATAAAAATAGAGAAATCTAATTCCAACCCCGATGAACTTTATATGTATCGTCAACCCCCGAAGTTCTTAAGTTGTAACAATGACCCGGGAACCTCTAAACCACCAGGTTTTTCTAAACCGTTGTGGAAAACGACAACTAGTATTAGGGGAACATCATATTTCCCTAGAAACTTGGCAAAACGAACCAAAACCAAAGAAAAAGAAACGAGCGAGTCGGAATAAGATAGTTGTATTCGTGTGGTGTAATATATGTAATATAGTGTGCTTATGCTTTATGATATATGTAAAAATTGCTTGTATTAATAAGTATTTTTTTATGAATCTAACTCTTGTCTATTTTACAGTTTAAAAACACAAAATGGATAGACAACCCAATATTTTAAGAGACCTACCCGGAGACATGATTGATGAAATCTTGTCTAGAGTCGGTCAGAATTCCTCGGCACAACTATTTAAGGCGATATCAGTTTGTAAGACATTCGAAGAACGTTCCAAGAATGTCTTGGTTTATAAGAGACTTTCGTTTCAAAGATGGGGGATATCACATTGGGAAACCCATAAGTTACGATGTGTTTACTTTGACGCATATATTGCGGGGAACCCAAATGCTATTTTACGTAACGGGTTAAGAAATTATTTTGACTCAATGTATCCGAATATAGGACTTCATGATTTAGAAAAAGCGGCTAACATGCAACATAAAGAAGCATGCTATGCTTACGGGTTAGTAATGTTCGCTTCTTACCAAAGTGAGAAAAAGAACATCGGGCTACAGCTATTAAACAAAACGTTCCCACAAGTGACGGAGTCGGTAATTGGGGTAAGAAATGAGGTTTTTAGGTTATTACGAGACTGTTGGTCATTACGTAACCCTCGTCCCTTTGACAACGTTACAACACGCTGTCTTATCAACGGCCATAACGGTTATGTTCCACAAGACCAAGGATGGGAAGTAGTCCTAGTAAAACCAGAATGTATGACTTGTTTCTGGACGTATGAATTACGTGTCTTTATTGCCTTTGCTGAACGACTTGTGTACTAGCTAGAATTATCTTCACAACTATCTTGTATCAAAGTTATTGTGTGCTATATTTTATGCTTTATGTAAAATAAGCGGTATTGTAAGTTTGTAAAATATTGTATAAAAGTTTGAACGCGAAATATTATTATAATCAGTTTTTCATATAGAATTGTAGTAGTTGAATTGTATATTAGCTACTAAGTATGAACTTAACGGGTAGGTACTACCCGAATTTAAACTTATAAAACACTAATATGAAGAAAAAGCTTTTATAAATGAGTTCATATTATGCTACGAAATACTATTAACTACTCTTAATATTCTGTATGATTAACTTGTTCCATTTGACTATTTTGAAGGAAATGGCACCGACTACTCGACACACCGTGAATATGAATGAAGAGGAATTCCGTACTTTTCTAGCTTCAAACATAGCCGCAGTACAGGCTGCGCTACATACTAACAATAACCTTGGATCTAGCAGTACAGGAAATCGTGTAGGATGCACCTACAAAGAATTCACTGCCTGCAAACCTTTGAAATTTGATGGAACCAAAGGACCGATCGGATTGAAACGGTGGACCGAGAAGGTCGAATCGGTGTTTGCCATAAGTAAGTGTACTGAAGAGGACAAAGTAAAGTACGCTACGCATACCTTCACAGGTTCTGCGTTAACATGGTGGAATACCTATCTAGAGCAAGTGGGACAAGATGATGCTTACGCACTACCGTGGTCAGCATTCAAGCACTTGATGAACGAGAAGTACCGTCCCAGAACCGAGGTCAATAAGCTCAAGACAGAACTTAGAGGGTTACGAACCCAAGGATTTGATATTACCACGTACGAAAGACGATTCACAGAATTGTGCCTATTGTGTCCGGGAGCGTTCGAAGATGAGGAAGAGAAGATCGACTCGTTTGTGAAAGGATTACCGGAAAGAATCCAAGAAGATATAAGTTCACACGAGCCCGCCTCCATACAACAGGCATGTAGAATGGCTCACAAACTAGTGAACCAGATTGAGGAAAGAATTAAAGAACGGACGGCTGAAGAGGCCAATGTAAAGCAAGTCAAAAGAAAGTGGGAGGAAAACGGTGATAAGAATCACTAATACAACAACAACAGCAATTACAATAATAATCGCAACAATTATCCCAACAATCGTAACATCAATCGCAACTACAACAAACGGCCCAATAACAACAACAACAACAACAGCAACTACAACAATCATCCCAACAACAATAACAACCGCAACAACAACAACAATCAGAAGCAGCTATGCCAAAGGTGTAAAAAGTATCACTCGGGGTTCTGCACCAAATTTTGCAACAAGTGTAAAAGAAATGGTCATAGCGCGGCGAAGTGTGAGGTCTACGGACCAGGGGTTAACAGAACGAAAGGAACAAATTGTGTCGGAACGAGTAATGGCGGAGCAAGTAGTGTCGGAGCAAGTTATGCCAATGTAGTTTGTTATAAATGTGGAAAATCGGGCCACATTATTAGAAATTGCCCGAACCAGGAGAACACGAATGGACAAGGCCGCGGAAGAGTTTTCAACATTAATGCGGCAGAGGCACAGGAAGACCCGGAGCTTGTTACGGGTACGTTTCTTATTGACAATAAATCTGCTTACGTTTTATTTGATTCGGGTGCGGATAGAAGCTATATGAGTAGAGATTTTTGTGCTAAATTAAGTTGTCCATTGACGCCGTTGGATAGTAAATTTTTACTCGAATTAGCAAATGGTAAATTAATTTCAGCAGATAATATATGTCGGAATCGAGAAATTAAACTGGTTAGCGAAACATTTAAGATTGACTTGATACCAGTAAAGTTAGGGAGTTTTGATGTGATAATCAGTATGGACTGGTTGAAAGAAGTGAAAGCAGAGATCGTTTGTTACAAAAATGCAATTCGCATTATACGAGAAAAAGGAAAACCCTTAATGGTGTACGGAGAAAAGGTCAACACGAAGCTACATCTTATTAGTAATTTGAAGGCACAAAAACTAATAAGAAAAGGTTGCTATGCTGTTCTAGCACACGTCGAGAAAGTACAAACTGAAGAAAAGAGCATCAATGATGTTCCCGTCGCAAAAGAATTTCCCGATGTATTTCCGAAAGAATTACCGGGATTACCCCCACATCGATCCGTTAAATTTCAAATAGATCTTGTACCAGGAGCTGCACCAATATCTCGTGCTCCTTACAGACTCGCACCCAGCAAGATGAAAAAACTGCAAAGCCAATTACAAGAACTTTTAGAGCGTGGTTTCATTCGACCAAGCACATCACCGTGGGGAGCTCCTGTTTTGTTTGTCAAGAAGAAAGATGGTACATTCAGATTGTGTATCGACTACCGAGAGTTGAACAAACTTACCATCAAGAACCGCTACCCACTACCGAGAATCAACGACTTATTTGATCAACTACAAGGCTCGTCTGTTTATTCAAAGATTGACTTACGTTCCGGGTATCATCAAATGCGGGTGAAAGAAGATGATATTCCAAAGACTGCTTTCAGAACACGTTACGGTCATTACGAGTTTATGGTCATGCCGTTTGGTTTAACTAATGCACCAGCTGTGTTCATGGACCTTATGAACCGAGTGTGTGGACCATACCTTGACAAGTTTGTCATTGTTTTCATTGATGACATACTTATTTACTCAAAGAATGACCAAGAACACTGTGAACATTTGAGAAAGGTGTTAGAAGTATTGAGGAAGGAAGAATTGTACGCTAAATTTTCAAAGTGTGCATTTTGGTTGGAAGAAGTTCAATTCCTCGGTCACATAGTGAACAAAAAAGGTATTAAGGTGGATCCGGCAAAGATAGAAACTGTTGAAAAGTGGGAAACCCCGAAAACTCCGAAACACATACGCCAGTTTTTAGGACTAGCTGGTTACTACAGAAGGTTCATCCAAGACTTTTCCAGAATAGCAAAACCCTTGACTGCATTAACGCATAAAGGGAAGAAATTTGAATGGAAGGATGTGTAACACCCGCATTTTGGGCCTAGATGAAATGACCATTGTACCCTTAGGTTATGGTGTAATTAGTGATTTTAATAATTATATGTTTATAATTATTTGGTTATTTAGTTGAGACCAGTTTGTGACAAGGGTCACAGAACACGTTCGTTTGTTGAATTTGGACTCCGTTAGGGCCTCCTAACGATGTACGAAAGATATTAGATAACTGGTAAATACCCGTATGTTATGAGGTATGGGTTTATAACCTATTTATATGTATGTTCTGGACACTTCTTGATCATTTTCCTAATTGAAAAAATATACACACCGTACCTAAACTCTTTCACCTTGAAACCCTAACTTGATCCAAGCCTGAAATTGGTTTGTGGAGCTTTAGGAACTGATTTATATCATCTTTGTAATCATCAAACCAGGTTAGCATGCTTGAATCATTGCTTGAATCTTGTGTAAATTGGGTTTTTGTGTTCTTGAGCAAAAGTGTGATTTTTAGCTTGAATCTTCATGAATTGTGTTAGTTATGCTTAATTGATGTTAGAAATAGGTTGTATATATGTTTAGTAACTTTCTTGTGCTTAAAATTTGGTCAAAAACACTTAGAAATCGAGTTTTTGGGGAAGAAATCACAAAATCAGCGAAATTGGTTCGAAACCCAGTTTGCTACAGTACCCGATTTGCTACAGTACCCCCGAGTGCTACAGTACCGAGTTGTAACAGTATCACTATTTGCTACAGTGTCACTATTTGCTACAGTGTCACTATTTGCTACAGTACCACTATTTGCTACAGTGCAGAGTTGCTACAGTACCCCGAGTTGCTACAGTACCGAGTTGCTACAGTACGGGTTGCTACATTGTCACTATTTGCTACAGTACCTTTTATGAAATTGAAACGGGCGTAACTTTCAAAACGTAACTCCGTTTTTGATGAATAAACTATCGTTAGAATCGTAATAAAGAATACTTTTCAATGGTGAACTTTTAAGAAACTAGATCAAACTGTTTTTGGGTCGAAAAAGGAGTTTTAGTGTGTATGTCGTGTTTTGCACGCACTTGTATGCCATTATTGAATGGAGTCATGATGTAGACTCATAAAATTATGAATATATGGTGTTATGACCTAGTTTATAGTATGATTTGATTATACTATTGATTGAGATATGTATATTGACTTCGTTGTGTTGTTCTCAGGTGATAAGAACAAGGAAGAAGCTCAGAAGTAAGATAACTGAGCTGTAGCTGGTAATCGGTGAGTGGGATTATCTTCGGGTGTAGTATACAGTAGCAAGTTGTGCTACTATGTTATACTGTTATAGTTGCTATGTTTAGTAGATATGTTGTAATAATGATCATCGTAGAGTTGCCATGCTAGTCGTAGGAACAGTTGTTCGTAGTGGTAGTTGCTTAACAGTTGTGTGCACAAGTTGTAGTTGCCTGTTGGAACCTATTGTTGTTAGGTTCAGCTCAGAGAGGTCAACCTTGTTGTGGTTGGGTCCAGTTGGCTACTGTTTGTTGAGTATAGTGCTGAATGACGCATCACCTGCGTGTGGATTTACTATACTGGGGATTCAGTAGTAAGGACTTTCGGTAGACGCTAGACTGATCAGCTAGTGGTCGTGTGCTCGTACAAGCCGCCGAGTCTCTAGTTGGAGCATAGTTACTAGTTGATTGTTGCCAGTTGATAGTTGCTAGTTATTAGTTGTCAGTTGCCTGTTATGGATTGTTGTAGTTGTACAAGTTGGTACTGTATGCTAGATCTGTTAGATGATTCCATTCACTTAGCCTCGTGCTAACCCCCCTCACCTCCTCCCTTGCAGGTTTTCGATCTTAGTGCTGGTAGGGACGGGAGTTGGGTTGACGATATGTTTGACAAGGCGAACTCTGATGTCTTAACTTTTATAAATATGTAACTAGTTGTTTAACGTAACACCGGTTGTTTGTAATAAGTAACTATCTAATGATTTGTGATAATCATGTTCGTAATTAACTAAGGGTATTTATGTGAATTAAGACTTCCGCTGTGATTAAAAAAAAAAAAGCAGGGTGTTAAAACTTGGTATCAGAGCATAGGTTTGGCCGCATGTACATTGTGTTGAATGTCATGTTCCCAAACCTTGTGTTGTGTCAAACATATATGAGGGAACGGGTTAAGTGAATGTAGGGATTACATGTGTTAGTTGATAGGTACTAACCTGTTTTCCACTAAGAGTTTGTGTGAGATGTTGTGGTAGTGCAGATATGGCAGATAATACAGGAAACGCAACTGGTCCGTCAGCCCCCGGAACATTCAGAGCCCCAGATGAAGACGGATATGTGTCAGAAGAGGATCCGCAGGAACAAATTTTAGATTTGCAAAGTAAGTTAAAGGAAGCACGTGATCGAATAAGGGAATTAGAACAATGCCAGGTAACCGTGAATCCAAGTGGTAGTGTACCGAATCAGACGATTAGTGGGTATCCAGTGCAGTCAAATAATTATCAGCAAATTGGAAGTGCTTTCCAACAACAGCAATGGTTACCACCTCAATATCAGTTTCCTCAACAGTTTCAGATGCCACCTCAGTTTAATCAACAGTTCCCAAATCAGATGTGGGGTCCGTATCAGACGCCGATGTTTCAACAACCAAAGAAATGTACCTTCAAACAGTTTCTGAATTGTAATCCACCAGAGTACTCAGGAAGTTTTAACCCAACGGTAACACTTAACTGGTTAAGAGAGATAGAAAAGGTTTTTGAGGCCTGTCAGTGCGAACCACAATTACAGGTTATTTATGCTAGTCGTATGTTGAAAAATAGGGCAATGGTTTGGTGGGATACGGTTATTTCTAGTATACCAAAAGAGCAAGTGAACATGATTACTTGGGAACAATTTTATAGTAAAGTTTGTGAGCAGTATTGTTCGTCTTATGACCTCAATCGAATTAAGACGGAATTTCTGGCAATGAAAATGACACCTCAGATGACGATAGATGAGGTGATTGAGCAGTATATGGATAAATTAAGGTTTGTGCAACAGTGGGTTCCAGATGAGCAGTCCAGAATTCAGCACTTTGTTAATATAATTTTACCGGAGTACAGAACAATGGTTAGGATGGCGACGACGTTATCGCAAGCGTTTGTTATGGCAAAGATGGTAGAGGATGACGTCAGAGCAGCAAGGAATAGAATAGTAGGTTATGAGATGCCACAACAAGATCAGGTGATGAGTCATTCAGACTCTAGGTCAAAGAAGTCTGTTAAGTTGAAACAGAAGAGTGGGTTAGAACATAGTGGGTCAGCATCAAGTCAGAATTCTTGGTGCTATAGTTGCAGATCATCTCATAGTGGTCCTTGTTCAGATTCAACCAAAAGATGTTTGAGATGTGGTATTGTGGGGCACGAGATTCGAATGTGTTCATTCCAAGAGGATGTATGTTGGAAATGTCATCAAGTGGGGCATAGGTCAGCTCAGTGTCCGTATGTAAGAGGATCAGGTTCTGGGGCGGGGCCAGGAGCGCAGTCGGGATCAGTAGGTGGATCTTCTGGTTCTCCAGTTGGGCAGAAAAGAAATAATCCACCTACGGCAACAGCAAGAGCTTATCAAATGGTTGTAGATGCAGATGTTGATTATGATGTGAATGCAGGTATGATTCAAAATCCTCGTACTGTTTAGTTGTATATATGTATGATTGTGTATATGTACATATATGTGTGTTTTAGATTGAAAAATCTTGTTGATAGTGTAAAATTTATTTTGTTGTGCTATGTTGTTGTATGCTTAGTTGCGACCCTTGTGTGCATGGTTGGGTAAGGGAGACCTTTAGGTTAATTTTGAGATTGAAAACTGTGACTTTGATAGAGATGTGTTGGGTACCCTGATGTAGTGGACTTTTTGTCGACATGAGATTATATGATAGTAACACTGTTGTAACAGATATGATAGAAAGAGGACTGTGCTGATTGGATAATTCCTTTGCTTAAACAGATGTATGATACTGCTAGTTGAGCGTATTTTTGACATTGATGAACATATGTTGCGATTTCCTATGCTTGTTGGATGTGTAGTAATGTTCGTAGATTATATTTGAGTATTTGATGGACAATGTTTTGAGTAACTATGATTGGACAGATGTTGTGATTGATTAGTCATGAAGTAGTTAAATTAATTACCGATGCTTATTGAGGTGATTGATTGGACATAAGTTAGTGAATGAGACAAGTAGAATTTTTTCGTTACGAGCAACTCAGAATGAAGGTATGATTTAGGATAATATGCTTGTGTCTGGCCAACAGAAGTATATTGTGATAAATCATACGGAATTTCTGGGAAGCTGAAGGAAAATTAGGCGGCCTGTGCTATATTGGATTGTGATGTGACTGGATATGAGATGAATAACCTATGAAGTTCTGTTGACTTAAGAGGCAATTTCGTAGACATAGGTATAGATTTTAGCATGATGACTAATTCTATTGCCTAAGCTTTGGATAATTGGGAAAAGTGGACAGTATAAAGAGTTGAATTGGATGACAGATCGTGAAATTTAAGATGCGGAATGGCGAAGAAACACGAATTTGACTCTGATTATTTGACTTGATCGTGTAATTTTTGGGCTTAAGTGGATTAACGGACGTTGATCGATGAAGATTATGACAACTTACTTTGTACCGGGAGTGTATTGACGTCAAGAATCTCATTTCCCTATGCAATTGTGGTGAATATTGTCGGTATTGGGGATAAGATTGATAAAGTTAACCGTGTGTTTTGGCGGTTCGAGTAACAATTTTTGGGTTTGTTGACCATAGTTGACCCGATTCCGAGGACGGAATCTCTTTTAAGGAGGGTAGATTTGTAACACCCGCGTTTTGGACCTAGATGAAATGACCATTGTACCCTTAGGTTATGGTGTAATTAGTGATTTTAATAATTATATGTTTATAATTATTTGGTTATTTAGTTGAGACCAGTTTGTGACAAGGGTCACAGAACACGTTCGTTTGTTGAATTTGGACTCCGTTAGGGCCTCCTAACGATGTACGAAAGATATTAGATAACTGGTAAATACCCGTGTGTTATGAGGTATGGGTTTATAACCCATTTATATGTATGTTCTGGACACTTCTTGATCATTTTCCTAATTGAAAAAATATACACACCGTACCTAAACTCTTTCACCTTGAAACCCTAACTTGATCCAAGCCTGAAATTGGTTTGTGGAGCTTTAGGAACTGATTTATATCATCTTTGTAATCATCAAACCAGGTTAGCATGCTTGAATCATTGCTTGAATCTTGTGTAAATTGGGTTTTTGTGTTCTTGAGCAAAAGTGTGATTTTTAGCTCGAATCTTCATGAATTGTGTTAGTTATGCTTAATTGATATTAGAAATAGGTTGTATATATGTTTAGTAACTTTCTTGTGCTTAAAATTTGGTCAAAAACACTTAGAAATCGAGTTTTTGGGGAAGAAATCACAAAATCAGCGAAATTGGTTCGAAACCCAGTTTGCTACAGTACCCGATTTGCTACAGTACCCCCGAGTGCTACAGTACCGAGTTGTAACAGTATCACTATTTGCTACAGTGTCACTATTTGCTACAGTGTCACTATTTGCTACAGTACCACTATTTGCTACAGTGCCGAGTTGCTACAGTACCCAGAGTTGCTACAGTACCGAGTTGCTACAGTACGGGTTGCTACATTGTCACTATTTGCTACAGTACCTTTTATGAAATTGAAACGGGCGTAACTTTCAAAACGTAACTCCGTTTTTGATGAATAAACTATCGTTAGAATCGTAATAAAGAATACTTTTCAATGGTGAACTTTTAAGAAACTAGATCAAACTGTTTTTGGGTCGGAAAAGGAGTTTTAGTGTGTATGTCGTGTTTTGCACGCACTTGTATGCCATTATTGAATGGAGTCATGATGTAGACTCATAAAATTATGAATATATGGTGTTATGACCTAGTTTATAGTATGATTTGATTATACTATTGATTGAGATATGTATATTGACTTCGTTGTGTTGTTCTCAGGTGATAAGAACAAGGAAGAAGCTCAGAAGTAAGATAACTGAGCTGTAGCTGGTAATCGGTGAGTGGGATTATCTTCGGGTGTAGTATACAGTAGCAAGTTGTGCTACTATGTTATACTATTATAGTTGCTATGTTTAGTAGATATGTTGTAATAATGATCATCGTAGAGTTGCCATGCTAGTCGTAGGAACAGTTGTTCGTAGTGGTAGTTGCTTAACAGTTGTGTGCACAAGTTGTAGTTGCCTGTTGGAACCTATTGTTGTTAGGTTCAGCTCAGAGAGGTCAACCTTGTTGTGGTTGGGTCCAGTTGGCTACTGTTTGTTGAGTATAGTGCTGAATGACGCATCACCTGCGTGTGGATTTACTATACTGGGGATTCAGTAGTAAGGACTTTCGGTAGACGCTACACTGATCAGCTAGTGGTCGTGTGCTCGTACAAGCCGCCGAGTCTCTAGTTGGAGCATAGTTGCTAGTTGATTGTTGCCAGTTGATAGTTGCTAGTTATTAGTTGTCAGTTGCCTGTTATGGATTGTTGTAGTTGTACAAGTTGGTACTGTATGCTAGATCTGTTAGATGATTCCATTCACTTAGCCTTGTGCTAACCCCCCTCACCTCCTCCCTTGCAGGTTTTCGATCTTAGTGCTGGTAGGGACGGGAGTTGGGTTGACGATATGTTTGACAAGACGAACTCTGATGTCTTAACTTTTATAAATATGTAACTAGTTGTTTAACGTAACACCGGTTGTTTGTAATAAGTAACTATCTAATGATTTGTGATAATCATGTTCGTAATTAACTAAGGGTATTTATGTGAATTAAGACTTCCGCTGTGATTAAAAAAAAAAAAAAGCAGGGTGTTAAAGGATGAATAAGAGAAAGCGTTTCAGTTATTGAAGAAAAAGCTAACTACGGCACCTATATTGTCATTGCCTGAAGGGAATGATGATTTTGTGATTTATTGTGACGCATCAAAGCAAGGTCTCGGTTGTGTATTAATGCAACGAACGAAGGTGATTGCTTATGCGTCTAGACAATTGAAGATTCACGAGCAAAATTATACGACGCATGATTTGGAATTAGGCGCGGTTGTTTTTGCATTAAAAACTTGGAGGCACTACTTATATGGGGTCAAAAGTATTATATATACCGACCACCAAAGTCTTCAACACATATTTAATCAGAAACAACTGAATATGAGGCAGCGTAGGTGGATTGAATTGTTGAATGATTACGACTTTGAGATTCGTTACCACCCGGGGAAGGCAAATGTGGTAGCCGACGCCTTGAGCAGGAAGGACAGAGAACCCATTTGAGTAAAATCTATGAATATAATGATTCACAATAACCTTACTGCTCAAATAAAGGAGGCGCAACAAGGAGTTTTAAAAGAGGGAAATTTAAAGGATGAAATACCCAAAGGATCGGAGAAGCATCTTAATATTCGGGAAGACGGAACCCGGTATAGGGCTGAAAGGATTTGGGTACCAAAATTTAGAGATATGAGAGAAATGGTACTTAGAGAAGCTCATAAAACCAGATACTCAATACATCCTGGAACGGGGAAGATGTACAAGGATCTCAAGAAACATTTTTGGTGGCTGGGTATAAAAGCCGATGTTGCTAAATACGTAGGAGAAGCATCAGAAACCATCAGGTCTACTTCAACAACCCGAAATCCCGGAATGGAAATGGGAAAACATTACCATGGATTTCATCACTAAATTGCCAAGGACTGCAAGTGGTTTTGATACTATTTGGGTAATAGTTGATCTTCTCACCAAATCAGCACACTTCCTGTCAATAAGAGAAGATGACAAGATGGAGAAGTTAGCACGACTGTATTTGAAGGAAGTCATCTCCGGACATGGAATACCAATCTCTATTATCTCTGATAGGGATGGCAGATTTATTTCAAGATTCTGGCAGACATTACAGCAAGCATTAGGAACTCGTCTAGACATGAGTACTACCTATCATCCACAAACTGATGGGCAGAGCGAAAGGACGATACAAACGCTTGAAGACATGCTACGAGCATGTGTTATTGATTTCGAAAACAGTTGGGATCGACATCTACCGTTAGCAGAATTTTCCTACAACAACAGCTACCATTCAAGCATTGAGATGGCGCCGTTTGAAGCAATTTATGGTAGAAAGTGCAGGTCTCCAATTTGTTGGAGTGAAGTGGGGGATAGACTGATTACGGGTCCGGAGATAATACAAGAAACTACCGAGAAGATCATCCAAATTCAACAACGGTTGAAAACCGCCCAAAGTCGACAAAAGAGCTACGCTGACATTAAAAGAAAAGATATAGAATTTGAAATTGGAGAGATGGTCATGCTTAAAGTTGCACCTTGGAAAGGCGTTGTTCGATTTGGTAAACGAGGGAAATTAAATCCAAGGTATATTGGACCATTCAAGATTATTGATCGTGTCGGACCAGTAGCTTACCGACTTGAGTTACCTCAACAACTCGCGGCTGTACATAACACTTTCCACGTCTCGAATTTGAAGAAATGTTTTGCTAAAGAAGATCTCACTATTCCGTTAGATGAAATCCAAATCAACGAAAAACTTCAATTTATCGAAGAACCCGTCGAAATAATGGATCGCGAGGTTAAAAGACTTGAGCAAAACAAGATACCAATTGTTAAGGTTCGATGGAATGCTCGTAGAGGACCCGAGTTCACCTGGGAACGAGAAGATCAGATGAAGAAGAAATACCCGCATTTATTTCCAGAAGATACGTCAACACCTCCAACTGCTTAAAATTTCGGGACGAAATTTATTTAACGGGTAGGTACTGTAGTGACCCGAACTTTTCCATGTTTATATATATTAAATGAAATTTTTATTTACATGATTAAGTGTTTCCAACATGTTAAGCAATCAAACTTGTTAAGACTTGATTAATTGAAATAGGTTTCATATAGACAATTGACCACCCAAGTTGACCGGTGATTCACGAACGTTAAAACTTGTAAAAACTATACGATGATATATATGGTTATATATATAGTTAACATGATTTTATTATAAGTATGTATCTCATTAGGTATTTTAACAATGAGTTATATACATAAAAATGAGACTATTAATTTAAGAAACTCGAAAACGATATATATAACGATTATCGTTATAACAACGTCTTACTAGGTACATATGAATCATATTAAGATATTGATACACTTGGTTAATTATGTTAAATGATAAGTAAATATATTATTAAGTGTATTAACAATGAAATACATATGTAAAAATAAGACTACTAACTTAATGATTTCGAAACGAGACATATATGTAACGATTATCGTTGTAACGACATTTAACTGTATATACATCATACTAAGATATATTATATATTATATATCATAATATCATGATAATATAACAATTTAACATCTCATTTGTTATAATAAACAATGGGTTAACAACATTCAACAATATCGTTAGCCTAAAGATTTCAAAACAACATTTACATGTAACGACTAACGATGACTTAACGACTCAGTTAAAATGTATATACATGTAGTGTTTTAATATGTATTCATATACTTTTGAAAGACTTCAAGACACTTATCAAAATACTTCTACTTAACAAAAATACTTACAATTACATCCTCGTTTAGTTTCATCAACAATTCTACTCGTATGCACCCGTATTCGTACTCGTACAATACACAGCTTTTAGATGTATGTACTATTGGTATATACACTCTAATGATCAGCTATTAGCAGCCCATGTGAGTCACCTAACACATGTGGGAACCATCATTTGGCAACTAGCATGAAATATCTCATAAAATTACAAAAATATGAGTAATCATTCATGACTTATTTACATGAAAACAAAATTACATATTCTTTATATCTAATCCATACACCAACGACCAAAAACACCTACAAACACTTTCATTCTTCAATTTTCTTCATCTAATTGATATCTCTCAAGTTCTATCTTCAAGTTCTAAGTATTCTTCATAAATTCCAAAAGTTCTAGTTTCATAAAATCAAGAATACTTCCAAGATTGCAAGTTTACTTCCAAGTTTTCTAAATCCATTCCAAGTAATCATCCAAGATCAAGAAACCTTTGTTACTTACAGTAGTTTATCTTTCTAATACAAGGTAATAATCATATTCAAACTTTAATTCAATTTCTATAACTATAACAATCTTATTTCGAGTGGAAATCTTACTTGAAATTGTTTTCGTGTCATGATTCTGCTTCAAGAACTTTCAAGCCATCCAAGGATCCTTTGAAGCTAGATCTATTTTTCTCATTTTCAGTAGGTTTATCTAAGGAACTTGAGGTAGTAATGATGTTCATAACATCATTCGATTCATACATATAAAGCTATCTTATTCGAAGGTTTAAACTTGTAATCACTAGAACATAGTTTAGTTAATTCTAAACTTGTTCGCAAATAAAAGTTAATCCTTCTAACTTGACTTTTAAAATAAACTAAACACATGTTCTATATCTATATGATATGCTAACTTAATGATTTAAAACCTGAAAACACGAAAAACACCGTAAAACCGGATTTACGCCGTCGTAGTAACACCGCGGGCTGTTTTGGGTTAGTTAATTAAAAACTATGATAAACTTTGATTTAAAATTTGTTATTCTGGGAAAATTATTTTTATTATGAACATGAAACTATATTCAAAAATTATGGTTAAACTCAAAGTGGAAGTATGTTTTCTAAAATGGTCATCTAGACGTCGTTCTTTCGACTGAAATGACTACCTTTACAAAAATGACTTGTAACTTGTATTTCAGACTATAAACCTATACCTTTTCTGTTTAGTTTCATAAATTCAAGTTCAATACAAAACCGTGGCTGCTTAAATCACTCAAAACGGATTAGAAACGAAGAAATGGCGAGCAAAACAAAATTGGTAAAAACTACTCATTTTAGCTACGTGAAAATTGGTAACAAATCTATTCCAACCATAACTTAATCAACTTGTATTGTATATTATGTAATCTTGAGATACTATAGACACGTATACAATGTTTCGACCTATCATATCGACACATCTATATATATATTTCGGAACAACCATAGACACTCTATATGTGAATGTTGGAGTTAGCTATACAGGGTTGAGGATGATTCCAAAATATATATAGTTTGAGTTGTGATCAATACTGAGATACGTATACACTGGGTCGTGGATTGATTCAAGATAATATTTATCGATTTATTTCTGTACATCTAACTGTGGACAACTAGTTGTAGGTTACTAACGAGGACATCTGACTTAATAAACTTAAAACATCAAAATATATTAAAAGTATTGTAAATATATTTTGAACATACTTTGATATATATGTATATATTGTTATAGGTTAGTGAATCAACCAGTGGCCAAGTCTTACTTCCCGACGAAGTAAAAATATGTGAAAGTGAGTTATAGTCCCACTTTTAAAATCTAATATTTTTGGGATGAGAATACATGCAGGTTTTATAAATGATTTACAAAATAGACACAAGTACATGAAACTACATTCTATGGTTGAATTATCGAAATCGAATATGCCCCTTTTTATTAAGTCTGGTAATCTAAGAATTAGGGAACAGACACCCTAATTGACGCGAATCCTAAAGATAGATCTATTGGGCCTAACAAACCCCATCCAAAGTACCGGATGCTTTATATGCATCTTGTTAATGTCGGTTACCAGGTGTTCACCATATGAATGATTTTTATCTCTATGTATGGGATGTGTATTGAAATATGAAATCTTGTGGTCTATTGTTACGATTTGATATATATAGGTTAAACCTATAACTCACCAACATTTTTGTTGACGTTTAAAGTATGTTTATTCTCAGGTGAATACTAAGAGCTTCCGCTGTTGCATACTAAAATAAGGACAAGATTTGGAGTCCATGTTTGTATGATGTTGTGTAAAAACTGCATTGAAGAAACTGATTTTGATGTAACATATTTGTATTGTAAACCATTATGTAATGGTCATGTGTAAACAGGATATTTTAGATTATCATTATTTGATAATCTACGTAAAGCTTTTTAAACCTTTATTTATGAAATAAAGGTTATGGTTTGTTTTAAAAATGAATGCAGTCTTTGAAAAACGTCTCATATAGAGGTCAAAACCTCGCAACGAAATCAATTAATATGGAACGTTTTTAATCAATAAGAACGGGACATTTCAACATCCATATCCATATCCATTTAGATCGTCCATATCCACGAATAATCGAGTGGATCGGATGGATATACACTGGATCAGGTATCTATTGCCATACCTAGTAATGGGCGATCTTAATAAAAACTTACCATATTCCAATGTCTTAGTAAAATATCCTAGGGGCTGTTTACCTTTATATTGTCTTAAATGATGATGATGTTTTTATAAGCCTCTATTTGAGAAAGGGTCTCTGAATTTATATCTTTTACAAATAGATTATTTTTCAGATTAAATGATAGATTAACTGAAAAGAAATAACAATTTTATTTACCGAATTAAAAACTGTTCAAAAATAAATCAGTAAGTGAAAAGTAAAGAAGCCATTAATGTCTTTATAAGATATTTCATATTCAAATCTCACTAACTAAACATTTTGAAGTAATTCAAGGTAATAATTTGATCATAACAATCACGGGTATTCGGTTAAACTATTTATACTCGAGGCAAAAATTTACCATCACTAACTTGATATAAAAAGGACAATGATAACCATAGCCCTAAGGACTTAGAGGGGGACGCTTAACTCATTCAACTTTTTCTCTGACTTAATATTTGTGCCCATACCATCCTCATCCCCTTTTTCAACTTTCTTCATCTCCGGTACACCTTAATTTCTCTGATATACTCCTTTTCTTTTATATTTCTTCTAGCAAAGGCGGATTCCACTTCCATTTCTTTAGATCTACTCAATTTGAGTTTCCTCCCTAGTATCTTCAGTCGCTACCAAAGTCTCCTGCTGTTTCTCGCTATTTGCAGGTTTGTAGCTTAGTTTTGTACTCCTCACCGACCACCGGCATCTGATATCGCTCAAATTATACATATATTACTTCGCGATATCGGTTTTTTATTGTTATTTATTTGAGGAAATGTGAAGACTTTTGTGATTATTTGAGATAAAATGATAATTATAGCTCCAGAGGTATTTGAGTTAATGTTTTGGTTGTTTCTTGCTAAGTATTGGTTATATTTGAGCTTAAAGTATGTTTAGACGCGAGAAATCGAAGTTTTACTGAGTTTGGAGTTGATCCCGGTCGCAACTGATGGAATTCCGGCCGCAATACATTGACAGAAGCTGAAGAAATCGAAAAAGGTTGAATCGCGGTTGCGATACATTGATCACGGTCGCGATGTTGTTTGGTGATCCCGGTCACGATGGCCTGATCGCGGTCGCGATGCGGGCCCGGTCAGATGACTTTTTGTGCAGCTATTTATAGTCGAGGTTTTTAACCCTAGAGGAGGGTGCAGTTTTTCAGCCACGAATTGAAGAGTTCTTTGAAGACCTAAACCCTACCATTGAAGACTTGCTCATCTTTTACTTCTATTCGATTAATCATAACGTTTGGTACTTATAACAACCCTCATTTTTCCATTTTGAAATTTCCAAATTTGCCCTTAAGGTTTCATTGTCTTATTCAGTATATATTATGGTTGTTATTCTAGTAATTAATACTAAAACCCTAATATTATTTAAAACCCTAAACCTAACCCTATACATTAAATACTAAACCCTAATCCCATTTAATATTGAATATTAAACCCTAACCCTAATACTAAATAAATAATATAAACAATATGTCATAAATTAAAATGTGACAATATTATAAGAGTCAAACAAATAAGAATTTATATAAACTAATATGGATTTAATAAAATTAATAAAAGTTAGGGTCTAATAATTAAATAAAATGTAACCCTAATATTAGTAATATTAATAATAATAATAATAATAATAATAATAATAATAATAATAATTATTATTATTAAAAAATATATATATAATGCATAATAATAATAAATAATGCCGTAAAAAAGAAAATAAATATGTGTTGCATAGAATATAATCGGCTGTAGGAAAAAAAAATTATAAGCTTGATCACTAATTTATTTACAAGTCCTAGTTAAACTCTAATTAGTGTCTTGATCACCAAGGAAATCCCTAAAATCTTAGCTTAATTAGGAAACCCAACATCCTTATAAAAACCCTCAAGTTTTCATAATCTTTCACCACAAAATCTGCTGCATTAGTCGATTATTATCCAGATTTTTCCCTCCAATCATGTCGACTAAAACCAATTCCCATCCAGCCTTCTAGTCGACTGAAACAGCTCCCAAACCCTCTCCTGTTGTCGACTAAAATCCTCACAAAAAGCCTGATACAGTCGATTTCCTTTAACCCCAATTGAACAGACTTTTTCCTGCTGTTGTGTTGCTGTTTCTACGAACCAAAATAGATCCAAGAAGCTCCTTGATTGATCAAATTTTGCTACTGCTGTGTGCTGTTTCCTGTCGAGTCATTCAGACCCAAACAGACCCTCAATTGGGTCGTTGCTGCAGCTGCTTGGTTTCTGCTTCTGTTCGCGTATCATCATCACCAATCCTTAATCTCCAACCTTAGTAAGGTATCCTATAAACCCTAGTTTAATTCTACATTAAATCCCTTAAGTTATAATTATAAGTATTATGATAAAAGTTTATGATTTCATGTTGAATATAGGTACGAATATGATGTATGATCTTGATTAGTTTATGTTAGTATGAATTAAGTATAATTATGGTGATTAAGGTTAAAAGATAATGAAGGTTATGATTAATAAGATTGTGAATATTAAAAGTGTTATGGTTATTAATAAGGTTAAAAGATTAAAAGAGGTATGATTATGGTTATTGAATAATAAACTAGTTAATATAATAAAGAGTTATGAATTATGAATTGATCATGAAGTATTAAGGTTAAGGTTAAAGATTATGATTTTATGTAAGTAAATAAGCTAGGAGATTAGTTAGTTGTTATAATGAAAGATTAGGGTTTTGATTAATAAGTAGCTAATAATAATAGTTGATTAGTAAATAATAATGATTATGATATAGATTATAAAGATGAGTATGAATATTAAGATTAGGGTTGATGAATAAGGTATGATTTTATGTGCATGAGGGTAATTAATAAGTAATAATAAAGGATGTACATGCATGCATATGTACGTATGTGCATGTATACATTGTAGGTATATATGTGTGTGTATATGTAAATATATACATACGTGTATATGTATGTGTATATATGTATGTATATGTACGTGTGAATGTATGTATGAATGTGTATTATGTAAGTTATATAAGGTTAGTAAATATAATAATAAAAGTAATAAGTGTATATATATGTATCATCTTACACTTATATATATGTAACACCTACACCTAATATATATATATATATATATATATATATATATATATATATATATATACACCATATAGCTATGAACACATACTTGTATAATAATAATAAAGAATATATATATGTATGTATCACATAGGTATAATTATATATGTAACATATAATGATAAGTTTACATAATAGTTGAATAGTTAAAGAATAATAATACTATTATTAGTATAACTTATACACCTAACTATATAGTAACACTTAATTACACTAAATATATTATCACTTATATAACTAATAAGTATCTTAATAAATTGGTTATGTGTATACACTATAAACGTGAAGGTTATAATTAAAGATAGCGTGCAAAGACTACAAACATCACCGCTACTTGTGGCCTAGAGTGATCCTTGGTACCATTATGGGACGCTTGTGGATCTCGAATGCCATGATTTAGATTATGGTTAAGAGATCCTGGGCCGCTCGGTAACAATAGATCATTCGAGTGACTTGCATGTTAGCAATGAAGTTTGGGCGAGATTGTACAATATCTTTGTTAAAGAATTATAACCCGAACAATTCTTAAATTAGATGCTTACTATAAGTGGAAGCTTTCCATAAATAGTGGGTTTCCAAATATAGAAACTTTTGAGAAATAGTAACTTTTCTCGAAAACCGTCACTGTTAATATAGTTTGCTATATTAATAAACATACTTTATGTCTATTAGACATTAACTAATTAAACATTATATCTCTAGGTTGAGATCTCCGATTATACACTCCGTTCATACTACTTGCGTGTAATATCTACTTGCTACTAAGGTGAACTTCATAGCCCATCTTTTTACTATTTCTTAACTGTTTTATAAACTTTGGGGTGAGACACATGCTTGCTTTCAAACTGTTTTTATGCTTTGACACAAGTACATGAAAACCTTATTTTGATTAGTTCAAACTGTGCTGCCATGCTTTGATTCATGCTAAAACCCTACCATGATATCGTTAATTGCTACGTATAAATGCAAACTTAGTTATTGTGAGTAGGCCTATTAAGAGTGACGTCTCTATCCGGATGACCGTTGGTCAATGGATACATAATAATGATTTAACGACACGAACGAATAAAGGGATCACGGGGTAACTTATGTTTAGTCTTGATATCATACACCTCAGCACTACTACCGAACTGATTAAACTTTATAATTAAATCTTGTGGTCTAAACACTATTATAAACCTATGTTGTTCACTCAACCATTTTGGTTGATACTTTAAGCATGTTTTGTCTAAGGTGAAGAATGCTAAAGATTATTTGCTATTTGGACTTTGCTGCTTTTGGAGTCCGCATTTATACATTCATATTATTGCATTAAAATATTTAAGTTCAATTGTAATGACATTACTTTCCGCTGCTTTAAATACATTAGTTTATACTAAAAACGTCTCATATAGAGTCGTTCTCGTTTATACATACTTGTGTTATGATATTGTGAAGTCATATTTCCCCGGCCCTATTTGGGGGTATGACAGAGCGGTATCAGAGTCAGGTTATTATAGAGAACCAGGATTGCATTTTATGTGTGCCTTATGTATTAGTTAGGTGCCTTAGCAATCTATAGGTCTATAACCTTTCCTGTTTTAGTTTCTAGTGTTTTTTCCCCTTACATTTTATTCGTGCTTTTGCGTCATCCTTAGAATCTACCTAATCATCTCTCTTTCTTTTCATTTAAGATGTCTCGCCATAACCCAATCGTCATTTCTGACTCCGAGGGATCCTATTCCGAAAGATCTATCCGCACACCCGCTTATGGACCCGTTTCCCCGCCATTATCACCAACTCACCCATATTATATTCCTGCGAGTCCCCCACACTGTGACGACCCGAAAATTTCTGACCAAATTTAAACTTAATCTTTATATAGTTTCGACACGATAAGCAAAGTCTATTAAACCGAGTCTCAAAATTTTTGAACTGTTTCATGAAATCATTTGACTTTCGACCAGTTCCGATGATTCACGAACAATTAATTGTAAATAGATATGTGTGTATGTATATAAATAATAATTCGAAATATAATTTGAAGTATTATATGTTGTTGTTATTAAAAATAAAAAAATAAAAAAATAGGATATTATAATAATTATTATTTAAAATATATCTCTATATATAAATAAAGTATATTAAAAAATAAATAATTAAATGATTATAATACTCGTTTGATGTTTCGATTGATATTAAGCAAGTAAATTCAAACTTATGTAATTTTAAAATAAACGGTGATACGAAAATGAGTTCTATAAATTTTAGGCTTATTAAAAATGTATTTAGGAACTATTTGTTAAGTTTTAACATTTTTTATATTTTACCCAAATTTGAGAGGGACAGTTAATGTAATTTTAGTTAACAAATTAAGGATCGAATTTTATACCATAATGACCAAAATAATTAAATATATTTTATCTAAAAATTTGAGATTTTTAGAAACACTTTTATACGTTAACTGTTTAGCAATGGACACGATATAGTCATCCGGGATAAACTGTCGGTAGAATAATCCAATTAAGAGGCTGCTAACTGTTTAAACATTGAATTCTTGATTATTACTGTGCCTAATTGATATATGATGATTGATTGAATTATGATACAATTCGTTTACTGTTTTCATGTGATTACTTTCACTATCTCATAATCTATATATTTATATACATAGAACATCACATATATGCACACAACATCCTTCTCCTTCTTGTTTCTTTAAATCAAAGAGCACTACCCCCAACTCCCACCATACACCCGGTTCTCTTGTTCCTTTATTCAATCAGACCACCACCAAACTCACCCATCAACCGCCATAAAAAGTTAACCAATCGTTTCTGTTTTCTTCATAAACCACACACCATCATCGTAGCACCTTACAGCCACCATCACCAATTCACCATCGTAAACTGCTTAATACGATTTCCACTTCCTGTTTCTAATCGATATCTTCAAACCACCTCACACCCATCATCCTTCACCCTCCTCAACCAACACCACCACAGCAATGATGGTTATCTATTGCAACCAAACCCATTATTTGATCACCAACACAACCATTAACAAGCAATCACTTAAAAACATGCACTATTCGAAATAATCAAAACTAATAGTCGAAGAATACCTATCCTATATATAAACTGTATCTTTATAGTTATAGCATAGATTGATGTATATCTCGTGCTAGCTGTATATGTGTATGAGGTGATATGGAATGCAAAATACAGAAAAGATTCTTCATATTTTCATGGTATCATCAAACTGCTATTAACTTCCTGTTTCTACTTTACGTTCAAACCAAAACCCACCCACTTCGCCAGTTGTTAATATTGCTGTGACTTTGTCTATTTTTTTGTTTCATCTACACCAACGCAACCACCATGAACCACCTCACCTTGATTATCTTTCACCACCTCTAGCTGCTACACCTGTTTCTGTACCATCTCCTGCTCGACAAGAAACTCACATAAAATCATGAAGAGCTGCTCGAATTATCTTCTGTTTCACCACCCAATCCCCACCAATTTCCTTGTATTATTTGCTGTTATGCACAAAGCAAAGTAATTGAGTATTTGATAGTTGCTTTCACGAATAAAAAGAAAAAGGGAGGGGTCACGATAAGGACTGCTACACTTATTTTTTTTCCCTGTTTACTTTCCAATCGAACCCTACATTCCATCAAAGACCCCACCTATGAAGTCCCCTTTTCACGTTTACAAAATCACTTAAATCGCAAATCTGTTGCTGGATCGAGCAAAACAGACTCCAACCCAACTTGTGATACATCTTGGGCTTTTTAGGCTATGACTTTGTGGGCTTGTTTTATTCTTTTATTTGGATTTGAAACTTGGGTCAATACTTGAAAAACCCATAGCTTGTTGTTCCTGTTCGATTTCAACGCACACAAACATATTTTTTTTATTAACGATGATGAAGGTGTTGATCATCGATAATGATAACCGGAGGACAATGGTGATACATGAGGTGTAACATCGATAATGATAATGGTGGACGATTATAACAACGATGATGCTGGTGAATGTTGAGTGACAATGGTTATGATATGATGACACGGTAAATATGATGATAATTGATGATTATCGAAATGGAAATAATAATAATACAAAAAATCACAATTTAACAAACAATGATGTTAAATGAATAACGATGATGATATTGATTATCATAGTGATACATTTATGATGATGCACGAAGTAATGATAGATGATGGTTGATGATGTTACGAAAATGATTTGATGATGATTGTGGTGGAGTAATGATCACGATGATATTGGTTAAAATAATTAAGGAGCGAATTTAAAATAGAAAAGCAAAGATAGATGGTTGGTTAAAGGTGTTGTCAGTTAAGCGAGAGGTCTCGGGTTCAAGTCCAGGCAGTGGCGTTTTTTTAAAGCTTGCCTTCAAAGGTTGTATTCTATTATTATTATCATTATTATTATTTTTAATATTATTATTGTTATTATTATTATGTTATTATTAATATAATTATTAAGTATTATTATTACTAGTAATATGATAAAAATATTGTAAAGATTATAATTATATATAGTTATGAGAATAAGTAAAACTATAAATAAGCCAGGATCTAAATAAAATAAAAATATTATTATTATTATTATTATTATTATAAGTATTATTATTATTGTTATTATTATAGTTATTATTATATTATTAGTATTAGTATTACTATTATTATTAGTATTAATATGATTTTAAGATTATTTTTATTATTATTAACATTAGTATTAGTATTGTCATTAAGAATATTATTAGTAGTATCATTATTATTAACATTACAATTATTATTAAGATTATCATTTTATTTAAAAATTATCATATCTAGTAATATTATTATTATTATTATTATTATTATTATCATTATTAAGTATATTTACTAATATTATATTTATAAAATAATACAATTTTTTATTTATTATTATTAATATATTTTATCAAATGATTTTTAGTTATATAACACTATAGTTAATACATATAACATATCTATATTAACGTTTTTTATAATAAATACTAATTATACATTTTAAAGTATATAAAATAAAAATATTTAAATTAGTTATTAATGAAACATATAATTTATTAATATAACAATTATATCACTAGTAATAATATACAAGTTTGTACGATTACAATTCTATGTGCTAAAACATTTATAAATGATATAGGTTCGTGAATCCAAGGCCAACCCTGCAATGTTCAGTTCCGTCGTATGCATAATTTTACTACAAAATATCGTATCGTGAGTTTCATTTGCTCCCTTTTTAAATGCTTTTGCAATATATGTTTTTGAGACTGAGAATACATGCGCTGTTTTTATAAATGTTTGACGAAATAGACACAAGTAATCGAAACTACATTATATGGTTGAATGATCAAAATCGAATATGTCCCTTTTAGTCTGGTAATCTAAGAATTAGGGAACAGACACCCTAATTGACGCGAATCCTAAATATAGATCTATCGGGCCCAACAAGCCCCATCCAAAGTACCGGATGCTTTAGTACTTCGAATTTTATATCATGTCCGAAGGGAGTCCTGGAATGATGGGGATATTCTATATGCATCTTGTGAATGTCGATTACCAGGTGTTCAATTCATATTAATGATTTTTATCTCTATTTATGATATGTATATTTATGAGAAATGGAAATGAAAATCTTGTGGTCTATTAAAATATTGAAATGATTGATTGCGATAAACCTATGAACTCACCAACCTTTTGGTTGACACTTTAAAACATGTTTATTCTCAGGTATGAAAGAAATCTTCCGCTGTGCATTTGCTCATTTTAAAGATATTACATGGAGTCGTTCATGGCATACTTAGGACAGTAACTTGCAATGGGACCAAATGTTGAAGACTTCGTCTAGATGGTTTAGGACGGGTCTCTACACACACTCCCCTCTTTTGGAAGAATCCCACACTAATACTAACTATGATGGGTATGACGAGGAGGAAGAGTTTGTGGAAGAGATGATTGAAGAAGAAGTGGAGGAGGAGCCTTCCGAGGAAGAACCCGAGGAAGAATCCAAGTGCGAGCCCTCTGTTGCCTTACCTCCTTCCTTAAAAAGAAAGGAACCCGAAACATCAAAAACCGAGAGTTCAAGTTCATCCAAAGAACCCCGTCTTACCACTGTTCTCGTGCTTTGCACGAAACTCTGTTGAACATGCTAAGGTAAAGAGTGATTTACATGAAGTGATGACAGAATTTGGTAAGTTAAAGGAACTTCTGGATGGTCAATTTAGTACGCTTGAAGATCAACAAGAGGAATTGTCAACATACTCATATGATGTGTATAACATCTTTAGAAAGACTGCTAAGAGACATGATAGAGAAATTGAACTTCAAGATCAAAGGATTGAGGAACTAGAGAAGGAGGTGCAGTTTCTCAAGGATCTTCTGTGGGAACATTTCAAGACCCAACCCCCATCACCTAAGAATTAGATCTTAAGATTTCTTTTCCATTTTCATATTAGTGTGTTTCATTCATTGTAAAGGCTTTGCCTAAACCTACTATCTTAGTTTCGTTTCGTGTTTATTCTAGTTTTGGTTCATGTGTAATAAAAGATGTTAGTTATCTTTGTGATGTTTAATGAAATTCAAGTGTTTTTAAAACATCTCGTTATTTCTCCTATCTATTTTCCTAATATATGATGTGTGAAATTTGTGCATCATTAAATAAACTTATAACTTACTAGCACCATAACTCTTCGACTACTACTGTTGTTTGTGTTGAAGATCAATGATCAATCAACTCGTGGTGCTAACGCTCTTCCAAATGTTACTTTGACTCCCGCACAATTTCAACAACTGTTGGCTGCCGCGCAAGGCAATGGCAACAATGGCACACCACGAAATCTTTTGACTACTCGTTCACATCAAAGTTTCATGAGCTACCCGCCCCCTACATACAAGAGTACTGAAAGACCAGGGCTCAGTAATATAGAAATGGTGAATGCTGATCTCATGAGCTACACCAACTGATTTCAAGAATTTGCTCTCATGGCTACTCCCGAGTATCTAGGGATCCAATACTACATCAATGGATTACCTGATGAAGTTCAGAGAGATGTTACCTTGACAAACCCAAGCACCATACAAGAAGCCGCTTGCATGGCAAGCTATTTCATCGACAAACATAAGGAGAAAGAAGGTGCAAAAAGGAAGAGAGAAGGAATGGAGTAAGAAAATTCTAAAAGCAAATGCAACAAGCTTTATAGGGGAAACCGTCCTTATTTCAAAAGATGTGAGAGACATCATGAAGGATGGTGTAAGGCCAAGTGTACCAAGTGTAAGAAGGTGGGTCACATAGCCAAGAATTGTAGAGTTGTTATTCCATCAACCAAAACTCCAGCCACAAGGGCTAATGCAACCGTTCCTACTTGCTATAACTGCGGAGGAGTAAGGCATTTCAAAAATAAATGTTCGGATAAGAGGAGTAGGGCATTTCAAAAATAAATGTTCAGATAAGAGGAGTAATGGAGAGGCACAATGAAGAATTCTTGGAAACCACTAGCGTCATTTAAATTTCTTATTTTTATAATGTTCTTTATGTTATGATTTAGTACTTCTATGTTTTGGAGGATTTCGTTAAGTTTCTGTAATACTCTGGTTATTTTCTTTTAAATGAATGAATGATGTTATTTTCTTTTCTTTCATTCTCCATAGAATCATTTACCTCGAAGAAGATGAATATTGACTCGATGACATAGTAGTAACTTTATGGAGTGATAAAGTATGATTTAAAATAATATAACGACACTTGATCAACGTAGTTATATTATGATAGATCATGCAGAAATCCTAATGGATCAAGATGGAAATAAGATTTGATCAACCTTAGGACCATTGTGTATCGTTACCTACTCCTTATCACTATATTTTCAACTAAAAATATCAACCCTAGATATTATATATCCTTCACTTGTAAATTATCCAAGCCCGGTGCTGTACCTATTGCATAGGTATCATACCGATTCGCTCCATCCGAAATGAAGGAATCATCCAGCCAACTCCAAGAGCTTTTGGAGAAAGGTTTCATTCATCTTAGCTTGCCTCCGTGGGGAGCACCCATTCTATTTGTTAAGAGGAAAGATGGCACGTTGAGGATGTGTATTAATTACCGAGATCTCAACAAGCTAACCATCAAGAATCATTATCCATTTCCGCTTATTGATGACCTGTTTGACCAACTGCAAGGATCAAGTTTCTATTCGAAGATTGATTTTAGGTCGGGTTATCATCAATCGAGTGTCAAGGAAACTGATGTTTCTAAGACTGCTTTCTGAACTCGTTATGAACATTATCATCAATCATAATGTTTGGTACTTATAACAACCCTCATTTTTCCATTTTGAAATTTCCAAATTTGCCCTTAAGGTTTCATTGTCTTATTCAGTATATATTAGGGTTGTTATTAAAGTAATTAATACTAAAACCCTAATATTATTTAAAACCCTAAACATAACCTTATACATTAAATACTAAACCCTAATCCCATTTAATATTGAATATTAAACCCTAACCCTAACACTAAATAAATAATAATATAAACAATATGTCATAAATTAAAATGTGACAATATTATAAGAGTCAAACAAATAAGAATTTATATAAACTAATATGGATTTAATAAAATTAATAAAAGTTAGGGTATAATAATTAAATAAAATGTAACCCTAATATTAGTAGTAATAAAAATAATAATAATAATAGTAATAATAATAATAATAATAATTAAAATATATATATATATATATATATATACATAATAATAATAATAAATAATGCCGTAAAAAAAAGAAAATAAATATTTGTTGCATAGAATATAATCGGCTGTAGGAAAAAAAAAGAAATTATAAGCTTGATCACTAAGTTATTTACAAGTCTTAGTTAAACTCTAATTAGTGTCTTGATCACCAAAGAATCCCTAGAATCCTAGCTTAATTAGGAAACCCAACATCCTTATAAAAACCCTCAAGTTTTTCATAATCTTTCACCACAAAATATGCTGCATTAGTCGATTATTATCCAGCTTTTTCCCTCCAATCCTGTCGAATAAAAAAATTCCCATACAGCCTTCTAGTTGACTAAAACAGCTCCCAAACCCTCTTCTGTTGTCGACTAAAATCCTCACAAAAAGCCTGCTGCAGTCGATTTCCTTTAACCCCAATCGAACAGATTTTTCCTACTATTGTGTTGCTGTTTCTAAGAACCAAAACAGATCCAAGAAGCTCCTTGATTGATCGAATTTTACTGCTGCTGTGTGCTATTTTCTGTCGAGTCATTCAGACCCAAACAGACCCTCAATTGGGTCGTTGCTACAGCTGCTTGGTTTCTGCTTCTGTTCGCGTATCATCATCACCAATCCTTAATCTCCAACCTTAGTTGTAGTGACCCGAACTTTTCCATGTTTATATATATATCAAATGAAATTGTTATTTACATGATTAAGTGTTTCTAACTTGTTAAGCAATCAAACTTGTTAAGACTTGATTAATTGAAATAGGTTTCATATAGACAATTGACCACCCAAGTTGACCGGTGATTCACGAACGTTAAAACTTGTAAAAACTATATGATGACATATATATGGATATATATATATATAGTTAACATGATATAATGATAAGTAAACATATCATTAAGTATATTAGCAATGAACTACATATGTAAAAACAAGACTACTAACTTAATGATTTTGAAACGAGACATATATGTAACGATTATCGTTGTAACGACATTTAATGTATATATATATCATATTAAGATATATTAATACATCATGATATCATGATAATGTAATAATTTAACATCTCATTTGATTTAATAAATAATGGGTTAACAACATTTAACAAGATCGTTAACCTAAAGGTTTCAAAACAACACTTACATGTAACGACTAACGATGACTTAACGACTCAGTTAAAATGTATATACATGTAGTGTTTTAATATGGATTCATAAAATTTTGAAAGACTTCATGACACTTATCAAAATACTTCTACTTAACAAAAATGCTTACAATTACATCCTCGTTCAGTTTCATCAACAATTCTACTCGTATGCACCCGTATTCGTACTCGTACAATACACAGCTTTTAGATGTATGTACTATTGGTATATACACTCCAATGATCATCTCTTAGCATCCCATGTGAGTCACCTAACACATGTGGGAACCATCATTTGGCAACTAGCATGAAATATCTCATAAAATTACAAAAATATGAGTAATCATTAATGACTTATTTACATGAAAACAAAATTACATATCCTTTATATCTAATCCATAAACCAACGACCAAAAACACCTAAAAACACTTTCATTCTTCAATTTTCTTCATCTAATTGATCTCTCTCAAGTTTTATCTTCAAGTTCTAAGTGTTCTTCATAAATTCTACAAGTTCTAGTTTCATAAAATCAAGAATACTTCCAAGTTTGCTAGCTTACTTCCAATCTTGTAGAGTGATCATCCAACCTTAAGAAATCTTTCTTATTTACAGTAAGATATCTTTCTAATACAAGGTAATACTCATATTCAAACTTTGATTCAATTTCTATAACTATAACAATCTTATTTCGAGTGGAAATCTTACTTGAAATTGTTTTCGTGTCATGATTCTGCTTCAAGAACTTTCAAGCCATCCAAGGATCCTTTGAAGCTAGATCCATTTTTATCATTTCCAGTAGCTTTATCCAGAAAACTTGAGGTAGTAATGATGTTCATAACATCATTCGATTCATACATATAAAGCTATCTTATTCGAAGGTTTAAACTTGTAATCACTAGAACATAGTTTAGTTAATTCTAAAATTGTTCGCAAACAAAAGTTAATCCTTCTAAATTGACTTTTAAAATCAACTAAAAACATGTTCTATATCTATATGATATGCTAACTTAATGATTTAAAACCTGGAAACACGAAGAACACTGTAAAATCGGACATACGCCGTCGTAGTAACACCGCAGGCTGTTTTGGGTTAGTTAATTAAAAACTATAATAAAATTTGATTTAAAAGTTGTTCTTCTGGAAAAATGATTTTTCTTATAAACATGAAACTATATCCAAAAATCATGATTAAACTCAAAGTGGAAGTATGTTTTCTAAAATGGTCATCTAGACGTCGTTCTTTCGACTGAAATGACTACCTTTACAAAAATGACTTGTAACTTATATTTCCGACTATAAACCTATACTTTTTCTGTTTAGATTCATAAAATAGAGTTCAATATAAAACCATAGCAATTTGATTCACTCAAAACGGATTTAAAATGAAGAAGTTATGGGTAAAACAAGATTGGATAATTTTTTTGTTGTAGCAACGTGAAAATTGGTAACAAATCTATATTAATCATATCCTAGCTAACTTATATTGTATTATACATGTATTCTAATATATTATGTAATCTTGGGATACCATAGACACGTATGCAAATGTTTTGACATATCATATCGACCCATGTGTATATATTATTTGGAACAACCATAGACACTCTATATGCAGTAATGTGGGAGTTAGCTATACAGGGTTGAGGTTGATTCCAAAAATATATATACTTTGAGTTGTGATCTAGCCTGAGACGTGTATACACTGGGTCGTGGATTGATTCAAGATAATATATATCAATATTTTTTCTGTACATCTAACGTTGGACAACTAGTTGTAGGTTACTAATGAGGACAGCTGACTTAATAAACTTAAAACATCAAAATGTATTAAAAGTGTTGTAAATATATTTTGAATATACTTTGATATATATGTACATATTTGTTATAGGTTCGTGAATCGACCAGTGGCCAAGTCTTACTTCCCGACGAAGTAAAAATCTGTGAAAGTGAGTTATAGTCCCACTTTTAAAATCTAATATTTTTGGGATGAGAATACATGCAGGTTTTATAAATGATTTACAAAATAGACACAAGTACGTGAAACTACATTCTATGGTTGAATTATCGAAATCGAATATGCCCCTTTTTATTAAGTCTGGTAATCTAAGAATTAGGGAACAGACACCCTAATTGACGCGAATCCTAAAGATAGATCTATTGGGCCTAACAAACCCCATCCAAAGTACCGGATGCTTTAGTACTTCGAAATTTATATCATATCCGAAGGGTGTCCCGGAATGATGGGGGATATTCTTATATATGCATCTTGTTAATGTCGGTTACCAGGTGTTCACCATATGAATGATTTTTATCTCTATGTATGGGATGTGTATTGAAATATGAAATCTTGTGGTCTATTTTTACGATTTGATATATATATAGGTTAAACCTATAACTCACCAACATTTTTGTTGACGTTTAAAGCATGTTTATTCTCAGGTGAATACTAAGAGCTTCCGCCGTTTCATACTAAAATAAGGACAAGATTTGGAGTCCATGTTTGTATGATATTGTGTAAAAACTGCATTTAAGAAACATATGTCGATGTAATATATTTCTATTGTAAACCATTATGTAATGGTCGTGTGTAAATAGTATATTTTAGATTATCATTATTTGATAATCTACGTAATACTTTTGAAACCTTTATTGATAAAATAAAGGTTATGGTTGTTTTAAAATGAATGCAGTCTTTGAAAAACGTCTCATATAGAGGTCAAAACCTCGCAACGAAATCAATTAATATGGAACGTTTATAAGCAATATGAACGAGACATTTCAATTGGTATCAGAGCGTTGGTCTTAGAGAACCAGAATTTTGCATTAGTGTGTCTTATCGAGTTTGTTAGGATGCATTAGTGAGTCTGGACTTCGACCGTGTTTACTTGAAAAATGATTGCTTAACAAATGTTGTTGGAAACTATATATTTTTAACATGTGAATATTATGTGATATATTAATCTCTTAACGTGTTTGATATTATGTGATAGATGTCTACCTCTAGAACAAGTCCCATTGACTCACCTAATAATAATGAAGAGTCAATTGTAAATTGGAATGATTCGTGGACTGATTCACAAGTTCCCGAAGAGGAACCGGAAGAAGAGTCAAAACCGGAAGAAGAATCGGAACCGGAAGAAGAATCGGAACCGGAAGAAGAAATAGAACCAGTGGGGGAAATAATAAAACGGTTAAGTAGAAGAAAATCCTCAACCAACCGACCAAAGTTAATTATGGTCAATGGTGTTTCCGCCAAGGAAGCAAAGTATTGGGAGGATTACCAATTCTCTGATGAATCGGATCCCGATAAGGATTCCGATGATGTTATAGAAATTACCCCAACACAATTTAATAAGGCAAAAGAGAACAATAAGGGAAAGGGCATAAAAATAGAGAAATTTGATTCCAAACCCGATGAACTTTATATGTATCGTCAACACCCGTATTTCTTAAGTTGTGACAATAACCCGGGAACCTCTAAACCACCAGGTTTTTCTAAACCAATGTGGAAAACTGTGACGACCCGGAAATTTCCGATCAAATTTAAACTTAATCTTTATATATTTCCGACACGATAAGCAAAGTCTGTCACGTTGAGTTTAAAAACTCTTGAACTGTTTACATGGATTCATTTACCCTTTTGACTACTTCCGACGATTCACGATCAAATGTAATTAAATAAATATATAGAAATATATAAATATAAATAAAAATATAAATGTATATGTTAAATTGAATGAATAATATACCATTCAGTCATTTGAATTAAATGTGTAATGTAATATATAAAATAAATAAGATATTATTAATTAAATAAATATATATATATAAATTCTGTACACAATTAATACAACATGTATGTTCTAATATATATATATATATATATATATATATATATATATATATATATATATATATATATATATATATATATATATATATATAAAATATTAAGTATGTTATCATATAATAATAAGTATTATATAATTAATAATATGTAATATTAATATCTAATATGATAAGTTTTAGTTATAAAATAAATCATAAATGTAATAATAGTATTATTATTACTTTCAATATTAACAGCTATATAGATATAGATATTATTAATATTATTATTATGAAATGGATATATATACAAATTGTTATATCATTATTACAATTACAAATACTAATAAAATTAGTATTATCATTAGTATTACTATTATTACTAATAATAGTAATAATAATATTATTATTTATTTATTTTCTAACAAAATCATCATTTTTATTATCAATATTTTTAAAATAATACAACTTGTTGTATTTATCATGAATGTTATTACTAATATTAGTTATTAATATTAAAAGTATTATTATTAACATATTTGTATTTATATTTATTAATCCTTTATATTAATTAAATTTAAGCTGTAAAGAGGGGTACGCATTTTTTTTTTTTACAGATTCTCACCTGCTCCTTTTGTTTTCTCTATATTTTTCTTCATGCCTGTGAAAATTGGTCGACACCCACTCCCACTAAAACCATCGATCAGTTTGTATTATTGATAAACATCCATTTAACTTCCAGTATCAATCTCCATTGAAATCCTTTACCCATCATCTGATTCATTTTTTTTACTCGATACCTCTGTTGAGTAACTTTTTGCTCAATATTCAAAATCGAATCCTTTTTAAAAATCTATTAATGTAGAAGTGTTTTAAATCAGGTCGTAAATGTTTCCTCAAATTCTCAAGTCTTAATTCGTTATATCGACTTCGAATTTTTGAGTCAAAGTTCTTAAACAAAAAGTCAAACGAAACCTTCTCCATCAAATTCGTGATTGTTTCGATGTTTCAAGTCCAATTGACGAATCCAATAGTTTACAGGATGGAATTGCAATATATTTCGTGTTGTAACATTTGTCCAAAACAAACTAGAAATCAAAATTAATTTTTTTTTCCTTTAATCACAGCGACGGGACAGCAGCTGTGTTTTTTTTTTTAATTTTTTTTTCTTTTCTTGTTGAGTCTAGTACTTCCACAGTTCAATCGATTTTCTATTTCAATTAAAGAACCAAATTGGTTGTTTTGATTAATTAATTTTTTTTGGTTGGTTGAAATTTGATGAAGAAGATGAAAATTGAATGAAATTATATACGGGTCATATACAATTAAAAAGAGATTTAAATCAGAATAATAGACTTGGCAGAATGGTATTGAGTGTGAGCGGGTGAGCTAGAGGTCGCAGGTTCGATACCCGGCGGAGGCAGCAGAGGCATTTCTTTTTATTCCGAATTTAGGAGGTAGTTTTCAATTTTTAAATTGATTATTCTTATTATTATTATTATTATTATTATTATTATTATTATTATTATTATTATTATTATTATTATTATTATTATTATTATTATTATTATTATTATTATTATTATTATTATTATCATTTGTATTGTTACTATGATTATAGTTATTATTGTTATTGGTATCATTATTATTATTAGTATTATCATTATTAAGATCACCATTATTATAATTATCAATATTGATATTACTAGTAATATATCTATTATTATTATTATTAAAAGTATTAAATATGATATTACAATTAAATTTAAAACTTTGGTATTATTATCACTTTCGCATGTATTATTATATCATTATTATTATGATTATAGTTACTAATATGATTATTATTATAATTGTTATGAAATTGGTTATAACTTTGAATTATAGGAACTATAGATATAAGTTACAAATTTAACACGATGTTATAATAAAAATTTATTATTACTAACGCAGTTACTATTATTATCATTATATTAACAAAGTAAAGTATCATTATATTTTAAAATTTTCAAAGTTATTACCTTTATTAAAACTATCATTAACAGTAGAATTAATATTTTTACAGTTATAATTATTAATATCATTATTATTATCGTTAATAGAATTATTAACATTATCATTTTATTAGTAATATTAAGTATTATAATTATTATCATTTTTACCACAATTAATATTATTTTGACTACTACTATAATTAATATACAAATGATACAAATATATATATGTATATATGTATATATTAAAAATATATTTAACACATATAATATAACAAAGATTAATATTTTTATATAACAAAATGAATATAAGAACATATATATATTATTAATATAAAAAGGATATAACTAGTAAATTTATATATATATTTGTTCGTTTACAACTATGTATATTAATAAATATACAAATGATATAGGTTCGTGAATCGAAGGCCAACCCTGCATTGTTCAATGTCGTCATATGTATTTTTACTACAAAATACAGTATTGTGAGTTTCATTTGCCTTTTTCCCCTTTACATTTTTGGGCTGAGAATACATGCGCAACTTTTATGAATATTTTACGAAATAGACACAAGTAATTAAAATCTACATTATATGGGTGAATGGATCGAAGCCGGATATGCCCCTTTAAACTTGGTAGCCTAAGAATTAGGGAACAAACACCCTAATTGACGCGAATCCTAAGATAGATCTATCGGGCCCAACAAGCCCCATCCAAAGTACCGGATGCTTTAGTACTTCGAAATTTATATCATGTCCGAAGGAGGATCCCGGAATGATGGGGATATTCTTATATGTATATTGTGAATGTCGGTTACCAGGTGTTCAATCCATATGAATGATATTTTTGTCTCTATGCATGGGACGTATGTTTACGAGAAATGGAAATATGAAATCTTGTGGTCTATTAAAATTATGAAATGATTATTAGTGTTAAACTAATGAACTCACCAACCTCTTGGTTGACACTTGAAAGTATGTTTATTCTCAGGTGTGAAAAAAGTCTTCCGCTGTGAAATTGCTCATTTTAAAGATATTACTTGGAGTCGTTCATGACATATTTCAAAAGACGTTGCATTCGAGTCGTTGAGTTCATCAAGATTATTATTAAGTCAATTATAGTTAGATATATTATAAAATGGTATGCACGTCGTCAACTTTTGATGTAATGAAAGATTATCTTTTCAAAAACGAATGCAATGTTTGTAAAATGTATCATATAGAGGTCAAGTACCTCGCAATGTAATCAACTGTTGTGGATCATTTATAATCGATATGGACTTCGTCCGGATGGATTAGGACGGGTCCTTTCAGTTGGTATCAGAGCGGTGGTCTTAGCGAACCAGGTCTTGCATTAGTGTGTCTAATCGATAGTCGTTAGAATGCATTAGTAAGACTGGACTTCGACCGTGTCTGCATGTCAAAAGTTTTGCTTATCATTTTTGTCGGAAATCATCTGCTTATCATCCTAGGGAAATTACCTGCTCATTATTCTTAGTCTAGACACGTTTTACTGCATTGATGGTATGAATAGTGTATAGACATAAATTCATATCTTAGCGTATCTGACAATTCATATCTTAGTGTATCTGTTACTGTAGACCTTGCCTGATATCTCTCGTAAATTTCTCCGTAATTTAAGGGATCCGGGTACCATATATATATCTATGCATATTATACATTGAGAATACCATCCAACTATCAATTGCTGTCACTAAACTCTTCATACCAAGAATCTTTTCTGAGATCGCGTAAGATGGCCTCTACGAATCGACCAAGTTCCTCTGACTCCGAAGACAGCGTGACAGGAGCACACCAACCAATCAACTATCATGATTACTGGAGAAAATGGGGGTGGGTTCACGACATACTCACCCTATGGAGAAGGGAAGAAGGTACTCCATATCATGAACCGAATCTACCACCTAATCTTGGAGTACTTGACCCGCTCACCGGCGAACCCGTTCGCAACACCGTTTATACCCTTTTTGCAAGAATTTTTCGTCTTGAGGCTACCATTAACGGAAATAGAGGAGATATCCGACCTCTACCTCACACTGATAACCAACCAGGGTTAGTAGAAGAAGTTAGAGAACTCCAAGCTCGAGTATTAACTTTAGAGAGCATGGTACACAATTTGCAAGCACCAGCAGTATCACCAACACAGTAACATCCCCGGCCTCAGCACCAACGACACCAGTACCACCAACAACCCAAGTCTCAACAATCCATGCCTCAACATCTCATTCTGTACCCCGAGTATAATCATCGTTCTACGTATCGTTCTACATCGATTATCTTCGTTCTTCATAACGATTAAATAATCTCTAAATGTTTTAGAGATTATGTATTTTAATTCTAATGGTAAACCAAATGAGTTTAATATCATATTAACTCAATGAATCCATGATTACATCTGAAGAAAATATATATGTATATATGTTTTCATAAAGATTGTAATTAAAAGTCTTTTGTACAAACTGTTAATGGTAAAAATATTTTAACGGGTAGGTAATACCCGAGGAATATTCAGATTTCACATTAATAAGTTACAATGTACATTCTACGTATCTGATTCAACTGTTATTTACTATCCTACTTACAACCACAGCTATACGAATCCGTTCACCACAAAATAACCATTTTCATTCAATTTCATATTTGGATTTTGACCTATCAGAATCCAACAAGTGGCATAATGAAGAAATAATGGACACAATAAAAATTGATTAGAAACAGACTAATTCACAATATGAAATTCGGTTAAGAATCCACGCTAACAAAATCCTATCTAACTGTTCCTAGCTAACTGTTAATTCCATATTACATTTTATTTATCGCAATTTAATTATCGCAATTTAATTATCGCAATTTAATTTATCGCAATTTATATTCTCGCAATTTTATTTATCATCATTTAATTTCTGTTATTTACTTTATGCATTTAATTTATCATCATTTAATTTCTGTTATTTATTTTACGCACTTTAAATATCGGGACACGTATACAAGGTTTTGACATATCATATCGACGTATCTATATATATTATTTGGAATAACCATAGACACTCTATATGCAGTAATGATCGAGTTCTCTATACAGGGTTGAGGTTGATTCTATAATAATATATATAATTTGAGTTGTGATCGAGTCTGAGACATGTACACGAGTCACGATATGTATTAATTAATTCGAATTTTATATATTAAACTATATATGAATTATTGGACTGTTAACTGTGGGCTATCAACATTGGACAATTAAAATGAATTAAAATATTAATTATAACATATGAAACTAAACAATTCTTCAAGTTTGCCACTTGATTTCATCTTAAACCTCATTTGTATCTTGACGATTCCAATCTGCGTTCAATCCTTTCATGATTTTTAAAAACACTTCAATCGAGAGGAGGAACTAACCGCACTACATTTACGGAAGAAAAGATTGATGCATATAGTTATGCACCAGAAAACACTTGGAACCTGTGTAAACGTTTAACACGTGTCTGTTCTAGCTCCTTTGGCATTGTTATTACCGAAAATAACATTTCAACTCTTTTTCCAATTAGCCAATTTTGTCATAGCTTTAGCAAATCAACTTCGACTTCCATTCGAATTAGCCTTATTATAACCTCGATATATAAGTTTGAAAGTCGTCATCGTTATCGGGGAACCGTTTATATTCCACCACATTAGCAGTAAACTTACCAGCAACTTCAATGAATTTGGACTATCCGAAAAATCATTATATTCATTGAAACTCCATCATGTATACATCTATACCCTGTAACAATAATTGCCATACCAATTATCGAGAATTAGCAATTAGTATTTCAAATTTCGTAGTATTTCTACATTAATAGTTATATGTATACATATAACAATCATCTCCTAGAATTACGACCTTCAATTCTGAAATTTTGAAAAGCACCCAGCCTACAAATCAATACATTGAACTTTGAAAAAGCTGAATGAAGCAGCAGAAACTGCGGGCAACTGTAAACGACCTTAGTGGTCGTAAGTTTGATAATAAAGAATAATATGTTGGAAAAGCTCAGAAATGTTGGAACTGGAAAACGGATAGAGTTAACCATGAAGGAGACCAAGGACAAATACAAGGACCATACCCTATATTCAAAGAATCCAGATAATTCCGGATCCGTTGAAATCTTTAGAGAATATCTTGCTCCGAAGTCATGTCAAAATCCCACGGAAAATCTTTCTCCATCAACCATCGAACTTAGAAATTCCAAAATATCATCATCAATATCTTCGATATTTCTGAGGATATTTTTATAAATATTCTCGTCCGAAATTATATACCTCTTCGTGCTTCCTGTGTATCATTATATTGGAAACATTCAATAGAAAATTTAGTACCGAAAAGCAGATTATGCGAAACTATGAAGAAAGCCGTGGACAAATCACAAAGAATAAGTTTGACTTCAAAGAATCCAAATGATTTAATGTCTGCTAAAGCCTTTAGTGAATATTTTGCTCCTTACTCTAAACTCTTGCAGACAATAGTTTCTATCATCCTCTGATCTTAGATATTCCGAGATATTATCGTATCTTTCATTATAAATATCCTCCATATTTCTGGAGATATTTTTATAACTATTCTTATCTAAAATCATTAATCTCTTCGTGCTATCAGTATTACATCATATCGAAACTGTTAGTTTCTATATTCTATAAAATTTCGAGCTTAAAATATGAATGTTATTGAAGTAATGTTGGGAACTGATGCATGAGTTAGTATAATATAATGACACTTGATCAACGTGATTATATTACAGTAAGTCATGCTGAGTTTCTAATGGAATATAATGATTCACAGATCATAACATCATCATGTGCTATGTTACACGACTCTTACGTTCTGTCTAATCTATAAATATATCAAGAACATATTTTTCTTGATAGTCCTATTTTTCCTCGAATTTTGGTAATTTGACAAGTCAAATTGTGCTATTACCATTTCTTTCTTAGGACATTAGCAATGTTCATTCTGAAACTTGTATCTGCGAATTCTGGACCATTACAAGAGATGCCCAATCGCAAGAAGAAGAAACGAAGGGACAAAGCTCCGAGATAGAAATTGGAGTATAAATCGCAGCAAATAGAGGGGAGTATTAACTGGGGATGACAATGATTATAGAAAACCGAAGCAAGGAACTTTGAAGTATAAGGGAAGATATAAAGCCCGATAACAACACATAAATTACAAATCGTAGATATTAATACGAATAGCAATATAAAGACACGGTAGAATTAAGAATAGTATCATCCCAAGGTAATAGTAGAAGTAAACAGATTTTCCTGGTGGATGAATGTAAAGAAGGATGACAGAAATGATAATTAGGAAAGTATCAGGGATTAGAACGGGATTAAGCATTTTCACGATCTTTTGGATGTATGAACTAAGGAAGAAAGTATAGGAATGGTGAGGATAATGGAATAAAAGAGTTTAATTTATAGTGGAAATGTCAGACAGAGTAATCGAAGCAGATCACCGTATTAATTGTAGAGATCCTAATTTCCTTATTCGCCGAAGAAATCAAATCTTTTAGATTTCGAAGATTTTCTTCAAATCTATTGAATTCTGAAATTCAACCCTCTACGTCAAAAGTTAAGACACGCCTTATTTTCTAAATTCAACTCTGACTCTGTCAAATGTTAAGATGAATCTTTAATTTACTATTTCACTCTTTGGTGATAGCTTCATTCGTACTCTTCGAATAATCGAATTATTTTTATCCATATTACTCAATGATGATAAAACTCTATTTATCAGCTTATATTCGTCATGGAAACATTTTTAATGTTAACCATGACCACCTCACTCAAATTTCGGGACGAAATTTCTTTAACGGGTAGGTACTGTGACGACCCGGAAATTTTCGATCAAATTTAAACTTAATCTTTATATATTTCCGACACGATAAGCAAAGTCTGTCGCGTTGAGTTTAAAAACTCTTGAACTGTTTACATGGATTCATTTACCCTTTTGACTACTTCCGACGATTCACGAACAAATGTAATTAATTAAATATATAGAAATATATAAATATAAATAAAAATATAAATGTATATGTTAAATTGAATGAATAATATACCATTCAGTCATTTGAATTAAATGTGTAAAGTAATATATAAAATAAATAAGATATTATTAATTAAATATATATATATATATATATATATATATATATATATATATATATATATATATATATATATATATATATATATAAATTCTGTACACAATTAATATGACATGTATGTTCTAATATATATATATATATATGTAATATATATAAAAAATATTAAGTATGTTATCATATAATAATAAGTATTATATAATTAATAATATGTAATATTAATATCTAATATGATAAGTTTTAGTTATAAAATAAATCATAAATGTAATAATAGTATTATTATAACTTTCAATATTAACAGCTATATAGATATAGATATTATTAATATTATTATTATGAAATGGATATATATACAAATTATTATATCATTATTACAATTACAAATACTAATAAAATTAGTATTATCATTAGTATTACTATTATTACTAATAATAGTAATAATAATATTATTATTTATTTATTTTCTAACAAAATCATCATTTTTATTATCAATATTATTAAAATAATACAACTTGTTGTATTTATCATGAATGTTATTACTAATATTAGTTATTAATATTAAAGGTATTATTATTAACATATTTGTATTTATATTTATTAATCCTTTATATTAATTAAATTTAAGCTGTAAAGAGGGGTACGCATTATTTTTTTTTTACAGATTCTCACCTGCTCCTTTTGTTTTCTCTCTATTTTTCTTCATGCCTGTGAAAATTGGTCGACACCCACTCCCACTAAAACCATCGATCAGTTTGTATTATTGATAAACATCCATTTAACTTCCAGTATCAATCTCCATTGAAATCCTTTACCCATCATCTGATTCATTTTTTTTTACTCGATACCTCTGTTGAGTAACTTTTTGCTCAATATTCGAAATCGAATCCTTTTTAAAAATCTATTAATGTAGAAGTGTTCTAAAGCAGGTCGTGAATGTTTCCTCAAATTCTCAAGTCTTAATTCGTTATATCGACTTCGAATTTTTGAGTCAAAGTTCTTAAACAAAAAGTCAAACGAAACCTTCTCCATCAAATTCGTGATTGTTTGGATGTTTCAAGTCCAATTGACGAATCCAATAGTTTACAGGATGGAATTGCAATATATTTCGTGTTGTAACATTTGTCCAAAATAAACTAGAAATCAAAATTAATTTTTTTTTCCCTTTAATCACAGCGACGGGACAGCAGCTGTGTTTTTTTTTTAAAATTTTTTTTTCTTTTCTTGTTGAGTCTAGTACTTCCAAAGTTCAATCGATTTTCTGTTTCAATTAAAGAACCAAATTGGTTGTTTTGATTAATTAATTTTTGTTAGTTGGTTGAAATTTGATGAAGAAGATGAAAATTGAATGAAATTATATACGGGTCATATACAATTAAAAAGAGATTTAAATTAGAATAATAGACTTGGCAGAATGGTATTGAGTGTGAGCGGGTGAGCTAGAGGTCGCAGGTTCGATACCCGGCGGAGGCAGCAGAGGCATTTCTTTTTATTCCGAATTTAGGAGGTAGTTTTCAATTATTAAATTGATTATTCTTATTCTTATTATTATTATTATTATTATTATTATTATTATTATTATTATTATTATTATTATTATTATTATTATTATTATTATTATTATTATTATTATTTATATTATTATTATTATTATTATTATTATTATTATTATTATTATTATTATTATTATTATTATTATTATTATCATTTGTATTGTTACTATGATTATAGTTATTATTGTTATTGGTATCATTATTATTATTAGTATTATCATTATTAAGATCACCATTATTATAATTATCAATATTGATATTACTAGTAATATATCTATTATTATTATTAAAAGTATTAAATATGATATTACAATTAAATTTAAAACTTTGGTATTATTATCACTTTCGCATGTATTATTATATCATTATTATTATGATTATAGTTACTAATATGATTATTATTATAATTGTTATGAAATTGGTTATAACTTTGAATTATAGGAACTATAGATATAAGTTACAAATTTAACACGATGTTATAATAAAAATTTATTATTACTAACACAGTTACTATTATTATCATTATATTAACAAAGTAAAGTATCATTATATTTTAAAATTTTCAAAGTTATTACCTTTATTAAAACTATCATTAACAGTAGAATTAATATTTTTACAGTTATAATTATTAATATCATTATTATTATCGTTAATAGAATTATTAACATTATCATTTTATTAGTAATATTAAGTATTATAATTATTATCATTTTTACCACAATTAATATTATTTTGACTACTACTATAATTAATATACAAATGATACAAATATATATATATATATATATATATATATATATATATATATATATATATATATATATATATATATATATATATGTATATATGTATATATTAAAAATATATTTAACACATATAATATAACAAAGATTAATATTTTTATATAACAAAATGAATATAAGAACATATATATATTATTAATATAAAAAGGATATAACTAGTAAATTTATATATATTTGTTCGTTTACAACTATGTATATTAATAAATATACAAATGATATAGGTTCGTGAATCGAAGGCCAACCCTGCATTGTTCAATGTCGTCATATGTATTTTTACTACAAAATACAGTATTGTGAGTTTCATTTGCCTTTTTCCCCTTTACATTTTTGGGCTGAGAATACATGCGCAACTTTTATGAATATTTTATGAAATAAACACAAGTAATTATAATCTACATTATATGGGTGAATGGATCGAAGCCGGATATGCCCCTTTAAACTTGGTAGCCTAAGAATTAGGGAACAGACACCCTAATTGACGCGAATCCTAAAGATAGATCTATCGGGCCCAACAAGCCCCATCCAAAGTACCGGATGCTTTAGTACTTCGAAATTTATATCATGTCCGAAGGAGGATCCCGGAATGATGGGGATATTCTTATATGTATATTGTGAATGTCGGTTACCAGGTGTTCAATCCATATGAATGATATTTTTGTCTCTATGCATGGGACGTATGTTTACGAGAAATGGAAATATGAAATCTTGCGGTCTATTAAAATTATGAAATGATTATTAGTGTTAAACTAATGAACTCACCAACCTCTTGGTTGACACTTGAAAGCATGTTTATTCTCAGGTATGAAAAAAGTCTTCCGCTGTGAAATTGCTCATTTTAAAGATATTACTTGGAGTCGTTCATGACATATTTCAAAAGACGTTGCATTCGAGTCGTTGAGTTCATCAAGATTATTATTAAGTCAATTATAGTTAGATATATTATAAAATGGTATGCACGTCGTCAACTTTCGATGTAATGAAAGATTGTCTTTTCAAAAACGAATGCAATGTTTGTAAAATGTATCATATAGAGGTCAAGTACCTCGCGATGTAATCAACTGTTGTGGATCATTTATAATAGATATGGACTTCGTCCGGATGGATTAGGACGGGTCCTTTCAAAAACGACGGCTCGTATTAGGGGAACATCATATATCCCTAGAAACTTGACAAAACGAACCAAAACCGAAGAAGAAAAAACGAGCGAGTTGGAATAAGATAGTTGTATTCGTGTGGTGTAATATATGTAATATAGTGTGCTTATGCTTTATGATATATGTAAAAATTGCTTGTATTAATAAGTATTTTTTTTATGAATCTAACTCTTGTCTATTTTACAGTTTAAAAACACAAAATGGATAGACAACCCAATATTTTAAGAGACCTACCCGGAGATATGATTGATGAAATCTTGTCTAGAGTCGGTCAGAATTCCTCGGCACAACTATTTAAGGCGAGATCAGTTTGTAAGACATTCGAAGAACATTCCAAGAATGCCTTGGTTTATAAAAGGCTTTCGTTCGAAAGATGGGGGATATCACATTGGGAAATCCATAAGTTACGATGTGTTTACTTTGACGCATATATTACGGGGAACCCAAATGCTATTTTACGCAACGGGTTAAGAAATTATTTTGAGTCAATATATCCGAATATAGGACTTCGTGATTTAGAAAAAGCGGCTAACATGCAACATAAAGAAGCATGTTATGCTTACGGGTTAGTAATGTTCGCTTCTCACCAAAGTGAGAACAAGAACATCCGGCTACAACTATTAAACAAAACGTTCCCACAAGTGACGGAGTCGGTAATTGGGGTAAGAAATGAGGTTTTTAGATTGTTACGGGACTGTTGGACATTACGTAACCCTCGTCCCTTTGACGATGTTACAACACGCAGTCTTATCAACGGCCATAACGGTTATGTTCCACAAGACCAAGGATGGGAAGTAGTTCTAGTAAAACCAGAATGCATGACTTATTTCTGGACGTATGAATTACGTGTCTTTATTGCCTTTACTGAACGACTTGTGTACTAGCTAGAATTATCTTCACAACTATCTTGTATCAAAGTTATTGTGTGCTATATTTCATGCTATATGTAAAATAAGCGGTATTGTAAGTTTGTAAAATATTGTGTAAAAGTTTGAACGCGAAATATTATTATAATCAGTTTTTCATATAGAATTGTAGTAGTTGAATTGTATATTAGCTACTAAGTATGAACTTAACGGGTAAGTACTACCCGAATTTAAACTTATAAAACGCTAATATGAAGAAAAAGCTTTTATAAATGAGTTCATATTATGCTACGAGATACTATTGACTACTCTTAATATTCTGTATGATTAACTTGTTTCATTTGACTATTTGAAGGAAATGGCACCGACTACTCGACAAACCATGAATATGAGCGAAGAGGAATTTCGTACCTTTCTTGCTGCAAACATAGCCGCAGTACAGGCTGCGCTACATACCAACAATAACTCCGAATCTAGAAATGCAGCTAACGGCGCAAGAAATCGTGTAGGATGCACCTACAAAGAATTCACTGCCTGCAAACCTTTGGAATTTGATGGAACCGAAGGACCGATCGGATTGAAACGGTGGACCGAGAAGGTCGAATCGGTGTTTGCCATAAGTAAGTGTACTGAAGAGGACAAAGTGAAGTACGCTACGCATACCTTCATAGGTACTGCGTTAACATGGTGGAATACCTATCTAGAGCAAGTGGGACAAGATGATGCTTACGCACTACCGTGGTCAGCATTCAAGCACTTGATGAATGAGAAGTACCGTCCCAGAACCGAGGTCAATAAGCTCAAGACAGAACTTAGAGGGTTACGAATCCAAGGATTTGATATTACCACGTACGAAAGACAATTCACAGAATTGTGCCTATTGTGTCCGAGAGTGTTCGAAGATGAGGAAGAGAAGATCAACGCATTTGTGAAAGGATTATCGGAAAGAATCCAAGAAAATATAAGTTCACACGAGCCCGCCTCCATACAACAGGCATGTAGAATGGCTCACAAACTAGTGAACCAGATTGAGGAAAGAATTAAAGAACAGGCAGCTGAAGAGGCCAATGTGAAGCAAGTCAAAAGAAAGTAGGAGGAAAACGGTGATAAGAATCACCAATACAACAACAACAGCAATTACAACAATAATCGCAACAACTATCCCAACAATCGCAACATCAATCGCAACTACAATAAACGGCCCAACAACAACAACAACAACAACAACAACAACAACAACAACAACAACAACAACAACAACTACTACTACAATAATCATCCCAACAACAATAACAACCGCAACAACAACAACAATCTGAAGCAGCTATGCCAAAGGTGTGAAAAGTATCACTCGGGGTTCTGCACCAAATTTTGCAACAAGTGTAAAAGAAATGGTCATAGCACGGCGAAGTGTGAGGTCTACGGACCAGGGGTTAACAGAACGAAAGGAACAAATGGTGTCGGAACGAGTAATGGCGGAGCAAGTAGTGTCGGAGCAAGTTATGCCAATGTAGTTTGTTATAAATGTGGAAAACCGGGCCACATTATTAGAAATTGCCCGAACTAGGAGAACACGAATGGACAAGGCCGCGAAAGAGTTTTCAATATTAATGCGGCAGAGGCACAGGAAGACCCGGAGCTTGTTACAGGTACGTTTCTTATTGACAATAAATCTGCTTACGTTTTATTTGATTCGGGTGCGGATAGAAGCTATATGAGTAGAGATTTTTGTGCTAAATTAAGTTATCCATTGACGCCGTTGGATAGTAAATTTTTACTCGAATTAGCAAACGGTAAATTAATTTCGGCAGATTATATATGCCGGAATCGAGAAATTAAACTGGGTAGCGGAATATTTAAGATTGATTTGATACCAGTAGAGTTAGGGAGTTTTGATGTAATAGTTGGCATGGACTGGCTGAAGAAGGTGAAAGCAGAGATCGTATGTTATAAAAATGCAATTCGCATTGTACGAGAAGAAGGAGAACCCTTAATGGTGTACGGAGAAAAGGGCAACACGAAGCTACATCTTATTATTAATTTGAAGGCACAAAAACTGATAAGAAAAGGTTGCTATGCTGTTCCAGCACACGTCGAGAAAGTACAAACTGAAGAAAAGAGCATCAATGATGTTCCCGTCGCAAAAGAATTTCCCGATGTATTTCTGAAAGAATTACCGGGACTACCTCCACATCGATCTGTTGAATTTCAAATAGATCTTGTACCAGGAGCTGCACCAATAGCTCGTGCTCCTTATAGAGTCGCACCCAGCGAGATGAAAGAACTGCAAATCCAACTGCAAAAACTATTAGAACGTGGTTTCATTCGACCAAGCACATCACCATGGGGAGCTCCTGTTTTGTTTGTCAAGAAGAAGGATGGTACATTTAGGTTGTGTATTGACTACAGAGAGTTGAACAAACTTACCATCAAAAACCGTTATCCACTGCCGAGAATTGACGACTTATATGATCAACTACAAGGCTCGTCGGTTTAGTTGAACAAATTTACGTTCTGGATATCATCAAATGCGAGTAAAGGAGGATGATATTCCAAAAACTGCTTTTAGGACGCGTTATGGTCATTACGAGTTTATGGTTATGCCGTTTGGATTGACTAATGCACCAGCTGTGTTCATGGACCTTATGAACCGAGTGTGTAGGCCATATCTTGACAAGTTTGTCATTGTTTTCATCGATGACATACTTATTTACTCAAAGAATGATCAAGAGCACGAAGAACATTTGAGAAAAGTGCTAGAAGTATTGAGGAAAGAAAAACTGTAAGCTAAGTTTTCAAAGTGTGCATTTTGGTTGGAAGAAGTTCAATTCCTCGGTCACATAGTGAACAAAGAAGGTATCCAGGTAGACCCGGCAAAGATCGAAACCTTTGAAAAGTGGGAAACCCCAAAAACTCCGAAGCATATACGTCAATTTTTAGGATTGGCTGGTTACTACAGAAGATTCATCCAAGATTTCTCCAAAATAGCAAAAACCTTGACTGCATTAACGCATAAAGAGAGGAAATTTGAATGGAAGGATGAACAAGAGAAGGCATTTCAATTATTGAAGAAAAAGCTAACTACGGCACCTATATTGTCATTGCCTGAAGGGAATGATGATTTTGTGATTTATTGTAACGCATCAAAGCAAGGTCTCGGTTGTGTATTAATGCAACGAACGAAGGTGATTGCTTATGCGTCTAGACAATTAAAGATTCACGAACAAAATTATACGACGCATGATTTGGAATTAGGCGCGGTTGTTTTTGCATTAAAGACTTGGAGGCACTACTTATATGGGGTCAAAAGTATTATATATACCGACCACAAAAGTCTTCAACACATATTTAATCAGAAACAACTGAATATGAGGCAGTGTAGGTGGATTGAATTGTTGAATGATTACGACTTTGAGATTCGTTACCACCCGGGGAAGGCAAATGTGGTAGCCGATGCCTTGAGCAGAAAGGACAGAGAACCCATTCGAGTAAAATCTATGAATATAATGATTCACACTAACCTTACTACTCAAATAAAGGAGGCGCAACAAGGAGTTTTAAAAGAGGGAAATTTAAAGGATGAAATACCCAAAGGATCGGAGAAGCATCTTAATATTCGGGAAAACGGAACCCGGTATAGGGCTGAAAGAATTTGGGTACCAAAATTTGGAGATATGAGAGAAATGGTACTTAGAGAAGTTCGTAAAACCAGATACTCAATACATCCTGGAACGGGAAAGATGTACAAGGATCTTAAGAAACATTTTTGGTGGTCAGGTATGAAAGCCGATATTGCTAAATATGTAGGAGAATGTTTGACGTGTTCTAAGGTCAAAGCTGAACATCAGAAACCATCATCTACTACGACAACCTGAAATCCCGGAATGGAAATGGGAAAACATTACCATGGATTTCATCACTAAATTGCCAAGGACTGCAAGTGGTTTTGATACTATTTGGGTAATAGTTGATCATCTCACCAAATCAGCACACTTCCTGCCAATAAAAGAAGATGACAAGATGGAGAAGTTAGCACGACTGTATTTGAAGGAAGTCGTCTCCAGACATGGAATACCAATCTCTATTATCTCTGATAGGGATGGCAGATTTATTTCAAGATTCTGGCAGACATTACAGCAAGCATTAGGAACTCGTCTAGACATGAGTACTGCCTATCATCCACAAACTGATGGGCAGAGCAAAAGGACGATACAAATGCTTGAAGACATGCTACGAGCATGTGTTATTGATTTCGGAAACAGTTGGGATCGACATTTACCGTTAGCAGAATTTTCCTACAACAACAGCTATCATTCAAGCATTGAGATGGCGCCGTTTGAAGCACTTTATGGTAGAAAGTGCAGGTCTCCGATTTATTGGAGTGAAGTGGGGGATAGACAGATTACGGGTCCGGAGATAATACAAGAAACTACCGAGAAGATCATCCAAATTCAACAACGGTTGAAAACCGCCCAAAGTCGACAAAAGAGCTACGCCGACATTAAAAGAAAAAATATAGAATTTGAAATTGGAGAGATGGTCATGCTTAAGGTTTCACCTTGGAAAGGTGTTGTTCGATTTGGTAAACGAGGGAAATTAAATTCAAGGTATATTGGACCATTCAAGATTATTGATCGTGTCGGACCAGTAGCTTACCGACTTGAGTTACCTCAACAACTCGCGGCTGTACATAACACTTTCCACGTCTCGAATTTGAAGAAATTTTTTGCTAAAGAAGATCTCACTATTCCGTTAGATGAAATCAAAATCAACGAAAAACTTCAATTCATCGAAGAACCCATCGAAATAATGGATCGTGAGGTTAAAAGACTTAAGCAAAACAAGATACCAATTGTTAAGGTTCGATGGATTGCTCGTAGAGGACCCGAGTTCACCTGGAAACGAGAAGATCAGATGAAGAAGAAATACCCGCATTTATTTCCAGAAGATACGTCAACACCTCCAACTGCTTAAAATTTCGAGACGAAATTTATTTAACGGGTAGGTACTGTAGTGACCCGAACTTTTCCATGTTTATATATATATATATATATATATATATATATATATATATATATATATATATATATATATATATATATATATATATATATATTAAATGAAATTGTTATTTACATGATTAAGTGTTTCCAACTTGTTAAGCAATAAAACTTGTTAAGACTTGATTAATTGAAATAGGTTTCATATAGACAATTGACCACCCAAGTTGACCGGCGATTCACAAACGTTAAAACTTGTAAAAACTATATGATGACATATATATGGATATATATATATATATATATATATATATATATATATATATATATATATATATATATATATATATATATATATATATATATATATATATATATATATATATATTTTAACATGATATTATGATAAGTAAACATATCATTAAGTATATTAGCAATGAACTACATATGTAAAAACAAGACTACTAACTTAATGATTTTGAAACGAGACATATATGTAACGATTATCGTTGTAACGACATTTAATGTATATATATATCATATTAAGATATATTAATACATCATGATATCATGATAATGTTTTAATTTAACATCTCATTTGATTTAATAAACAATGGGTTAACAACATTTAACAAGATCGTTAACCTAAAGGTTTCAAAACAACACTTACATGTAACGACTAACGATGACTTAACGACTCAGTTAAAATGTATATACATGTAGTGTTTTAATATGTATTCATAAACTTTTGAAAGACTTCATGACACTTATCAAAATACTTCTACTTAACAAAAATGCTTACAATTACATCCTCGTTCAGTTTCATCAACAATTCTACTCGTATGCACCCGTATTCGTACTCGTACAATACACAGCTTTTAGATGTATGTACTATTGGTATATACACTCCAATGATCAGCTCTTAGCAGCCCATGTGAGTCACCTAACACATGTGGGAACCATCATTTGGCAACTAGCATGAAATATCTCATAAAATTACAAAAATATGAGTAATCATTCATGACTTATTTACATGAAAACAAAATTACATATCCTTTATATCTAATCTATACACCAACGACCAAAAACACCTACAAACACTTTCATTCTTCAATTTTATTCATCTAATTGATCTCTCTCAAGTTTTATCTTCAAGTTCTAAGTGTTCTTCATAAATTCTACAAGTTCTAGTTTCATAAAATCAAGAATACTTCCAAGTTTGCTAGCTTACTTCCAATCTTGTAGAGTGATCATCCAACCTCAAGAAATCTTTATTATTTACAGTAAGATATCTTTCTAATACAAGGTAATACTCATATTCAAACTTTGATTCAATTTCTATAACTATAACAATCTTATTTCGAGTGAAAATCTTACTTGAAATTGTTTTCGTGTCATGATTCTGCTTCAAGAACTTTCAAGCCATCCAAGGATCCTTTGAAGCTAGATCCATTTTTCTCATTTCCAGTAGCTTTATCCAGAAAACTTGAGGTAGTAATGATGTTCATAACATCATTCGATTCATACATATAAAGCTATCTTATTCGAAGGTTTAAACTTGTAATCACTAGAACATAGTTTAGTTAATTCTAAACTTGTTCGCAAACAAAAGTTAATCCTTCTAACTTGACTTTTAAAATCAACTAAACACATGTTCTATATCTATATAATATGCTAACTTAATGATTTAAAACCTGGAAACACGAAGAACACTGTAAAATCGGACATACACCGTCGTAGTAACACCGCGGGCTGTTTTGGGTTAATTAATTAAAAACTATGATAAACTTTGATTTAAAAGTTGTTCTTCTGGGAAAATGATTTTTCTTATGAACATGAAACTATATCCAAAAATCATTATTAAACTCAAAGTGAAAGTATGTTTTCTAAAATGGTCATCTAGACGTCGTTCTTTCGACTGAAATGACTACCTTTACAAAAATGATTTGTAACTTATATTTCTGACTATAAACCTATACTTTTTCTATTTATATTTATAAAATAGAGTTCAATATGAAACCATAGCAATTTGATTCACTCAAAACGAATTTAAAATGAAGAAGTTATGGGTAAAACAAGATTGGATAATTTTTTTTGTTGTAGCAACATGAAAATTGGTAACAAATCTATATTAATCATATCCTAGCTAACTTATTTTGTATTATACATGTATTCTAATATATTATGTCATCTTGGGATACCATAGACACGTATGCAAATGTTTTGACATATCATATCGACCCATGTGTATATATTATTTGGAACAACCATAGACACTCTATATGCAGTAATGTGGGAGTTAGCTATACAGGGTTGAGGTTGATTCCAAAAATATATATACTTTGAGTTGTGATCTAGCCTGAGACGTGTATACACTGGGTCGTGGATTGATTCAAGATAATATATATCAATATTTTTTCTGTACATCTAACGTTGGACAACTAGTTGTAGGTTACTAACGAGGACAGCTGACTTAATAAACTTAAAACATCAAAATGTATTAAAAGTGCTGTAAATATATTTTGAATATACTTTGATATATATGTACATATTTGTTATAGGTTCGTGAATCGACCAGTGGCCAAGTCTTAATTCCCGACGAAGTAAAAATCTGTGAAAGTGAGTTATAGTCTCACTTTTAAAATCTAATATTTTTGGGATGAGAATACATGCAGGTTTTATAAATGATTTACAAAATAGACACAAGTACGTGAAACTACGTTCTATGGTTGAATTATCGAAATTGAATATGCCCCTTTTTATTAAGTCTGGTAATCTAAGAATTAGGGAACAGACACCCTAATTGACGCGAATCCTAAAGATAGATCTATTGGGCCTAACAAACCCCATCCAAAGTACCGGATGCTTTAGTACTTCGAAATTTATATCATATCCGAAGGGTGTCCCGGAATGATGGGGATATTCTTATATATGCATCTTGTTAATGTCGGTTACCAGGTGTTCACCATATGAATGATTTTTATCTCTATGTATGGGATGTGTATTGAAATATGAAATCTTGTGGTCTATTGTTACGATTTGATATATATATAGGTTAAACCTATAACTCACCAACATTTTTGTTGACGTTTAAAGCATGTTTATTCTCAGGTGAATACTAAGAGCTTCCGCTGTTGCATACTAGAATAAGGACAAGATTTGGAGTCCATGTTTGTATGATATTGTGTAAAAACTGCATTTAAGAAACATATGTCGATGTAATATATTTCTATTGTAAACCATTATGTAATGGTCGTGTGTAAATAGTATATTTTAGATTATCATTATTTGATAATCTACGTAATGCTTTTGAAACCTTTATTGATAAAATAAAGGTTATGGTTGTTTTAAAATGAATGCAGTCTTTGAAAAACGTCTCATATAGAGGTCAAAACCTCGCAATGAAATCAATTAATATGGAGCATTTATAAGCAATATTAACGGGATATTTCATTAGTAAGGTATCCTATAAACCCTAGTTCAATTATACATTAAATCTCTTAAGTTATAATTATAAGTATTATGATAAAAGTTTATGATTTCATGTTGAATATAGGTATGAATATGATGTATGATCTTGATTAGTTTATGTTAGTATGAATTAAGTATAATTATGGTGATTAAGATTAAAAGATAATGAAGGTTATGATTAATAAGATTGTGAAAATTAAAAGTGTTATGGTTATTAATAAGGTTAAAAGATTAAAAGAGGTATGATTATGGTTATTGAATAATAAACTAGTTAATATAATAAAGAGTTATGAATTATGAATTATGAATTGATCATGAAGTATTAAGGTTAAGGTTAAAGATTATGATTTTATGTAAGTAAATAAGCTAGGAGATTAGTTAGTTATTATAATGAAAGATTAGGGTTTTGATTAATAAGTAGCTAATAATAATAGTTGATTAGTAGATAATAATGATTATGATATAGATTATAAAGATGAGTATGAATATTAAGATTAGGGTTGATGAATAAGGTATGATTTTATGTGCATGGGGGTAATTAATAAGTAATAATAAAGGATGTACATGCATGCATACGTACATATGTGCATGTATACATTGTAGGTATATATGTGTATGTATATGTAAATATATACATACGTGTATATGTATGTGTATATATGTATGTATATGTACGTGTGAATGTATGTATGAATGTGTATTATGTAAGTTATATAAGGTTAGTAAATATAATAATAAAAGTTATAAGTGTATATATATGTATCATCTTACACTTATATATGTAACACCTACACCTAATATATATATATATATATATATATATATATATATATATATATATATATATATATATATATATATATATATAAACCATATAGCTATGAACACATACATGTATAATAATAATAAAGAATATATATATGTATGTATCACATAGGTATAATTATATATGTAACATATAATGATAAGTTTACATAATAGTTGAATAATTAAAGAATAATAATACTATTATTAGTATAACTTATACACCTAACTATATAGTAACACTTAATTACACTAAATATATTATCACTTATATAACTAATAAGTATCTTAATAAATTGGTTATGTGTATACACTGTAAACGTGAAGGTTATAATTAAAGATAGCGTGCAAAGACTACAAACATCACCGCTACTTGTGGCCTAGGGTGATTCTTGATACCATTATGGGACGCTTGTGGATCTCGAATGCCATGACTTAGATTCTGGTCAAGAGATCCTGGGCCGCTCGGTAACAATAGATCATTCGAGTGACTTGCATGTTAGCAACGAAGTTTGGGCGAGATTGTACAACATTTTTGTTAAAGAATTATAACCCGAACAATTCTTAAATTAGAAGCTTACTATAAGTGGAAGCTTTCCATAAATAGTGGGTTTCTAAATATAGAAACTTTTGAGAAATAGTAACTATTCTTGAAAACCATCACTGTTAATATAGTTTGCTATATTAATAAATAAACTTTATGTCTATTAGACATTAACTAATTAAACATTATATCTCTAGGTTGAGATCTCCGATTATACACTCCGTTCATACTACTTGCGTGGAATATCTACTTGCCACTAAGGTAAACTTCATAGCCCCTCTTTTTACTATTTCTTAATTGTTTTATAAACTTTGGGGTGAGACACATGCTTGCTTTCAAACTGTTTTTACGCTTAGACACAAGTACATGAAAACCTTATTTTGATTAGTTTAAACTGTGCTGCCATGCTTTGATTCATGCTAAATCCCTGCCTTGATATCGTTAATTGCTACATATAAATGCAAACTTAGCTATTGTGAGTAGGCCTATTGAGAGTGACGTCTCTATCCGGATGACCGTTGGTCAATGGATACATAATAATGATTTAACGACACGAACGAATAAAGTGATCACTGGGTAACTTATGTTTAGTCTCGATATCATACACCTCAGCACTACTACCGAACTGATTAAACTTTATAATTAAATCTTGTGGTCTAAACACTATTATAAACCTATGTTGTTCACTCAACCATTTTGGTTGATACTTTAAGCATGTTTTGTCTCAGGTAAAGACTGCTAAAGATTATTTGCTATTTGGACTTTGCTGCTTTTGGAGTCCGCATTTATACATTCATATTATTGCATTAAAATATTTAAGTTCAATTGTAATGACATTACTTTCCGCTGCTTTAAATACATTAGTTTATACCAAAAACGTCTCATATAGAGTCGTTCTCGTTTATACATACTTGTGTTATGATATTGTGAAGTCATATTTCCCCGGCCCTATTTAGGGGTATGTCAGTACTTGTTTTTATTATCAGTTTATCATGGTAATCATGAATATTCTTAGTTATTATCGTTTATTTGTTTCTTGCTACTTTAATATGATAGGCTAAATCAGTTTAATGTTTACTTGAATGTGAAACTATGAATATTGGATTATTCTATCATATGGATGTAATGTTTTGTGATTGAAATTGATTGTGTTTGATTAAAGATCCATTCTTATACATGTTCTATGTTCTTAATTCAGTTACATAGGTTGTTAATCGTTTAATGTGAGTTAAATTTGAGATGCAATTTATGCTTCAACACTTAGGTGATCTAAACAATTAGAGAAGTGATTTCAAGTGATTATGTCATTGATTTAATTGGTAATTGAAAGGCTTGTGAACTGCATGATAGTGTAATTATTGCAAGTGATTGTTATAATTAGGATTTTACGTGAGTTTATTCCAAATCAAGTCTCATCAGTTTCTATCGAAATATAGTTTAATCTTTTGAAGTGAGTTTATGTGAGTTTACTAACTTTAATTGGTTGGAACTTTGTGAGAAGTAATACAACTATATTAAAGACATAATAATCGGTAATAATCGCAAGAACAATCGATATCAATAGTGAATCATTCAAGTGGACACTGTTTTACCTTAATTGTTAATTCGTTTTATTCACTTCACGTTAATTGCATGAATTACAATACAAACCAACTCTTTTATTAAAATTTCTAGGATAATTACTAGTTTTAAGATCTCGATTAAACTGCTCTATGTGGAACGAACTGGTCAATTTACTTATAGATTACTGCATGATCGGGTTCTAGTTACCTGTAATTGTGTGATAATTGTTAAGTTTTTAACTAGTTATTTTAAGATACGATATCACTCATCAGCATCTCGCCGGGGGTCCGGTTTTACTTGATTTCTGTTTAAATAAAGGTCCACCGCTTCTTTCCCTTTCCGGCGACGGCTTTTACCTGATCGGTTTCTCCGGCGCTAGGCCGTTTTCTAGGCGACGATCTTGTTTGAATTTTCCTCGGGATCTGGGTTTTGGTTGTTGGTGTGGGGCTGATTGTCGGTTTATTGCCGTCGGTCGGGGTTTTGAGTGCTTTGGCCCAAGTGGCTCTTTTCCTTTCTCTGCCATTTGTCTTTCTGAGTGGGTTTGTAGGCGGCGAGCTCCACTTCTGGAACTCTACTTCTCTTTTGGTCAGATATCGATTCTTGGTTGGGTTGGGGGTTTATTTGGGCAGTTCTGCTGTGGACGTGTGTATGTGTTCTGAAATTCGGTAGGTTCTGGCGGTTTGGCTGCTGCCCGCGGACTGTCAGAATCTGCGGGTTTATAAATGTTCTCAGAAAATTGGCGGGATGACTGATTCTTTTATGGTGCGATTCTAGGTTTTATTCTGTTGGATGCTTTGGTTCGTTCACTTCATTGAACCGTCGCTGAGTCTATTCGGGTGGGCTCGGTGCCATTGCCGGCGTTGTTGATTTGGTTGACATTGGAAAATGAACGTTTGCTGGGGTTTCTCTTGGGGTCGTATTGTCTGCCCGTACGGTAATTTGTACTTACTCGATGAACCTGTTTGGGTTTTTCGTATACGAGAGTTTTTCTTGGTTTACAGGCCTCGGTTAGGTGTTCTCGGATTGCCCGGTGATCCTTTCGGATGTGCGGTTCTCGAGGAGTTACAGACTTGGAATTGGATACGGGATCGGTTTTATATGTGTATTTTAGGTTTTTTGGCTGGTGGTTGGTCTTGTCTGTATTTTCATTTCACAATTTCAATTGTACTTACCATATTTAATATTTCCATGTTAGTTAAATTAATTAAAAGTCTCAATATTTCATTTAAATATTAACTTCTCTTATTTAAATTTAAGAATAATATTATTTAAGGTAAGGATTAATTATAAATTTGAAATAAGATTAATATGACAAGCTTGAACATAACCCATAAAATTATGTTTATCCTATTACTCCATTTCAAAGACTTGATATATTTGGTAATTTTACCTTTAAATTATTATAAATTTATTGCTCACTAATTATTACTGTAATTAATAATTAATTGTTTAATTTTAACGAGCCAAAAAAAACGTACGCGCTTTGAGCATTAGAGCACAAGGAGTCGTTCGATGTTAAATCTCAGTGTTAAATTTAACACTGAATTTAACATTAAGGTCAAAACAGGGAAAATGGTTCAGTGTTAAATCTCGGTGTTAAATCATTATTTAATTATTTTTTTAACGCTTTTAATAATATTATTTAGTTTAATAATATATTAAAAATATATAAAAAAATGCAATACTAAATCTCATTAATAAAAAAAATTACATTAATTTGAAAATAAAAACAATGCTTAATACCCCTTTTAAGTTTCGCCAAAAAAAAAAAAAAAAAAACCCTAAATAATTCGGAATAAATAGAAAACAGAAAAAGAAAAAAACATAATTAATACCCCTTCTTCCCTCTCTTCATCTTTCTTCCCTCTCCACCTAACTCCTTCTCCATCATCAATCTACCTGCAAAAAAAAAAAAAAAAAAAAAAAAAAAAAAAAACAGAAAAAGAAGAAATCAAAAGCTGAAAAATAAAAATAATACGGAGTGAAAGAAGAAAAAATAGAAGAAAAAATAGAAGAAAAAATAATAGAGAAAAAATACAGCGTTACACAGGCAACGGTGGCCACCGTTAAACCCATTTAACGCCGAACCGGAGTCGATGAAACCGCCGTCGCCGGCGTTAAATTCCTTCGACGGTGAAAAATTGCATCGACTCCTGGTGCTCTTATGATAAATAGAGATGGTTACAGTATTAAATTTCTCACTAAAATGTTACAATGTCAAGACTCTTGATTTTCTTGATTCTCACATTTTCATGTTCTTTTGCTAATTCTTGGCCTTGCAATTTAACATCTAAATGGCACATAATTATTACAAATGCCATGCATGTTGACATCATTGTTACCCTCAATGACAGGAATTTTCCTTTCCCGTATGTCTCTAACTAGAAACTTTCTTTTGCACAAAATGCGTCTTGGCATAGTTGTCAACAGTTAACCGGTCACCAATAGTCTACATTATTAGAATACTTTTTAAAAGTATGTGACCTACACTGATAATTTATTGGATATATAGCCTACATTCGAATAAAAGTAAAAGTATATAACGTATATATAGCTTTAAGCCTTTTGTATATTATCATAAAGCTTGATTTGCCACTTAATTGCATAGTTTAATTTCATAACATCCTTTTCACCCTCTTTCTCTTTGTGTGCAAAAGCAAGATTTTAACACCTTGCTGGCCTACAGTACTATGATACTTTCATATTAAAAGAGGACAAAATTACGTTCGTCGTCCTTGAACTTGTATCCAGCCTTCTCATGTCATCCTTAAACTTTTTTTTCTTCTGGCGTCGTCCCTGCACTTGTACTTTGTAACTCCGGTCGTCCCTCCGTCTATATTCCGTCCAATTTCTCTGTTAAACTGACTCATGTGCGAATCATGTGAGGGTATTTCAGTCTTTTTAACTCATTTACTCCTTTTAGTCTTTTTCCTTCATTTACTCTCTCTGCCTTTCACATCCTTTCATTCCAGCTTCCTCCATTAAAATTCCATCAGTAAAACATCTCCATTAAAACTTCATTCAAGAAACCTCTTCACCACAAATAGAAATTTAACCCCCCTGATTTCACAATTCCATAAAATACTATAAATCTATTTATGCTTTTGACTTCGATTTTAAAAAATCACAAAGTTCTCTGCTCGACTTAGGATACATAAATACGAATACGATTACGATTAGGATTGATTACGATTCATGCTTATTACGTTTGTATCCTATAAATAAAATCTCTAATAAATTAAATCTTGTGGTTGATTAAGTATGAATCTGTGCTAATTATATATATATATATATATATATATATATATATATATATATATATATATATATATATATATATATATATATATATATATATATATATATATATATATATATTGTATACATAAGCCTTCCTGTCATTCAAATCGGTAGTCAAGGACAGAAGTTGTACGTGCAGTAAGAAGTTTAAAGGTAAAATGCTTACATGAACTCTTAATTAATTAATCTTTTGTTAATTAATCTTAAAGGTAAAGATTTAAATAAATTTTTGATTTAAGAGTTTAATCAGTACACTTTCAAATCTCAAATCTGGAATCACATAAATATATACCCCATATGAAATTATCACTCTCAAATCAGTAATCGCATAAATTTTTAGAGCAAACTCATATCATTTCAACATACACTCAATCAACTATTAATTCAGTAAATTATTCGGTTAACAAAATTCATCACACTAATCATAATCACATAAATCAAAACCACAATAAATCACCTATAAGCATTGAATCATTCAGCAAGCTTCATCTTCTTACCATTAATTGGAGAACGAAAAAAGAAGATCAAATTATAATGACCTGTAACTTTGTGGGGAATGATGATGACGATGGAGCTTGCATAAGTGGTGACCTCATGTTGCAGATCTGAAAGGTAAACACCCAACACCTCAAACGTCATTTGCAACAGATCTAGAATTATACTAAATTCAATCAAATTTGATCCAACAGATCAACACATAAAAGTTCCATTTCATGAAATTTGCAGGTGGATTTTTTATTTGCGAAGGAAATGGTGGCGACCATGGTGGTGACTGAATATCTGAATCATCTCTGCTTTTGATTTTAATTTTAGAAGGTGAAGGAGATGAGGAGAGATGAAATGAGGATCTAAGAAGGAAAGAAGATATAGAAGAAAATGAGTTTTAAATGAGAAAAATAAAATAAAAAAAAGTTAAAAGATAAAAGATAAAAGATAAAAGATAAAATTAAATTAAATTATTTTGAAAAATGATAAAAAGACTGAAATACCCTCACATGATTCGCACATGAGTCATTTTAACAGAGAAATTGGACGGAATATAGACGGAGGGATGACCGAAGTTACAAAGTACAAGTTCAGGGACGACGCCAGAAGAAAAAAAAGTTTAAGGATGACGTGAGAAGAAGGCTGGATACAAGTTCAGGGACGATGAACGTAATTTTGTCTTAAAAGAGAGCAAAAATACATTACACTGATGTATGTTCTATATTAACTTTAATGAAAAAAAACATCTACTAGAAAAAACAAAACATTTTAAGGGTATACATAAAACTTTTTTCATAACTAAAGTTTATTACTTATACTTGTTGTCCCGTATTTTTTTCTATTAACACCCATCTAAAAAGTAACATGTCTTATGCACACCAATCGGGTTCAATTTCTGACTATGCCAAATTGTTCAAAAAGGGAGTGTGACTAGAGGGTGCGCATAATGCACAATTCACACGGTATCAGGTCTCGCGTTGGGGGGCTTGATTACCCGATGTTTTACCTTCTATGGTAGAGCGAATGTGTTCGTTCATAGGAGGATTTCCTAGCTTACCTAAAAAAAAAAAAAAAAAAAAAAAAAAATCACGGTATCCGGATAAATAAGCTATGTACATTCGAGACAACTTGACTATCCCTTCTTAGTAACTTGAATGAAAAACTTTATCCTATTACGCTTTTATGTCTTTTATCCCATCACAAAGACTCGATACATTTAGTGTATTATATCTTTATACGTATTGTGAATAATGGAAACTTATGTCTTCCGTGTGCATCATCTCTTTTTTATTTTTTTGAACTTTTTTCAAATGGGTAGAGAATTCAAATTGCAAGTAAACATTGTAAACCTCTAGAAAATATTACTAAAAGAATGCAATTTCCCAAGGTACAAATTTTGCTTATACCAACCATTTTAAGAACACTTTTTATGACTAACGATTTTAAACTCCATATTCGATTGTGGAATAATTGCTTACTAACACAAGAAAACCAATACGAAACCGACACGAAACACCTTTTTTTTTTGAACGGCAAAACAAACTTTTATTAATCCTCTATCAAATAACTAGAACGAATGAAAATATAAAGTACATACATTACAACAGCATCGATAGCCAATTGTTCTAAATCAAGATTATCTCTACTTCTATTATTTACCCAATAAAAGGAAGGAGATGGAATCAAATCAAACATATCTCCTTTTTTATTGGTTGATGACACAAAAAAACATATACACATTTGTTGACTAAAGCAACAACGAAAAAGCGATCGCAAGTGATTTTATGATAAAAGTATAAACAACCATAAAATGTGTTATAATACATCAATTATTGAAGTAGAAGTCAAGAAATGGTGGCTAACAATTTTATATAATTCACAAAAGTCAAATATGTAACACTCTTTGTAGTATAAATATGCATCAATATGTACAAGATAAACACACCATTCTTATATACTTACAACAAGTATTATACTTCTTTCTCTCCATTATCATCTTTGTTCTTACACTTCATTATTAGTATTCTTAATCAAGAATCAAACCACTAAAGGTAGTTATAAGCCTACTGAATTATAACACGTTATCAGCACGAAGTGCTCCGTATAATCAAGGTTTATCTAAGTAAGCACGAGTCACTAATCAAGGCAAGTGTTCAAGTCCGGCAGTACGCTGTTTCGGACCGGTGTACCCTGAGAACAGACGCATAATCTGTTTAAGGGAATTGTGTCAAACACAAGCCCGGTTCAACCTAATATTGGTTAGATCGTTTCAACTTTCTCTTAGTTTGATTATTTATTAGCAATATGATTATTACGTTTGTGATAATATATATAAGTGTTTCAGTTTCGTATACAATTTTCCTACAAACTTAAACAGATTCTTATACGAAACTAATATTTGATATAAACTGCTTTTGATCTAATATGAATAATTTTATTGCTATTTAAACTCATAATACAGATCGTATGTTATATACAGAGTATTCCGTAATTGATGTAGCTTACCTGTGATATAAATCTTGTATGCCTAAAATATTTATGTTGATATAACTCTGCCATATATGTTATTATGGTCTATTAGAATACATATTAGTATTAGTATTTTAATCGTGTATAAATACAAAGATATGCATTCAAACTTATACAAAATATACGCAAGAATCCTATCTTAATTGGAGACCATATCCTTAGCATGTATTACACTTATAAAATACTATTAATGCACCGGTTTATTAAATTGATTTTAATTTGCCATGATGTTTCGGTGGTTATAAACATGTTTACTTTGTTATTAATTTTGCTTGCAAATAAAATTGCTTGTTTGATGATTATAATAAATTCAACTTCAATTAACAATTTCGTATATACAAATTCGTGTATTAATCTGTTTCACTCTTTTATGTATATATCGTCGAAGATCGTTGGTTACGATCCTAGATTAATTTCATATGTTTGGTTTTGTTTCAAATCGAGCTTGCCGTCTTTTCTTTGGAAGACCCGTGAACATAAGATTGGATGACCTTTGTTGATGATCATCATCATTCTTTTCTAGCGGCGGTAACAATCGACAACACCGGCGAATAAATTGCAGGTAACTCCATTAACGATTTTTATTCGTTTAAGTGTTTAACCATAGTGTGTTAAGACAGGAACGAGATCGATTCCCGGTGTCACCGCATAGCCATATGTAAGGTAACACGATTAAAATCATGTATCACTCGAGGTGTTTTTTTTTCTCTCGTTTGATATTTTTTTTTTCTTCGTTGAATACGAAACTGCTTTGAGTAGAAAATAAAGCATTGAAAAGGAAATTATTAAACTTGTCGTTATGATTCTTACGCTTATAAATAGAACGATAAAATTTCATATTTTAGTTCTGCTATACGTGTACTACTTGAATTATGTACATGTTCTACGTGTACTTCTCAAGTAAATTACAAAAGAATTAAACTGATTGAAGTGTATGGTTTGAATTATTCTATTTAGATGGCACAGGTATTGAAATGTTACTTTGCTTGATTGATTGCAATTTGTTACACAATGTGAATCTGAATATAACCAATTAATTATGTGGTATTTGGTCAATTATAACGGATGACTTTGTTGTAAAACTTACTAATGTTTGCGAATATTAGTTGCATAATTAATACTGATGAATGAATGCTTTGATATGTTACTCGGTATTAATTTATTGTGGACAGTAAATACTTGCTTATTACATATAATATCTAATTGATATTGATGTTGAACACGTAGTCTATGTGGTGTACATATATAACTTTTGTTTATAAACAACCTCAAAAAGATTAATTACTTGTTTATGCTTTTGCTGGTTATATGTGTTGTATATATATAACTTTGGTTAGCCAATCATGACCTCTTATTCGACAGTACTACCACTGTCGAATGTGGCTCTTTCTCATACTGAGAAACCTGAGAAGTTTACTGGTGTAAATTTCATGCGGTGGCAGTAAAAGATGTTCTTTTATCTGACTACGCTGAACCTAGTGAGGTACTTGACTGAACCTTGCGAGGTTCTTGGTTGAACCACTCCCCAAGTTAAATGAAAGGGAAGATGATACTCAAATTGTGAGCGCAATTAAAGTTTGGAATCATTTGAATTCTTTGTGCGAAACTATTTCTTGAATACATAAACATCTTATTTAGCTCTACAAATAAGTCCCAAAAGAAAAGAAAGCGAGAGTGAATCTGTTGAAAAATCTTGATTAAATAAACCCTGAGCTACCTTGAGACTTGAATGGTTTGAATTTTCTAAGATGCCTAGCTTGTTATGTATCACTCATAAATAAATAATTTTAGACCATAACGCATATGATGAAAAGCGCAGCACATATGATTAAAATGATATATTGTAAAAAGCGCATATGATAAAAAGCGCAGCGCATATGATTAAAAGCGCATATGATAAAAAGAGCATATGATGAAAAGCGCAGCGCATATGATTAAAAGTGCATATGATGAAAAGCGCATATGGTGAAAAGCGCAGCGCATATGATTAAAAGCGCATATGGTGAAAAGGATATATGATGAAAAGCACATATGGTGATTAATGAAAAAGCACATATGGTGATTAATGAAAAGCACATACGGTGATTAATGAAAAAGCGCATATAGTGATTAATGAAAAAGCACATATGGTGATTAATGAAAAGCACATATGGTGATTAATGAAAAGCACATATGGTGATTAATGAAAAATACATTGAGAAAGAATCACCAATGTTTTTTGAAAGAATTCAAGATGATATATATGAGGACATGCAAATTTACATGTTGCGATATTATTTCACATTAGACAAAGTGCAACTCATAAATATTCTCCCCTACAACTTGATTTTGGCCGAGAGCCAAATATTTCCCACCATTAGAACATTTGATTGTGTAGTGTATGTTCTAGTTGCACAACCACAACGCACTAAAATGGGTCCTCAAAGGAGGATGGGGATATATATATTAAATATGAAACATCTTCAATTATAAGATATATTGAACCTATAACGGGTGATGTTTTTACAGCACGTTTTGCTGATTGTCACTTTAATGAAACATTCCCTATATTAGGGGGAGAAATGAAAAATAAAGAAAAAGATGCTTCATGATGTGAACATCAATTAAGGTATATAGAACTTGCACAAAAGAATGCGAAAAGAAAGTTTAAAAAAAAAAAAATAATAATGCATATGCAAGAACTTGCAAATAAACTACCTGATGCATTTACAGATACAAAAAGAAGTGAATAAATCATATATACCAGCAGTAAATGCTTCAGTTAGAATTGAAATTCTAAAAGCCGAAAATGTCACTCATGAGTCTTTGCCACGCCTGAAACGTGGGAGACCAATTGGTTCCAAAGATAAAAAAAATCCTCGAAAAGAAAAATCAGCTGATAATGAGGTAAAAGAAAGTGTTCAAGAAGAACCACAAATTAATATTCCTTCTGCAGAGGATATTGATAAATGTAAATACATAAATTGCAATAAATTATGCAATAATATGGAATCGAAATGGAATGAAAAATGTTGATGAGAATTTTTCATACAATGACATCATGAATAAAGATGATGAGCTGGAACCAAAATCTGTCATTGAATGTCAAAATAGACATGACTATATACGAGCTGAATTAGAATTGCTCAATAAAAGAAAAGTTTTCGGATAAATCATTTTCACTTTAAAGATGTGAAACGTATGGGACACAAATGAATTTTTACCCGAAAAGGAAATGAGAACAATGAAGTTACAAGGTAAAGCTATACTTGTAACTCAAGATTTTTCTCAAAGACCAGGAATTGTTTATGAGGAAACTTATTCTCTTGTTATGGATGCAATTACTTTTAGATACTTAATCAGCCTCGCAGTTTCTAAAAATTTAGAAATGCATCTCATGGATGTTGTGACTGCTTATCTATATGGATCATTTGATAGTAATATATATATATGTGTATATATATATATGAAGATACCTAAAGGGTTTAAGGTATCAGAAGCATCTAAAAACACAAGGAAATGTATTCCATTAAAGCACAAAGATTTTTATATGGGTTGATACAGTAGTATAACTGATTAAGTGATTACTTGATAAGAAAACGGGTATAAAAATAATCTTATTTGCACATGTGTTCTTATTAAGAAAACAATGTCCGGATATGTGATTGTAAACTGTTTATGTCGATGATCTTAACATCATAGGTACAAATAAAGAGATCCATGAAACCATTCAACTTCTAAAGAAAGAATTTGAAATGAAAGGTCTCGGAAAAACCAAGTATTGCCTTGGTTTGCAGATTGAGCATATGCCTAATGGTTTACTTGTACATCAAACAAACTATATCGAAAAGATTTTAAAACATTTTTTAAAGACAAAACCATTGGTTGATATATCACTCAATATTGACACTGATCTATTTTATCCCCGTGAAGATCATGAAGATCTTTACAGATCAAAAGTTACCATATCTTAGTGCAATTGGGGTTATTATGTATTTTATAAATTGTACAAGGCTTGACATTTCTTTGCAGTTAATTTGTTGACAAGGTTCAATTCAACCCCTACAAAAAGACATTGAAATGGGATCAAACCGATATTTTGATACCCTTGAGGAACTGCTAATTTAAAATTATTTTATTCTAACGCTTCGAAACAAGATTTGGTTGATTATGTATATGCAGGTCATTCAACAAATCCTCATAAAGATAAATCTCAAACTTGATATGTATTCCTAAATGGAGGTACCACAAAATCATGGCGTTCTTAAAACAAACACTTGTTGCAACATCATCAAATCATGACGAAGTGATTGCATTATATGAAACTACTCGAAAATGTTTTTGGACTAGAACGCGATAAAAGTCCAACAACTATCTATGAAGATAATGCAGCTTGCATAGCACAGATGAAAGAAGGGTATATCAAAAGTGACCGAACAAAACACATACCCCCTAGATTCTTCTCATACACTCAAGGTCTCATTAAGGACAACCAGATTGAAATGAGATATGTACAATCCAACAAAAACTCTGCCGATCTTTTCACCAAAGCACTCTCAACTGCTATTTTCAGAACACACGTTCACAATATTGGCATGAGGCTTGTTCAAAAGATGTAACAACTCAGCGATGTCTACTTGAGGGGGAGTCAACTCTATGCTGCACTCTTTTTCCCTTAGCTAAAGTTTTTTCCCACTGGGTTTTCTTTAGCAAGGTTTTTAACGAGGCAGTACTAGTTGCTCTCTAATAAAATTGTCATCCAAGGGGGAGTGTTATAATACATCAATTATTGAAGTAGAAGTCAAGAAATGGTGGCTAACAATTTTATATAATTCACAAAAGTCAAATATGTAACACTCTTTGTAGTATAAATATGCATCAATATGTACAAGATAAACACACCATTCTTATATACTTACAACAAGTATTATACTTCTTTCTCTCCATTATCATCTTTGTTCTTACACTTCATTATTAGTATTCTTAATCAAGAATCAAACCACTAAAGGTAGTTATAAGCCTACTGAATTATAACAAAATGGAAAATATAGGATGATAGTGATAGTGTGTGTATAAGTATCATTAAATATTTTATTGAGACCGTGTGTGCATAAGCAACTCTATAGCCCAAAATAACAAAAAGTCATACAATGCTTTAAACGGTAATGATAGTATGGTTGGGCCCGCTTTTCTGAACCGCATTGGTGAGAATGAGATGATTATCGTTGTATAAATCCATATATTTTCGTTAAAATTATTTTGTCTGTCCTCTTTTTAACAAAAGAAAACAAAATCAAGTTAAACCTACCGTACACACATAATTTATTTTTTATAATTTGACCATTTAAGCTGACATATAATATAGTTGATTATAATGTTGCACAAAATTATTTTTTTAAACAAAAGTCAATAATAATTGTTATGTAAAATCTATTTATATACGTTAACAACATCTAATAAGGCTATCGTTTTAAAAATTTAAAAGATTATGTAATTATAAATGTAAAAACTTTTAAACTACAATTATTTTATTAAAAAACACATTAAACATCTAAAAAAATTATGCTGAAAACTAAAATATAAAATAAAAACTATCACATGATGAATGGGAAATTAATGTCACATTAATTAAGTGACTTAAACGTTGTTGTATGTAATTGTCATTTTAGTTAATCACAGTATCAAACGATCAAAAATTAGTATTGTTTTAGTATATATGGGAAATAGTAACGTTTTCTGAATAGTTGGTATTTGAATACACTATTTTATTTGAGAAAACAGAAGTTGTTAAATAGATAAATGGATAAGGTTTCTTTTGATTGGAACACTTGAGGTCGAAGAGTATCTTTATTTAAATGTACGTAGACTAACGAGATATTTCGCAATCGCTTGAAAATGGATGGTATTAATAACGTCTAAAAGGTTTTTGTATAAGTTGAGCTAATACGTTGTAGCAATTTGTCTTGCTAAAATTTGACTTAAAAAATCTTACTAAAGAATGGGGTACGAGTGGCTTAATGGTTTGAGTTTAGTATCGAGTAAGTTAAGTGATTCAGTATTAGATTTGGAGTAAGAAGGGATTTACAAAATGGATTAGATAAATGAAATCGGAGAAAAAATGGGTTAACTTTAAGAAATACGCAAAATGTGTAATTGAACATGACTCAAAATTTTGAAAGTATTTACAATATTGAAAAACTTCAATAATAATCTATTCATATATATATATATATATATATATATATATATATATATATATATATATATATATATATATATATATATATATATATATATATATATTTTCCATAAATTGAATTGAATTTCTAATTAATTTATCAAACATTTTAATCTCACCATATAAATTTTGCATTGTTATACTCAAATGGTAGAGACGGGGGACGTGAGCAGTGGCGTAGCCACATAGAAGGTTATGGTGTCAATTGACACCACTCAAAGTTTGAGTTTTAATCAATTTTAGCTTTAAAGTTTGAGTTTTAATATCTAAATAAAGCAATTGACCCCATTATTTTCAAAAGGCAATTGACACCACTGACTGAAAAAGACAATTGACACCACTGACTGAAAATCCTGCATTCGCCACTGGACGTGAGTGCATGCCCTAAATAGATCAAAATGTAGTTGATTGATAATTTACAAATAAGCACAAATCTGATCCGAACGAATTAATATATTTAATTAGGCTCAAATATTTTTTTACCTATAAATTTTTAGCAATATTATCTTTTTATATGTATTATTAAATAAAACGTTGAACATTTATAACGCTTATTGCTTATTTTTATGTCTTGAACATCAAATTATAAATTGAGGAGAAGACTTTGAAAAACGTTGAAATTCAACTTCTAAATTTAAGCAAAAATCAGCTTCCAACAAGCACATTTGTTTGACGTTAAAGTGTCGTTAAAGCTTTGATAAGTAATTATTGAATGTTTATTAAGTCAATTATCATATTTTTAGATAGAAAATACTATGTAAATTAGCAAGATGTTTCGAAAACATAATAGAAAACTTTTTAAATATAAATAAAATAAAAATATTATTTTATCACCTACTTACACGTATTTGCATACGCCGTACTATTTTAACCCATACGGGTATAAAATCAACACAAGTACTTGAACCAATAACCCGCATTCATCACGCCTGTTTCAAAAGCAGAGCCTTTTTCCTCAAAACCAATTCATTTTCATTTTTACCGTTAACTTTTTCCGGCCAAACAACGTAATTTCCGGTCAACTGTTCAATTCCGGTTAAAAATAACATAATTATTACATCATATTAATAAACTATGTCAAGAACGTCAGCAACGACGTCGTATTGGTGCTACCGGTGCACACGTTTCATCAGATTACCATCACAAACCACCGTCGTATGTCCGTACTGCAACGGCGGTTTCATCGAAACTGTTGAATCCACCGAATCACCACCACCGCCGCCTTCATCCACTCGCCGATCAGATCTCCGGTCACACCGTCGCCGTCACAACGGCGACCGCTCACCGTTCAATCCGGTTGTCGTCCTTCGAGCCTCGACTGCTTCATCTGAAGATACCGACACCACCACCGCCGCTGCCGGAGGCGGATTTGAGCTTTACTACGACGACGGAGCTGGAACCGGATTACAACCGTTACCGGCGACGATGTCGGAGTTTTTAATGGGATCAGGTTTCGATCGATTACTTGATCAATTATCACAAATTGAAATAAATGGATTAAATAGGTCAGGTTTCAACAATCCTGCATCGAAATCAGCGATTGAATCGCTACCGTTGATTGAAATCACGGATGTACACGTCAGCACTGAATCTCATTGTGCTGTTTGTAAAGAAGCATTTGTGATTAGATCTGAAGCACGTGAGATGCCATGTAAGCATATATATCATTCCGATTGTATACTTCCATGGTTAGGGTTACGAAATTCATGTCCTGTTTGCCGTTACGAACTTGAAACAGATGTAACTAACTTACCTAACTTATCGAATCGAGATGAATCGAGTGTTGGATTGACGATATGGAGATTGCCAGGTGGCGGATTTGCGGTTGGGCGGTTTTCGGGTGAAAGGGAACTTCCGGTTGTGTATACTGAAATGGATGGTGGATTTGGTAACGGGTCGGGTACACCTAGGAGGATAATGTGGGAGAATAGGAGAAATGGTAGTGGTGGTGTTAATGGTGTGAGTGGGGTAAGGCGAGTTTTTCGAAATGTGGTTTCGTTTTTTGGGAGATTAAGGCCGAATTCGAGTGGTGATGGTGGATTGGTTACGAGAAACCGAAGTTTGTCTAGTTCGGTTTTTGGTAGGATGAGTAGTAGGAGAAGAAATAGGACTTGGATTTTGGATGAACAAAATGGTATGTCGAGATGGTGACGTTCTATTAAGGTCGAATTTAACGTTTAGAATTGGGAATGTAGGTTTCGACTTGCGAAAATAATTAAAGTGTAAATAAATTTGTGTTCGAGATTGATATTAACATCACAAATTGAGTTGATGAATGTGATAAAGGTCGTCTGAACGGGAAAAATCTTATTTGTCTACCCCGTTAACCTAGTTTACACCTCTAGTGAGATGAAAAGTTGCAGTGGTTGAGCCGCCAACTGGGCCGTCCGTTAGGTAAGCTCGATTTCCTCTAACGTGCACGTGCAGGTGTCGGGATTGCGGATATTTGAACATTTTGGAAAGAAACTAAATTAAGGAATTGGCTACTTGTTTTAGGAATCAAGAATCAAGAATACATATGTATGCGAGAGCCTATAGAACACATCATTGTTCAAGTAAGGTTGTCTTGATTATGTATGTATCATTGTTTGTAGATCTTGTAATTCGTTTTGTTAACTTGAATTGTGTTTATTAACTTGTGACACATAATTAGCTCAATTTTGTGATATGAAATGACTAAGTTTGTGCATTTTATTGAATTTGAACATTTTGGATAGAAACTAAAATTTGAAACCTTGATTATTTGCTTGCAATTGGTATTCATTTGCGAGAGGTTTTAGGTTCAAATTTCATCCTTTGGTCAGGGATAGGGTCGGAAACGGTAATACCTCATCTAGTTGTTCTTTTATCTGACAGTTAAATGTTGTGATAATTGAATTGGGTACACTGTTAATCGAGAGTAACAGATGGCCAACCATGGTGGTGGCATGGTAAGACCCTGGCCTTCCAATGTGGGGAGGTCAAGGGTTTGATTTCTGCCATTCACAAAGTTATTCTCCCCTTATGGCTACGGAGGTTCGCCTACAATGACTCCGGGCTATTCGCAAAGCGGGTAGTCGCCTGAGATTTGTCAATTCAAAAGTTGGATACCCAGGTTAATAAAAAAATAAAAAAATTAAGAGATGGCCAAAGAACTCATTGAATACTGATGCCATAAAGTGTGTACTAGTTGCAGAAATAAAGATTGTGACACTACCTGAAGTAGTAGGTGAACTTTGCCAGTGTTTTCTGCTCTCAAAGTAAAGGTTCTGTTTAAGCACTGATAGAATTAAAGCTAAAAAGTATCATTTACATGGGTTTAACAGAAGAATAAGGGTAGTTGGTTCACTATCATGAATTCTAAAGTACAGTTAGTTTATATACTAATGTTTTGTCATCTAAATGATTATTATTAGGAGTAATAAATTGTGGATACCAATCTTTGTTCACATCAAGTAAATGATAGAGTTTGTTGTCTGATTCATTTAGTATCTCTCATGTAGACTAGACAAAACACAGGTTGTGATGGTTATTAATAACACTATTTTAGCAAGATAAATGGAGAAGGTTAATGTGGTTTCGTTTAGTGAATTGCTTTCTAGGTGCGAGCTCCCACGTTTTCCCCCGTTTATATGTATACTCTGTTGAGGGCGTTTTCCTTTAGAAAACGATTTCGTTTCTATATAAGTTTTCGTTATTTTTGTCCAAAAAAATGGAGAAGGTTTGTGGAAAAACGATTATTTTTTTGCTCAAATGTATGTGTCCTAATCGAGTTATCGGTGATCATTTCTGACTCTTTTTCTTCAAATAGAGATTTGTGAGGATGCATGTATAGGCTCAAAGTTTGAATGTATGTTAGGGAAATTGATTAAAGAATAATACCATATTCAAGATAATGAATTAGGTATAGTGAGATGACAGTCAGTTTAATACAACACTTGACATATCAATACATTATCAACTTATTCAATCATCTCCTTTTTTTTCTCCTTTGACAATGTCTGTTTTTTTTACAATTTGATAGTTTGATACTCTGAGCTAAAGTTTGTGTAGATAAAGATTTAAAGAAAGCAACTTTTTTTTTAAGAAAATTAAAATTAAAGATAAATCAAAGCGACTTTGATTCAACTTTAGCTTTTGTTTGTGGTTGTGCTTTTAGATTCTTGTGTAACACTAAAAGTTCTGTCAACTTTTACGTGGACCATGTGTCTAGTAAAATGGCAATGTATATAAATATAAAAGCCAAGATAAGGACCAGCAAAGCTTGAATGGTCCATTTTGCTACACATAATACAGACTATTGGATATCAATGCTATTCTGAATCTCCCATGGTTTTCTGCTTCCCATAATTTTAACTTCTTATATCCATGTCCTATTTTTTATGAATATATTGTATGGGAAACTGGTCACAATGCTCTCATTTCGAAAACTGTTTAACAAAATGTCCTAGAAAATTCATAATTGCAAATATGTTCCCTGTCCATGCATCACACCATGCGTGATGCGTGCAAGTCCATGTTACCGGGATTTTCATCAAAACAACCTAATTTCTGGTGCAACACGCACCACGCACTAAGCACCACGCATTGTGTGTGGTGCGTGTTGGGAGCTATTCTTGCACCCGAACTTTGAATGGTCGTATATTTTGACTCGTAATAGTGATTTAGTCACCGTTTTTTAAATCGCGTTTTTCGAAATAATGCCTCGAAAACTTTCAATTTTTCTGTTTTTTGGTTTAGCTTTCAAACGCACTTTTGATCGTTGATAACTTGCCCTTTTTTGTACTTTTAGTGTACATTGGTGATAGATATAACAATTCACAAATTAGAATGTTTTATAGCAAGTTATCAGCAGTCAAAAGTGTGTTTAAAAGTTATAATTAAAAAAAAGAAAAAAGAAAAATTGAAGGTCTTTGTGGCTTTTTTTGAAAAAAATTGGAACAAACCGCCTACGACAGTTTGTCAACTGATAGATCTTGAAAAAAATACAAAATTTCAAAAAACGGTGCTAAATCAGAACTACGAGTCAATAAATACGGTCATTCAAAGTTCAGGGGCAACAAACATCTAGCACGGTGCGTGGTGTTTGGCGTGTGGTGGGTGTTTGCGAGGAAAAATGTATGTCTTGCGTCGATAACACGCATCACACACGGGCTTGCACGCATCATGCGTGATGTGTAATCAGATGACATTTTTTAAATTACGATATTTTAAAGGAATATTGTTTAACACTTTCGTAAATAGAGGCATTTTGACCAATTTCCCATATTTTATCTATTTCCAAGGTTTATATATCATGAAATACATATTAATGCTCCATACTGTCCAACCACAAAATCAGTCCCAACCCACCCAGCCCAAATAATTTATACACAGTACTACATAGGCTACTAATGGACTCACCAACCCAGCCCATACATCATGCATATGTTATCAATTTGGTATTGACGATCAATATGATCTATAGAATGCATTGATCTTCATATAATCATATACTCGTATGTTTTCCTAGGCTAACAATCATGCATCTGTGTATCCTTTGTATCTCTTTTGTTCCAATCATATATATATATTATATGAATTATGAATGATCTTGGTGTTTTGGTATTTTTCTTTCTTTCCTTTTTAACCATTATGAAGGCGGTAAAATGCATTTTGGGGTAAAACAGACACCAAATTCATATTAATTGTGTCATCGTTAAGCATTTGGTGCTTAACAACAATCATTTAGGATTTAAACCATGTTACGTACTGCTTAGATTTGAACATGTTACCTCATGCTTTATGCTTCATACGACCTCTACTTTTTGGCTTCTCGACCATCGATGTTGCATTTGTCTTTTGATAGACAACTTATTTTGGTTAATTTCTTACTGTCTTGCTCTCTTTTATGTAATTCAAAATTTTCTTTGGATTACAATAAACTCATATTATCAAACATTCATAGGGTGTGTTTGGATGAAAGTAGCTGGAGCTGGAGCTTGTAGCTGGAGCAAGATCTTATGAGAGCTTATAGGAGCTTGAGCTTATGATTTTAATAAGCTCCAAGTAATAAGCTTCGTTTGGGAGACATAAAAAGTAGAGCTTATGAAAAACTTAAGCTCTAAAAAATAAGCTACTTCTAGTAGCTTATGAAAAAAAGTAGAGCTTATGAACTATAAAATAAGTTCCAGCTAGTTTACCAAATACTTATAAAAAATAATAAGCTCCAGCTACCAACTTTAAAAATAAGCTCCAGCTCCAGCTCTAGTTATAAGCTCCAGCTCCAGCTAGTTTCATCCAAACACACCCATAGAGCTGGAGCTGAAGCTTATTTTTTAAGCTGGTAGCTGGAGCTTATTATTTTTTATAAGTGTTTGTTAAACTAGCTGGAGCTTATTTTTCAGTTCATAAGCTCTACTTTTTTTCATAAGCTACTAAAAGTAACTTATTTTTTTAGAGCTTATGATTTTCATAAGCTCTACTTTTTTTCTCTACCAAACGAAGCTTATGACTTGGAGCTTATTAAAATCATAAGCTCAAGCTCCTATAAGCTCCCATATGCTCCAACAAGCTCGTCACCCAAACACACCCATAAGCTGTTTTCTTTCCAATATTATGCTTTATGATGCTAACTTATGAAAGGATTTAATTTATAGTAAGCTCCTTATTTGAGCCCAAAACAACAAGAGCATTGAATTTGAAACAAGTTTGTATTATATAAATTTCATCACCATATAACTTATGATAACTTCAAGTGATCCCCATTCAAGCCCATATCTCAAGGTGCTAATATTTTGCATTTTTAATGTGGATCCAATCAGTATAACTATATTATATATAAATTCTTTGACAACCACACCCTTATTTGTAGCTCATATTATCTTGATTTTATATCCTTTATTTTATAGGACCCATATGACACAATCATCTGATGAATTAATTGGGACCTAGATCTAAGGGAAATGAAATGAAGTATTAAACACATTATTAGTTTTGATAAGCCAATTAATATTGGTTTTTCTTAGGTATAAATAAAAATAAAAATAGACCGGAAAAGATTCAGATTTGATCTTTGATCTTTGATCGGAGCAGTCCTTGATAGAGGTTGTTTGATGGGGTAGATGACTGGTCGGGCACATTGGGTAACCGCAACATAACGGGTTTGATTTGAAACGGGTCATTTCAATACGGGTCAACATGGGTATTCTTTTTTCTGTCCACTTCTTCAATGCAATAGTTGATGCATTAGTTACGGTTTTTAAACAATAAGCAAATCAATGAATAAAATGATATTAAGAGGTTTTATGCATTATAAACCTACTATGGATGACTTTTAAGGTTCAACATGTTCAATAACTTGTTATTTTACTTAGGGCCTGTTTACGTTCCAATTGATAGTCGACTTTTATACAGTTATTAATTCAATAAATAAAATTGTTGTTTATTTTCCACTTAATATGAAATTTGGTCTTTTTCTAAAAGACCTAAAATCAAACACCCCTTCCACTAAGAGGTAAATGGAAACATAGCCAAATTCAAAAAAGTAAACAATCCCTTAGTTTTTTTTTTTTTTTTTTATCTGAGTTGTGAGATATAATACAACCCAAATTGACCCATTTAAATGAGTTATAGTGCTATACCCATTTTCTTAAAGGGAAAACCTAGTTCATATACACAAATTTTGCATAAAATTCATAGCACAAAAAATATCAAATATCTAGATGCCATTTATATATTTATATACATATAATAATACTGCACAGAAAGAATCTTACGTACTCTCATCAAGACATGAATAGTAATGGCACATGAGGCAGAAAATGATAAAGACAGTTAGTAGCAATTGAGCAAAATAAGATATATTAGCCCAATAAAATTCTATATATTTATATATAATATATATATATATGGTACATTAACTAATATCATCCTTAATTCTTTTGTTGCATCATTGCATGTGCTGTTCTTCAAGTTGCATACTATCTCACATGGATACTTCCATTTGAAACTTAAATCTAATCACATAATGAAGGATGCTAATTAAAGAAGATAATAAATAAAATAAAATAAAATGTTAATGATTTCCTCATCTTCTTTCTTAAAGGATGGCAGAAAAATCTTAACTCCAAGCTTTTGAGACCCAAATCAGATCCATCTCTTAAGTAGAAGTAAAGATATCATTAAAATAAGCCTAATTAATTAATAATATAAACTTAATTATTCTTCTTCATGAATCTCCATGTTTTTTCCAACATACCAACATTGTAACACAACGTTTAACAATGTAGAATCTTGCCTTTTGTTCCTTAGCCAAACTACCGCATTTTCGAGTAAAGTTTGCGCATTTTTGTGATGAACTTCTTGTTAGATCAGTTGGAGACTTGTTCTTTTGTGATGAGCTTCTTGAAAAGATTGAATTTTTAGTTGAGAATGATCTTAAAAGTGGTGATTTTGTTGAACTTTTTTGTGAAATGCTTCTTAAAAGTGATGATGATTTTGATGAATGGTTGCATGGATCTTCTTTTGATAGTTTCCATTTCTTATCCATGCAGAATCACTGATTGATTTGGATCTGATTTTTGATTTTTTGTGTAAATAAGTTTGTGAATAATTAGAATGAGATTGAAAGAGAGATTTTTAGGGTAGACTGGGGTGAGGTGAGATAATGGAAAGCTATAAATAGCAAAATAAGAAAAATAATAGGTTTGAAAGTGGATGTTGACTGTGTTTTTCTAGAATTTATAGAAAATTATTAATTGATGACGTTTTCATCTTTACTAAGTAATTAACTGTCTGCATGAATTTATAAATGAAATACTTTTACACGGTGGATAGCTGTATTTCCATCTGTGCCTTACAATTTATTGCCCAAATTGTTAGAAATAGGGTTATAATTGATAATCTGATTGTTCTTGAATCGATTGAATTGTTTTCTTAATTAAGTATTTCGACCCTATAAGTTTCGGGTATCACGAAATTCTAATTGGAATAAGAACGGAAGGTGATTTGATTGCAGGCAAAAACAATACAAATTGAAAGTATTAGAAAGGATGCGTGTATTCTGTTTTTTGGTATGAAAAGCAACTGAATGTTTTCTGTATGAAAAACATACTAAATTCAATTGCAACTTGAAGAGGTGCAACGAAAAGGTGTAGCGAAAGACTACAAGTTTTCGTTTTTGGCGAGATAAATTGTTACCCAAAAAGGTGTAACAGTTGGCGGGAAAATCACCAACACAAACTCTCCAAACTCGTTGTTAGGTATAACTAGATAACTCTTTCTTTTTAAGTAAATTCCAATTACTTAAAATGATTGTTAGATGACATTAAAATCACCAACACAAACTGACTGACTCATAGTTAATATTATTGTTTAAAAACTTACACTAGATAGTAGTAATCTTTTAGTAAATAGTAATAGTAACCTAGCTTGAAGCAAAAAGGCTTCTTTAGTCCCCGGGCGTATAGCCTGGTTAGTTAAGGGCATTAGGGTCTGTGCACAAACCAATACGCTCGGGTTCAAATTCCGTTCCCAAACAATGTCGTCATGTCAGCTATATTTACCTATCACGTGTTCAGCATGAAAACTGTTTGGCGTGGGTCGGCTAAAGTTTTTTCAGAACAAAACCTTTTGCATAACACGGATGTACGTTTAGTTTTCTTCCTCAAAGGTTTTTTAGGGGTCCTAAAAATATAATTAGGCCTGTGTGTATGGGTCAAACGGGTAAAAGGTTACGAGTATTTTGTTATTTGGATAATGTAACTTTTGTAAATTTACTAAAATTAATTATCTAACCTGACCCACCCAATTTGCTACTTACCATGACAAGGTTCATATTCCTAGCTACTCTGCATAAGGTGTGTGTTTAAAACTTTAAATGTGAGAATACATAAAATTGAGCTTGCTAATTTTTACGTCATTTGTTTAAGCTAACTAGTCTTTTTAAGTAGTTCACATTTCTATCAACTGGTTAGGTTGCAAAATTATTAAATTGAGCTTGCTAATTTTTACGTCATTTTACCGTTCAAACTGAAGCTTACAAATTTAAGGAATATTCTAACAGAGTTATTATATAAAAAAAATTAATGATAATTTTTACTCCATAAGAAAGACAAGTTAGCTTAAACAATGGATGTTAGTACAGTTATGTTTCATTATATTCTAGTATTTATATTTATTTCTTTGAAAGTTAAATGGGAAAACTCAAATATTTGAATTTCAGTTGGGCAGGAGGTCGGTGGTTATTAAAGAATTGCTACCTTCCTGGAGGATTGCTAACCATATGGTACTTTTTTTATAAATTTATTTATATCATAATAAAGTATCCTATCTTTTATTTATTTATTTATTTATTTATTTATTCAAGTGATCAATTAAAATGGTTTTTCTATTGCCATGTTGCATGAATTTTACCTTCTTACTGCAGTAACTTATGCATAATTACTCAAACACTTCCCTGTGTGGAGAAAATGATGTCTTGCTAGTATGTGCGCTGTTACATGTTGTCTAGGAGCACTGATCGTGCAATGTGCAACATGTAACAGTACACGTGTGTGCTAGCAGCACAGAACATATCACGATAAATAAGCATTAGACCATTTGTATCGGTATTTATTGCTCTTGTTTTTTGCTTTTTTCACTTTTTTATGAGTAAGACATGTTTCTTTTTTTGGGTGGAGTAGTGGTGGTGTTTCTTTTTGGTGTTGGTTAAGAGTATTGTGACGATGTGTTAAAATATAATTGAGTTAAGTATTAAAAGGGGATAAAAATAATATTTTTAATTTAATAAAAAAATAAAAAAACAAGAAACACAAGTTTCTTCTCCCGTCTCTTTCCAACTGACGCCAAAGAAACACCACCAAGTGACGCCCTGTTACACCGGATTCCGGCGTTTCTTCTCCGCCACATCCAAGTGACGTCGTCACTTGGTACCAATACAAATGGTCTTAAAAGATGAAGAAAACGAATATATATAATTATATAGGAGGTCTCAACTCTTCATATATGCAGGAAAAATAGGTTGCCCATCTAGGGGCACTGCCCCTTGGACCCCGCAATGGGCGCTGCCCCTTGACTCCGCAAGGGGCCCCCCTTGACCTCTGCAACTTATGCAGCATTTACTAGTCAACTTTTACGGACGTGTACTCCACACTATCTGAACATGTTATTAAAAATAACTAGCTAACTCTTGCATTCAAGTAAATCTCAATTAACTATAATGAATGCTAGATAACACTAAAATCACCAACATATTTTGGGGTGATTCGGAAAAAGGTTGGTCACGTAAAAAATAGTAGTGAAAACCTTATTCATTTACCCAACAAAACGGATGATGGGTTACAGCTAGGTAAAGGATAAGTTAGATATTAGAAGAAGACAATCAAAGTAGCAGTAGAATTTAGAAAAAAGACAATAGCCTTCTGAGACTATTGAGCTGTAATTTCTATTATACTAGATATATATGGCAGTACCATGAAACTATATACTAATACATGCATATGGTTTAAAAATTTGTCATGTGGTTGATCTGATTGACTGATTTTTATCGTTTGATTTGATTCCTTAATCCAGAATTTTGACTCCAACACATGTTCCATTATACCCTATCAAGTGTTAAGTTAGAAATGTTACAAATCAGTCAATCAGGTTAAAAAGGTGCTCAATGGTTAAAGAAGACACTTTTTGACCTTATAAATCAATAACATAACATTTCTTAAATTACTCTTTTCTATACAACTGGAACCATCTCAAAATAAAATTCAAAAACTAACATCATATCGAATCGCCAAGAAAAAGGTTAAAATAGTCACAAAATAATCTATTAGACCATGTACATCTGAGTTAATATAAACATCATATCCACATAGTCCGGACGGAGAAAAACCTTATCCGTTTACTTGTTTTAAATATTGTTTTTAACATTAATGACTCATCAAACCAATGTACCGGCCAATAGCTCAAGGGCACCCGACATCTTAGAAGTTGATACCCGCCATGTGGAAGCTTGATCCTAATATGGCACACGTTCGATCTCACCTGCGGCAAAAATTCACAACTCATGTGGCAGCGTGATGATGGTTGCTTCTCACATGTACGTGTGAGGATCTGGTGGAGTTAATTTTCCGGCTGGCTCTTTCGGAGTGAGTCTGGTGGGTTTCCAAAGAAAACACACGGCCGGTAAACGTACACCTTTTTTGATGACTCGTCAATACAATTAAAATTTATTACTTATCAGCAAGCAGGGTGGGGTGGTACTGTATACCAAACCAAACTAGTAGTCATGGAATTGAGTTAGACTAGCAGTTGTACAAGTAATTTACAAAGAAAAAAGTGTTTGTACATAATAAATAACAGAAAGATGAGTGGGGTAGCAACTAGCAACAAGTAATACAAGTTTCACGTGCACATGCTGCATGCTGTGTCAGCCTAAACTTTGAAACTGTGAGAATAAATCTGAGTTTTGAAGCCAACGACACTATATACAGAACCACAACTCTTTAGTCTTTCTCAAATTTATTGGTTTCACATAGAAAAAGCATCCAATGCCTTTGGTATATACTATATGCATGTTTAATTTTTGATTTAAATTTATACAATATATGTGGACCCTTTGATTGTAAAATTGCATTCATATAGTACTATTTTTATTACTACATTATATGATGCACCCACATTCAACTTTGTACGTAGCATGCGTGTTCGTCTGAGCGTGCATGGGTCCGTCTCTGAATTGGGTTTAAAACGGGCTAGTAAATAGTACATCTGTTAGTTTAACCGGCATGAATCAAAGTCGATACCTCATTTTGAAGAATACAAGTAGGACGGTATTCACAGTTGGCTAAAACCTAATTACATGTATATATGCTATACATAATGTACATGGTCTAATCGGATTAATTATCTGATGACTGTTTTTGACATTTTCTTTGATAACGGCAAGATGTGCCTTAAATCTTCTGTGAGAATATTAGAACGTCACTCTCTTTATCATCTTGATCTTATTTATGTTTTTACCACAATAATATTTATTTCACAAATGAGTGGTTTGGTTATTATAGAAACATATGTAGAACAGTAGAAGACTAGGAATTAAAAAGTATTTGCATGTTGTAAAAGAACATATAAAAGGTATTGCAATTTGCAAGCATTTATATATGCAGGTAGGTTATGTATGAAATGTTCACATGGTATTTTTGGTAAGTTTGAATGTTTTCTTAAAGAATCTTTTGACTAAATTGATGGTGTAAGCTGGGACTGTCCTCAAAAAATTGATGTTGACCAGTCAACCTTTTGGGTGACGGTGTAGTACTATGTAAATTAACATAACATTTATTTAATTAATTTATGGGCGACAATGACTATAATAAATTATTAAAATAAATTTACATTACTATTACTATTACTATTACTAATATAACTAATAGTCAAAATTTGTCTTATTAGTTATGAATAGTAGTATTTAATATTTCATTTTTCACACACCTAACCCCATAACTTTCATTAAAATACAAATCGAACCCTTCCATTTTATAGTACTATTTAATATTTCATTTTTTCACACATCCAACCCCCTAACTTTCATTAAAATACAAATCGAACCCCCCATTTTATACCTATATTCTAAAATATTATTTATCTCATCACTAATACTAAAAATATTGAATAATAACACTCACCACGCTACTACTGTGCTACTTTTTTTTTGTTGTCTCAAACGATAAAAAAGCAACTTTCATAAAAGGAACAACCCCTCAATGCTACCAAAAGATGTCGAAAAATATTCTTTTTTACAAAATAGATCAACTAACTTTTAAAAAAAAAAAAAAAAAACCCGAACGCTAAAAGAAGCAACTTTCACAAAAGAACAACCCTTCAATGTTAGATGTCGATTTTTTTTTTTACAAAATAGATCAACACTTTTTTTTAACTCGCATTCAAAACGGAGCCCCCGGCGCGAAGCGAGGGCTCCACAACTAGTATTCACTAATAGACAAAAGTTATGAATAGTAACCAGGGACATTTTCGACTTTTTATTTTTTTTTATTTTTTATTTTAACTAAATTTCATTTTACCAACAAATTATTAACTAAATTGCACATCAATGTTTCGCGAATTGTGATCTGCTCTACCGGCTAGACATTTTACTTTAGGTCTGTAACTTTTTACCGTTTGTTAGGTTTTGTTTGGTTTTCTTTTGTATCAAATGTACTTGTTGATCTTCGGATTGGCAAAATGTTCTTACATTTTCTCACAAAATAAAATAAAATCAATGTTTTCCAAATTACATAATTATATATGTTTACTGTTGGGATGATTTATGTGCTTACGAATTAAGGGTTTTACAGTTTATAGTTTAGATTAGGCTGTAATATGTGGCTCTAACAACTATTTACATTCTTCATAATTTCATCTAACTTCATGCTAGTTTCTAATATATTTTTAGGCAATTTTTATCATTAATAATTATTATTATTTTAGCTTTCACAAAAAATAAAAAAAAAGTAAAATCAATATTAATAAAAATTCATAATAATAATAATAATAATAATAATAATAATAATAATAATAATAATAATAATAATAATATTATTATTATTATTATTATTATTATTATTATTATTATTATTTTACTGTTAGATTATATTATATTGGAAATAAATCAAAGTGTGAATATTAGACAATACACTACGGGGGACCACGAAGCTATTTTGTTGTCCCACTACACCACAACAGCCTCTATGGAGATGTTGTTCTGGAGAGCATTGTTGTCCTGTGGTGGGAAGAAACCACGGTGACCACAATGATGATGTAACACCCCGCCAAAATTGTCATTGACGCGGATGTTAACTCTGGTCTCAGTGCTTGATCTTGACCTCTAAGCAACATCAAAGTTCTAGCGGAAGCAAACAGTACCTGAGAATAAACATGTTAAAGCGTCAACACAAAGGTTGGTGAGTTCATAGGTTTATCACAAAAGATAAAGTAATGTAAAGTGTACCACAAGATTTAGTTTAAGTATAAGCAGTTTACAAAAAGTTTATAAGTCATTAGCACGCGATATACGAAGCTTAACACATGTGTATACAAATACATATCAGTACCCTATAAAAGTGTACACTCAACCAAGTGTATTGTTATGAAGTAATAAGCACCCGTTATCTGTTTGGGTGGGGTTGTCAAACCCGATAGATCTATCCATATGATTCACGCTTACAATCCAGTAATTACTCGCAATTGAGCTAAGGGCTTTGTGGTTGAAATTCATGCAAATAAGTAAGTTTAAGTACTTGTGTCCATAATATAAATCAGTAAAAAAAAGCATGTATTCTCACCCCAAGTATAAAATAACTGTAAAAACGAGTAAAAAGTGGGGCCATGAGACTCACAATTGATGCAACACGGTGCGAAGCTCGAAAAGTGCGGTTTAGATAGTTTACGGTGATCCGGCTTGAGATCTAATGAATATTGTGGGGTCAGAGGTCATACTATTTAATATAGTATTTAGGTTAGGTCTAAGATCAGTTCTCAAGTGATCTTACATGTCCATTTCGATTCTCAGTTTCAAAAGTTACATATTTCATAGTTTTAAGATTTGACTGTTTTGACTAGTTTTATCATAACATTAGTTTAGGTGTTTCTATTAATCTAGACATCCATTTAAGTTGAGATTACTATATCTGGAAAGCTCTTTGAGTAAAGTTTCTAAACATGTAAAGTTAGCCTCTGAACTCAAAATAGAAGTTGGTCAAAAGTTCATTCTTTTACAAGTGTGCAAAACAGTTCAGTTTTACACTATAAGTTCCTAGGTGAGTTTAAAAATAGCAAAACATTTTAATTTGAATCAAGATTTTTACAGAAGTCTTAGGACATATAAAAGTGCTTATTCTTAAAAGGAATAATCTTCAGGTCTTCATTAACCTTGTCTTTAGAGATAAGGTTTTAGACCAATTTCTGACTTTAGCAAAATCTTATGTCAACTTGATGGGACTATATCTCAATGAATCCTTAATGGTTCTTGGTGATTTAACCATCCATGGTTTCCTTATTATGTCTATTTTTCAAATAAAAGGTCTTTAGTTCAAGATCTATCTAATATTTTGATTTATACAAGATTCTTTGACACTTGGTCAGATTGCTTTAAATCTGAACTTGTCTCATCAAATAAAAATTAAAAATGACTTTTTCTTTGAGATAAATCATGAAAACTTTAATAGAAGTCTCAAACATATATATAAATATCATACTAATTTATGAGTTCCTGAGATCAACCATAGGTTGGTGTTTAGGTCATGAACTTCAAGTAAAATTTTGGACAGCTCAAAGACAAAACAGTTTTGTATAGTTAACCACTTTAGTTCTTAGTTTAGATTCATTTTAAGACGTAGGACATGTATAGATCTTAAGTTTACTGATCTATCATCAAGATCATGGTTAGCTATATAGTCATCATTGAGGATTTAACACTCTAGATCAAGCTTTTATGCCATGAAAGTTCTTAAAGATGACTAGAAATGATGAATAGAATTGAAGTAGTTTGTTATACCTTGAAGTGTTTTGATCTTAGGGCTTCAAGAATATGATCTAGAGAGTGTTTTGGATCTGTAAACATGAAGTGTGAGTGTGTGAGAAGTGATCAAATAGCTAGAAGTGAGCAAAAGGAGGGCTTATATAGAGAGTGTGCTTGGGACGTGGCATAAGGAGAGCAAAAGGGGAAGATGACTCACCATTGGCCATTAATTGATCATGCAGATCTTAATCATTATGTTTTGCATGATATTTAGCTTAATGAGGAAGTATTGGATGATGCATGATGATGATGATGATATGGATGATGATGACGATGGACGATTTTGGTGGTGATGGTGGAAGAGTTCTTGTCAATTTTTGGTTCATAAATGTACATGTACTTGTGTAGTTTATCTAAAGTATAATCTAAGGTGTTAATTCATATGTTTAAGGTTTAGGAAGTAAGCTAAGATTAGGTTCTAATCAAGATAGATCAAGGTTGGTTAAGTGAAGGTGATAATGCTAAAAACGAACATATATTTCATAGCATTACCCCTCAAGAAAGACAAGCTTTTAGTTGCAATTGTCCTATTTACAAGTGATATTCGTTTAAATAATAAAAGGTGAAGACAATAGATAGATTCGACGAATTGAAGACGCAAACGACCAAAAAGCTCAAAAGTACAAAATACAATCAAAGTGGTTCCAATTATTGATAAGAAACGTCTAAAAATTACAAGAGTACAAGATTCAAAACGCAAAGTACAAGATATTAAATTGTACGCAAGGACGTTCGAAAATCCGGAACCGGGACCAGAGTCAACTCTCAACGCTCGACGCAACGGACTAAAAATTACGAGTCAACTATGCACATAAATATAATATAATATTTAAATAATTCTTAAAAATTATTAATATATTATATTTTTATTTAAATAACGTCGGCAAATTAAAAGACAAAATGGTGTGAGCTGGGTTTACGAACTCCGCGACTTGCGGAGTTTGTAGTGGAAAAACACCACGACTCGCTGAGATACCCTGGACAAAAATGCCTATAAAAGCTAACGCATTTTGATCGTTTTAAATATCTTTTTCTTCTCCTCATTCATACGTAATATATATATATATATATATATATATATATATATATATATATATATATATATATATATATATATATATATATATATATTATAATTTTAATTTTAATTTTAATTCTAATTATAAGGGTATGTTAGCGAATGTTGTAAGGGTGTAAGTCGAAATTCTGTCCGTGTAACGCTACACTATTTTTAATCATTGTAAGTTATGTTCAAACTTTTTAATTTAATGTCTCGTAACTAAGTTATTATTATGCTTATTTAATCCGAAGTAATCATGATGTTGGGCTAATTACTAAAATTGGGTAATTGGGCTTTGTACCATAATTGAGGTTTGGACAAAAGAACGACACTTGTGGAAATTAGACTATGGGCTATTAATGGGCTTTATATTTGTTTAACTAAATGATAGTTTGTTAATTTTAATATAAAGATTTACAATTGGACGTCCCTATAAATAACCATATACACTCGATCGGACACGATGGACGGGATATTTATATGTACGAATAATCGTTCATTTAACCGGACACGGGAATGAATTAATAGTCTATGAAATTATTAAAACAGGGGTGAAATTATGTACAAGGACACTTGACATAATTGATAACAAAGTATTAAAACCTTGGGTTACACACAGTCGATATCCTGGTGTAATTATTAAACAAAGTATTAAAACCTTGTTACAGTTTAAGTCCCCAATTAGTTGGAATATTTAACTTCGGGTATAAGAATAATTTGACGAGGACACTCGCACTTTATATTTATGACTGATGCACTGTTATGGACAAAAACCAGACGGACATATTAAATAATTCAGGACAAAGGACAATTAACCCATGGGCATAAAACTAAAATCAACACGTCAAACATCATGATTACGGAAGTTTAAATAAGCATAATTCTTTTATTTCATATTTAATTTCCTTTATTTTACATTTAATTGCACTTCTAATTATCGCACTTTTATTTATTGTCATTGTATTTAATTGCACTTTTAATTATCGTACTTTTTAATTATTGCAATTTTATTTTATCGCACTTTTATTTATCGCAATTTCATTATCGTTATTTACTTTACGCTTTAAATTAAGTTATCTTTATTTTTAATATTTTACATTAGGTTTTAACTGCGACTAAAGTTTTTAAAATCGACAAACCGGTAATTAAACGGTAAAGACCCCCCTTTATAATAATAATATTACTTATATATATTTGTATTTTTATAAAACTAATATAGCGTTAAGCTTTGTTTAAAGATTTTTCCCTGTGGAACGAACCGGACTTACTAAAAACTACACTACTGTACGATTAGGTACACTGCCTATAAGTGTTGTAGCAAGGTTTAAGTATATCCATTCTATAAATAAATAAATATCTTGTGTAAAATTGTATCGTACTTAATAGTATTTCCTAGTAAAATTTAATAGTATTTTATACCCCTTAGCTTTAACGTCAAGTATTTTTGGCGCAGCTGCCGGGGATTTTAAAATCTAGCTTAAAAGCCGGAAGCGCAACGCTATAAAAAAAAATTAGTTTACTTTTATAAAAAATACGCTTTTGTAAAAATACGTTTTAAATATTCGAAAACATAAAAAGAAAACAAAAATATAAATATTTTTAAGAGTTTGTTAAATTTTTAAGTTTTATAAAGTTTCTTTATTTTTATTTTATAAATATATAAGTCTTATTTAAATATTTTGTGTTTATTTAAAACATAAAAAAAAACGAAAAAAAAATTATATATATATAAATCTATTTTTAAGTTTTTTATAAAATTATAAAGTATTTCTATTTTTATTTTAGTTTTTAAAACATAAGTTTTTATTTAATTTATATAAATATTTTATTTAATTATTAAAACAGAAAAATATATAAAATATAATTTAAAAAAAAACTACAGAACCTGTCAAACGAAACCACCTTATATGAAATTTCAAACCCCGCGACTCGCGGAGTTTATTGCCAGGTGTACCGCGACTCGCGAAGCCACCCTGACACGCGCCTGACAGAACCCTAATCTGCATTAAATATTGAGTATTATTAATTATTATTAATTAATTTGTATTTAGGGTTAAATATTTAATTAATTTAGTATTTAATTTAAGTTTTAATTAATTTATGTATTTAGTTTAATTAGTTTTATTAAATTATAAAATTAATAGTTTTATTAAATAAATAATATAAAAATAATATTTTTATAAAAATTGTACTTTTTACAACTTTTAGTATATTTTTATATTTTGTCCCTTTTTAATTGTTTTAGCGTAATTTGTTGTATTTTTCGCTCGTATTTAGTTTTAAATATAGTTTTTGCCATAGTTATTTTTACTTCTAGATTTTTAGGCTTTGCCGTAAAATCCCTTAAGTGCTTTCTCTTTAGACTAAAATTTAGGTGCTTTAGAATTTTGCGACGCCTATCTAAGTTTTAGTACCTTTTTAAGTTATTGCCATTTGGGATATAGTTTTACTTGTAAGCTTTAATATTTTTAGACGCAACTTTTAATTCTTAGTTTTTAGTTCTTTTTTAAGTTTCAACGCACTACTTTCTTATTTTTATTTTTCGACGCCTTTTACCTATGTATCAATTATCACTCCAATTAGTTATCTCAATTTGCAATTTTAATTTTAAGTTAGTGATAGTAATAAGGTTAGGTTAGTCGAGTGTTTTAAAGTTTTATAAGTCATTCTTTTTCTTTCTTATTTTTCGATGCCTTTTATTTTTCAACCCTTTTTTTTCGACCTTTTTCGACGCGCTCTTTTTCTTTCTTATTTCTCGCCATTCTAGTTTTTAGGACATAGATTTTTATTCTATTTCTTATCTAAATTTCTTAAAATTACGAAAATTTATTTTAAGTGGTTAAATTGATAGACATCAAAATTTTCTGGTTCGTAGTAATAGTTGGATTTGTACGTGGACCGGGTTATTGGAGCCAAACAGTACTCAATTATATTGAGACCAAACGAATCCTGCCCCTCTGCTGCATCTTTTGGCTATTCGAAACGTGGGCAAAATCAGAAAAGTCTATTAATTGGATAACTTATATAATTTTTCTTTTCTTTTAAAAACTAATAGGATATTCAGTGAATGCACCGAGCAAGACGTTCACCACCTTTTGTACGTTCACCACCTGTAACTCGATCAAGACATCTAGCTAATATTGTTTCCGTTGATTTTTCTTTAGAATCGTCATTCAGTCGACCAAGTACTCCAATTCAAATTTCCGATAATCCATTTTTTGAACCCGACCTCACAATTGAGAATCCGGAGAATATTCAGGGACAATTCATAGATCCTGAACCATTAATCTTTCCTCCGGAACCACCAATCATTCAAACAGAGATTGTTGAGAAACGAACCATTAAATCAGAATCCTCTAGTGATTCAGATTCAACAAATTCAATCATGGAAAATCTGGACCCTCTAAGTATGGAAGACCGAATGAGAGCTAAACGCACTGGCCAAGGTCACGCAATTACTCATCCTGACATTAATGCGCCAGATTATGAAATCAAAGGACAAATTCTACACAAGGTAACTAATCAATGCCAATTTAGTGGTGCACCGAAGGAAGATCCAAATGAACATCTTCGTACCTTTAATAGGATCTGCACACTATTTAAAATCCGAGAAGTTGAGGATGAACAGATATATCTCATGTTATTTCCCTGAACTTTAAAGGGAGAAGTCAAAGATTGGTTGGAATCGTTACCTGAAGGGGCGATTGATACATGGGACGTTTTAGTTGAAAATTTTCTTAAACAATTCTTTCCGGCATCTAAAGCCGTAAGACTTCAAGGAGAAATTGTTACGTTCACACAGAAACCAAACGAAACTCTGTATGAGGCGTGGACAAGATTTGGAAAGTTATTAAGAGGATGTCCGCAACATGGTTTAGACACCTGTCAAATATTACAAATATTCTACCAAGGATGCGACATCACTACAAGAAAAGACATAGATATAGCAGCTGGTGGTTCCATTATGAAGAAAACAGAAACTGATGCTTATAAAATTATTGATAACACTGCTTCCCACTCACATGAGTGGCACCAAGAAAAAGATATCGTTAGATCATTTAAAGCAGCTAGAGCCGATTCTAGCCATGACTTAGATTCCATTTCAGCAAAGATAGATGCTGTCGAGGGACGAATGGAAAAGATGACTAAAGATATTCACTCAATACGAATTAGTTGTGAGCAGTGTGGAGGACCACATTTGACAAAAGATTGTCTCAGTATTGAACTAACAATGGAACAAAGAGAGAATATTTCATACATAAACCAAAGGCCTGCAAATAATTATCAGAATAATTATCAACCGCCAAGACCGATTTACAATCAAAACCAGAATTATAACCGAAATGTTCCATATAACAACCAACAAGGTCCTAGCAATCAACAAGTATCCAATAATACTTACAATCAGCAAAGACCTAATTTTCAAAACAAACTACAACAAACCGATGATAAAAAGCCAAATTTAGAAGATATGATGACGAAGCTAGTTGAAACTCAAACACAGTTTTTCACATCTCAGAAACAAACCAATGAACAAAATGCTCAAGCATTTAGAAATCAACAAGCTTCTATTCAAAATTTGAAACAAGAAGTGAGTAACCTAGCAAGGTTAATAGGTGAAAGAAAACCGGGAAGTCTACCTAGTGATACAAATGCTAACCCCCAGAATAAAACAGCTAAAGCTATTACCACAAGAAGTGGTATTACACTTAAACCACCTGAAATACCTGTAATTTCTGATGAAGCTATTCCTACTCTACAAGAACCACAACCTGAACAAGATAAGGAAAAAGAACCGGTAGTTGAAAAGGTTAATGAAGATAACACAGTTAAGGACAAACCTTATGTTAAACCATACCAACCACCACTTCCTTACCCGAGTAAAATGAAAAAAGAGAAACTTAAAGCCGAGCAATCCAAATTCCTGGATATGTTTAAACAAATAAATGTCAATCTTCCTTTCATTGATGTGATTTCAGGAATGCCTAGATATGCTAAATTTCTGAAAGATCTAATCTCAAATAGAAAGAAAATGGAAGAACTCTCGGCCGTTACTATGAATGCTAATTGTTCAGCAGTGCTGTTGAATAAGATACCAGAAAAATTATCTGATCCAGGAAGTTTCACAATTCCATGTTTTCTGGGTAGTCTTAGTTCAATAGAAGCATTGGCAGACTTAGGTGCTAGTATAAATCTAATGCCGTATTCACTATACGCTAAACTAGACCTTGGAGAATTAAAACCAACAAGAATAAGCATACAACTAGCCGATCGATCAATAAAATATCCTAGAGGGATAATGGAGAACATGCTAGTTAAAGTTGGTACTTTAGTATTTCCAGTAGATTTTGTTGTTCTGGACATGGAAGAAGATTCTCAAGTTCCTCTCATATTAGGAAGACCATTCTTAAACACGACTAAAGCAATGATAGACGTGTTTGGTAAGAAACTGACCCTAAGTATAGAGGACGAGAGTGTTACCTTTTCAGTTGATAGAGCAATGCAACAACCGCAATCTGCAGATGATACATGTTATTATATTCAAACTATAGATTCATATGCAGAATTGTTAGAAGAATTTCCAGAATTACAAGGAACAGGAGAATGTTCTTTAGGAGAAGGTAATGAACCAATTGATGAAACTGAAATGTTAGCTACACTAATGGCTAATGGATATGAATCAACAACAGAAGAAATTCAAATGCTAAAAGAAGAAGACAGATATCGATATAAATCATCGATAGAAGAACCTCCGACATTAGAGTTAAAGCCACTTCCAAATCATTTGGAATACGCTTATTTACATGGTGAATCTGAATTACCTGTAATAATATCGTCTTCTCTTACTGAAAATGAAAAATCTCAACTCATTTCTGTATTGAAAGCTCATAAACCAGCCATTGCATGGAAGATTCATGATATTAAAGGAATAAGTCCTTCGTATTACACACATAAAATCCTTATGGAAGAAGGTCATAAAACGTATGTGCAACGCCAACGAAGACTAAATCCTAATATGCAAGATGTTGTTAAGAAAGAAATTATTAAACTGCTAGATGCAGGTTTAATTTATCCAATTTCTGATAGTCCATGGGTAAGCCCAGTTCAATGCGTGCCTAAGAAGGGTGGCATGACTGTCATCACAAATGAGAAAAATGAGCTTATTCCTACTAGGACTGTAACAGGATGGCGTGTATTTATTGATTATAGAAAATTAAATGACGCCACCAGAAAAGATCACTTTCCCTTACCTTTCATTGATCAAATGTTGGAAAGATTAGCCGGAAACAGTTACTATTGTTTTCTAGATGGTTTTTCCGGATATTTTTAAATTCCAATAGCACCCGAAGACCAAGAGAAAACCACATTCACGTGCCCTTATGGTACTTTTGCTTACAAACGCAATGCCATTTGGACTTTGCAACGCCCCTGCAACCTTTCAAAGGTGCATGATGGCGATTTTTCACGACATGATAGAAGAATGCATGGAAGTTTTAATGGATGACTTTTCAGTCTTCGGTGATGCATTTGAATCATGTCTAGTTAATCTTGAACGAATGCTTATTAGATGTGAACAATCAAATCTAGTACTTAATTGGGAGAAATGCCATTTCATGGTTAAAGAAGGCATCGTTCTTGGACATAAAATTTCAAAGGAAGGAATTGAAGTGGATAGAGCTAAAGTAGATGTAATTGCTAAACTTCCACATCCCACCAATGTTAGAGGAGTTAGGAGTTTTCTAGGGCATGCCGGTTTTTACCGACGTTTCATAAAAGATTTTTCTAAAATTGCCACTCCTATGAATAAACTCCTAGAAAAGGATGCTCCATTCATCTTTTCAGATGAATGCATCAAATCTTTTAATATTCTTAAAGAAAAACTCACTAATGCGCCGATCATGATAACTCCAAATTGGAATCTACCGTTTGAACTTATGTGCGATGCAAGTGATTTTGCAATGGGAGCCGTTTTAGGGCAAAAGATTGAAAAACGATTTCAACCTATATATTATGCTAGTAAGACGTTACAAGGAGCACAAACGAATTACACAACCACTGAAAAAGAACTCCTTGCTATTGTCTTTGCTTTTGACAAATTTCGTTCATATCTCGTTCTAGCTAAAACGGTGGTCTATACCGACCATTCTGCTCTTAGATACCTATTTTCAAAACAAGATGCTAAACCAAGATTAATCTGTTGGATCTTACTCTTACAAGAGTTTGATATTGAAATCCGAGATAAAAGAGGAGCAGAAAATCTCGCCGCTGATCATCTTTCTCGTCCTGAAAATCCTGAATTAGAAGTTCTAAATGAATCGACCATACAAAACAACTTTCCTGATGAATATCTATTGAAGATAGATCATAATGAAATTCCATGGTTTGCAGACTATGCAATCTACTTAGTATGTGGATTCCTTGAAAAAGGATTATCGTACCAAAAACGAAAGAAATTCTTTAGTGATATAAAACACTATTTCTGGGAAGATCCACATTTGTTTAAAAGTTTTCTAGATGGAATAATACGCCGATGTGTATTCGGAGATGAAGCTAGTAAAATTTTAAACCATTGTCACACAGGACCAACAGGAGGGCATTATGGGCCTCAACTAACAGCAAGAAAAGTTTATGATGCTGGATTCTATTGGCCTACAATTTACAAAGACGCACACCTTCTTTGCAAATCCTGTGATGCTTGTCAAAGGGCCGGAAAAATAAGTCAACGTGATGAAATGCCACAAAATGTCATTCAAGTATGCGAATTATTTGACATTTGGGGTATTGACTTTATGGGTCCATTTCCGAAATCTCATAATAATCTTTACATTCTCGTAGCCATTGATTATGTATCTAAATGGGCGGAAGCACAAGCTATCCCAAATAACGATGCACGAGTTGTAGTCAACTTTTTAAAACGTCTTTTTGCAAGGTTTGGAACACCGAAAGCTTTAATAAGTGATCGGGGAACTCATTTTTGTAATAATCAACTTGAGAAAGTTCTTAAAAGATATGGAGTAACTCATAAAATCTCCACCGCATATCATCCACAAACAAGTGGACAAGTTAAAAATACCAACCGAGCTTTGAAACGTATTCTAGAGAAAACCGTAGGATCAAATCCGAAGGAATGGTCCATAAAATTGGAGGATGCACTCTGGGCTTTTAGAACAACCTACAAAACTCCAATTGGTACCACACCTTTCAGACTCGTTTATGGAAAAGCATGTCATCTTCCAGTAGAAATTGAACACAAAGCATTTTGGGCTTTGAAGACATGTAATCTTGATTTACATGAAGCTGGACGTCTACGATTAAGTCAACTAAACGAATTAGAAGAATTAAGACATGAAGCATACGAAAATTCGTTAATCTATAAAGAAAGAACGAAGAAATGGCATGATAAAAGAATAAGAAGTTCAAAAGAATTTAAAAAAGGAGACAGAGTTCTTCTTTTCAATTCACGATTCAAGCTATTTCCTGGAAAATTGAAATCAAGATGGTCTGGATCATTCATAGTCAAAAGAGTTTTCCTATACGGAATGATAGAATTGATAAATTCAAATGGGATTGAATTTAAGGTTAATGGTCACAGAGTTAAACATTACATAGATAGTCCGATGGAAGTCGACAATGAAGTTAATCACAATTTCAACACCACAGCTAACTAAGTGTGGGGAGAATCAAGTCTTTAAAGGATAATATGTATTTCTGTTAGAGTTAGATTTTCTGTTTTCGTGTAGTTCTCGAAAATGGAACCCGAATGGTCTTTCCCTAGCAGACCCTAAAGAACTAGTCTTCTCCCCCCATTCTGAATTTTTATTTTTTTTAGGTTTTTACGAAATGAAGACTTCCTGTGAACTAAACCATGGTCTAATGCTATACGCTTTGATCACTAAACGTAATAATGACACACTACCGAGTGAACTGGTATCAGTAATCAGAGAAAAATTGGACGGAGTAAGAAAAGAATCCAGATGCGAAGATAATAAGTTACAATTTGGTAAAGGAAAATCAAAATTCGCAGCGAAAAGAAGAGCACGACACCTTGAAAGATGTCACAAATGCGGAAAATGGTCACATGAAGGTAAATGTTCAAATAATCAAACCTATTCAAATACCGAATTTGTTATTTTATGCAGAGACGGACCGTTTATATGTTTAGAAGAAAAAACATTAAATGCTCGAGGTTACGCCTATGTAGCCATGGAAAACTAATTAGTCTGACTATCTTATGAGTGGGCTATAGCATATCACTAAGAAATCTATTTCACAGGTAAGTCTGTACAGTTTTTTTTTTAATTTTTATTTTTATTTTTAACCTTTTGATAATAAACGCTAATTTATTCGCTATAAATTATTAAATTGGTATTCGATGAAATTAGGTCTTGCGACCGAAATTATTGATATCATACAAAAATTTATTATATCACTGCGAAATTTAACGTTTATTCTTAAAGTATAAATATCTTTAATCAATCAACCCAAAATATTTCAAAAATTCGTCATGAGTTAAATTAGGTCATGGAACCGAAATTACTTTACCGAAAAGAGGGGCGTATATTTTTGATAATATTTGATTGATTAAAGTGGGATAAAAGCCAAAAAGATTTTTAATTTTATTTTTACCATGTTTTTAAAATTAATATATAAATCTTAAATTAATATTGTGCAATTTTTAAAATTAATATATTTAGAATTGTAAATATTTGAAAAATTAATATTTTTAATATAAGTTTGTATGTATAAAAATAAAAATATAATATAAGTTTGGTGTGAATTTTTAATTTTTAATAATATGAATTTTTAATTTTATGCATTTTAAATTTAAGTTTGGTGTGAATTTAAAAACAAAAAAATTTACTTTATTTCGCTAAGTTAAAAATATGATTTTTAAAATTCGTTGTGAGTTGAAGACTAGGTGTTTGAACTGAAATTGCTTTACCCGAGGGAGAGACGAGAACTTTTATTATCATTATTTTTAATCTTATTGAATTAAAGTATGCCAAAAACATTAAAAAACCCAAAAAAAAATCTTTGCTTTTAAAACCGCGCTTTAAATTGACAAATTTTAAAAATTTTTCGAGGGACGGACTAGGACATCGTTCCGAAACGACCTCATCCTAAATATCAAGGGAAACAAATTTTTAAAATTAATTAATATTTGTTTTATAAGTTAAAGATTTAGAAAAAAATAAAAAATAAAAAATAAAAAAATAAACTCCGCGACTCGCGGAGTTTGAAGGGGAAATCCACCGCGACTCGCGGAGGATGCAAAATCCAGAAAAAAATAAAAAGGCCGAACAGATCAGTACACACAACTAACTCAAAAACTGCGAAAACACACTCAAAAACACACACAAAAATCGTATTTTTCACCATTTTTCATCAAATCTTTCACAAAATCATGTTGAGAAGAATGCTATCAAGGAATTACTCAAGGAAAACGGTAAATTTCTACACCAAAACACCCTTTAATCCGAAAATTTAGTGTTCTTGAGCAATTTTATACCCAATTCGATTTTGATGCTTTTTAGTGTAATTATGCTTAAATTGCTTATGTATTATGCTTATATAACCTAGGGTGATGCTATTTAACATGATTAGAAGCCTTAAACTTCAAATTCTGAGTAATCTAGGATTTGTGTTCTTGAGCAATTTGGGGCTTTTTGATATAAACAGGTTATGGCCGATTTTTGTCATGAATTATTGCTAAATTAAGTAGTGTAACATGTTTAGGTAGTTAAATGATCCAAACTTTGAGCCTAAACATGATTTTTGAGAATTAAAGTGGACTTTTTCAAGTCTAAAATTCATGAACTTGATTTTTGAGAGATAACGCCATTTGAAACTTGTTTAATTGCTAATAATGATTATTTTGACATGTTATTTGAGTTGAATGCTTATGAACTTGGCGAACATTTTCGTATATGCTTATTTGAAAAAGTGTAGATTTGATAAAAATATGAAAATGAGCATAAGTTTGATATAAATTGAACATGTCATTGTAATTATTTTGATTGATGATTTTGCTGACACTAATGCATATTTAGATGCACAAAAATTGTGTTTGATGTGTTTTGCATACTGAAAGGGGTGAATCTTCATCCCAAGCTCGCATTGCTCCTCCTGAGAATGCGGAACAACAAGATGTTGATAACTATTACAAACAAGATATACCTCATCCAGTTATGACATTTTCAGATATGCACGTGGAAGATTTGCACCCGAACTTGAGATTAGACAGACGTTGGATAGATTATCCAAAATACCAAAGGAGTTTGCACACTCTTCATTCTAAAGCTGTTGAAGTACCTAGGGTAATAGAATGGGAACCGTTAGAAGCCGTAGGATTGGGCGAACGGATTAGAGAATTACTTACACAGAGGTATGGTAATTCTACTTTTAACTATTGGGTACAATTATTCAACATGCGTAGACCTGTATATAAAGTATGGTGTGAAGAATTATTGTGTAGTATAGAAATAAATGATCGGGTAGCTAGTTTAACCGATCAAACTTTTATTAGATTTTTGTTAGGAGGTTCGATGCGCCACATGTCTCTACTAGACATGGCTCAGGCCTTACGTATATATACGCCTGAGGAGCTAGCATCTGCCGATTGTCGAGGGTTGATATTAAATGGTAGGAAGATTGATGAAAATTTTGATACGCATGGTGTATGGAGTCAAATGACTAGCCATCACCGATTTAAAGGGGGAAATACTCTTATTTGGATATAGATAGAGATGAGTTAAGAGTAATTCACAGGTTTCTAGCGAACTCGATTACACAGCGAGGTAAAAATAAGGAAAAGGTAAATGAGCAAGATTTATTTTACCACATGTGTATTCGAGACCCACAAAGCGCTGTAAGTATACCTTATTGTGTGGGTTATTATTTATCAGCTATAGTTAGGGGGATGAGACCGCACAGTATAATAGGAGGTGGTGTATTTATTACATTAATTGCTGAGTATCTCGACGTGGATATAAGTCGGGGGGGATTATTAATCGAAGAACCAGAACCCCACAATACAATTGGTTTAAATGTATATCATGTTGCTAAGGTTTTGAAGAGGCGAAATAACGCCGCAGTACAATATAATGGAAGACATCCACAGGTTGAAAGAAATCAACAGCCAGGTAATGTGGGAGGGGAAAATGAAATGACAGAAATGCAAAGGTTTATAGCTTCACAAGAGTATGAAAATGCTAGACATCGAGCATTTGAAGATTGGCAAGTTCATCAAAACCACATCATAGCTCATTACCAACATATAGGTAGACACTATATTCCTAATATTCCTACTCCAAAGCCCGTATTTCCTCCCTGGTCTATAGAGATCCAACCACCGTATCCTACTTATAATCCAGCTGAAGCATTTTATAACACATACGGTTATGCATGGAACCCCTACTGGTATCAGTAACAACCCTAGTTTATTTAGTTTTATTTATTTTATTTTTGTAATGTTACTACATTTAACATTTATGTTGATATTGTAATGGTTTTTATAATTTTCTAACTTTTATTATTAGATTTTAATAATTTTTGAATGTGGGGTAATATACCAACTTCAAAAATATGTATATATGTTTGCAGTTTATCTTATGTACAAAACAGGATAAAACAACGCATTTTCAAAGACTGGCATTAAGTTCAGCAAAAGCTACTAATTTTGACGACAAGATGCAAAATATATGTGAAATAACAACAAGACGGAATGAACAAATGATGTGCACCATTTATCATTCAACACAAACAACAATATGTTTAGAAACTTTGGTAAAATTTAATCATTTTTCTGCGCTAATCACCCTCAATAATTTAAATTGTTACTGATTTCTTGCAAATGAGGGCATTGCAAGATCTTAAGTGTGGGAAGGGGTTAAATTCTTTCGGATTTAAAAAAAAAAAAATTTATTTAAACACTTGGTTACCATTAAAAATACTAGTTACGCAGTAGTTGTATTAGAATCTAGTGCTCTCTGATAATAAAGAACAGCCCTAGTCTTATATACTGACTACCCAATTCTAGTAAAATTTTTCAAAATTTTCAATTAAATGAACTCAAAATCATGTTTATACATATTTATGAACGATAAAACTAGGTGTTAACACCGAAATAATTGTTACCTTGGAAAGGACATAAATTGAGAAACAAACCAAAAATGTTAAAATTCATTTAAAATGGAATAGAGGACAATAAAAAGGAAAATAAAAGCCAAGTGTGGGAAAATTTACCAAGTTATTTTAAAACATATGTCACATATTTCTGTAACAAATAATTAAAGATACTTTTGTTTTGGACTAATCTAATCAGTTTTACCCAATTTACTGTAATATATTTGAAAGAAAGATGGATCTACACGATGAATCAATTCCATCATTTAAAGGAAGTAAAGTCTTCCGAAAAAGAAACGCGCTTCTTGATTTAGGTCAAGAAGTTGTCATCCAGACCATCTGTAGGTTGACGAAAAATCTAGAAAAGTCATCACTAAAATCAGCAGGAAATCCACGAACCTCAGCATCAAACAGGGTCGCCAAGTGGTCAGACTTATCCTAACCATGAGAGGATCTGTCTTGTAAAATGGGGAGGACGCCGTGCAAATTAGCTGGATAAGACTAATGAATCAGATCCCCAGAAAGGATAATCTCCTTAAAAGATCAAAAATCAGCTTTTAAGACTGATATTACTCAATCCTTGAGATTGACCTTAAAGATTGAGAATTACAAACTCATGGAATTCAATGATATCTAAACTCGAGCTTGAACGAGAAAATATTTTGATAAAAAAATAAAACCGATTTGTTTTCTGAAAACCCATTTTCAATACGTTCATTACCATTGAACGTAAAATCCTAGGAATTCACCTGGAATTCATTAGGTCACCTGAACCAAATCGGGTGTCAACCGTAAGAACGGTGGTTGCATAGCATGGTCAAAGACAGGACCTTGTGCCAGACCAAAAAATTATAAGGGTGAGCTTTACTATTGCTCCTACAAAGGATAGTAATTGCGTCTGACACGTTATAGACCATAATTAAAAGCATGTCAGGGGACATTGCCTTAACAGTTGCTTGTTCAACGCTTTCCTTTACAATCGGACGGTAGTTTACCGAAAGGTAATATACGGAGCAAGTATACTGGACGTGCTGCTTTCCTAATACAAGGTTAGTAAGTGGGTGACACAAAACCGCAAGTTTTGAGCTAAAATTTTCAAATCTGAAACCCACCAAACCCACAAAAATATTTTGCAAACACCGGTGAAGGGTTATTCCGGAAAACTTATCTAGGGTAAAAGCTAGATTTAATTTTCAAAAGATCAAATGTTTTCATAAAGATCCAATTTCCTTAATGGATCTAAATTTTTATAGTCATGTGGGACTGTAAACCACATCGTTACTACCATTGTTTATACCGCCGTAAAGAAATTACTGATGTACAAAGTGTGAAGAATAAAGAAGTGATTCTAGTATTTCAAGACTATATTGCTTGAGGACAAGCAACACTCAAGTGTGAGAATATTTGATAATGCTAAAAATGAACATATATTTCATAGCATTATCCCTCAAGAAAGACAAGCTTTTAGTTGCAATTGTCCTATTTACAAGTGATATTCGTTTAAATAATAAAAGGTGAAGACAAAAGATAGATTCGACGAATTGAAGACGCAAACGACCAAAAAGCTCAAAAGTACAAAATACAATCAAAGTGGTTCCAATTATTGATAAGAAACGTCTAAAAATTACAAGAGTACAAGATTCAAAACGCAAAGTGTAGTGACCCGAACTTTTCCATGTTTATATATATATTAAATGAAATTGTTATTTACATGATTAAGTGTTTCCAACATGTTAAACAATCAAACTTGTTAAGACTTGATTAATTGAAATAGGTTTCATATAGACAATTGACCACCCAAGTTGAACGGTGATTCACGAACGTTAAAACTTGTAAAAACTATTTGATGACATATATATGGATATATATATAGTTAACATGATATTATGATAAGTAAACATATCATTAAGTATATTAATAATGAACTACATATGTAAAAACAAGACTACTAACTTAATGATTTTGAAACGAGACATATATGTAACGATTATCGTTGTAACGACATTTAATGTATATATATCATATTAAGAGATATTTATACATCATAATATCATGATAATATAATAATTTAAAATCTCATTTGATATTATAAACATTGGGTTAACAACACTTAACAAGATCGTTAACCTAAAGGTTTCAAAACAACACTTACATGTAATGACTAACGATGACTTAACGACTCAGTTAAAATGTATATACATGTAGTGTTTTAATATGTATTCATACACTTTTGAAAGACTTCAAGACACTTATCAAAATACTTCTACTTAACAAAAATACTTACAATTACATCCTCGTTCAGTTTCATCAACAATTCTACTCGTATGCACCCGTATTCGTACTCGTACAATACACAGCTTTTAGATGTATGTACTATTGGTATATACACTCCAATGATCAGCTTTTAGCAGCCCATGTGAGTCACCTAACACATGTGGGAACCATCATTTGGTAACTAGCATGAAATATCTCATAAAATTACAAAAATATGAGTAATCATTCATGACTTATTTACATGAAAACAAAATTACATATCCTTTATATCTAATCCATACACCAACGACCAAAAACACCTACAAACACTTTCATTCTTCAATTTTCTTCATCTAATTGATCTCTCTCAAGTTCTATCTTCAAGTTCTAAGTGTTCTTCATAAATTCCAAAAGTTCTAGTTTCATAAAATCAAGAATACTTCCAAGATTGCAAGTTTACTTCCAAGTTTTCTAAATCCATTCCAAGTAATCATCCAAGATCAAGAAACCTTTGTTACTTACAGTAGGTTATCTTTCTAATACAAGGTAATAATCATATTCAAACTTTAATTCAATTTCTATAACTATAACAATCTTATTTCGAGTGGAAATCTTACTTGAAATTGTTTTCGTGTCATGATTCTGCTTCAAGAACTTTCAAGCCATCCAAGGATCCTTTGAAGCTAGAACCATTTTTGTCATTTCCAGTAGGTTTATCCAAGGAACTTGAGGTAGTAATAATGTTCATAACATCATTCGATTCATACATAAAAAGCTGTCTTATTCAACGTTATAAACTTATAATCACTAGAACATAGTTTAGTTAATTCTAAACTTGTTCGCAAATAAAGTTAATACTTCTAACTAGACTTTTAAAATCAACTAAACACATGTTCTATATCTATATTATATGCTAACTTAATGATTTAAAACCCGGAAACACGATAAACACCATAAAACTGGATATACGCCGTCGTAGTAAAACCGGGGGCTGTTTTGGTTGGGATAATTAAAAGCTAAGAAGAACTTTGATTTAAAAGCTATACTTCTGAAAAAATGATTTTTCTTATGAACATGAAACTATATCCAAAAATCATGGTTAAACTCAAAGTGAAAGTATGTTTTTCAAAATGGTCATCAAGATGTCGTTCTTTCGACGGAAATAACTACCTCTTTAAAAAACGACTTGTAACTTGTATTTCCGACTATAAACTTATATTTTTTCTATTTAGATTCATAAAGTTAAGTTCAATACGAAACAGTGGCCACTGGAATCACTCAAAACGGATTAGAAACGAAGAAATGGCGAGTAAAACAAGATTGATAAAAACTACTCATTTTACCTACGTGAAAGTTAGTAATAAATCTATTCCAACCATAACCTAATCAACTTATATTGTATATTATGTAATCTTGAGATACCATAGACACGTATACAATGTTTCAACCTATCATGTCGACCCATCTATATATATATTGCGGAACAACCATAGACACTCTATATGTGAATGTTGGAGTTAGCTATACAGGGTTGAGGTTGATTCCAAAATATATATATAGTTTGAGTTGTGATCAATACTGAGATACGTATACACTGGGTCGTGGATTGATTCAAGATAATATTTATCGATTTATTTCTGTACATCTAACTGTGGACAACTAGTTGTAGGTTACTAACGAGGACAGCTGACTTAATAAACTTAAAACATCAAAATGTATTAAAAGTATTGTAAATATATTTTGAACATACTTTGATATATATGTATATATTGTTATAGGTTCGTGAATCGACCAGTGGCCAAGTCTTACTTCCCGACGAAGTAAAAATCCGTGAAAGTGAGTTATAGTCCCACTTTTAAAATCTAATATTTTTGGGATGAGAATACATGCAGGTTTTATAAATGATTTACAAAATAGAAACAAGTACGTGAAACTACATTCTATGGTTGAATTATCAAAATCGAATATGCCCCTTTTTATTAAGTCTGGTAATCTAAGAATTAGGGAACAGACACCCTAATTGACGCGAATCCTAAAGATAGATCTATTGGGCCTAACAAACCACATCCAAAGTACCGGATGCTTTAGTACTTCGAAATTTATATCATATCCGAAGGGTGTCCCGGAATGATGGGGATATTCTTAAATATGCATCTTGTTAATGTCGGTTACCAGGTGTTCACCATATGAATGATTTTTATCTCTATGTATGGGATGTGTATGGAAATATGAAATCTTGTGGTCTATTATTATGATTTGATAATATATAGGTTAAACCTATAACTCCCCAACATTTTTGTTGACGTTTTAAGCATGTTTATTCTCAGGTGATTATTAAGAGCTTCCGCTGTTGCATACTTAAATAAGGAGGAGATTTGGAGTCCATGCTTGTATGATATTGTGTAAAAACTGCATTCAAGAAACTTATTTCGTTGTAACATATTTGTATTGTAAATCATTATGTAATGGTCGTGTGTAAACAGGATATTTTAGATTATCATTATTTGATAATCTACGTAAAACTTTTTAAACCTTTATTGATGAAATAAAGGTTATGGTTTGTTTTAAAATGAATGCAGTCTTTGAAAAACGTCTCATATAGAGGTCAAAACCTCGCAACAAAATCAATTAATATGGAACGTTTTTAATCAATAAGAGCGGGACATTTCACAAAGTACAAGATATTAAATTGTACGCAAGGACGTTCAAAAATCCGGAACCGGGACCAGAGTCAACTCTCAACGCTCGACGTAACGGACTAAAAATTACGAGTCAACTATGCACATAAATATAATATAATATTTAAATAATTCTTAAAAATTATTTATATATTATATTTATATTTAAATAACGTCGGAAAATTAAAAGACAAAATGGTGTGAGCTGGGTTTACGAACTCCGCGACTTGCGGAGTTTGTAGTGGAAAAACACCGCGACTCGCGGAGATACCCTGGACAAAAATGCCTATAAAAGCTAACGCATTTTGATCGTTTTAAATATCTTTTTCTTCTCCTCATTCATACGTAATATATATATATATATTATAATTTTAATTTTAATTCTAATAATAAGGGTATGTTAGCGAATGTTGTAAGGGTGTAAGTCGAAATTCTGTCCGTGTAACGCTACGCTATTTTTAATCATTGTAAGTTATGTTCAACCTTTTTAATTTAATGTCTCGTAGCTAAGTTATTATTATGCTTATTTAATCCGAAGTAATCATGATGTTGGGCTAATTACTAAAATTGAGTAATTGGGCTTTGTACCATAATTGGGGTTTGGACAAAAGAACGACACTTGTGGAAATTAGACTATAGGCTATTAATGGGCTTTATATTTGTTTAACTAAAGGATAGTTTGTTAATTTTAATATAAAGATTTACAATTGGACGTCCCTATAAATAACCATATACACTCGATCGGACACGATGGGCGGGATATTTATATGTACGAATAATCGTTCATTTAACCGGACACGGGAATGAATTAATAGTCTATGAAATTATTAAAACAGGGGTGAAATTATGTACAAGGACACTTGGCATAATTGATAACAAAGTATTAAAACCTTGGGCTACACACAGTCGATATCCTGGTGTAATTATTAAACAAAGTATTAAAACCTTGTTACAGTTTAAGTCCCCAATTAGTTGGAATATTTAACTTCGGGTATAAGGATAATTTGACGAGGATACTCGCACTTTATATTTATGACTGATGGACTGTTATGGACAAAACCAGACGGACATATTAAATAATTCAGGACAAAGGACAATTAACCCATGGGCATAAAACTAAAATCAACACGTCAAACATCATGATTACGGAAGTTTAAATAAGCATAATTCTTTTATTTCATATTTAATTTCCTTTATTTTACATTTAATTGCACTTCTAATTATCGCACTTTTATTTATTGTCATTGTATTTAATTGCACTTTTAATTATCGTAATTTTTAATTATTGCAATTTTATTTTATCGCATTTTATTTATCGCAATTTCATTATCGTTATTTACTTTACGCTTTAAATTAAGTTATATTTATTTTTAATATTTTACATTAGGTTTTAACTGCGACTAAAGTTTTTAAAATCGACAAACCGGTCATTAAACTGTAAAGACCCCCTTTATAATAATAATATTACTTATATATATTTATATTTTTATAAAACTAATATAGCGTTAAGCTTTGTTTAAAGATTTTTCCCTGTGGAACGAACCGGACTTACTAAAAACTACACTACTGTACTGTAGTGACCCGAACTTTTCCATGTTTATATATATTAATTGAGATTGATATTTACATGATTAAATGTTTCCAACATGTTAAGCAATCAAACTTGTTAAGACTTGATTAATTGAAATATGTTTCATATAGACAATTGACCACCCAAGTTGACCGGCGATTCACGAACGTTAAAACTTGTAAAAATGACATGACGATATATATATGGATATACATATGGTTAACATGAGATTATGATAAGTAAGTATCTCCATAAGTATATTAACAATGAGTTATATACATATAAACAAGACTACTAACTTAAGGATTTCGAAACGAGACATATATGTAACGATTATCGTTGTAACGACATTTAAATGTATATATATCATATTAAGATATATTAATATATCATAATATCATGATAATATAATAATTTAACATCTCATTAGATATAATAAACAATGGGTTAACAACATTAATTGAGATCGTTAACTTAAAGGTTTCAAAACAACACTTACATGTAACGACTAACGATGACTTAACGACTCAGTTAAAATGTATATACATGTAGTGTATTTAGATGTATTAAAATACTTTTGGAAGACTTCAAGACATATATCAAAATACTCATACTTAACGAAAATGGTTACAGTTACTTTTCCATTCTTTTCTTTCATCAAGAATTCTAGTCGTATTCTTATCCGTATTATACACAGCTTCAAAACCTACTTACTATGAGTATATACCAATAGGAACTAGCATGGGATTCCACTCTTGATTATGTCATGTATGACTAATCAATTTTAACTTCTACCATGAGCTAGTCAACTAACTAGAACTCCTTTTAACCCCACTCACCACTCACCAATTACCACTCATCATTCACTCCATTTCACTTCCAATTCTCTTTCTAATTCTCTCTCAACACACACACACACACACACTATTATGAACGTATTTTTCCAGTAGTTAATCATCATCTTCATCAAAAATCACTTCAAGAATCAAGCTATAATCATCATAGGAAGAACACTTCAAGAACACTTCAAAAATCCCTTCAAGTTTACTAATTTACTTCCAAGCTTTCTAATCCATTCCAAGTAATCATCTAAGATCAAGAAACCTTTGTTATATACAGTAGGTTATCTTTCTTATTCAAGGTAATATTCATATTCAAACTTTGATTCAATTTCTATAACTATAAACTATCTTAATTCGAGTAAAAATCTTACTTGAACTTGTTTTTGTGTCATGATCCTACTTCAAGAACTTTCAAGCCATCCAAGATCCTTTGAAGCTAGATCATTTCTTGTCACTTCCAGTAGGTTTACCTACTAAACTTGAGGTAGTAATGATATTCATAACATCATTCGATTCATATATATAAAACTATCTTATTCGAAGGTTTAAACTCGTAATCACTAGAACATAGTTTAGTTAATTCTAAACTTGTTCGCAAACAAAAGTTAATCCTTCTAACTTGACTTTTAAAATTAACTACACACATGTTCTATATCTATATGATATGCTAACTTAATGATTTAAAACTTGGAAACACGAAAAACACCGTAAAACCGGATTTACGCCGTTTTAGTAACACCGCGGGCTGTTTTGGGTTAGTTAATTAAAAACTATGATAAACTTTGATTTAAAAGTTGTTATTCTGAGAAAATGATTTTTATTATGAACATGAAACTATATCCAAAAATTATGGTTAAACTCAAAGTGGAAGTATGTTTTCTAAAATGGTCATCTAGACGTCGTTCTTTCGACTGAAATGACTACCTTTACAAAAACGACTTATAACTTATTTTTCCGACTATAAACCTATACTTTTATGTTTAGATTCATAAAATAGAGTTCAATATGAAACCATAGCAATTTGATTCACTCAAAACGGATTTAAAATGAAGAAGTTATGGGTAAAACAAGATTGGATAATTTTTCTCATTTTAGCTACGTGAAAATTGGTAACAAATCTATTCCAACCATAACTTAATCAACTTGTATTGTATATTATGTAATCTTGAGATACCATAGACACGTATACAATGTTTCGACCTATCATGTCGACACATCTATATATATTTCGGAACAACCATAGACACTCTATATGTGAATGTTGGAGTTAGCTATACAGGGTTGAGGTTGATTCCAAAATACATATAGTTTGAGTTGTGATCAATACTGAGATACGTATACACTGGGTCGTGGATTGATTCAAGATAATATTTATCGATTTATTTCTGTACATCTAACTGTGGACAACTAGTTGTAGGTTACTAATGAGGACAGCTGATTTAATAAACTTAAAACATCAAAATATATTAAAAGTGTTGTAAATATATTTTAAACATACTTTGATATATATGTATATATTGTTATAGGTTCGTGAATCAACCAGTGGCCAAGTCTTACTTCCCGACGAAGTAAAAATCTGTGAAAGTGAGTTATAGTCCCACTTTTAAAATCTAATATTTTTGGGATGAGAATACATGCAGGTTTTATAAATGATTTAAAAAATAGACACAAGTACGTGAAACTACATTCTATGGTTGAATTATCGAAATCGAATATGCCCCTTTTTATTAAGTCTGGTAATCTAAGAATTAGGGAATAGACACCCTAATTGACGCGAATCCTAAAGATAGATCTATTGGGCCTAACAAACCCCATCCAAAGTACCGGATGCTTTAGTACTTCGAAATTTATATCATATCCGAAGGGTGTCCCGGAATGATGGGGATATTCTTATATATATGCATCTTGTTAATGTTGGTTACCAGGTGTTCACCATATGAATGATTTTTATCTCTATGTATGGGATGTGTATTGAAATATGAAATCTTGTGGTCTATTATTACGATTTGATATATATAGGTTAAACCTATAACTCACCAATATTTTTGTTGACGTTTAAAACATGTTTATTCTCAGGTGAATACTAAGAGCTTCCGCTGTTGCATACTAAAATAAGGACAAGATTTGGAGTCCATGTTTGTATGATTGATGTCGTGCGAGGTGTATATAAAATAGTTTATATTTTACTAGGAAAAACTATTAAATACGATACAATTTTACACAAGATATTTATTTATTTATAGAATGGATATACTTAAACCTTGCTACAACACTTATAGGCAGTGTACCTAATCGTACAGTAGTGTAGTTTTTAGTAAGTCCGGTTCGTTCCACAGGGAAATCTTTAAACAAAGCTCAACGCTATATTAGTTTACTTTTATAAAAATACAAATATATATATAAGTAATATTATTATTATAAAGGGGGGTTTTTACCGTTTAATGACCGGTTTGTCGATTTTAAGATTTTAGTCGCAGTTAAAACCTAATGTAAAATATAAAATAAATACAAGACTTAAATTAAAGCGTAAAGTAAATAACGATAATGAAATTGCGAATAATAAAAAATGCGATAAAATAACAATAAATAAAAGTGCGATAATTAGAAGTGCAATTAAATATAAAATAAAGGAAATTAAATATGAAATAACAGAATTATGCTTATTTAAACTTCCGTAATCATGATGGTTGACGTGTTGATTTTAGTTTTATGCCCATGGGTTAATTGTCCTTTGTCCTGGATTATTCAATATGTCCGTCTGGTTTTTGTCCATAACAGTCCATCAGTCATAAATATAAATTGCAAGTGTCCTTGTCAAATTATTATTATACCCGAAGTTAAATATTCCAACTAATTGGGGATTCGAATTGTAACAAGGTTTTAATACTTTGTTTAATGAATACACCAGGTTATCGACTGCGTGTAAACCAAGGTTTTACTACTTTGTTAACAATTACACCAATTACCCTTGAATGTAATTTCACCCCTGTTTTAATTATTCTAGTGGCTATTAATCCATTCCCGTGTCCGGTTAAATGAACGATTATTCGTACATATAAATACCCCGCCCATCGTGTCCGATCGAGTGTATATGGTAATTTATAGGGACGCCCAATTGAAAATCTTTATATTAACATTAACAAACTTTCATTTAGTTAAACAAATATAAAGCCCATTAATATCCCATAGTCTAATTTCCACAAGTGTCGTTCTTTTGTCCAAACCCCAATTATGGTACAAAGCCCAATTACCCAATTTTAGTAATTAGCCCAACATCATGATTACTTCGTTTTAAACAAGCATAATAATAACTTAGCTACGAGACATTAATATAAAAAGGTTGAACATAACTTACAATGATTAAAAATAGCGTAGCGTTACACGGACAGAATTTCGACTTACACCCTTACAACATTCGCTAACATACCCTTATTATTAGAATTAAAATTAAAATTAAAATTAAAATTATATATATATATATAAGTTTTACGTATGAAGAGGAAGAAAAAGATGATTAAAACTCGGCAGAAAACTGGCTTTATATAGGACCTGACCAGCATTTTTACTCCATGCGACTCGCATGGATTTTGTGCCTCTGGCCATGCGAGTCGCATGGCCACCCTGGATCCAGCCAAATTGCTTTGTTTTCTTCTTGCCGACGTAATATAATAATAATATATAATATAATATATAATTATATATAATTATATATATATTATATTATATTCTTGTGCATAGTAGACTAGATATTTTTGGTCCGTTGCGTCGGGCGTTTCTTCTTGGCTCAGGTCCCGGTTCCGGATTTTCGGACGTCTTCGCGTATTATTTTATATCGTGTACTTTGCGTCTTGTAACTTGTACTCTTGTCATTTTGAGATGTTCCTCATCAATATTTTGAACCTTTTTAATTGTATCTTGTACTTTTTAGCTCTTTGGACCTTTTTGTCTTCAATTTGTCGAATCTGCCTTTTATCTTCTCTTTTTAAAATTTAAACGAATATCGCTTGTAAATCGAACAATACCAATTAAAATCTTGTCTTTCTTGAGGAATAATGCTATGAAATATATGTTCGTTTTTAGCATTATCAAATATTCCCACACTTGAGCATTGCTTGTCCTCAAGCAATATTGTCTTGAAATACTAGAATCACTTCTTTATTCTTCACACTTTGTACATCAGTGATTTCTATACGGCGGTATGAACAATGGTAGTAACGATGTGGTTTACAGTCCCACATGACTATAAAAATTTAGATCCATTAAGGAAATTGGATCTTTATGAAAACATTTGATCTTTTGAAAATTAAATCTAGTTTTTACCCTAGATAAGTTTTCCGGAATAACCCTTTACCGGTGTTTGCAAAATATTTTTGTGGGTTTAGTGGGTTTCAGATTTGAAAATTTTAGCTCAAACTTGCGGTTTTGTGTCACCCACTTGCTAACCTTGTATTTGGAAAGCAACACGTCCAGTTTACTTGTTCCGTATATTACCTTTCGGCAAACTACCGTCCGGTTGTAAAGGAAAGCGTTGAACAAGCAACTGTTAAGGCAATGTCCCGTGACATGCTTTTGATTATGGTCTATAACGTGTCGGACGCAATTACTATCCTTGGTAGGAGCAATAGTAAAGCTCACCCTTATAACTTTTCGGTCTGGCACAAGGTCATGTCTTTGACCATGCTATGCAACCACCGTTCTTACGGTTGACACCCTATTTAGTTCAGGTGACCTAATGAATTCCAGGTGAATTCCTAGGATTTTACGTTCAATGGTAATGAACGCATTGAAAATGGTTTTTCAGAAAACAAATCGGTTTGTAGTTTTGATCAAAATATTTTCTCGTTCAAGCTCGAGTTTAGATATCATTGAATTCCATGAGTTTGAATTCTCAATCTTTAAGGTCAATCTCTAGGATTGAGTAATATCAGTCTTAAAAGCTGATTTTTAATCTTTAAGGAGATTATCCTTTCTGGGGATCTGATTCATTAGTCTTATCCAGCTAATTTGCACGGTGCCTCCCCATTGTACGAGATAAATCCTTCTCATGGTTAGGATAAATCTGACCACTTGGCGACCCTGTTTGATGCTGAGGTCCGTGGATTTCCAGCTGATTTTAGTGATGACTTTTCTAGATTTTTCGTCAACCTACAGCTGGTCTGGACGACAACTTCATGACCTAAATCAAGAAGCGCGTGTCTTTTTCGGAAGACTTTACTTCCTTTTAAATGATGGAATTGATTCATCGTGTAGATCCATCTCTCTTCTTTTCTTTTACCGGGTAAAACAGTTTAGTTTAGTCCAAAACAAAAGTATTTTCAGTTATTTGTTACAGATATATGTGACATATGTTAAGATAACTTGGTAAATTTTCCCACACTTGGTTTTTACTTTCTTTTTTTTTATCGTCCTCTATTCCATTTTAAATGAATTTTAACATTTTAGTTTGTTTCTCAATTTATGTCCTTTCCGAGGTAACAATAATTTCGGTGTTAAAACCTAGTTTTATCGTTCATAAATATGTATAAACATGATTTTGAATTCATTTAATTGAAAAATTTTACTAGAATTGGGTAGTCAGTATATAAGACTAGGGCTGTTCTTTTTTATCAGAGAGCACTAGATTCTAATACAACTACTGCTTTACTAGTATTTTTAATAGTAACCAAGTGTTTAATATAAAAATTTTAAAATCCGAAAGAATTTAACCCCTTCCCACACTTAAGATCTTGCAATGCCCTCATTTGCAAGAAATCAGTAACAATTTAAATTATTGAGGGTGATTTGTGTGAAAATGATTAAATTTTTCCAAAGTTTCCAAATATATTGGCGTTTGTTTGCTGAATGATAAATGGTGCACATCATTTGTTCATTCTGTCTTGTTGTTATTTCACATATATTTTGCATCTTGTCGTCAAAATTAGTTGCTTTTGCTGAACTTAATGCCAGTCTTTGAAAACGCGTTGTTTTATCCTGTTTTGTGCATAATATAAAATACATACAATACAAATATAATCATACATGTAATTTGAAATGGAACTTTGGCATCCCACTTTCAAATTATAAGAAAAATATTAGTACACAATAATAATAGAAATATCAAACATTACATAAATGTAATTAAAATGTTAAGTGTTTAAAATAATAAAAATATAAATTACCAACTTATCTCTACTGATCAGGAGGTGGGTTAGGAGGAAAATTAGGATATGGATCCCAATTCATGTTCGCGTCCGGGTTCCATGGCTGATTATAGGTGAACTGGTATGCTGCGTCATAATCATATGAATCATAGGGTGGTCTCATTTCTGGCTGATGTGCGGGATAGTATGCGGGTCGGGTCGGATAATACATCTCGCCAGGCTGCAACTGGCTTATAATTTGGCGCTGATGATAATCCCATCGGCCATGCTCTCGTTGCCGGGAATGCTCGTAGTCATTCCGACGTTGCCATGCCTCGTACTGCATATGCCTATCATAGTTCGTCATGTATTCATCCTCCATACGAACGCCTAAATCAAGAGCAGTCTCCCGAACAACTCCTATAATGTTGTTCGCCTCTTCCATTTCGTCATCCGAACCTCTCTCTACCTGTCGCTGAGGTCCCTCGTATCGATATACCCGACCACGTCTCATTAATAATACCCTTGCACCGTGATAAAGGTTTGAACTTATAGTTTCACCTTCGTCCTCTATTTCGTTCATTGGACCCCCTTGGTGCTTATCCACACCTAAATACTCTCCAATGAGAGTAATGAAAATACCACCACCTATAATACTCCCCGATTTCATCCCCGAAACTACATTAGCGAGATAATAACCAACACAATAGGGAATGTTAACGAAACTCCTCGGGTCTCTAATACACTTGAGGTAGAACAAATCGTTTACGGTCAATTTCTCTTTATTCTTACCCCTTTGTGTAATTGTGTTTGCTAAGAATCTATGAATCACCCGGAGTTCAGCTCTGTCTATATCTAAGTATGTATGATTTCCACTGGCGTGAAATTCATTAAAGTGGGACATACGCCTCCAGACGGCGTTAATATCAAATTCCCTATCTATCCTTTCTCCTTGGGCAATCAGGCTATTACAGTCGGGGCTCAAAAGTTCAGCAGGGGTGTAAATCTGTAAGGCCCTGGCTAAATCTATCATGGACATTCTGTACATGCGTCCACCAAACAGAAATCTAATAAAGCTTCTATCATCTATCCTCCTAACATCACTGTTTAACTTAATAGTACTAAGTAATTCTATACACCATTCCCTATATATGGTTCTACGAATGGAAAATAGGCGCATCCAATCGTTAAACTGAGAATTACCATACCTTTGCACCAATAATTCCCGAATCGGTTCGGCAAGGTCAACTGTTTCCAAAGGTACCCAGTCAATTGCCCTTGGCATTTCAACAACCTTAAAGTAGAGAATGTGCATGTTCTTTTGATAATCTGGATACTCTATCCAACATCGATCAAATCTCAGATTTGGGTGTAACTGATCTTCATTAATGTCTAAGCTCAGAATCATTTGATGTGGAGCGAATTGACGAAACTGATTCATGAATAATTGATCTTGATCGTGATATGGAATATGTTGATCCTCATGTTGTTCTTCTTCTTGTTGCATATGTTGTTCTTGTTCATAAAACATTTCCGGTTCGGGCTCTGGTTGTCTGGACGATGATGCACCGTCCGTATCTGTATTTCTCTGCAAAACACATTAAACACAAAATTTGTGCATCCAAATATGCATTAGTGTTAGCAAAATAATAACTTGAAACAATTATGATGACATGTTCAATTCATAACACATTTTATACACATTTTCTTAACAATAACAATTCTACACTTTTACATACGAAAATGTGTACAATGTTTTATCACATTTAAACTCTTAAACATGTCAACAATAATCATTATAGCAATTAAACACTTGTTACATGGCATTCAAATCAAACTAGTGCTCATTTTCATATTTTTGTCAAGTCTACACTTTGTCAAATAAGCATATACGAAAAATGTACATCAATTTCATAAGCATTTATCTCAAATAACATGCCAAAATAATCACTACTAGCAATTAAACAAGTTTAAAATGGCCTTTACATTAAATTATCCAAGTTCATGAATTTTTTAGACTTAAAAAGTCTACTTTAATTCTCAAAATCATGTTTAGGCTCAAAGTTTGGATCAATTAACTACCTAAACATGTTACACTACTTAATTTAGCAACAATTCATGACAAAAATCAGCCATAACCTGTTTATATCAAAAAGCCCCAAATTGCTCAAGAACACAAACCCTAGATTCTTAAAAATTTGAAGTTTTTAGCTTCAATTCATGTTAAATAGCTTCTATCTAGGATATACATGCATAATATAACAACAATTTAGCTCTAATTACACCTAAATTTAACAAAATCAAAATATAAAATTTCTAGCTCAAGAACACAAAAATTCGAATTTAAAGAGATTAGGGGTGAAATCTTTACCTTTCTCCTGAAGGGGTTGAGACTACTGAATCTAGGCATGATTGTTGTGAAGTTTTGCAAGAAATTTGGTGAATTTTGGTGAAAAATTGAGAGGGTTTTGGAGTAAGTTCGTGTATGTGTGTGTATTGTGAGAGACAGAAGCAGGTCGACTGGAATTTTGATCCTGACCAGATTTCTTTAGCCATGCGAGTCGCATGGTTTCCTGCCCATCCCCATGCGACTCGCATGGGGTTAAATTCCAGGTATTTTTTTTTTTTTTTTTTTTTTATTTTTTTTTTAATAAACCTTATACTTTTAAAACATAGAATTAAATAAAATTTTAAAAATTTTATTTCTTTTTAAGACGAGGTCGTTTCGGGACGATGCCCTAGTCCGTCCCTCGACAAAATTTTAAAATTTTGTCATTTTCAAGCGATTGTTTTAAAAGCTTAGATTTTTGGATTTTTTAATTTTTTTGGCATACTCTAAATCAATAAGCTTAAAAATAATGATAATAAAAATTCTCGTCCCGCCATCGGGTAAAGCAATTTCGGTTCAAAGACCTAGTCTTCAACTTACGACGAATTTTAAAAATCATATTTTTAACTTAATGAGATAAAGTAATTTTTTTGTTTTTAAATTCACACAACTTAAAATTAAAAATTCACACCAAACTCAAAATTTGAAATGCATAAAATTAAAAATTCATATTTTAAAAATTAAAAATTCACACCAACTTTAATTTAAAAATTTATAAATTTATATCAAACTTATATTAATTTTTTCAAATATTTACAATATATTGTTTTTACAAAGTTTACAATATTAATTTAAGATTTATATTAATTTTAAAAATATGGTAAAAATAAAATTAAAAATCTTTTTATCTTTTTATCCCACTTTAATCAATCGAATATTATCAAAAATATGCGCCCCTCTTTTCGGTAAAGTAATTTCGGTTCCAAGACCTAATTTGACTCATGACGAATTTTTGAAATATTTTGGGTTGATTGATTAAAGATATTTATACCTTAAGAATAAACGTTAAATTTCGCAGTGATGTAATAAATTTTTGAATGATATCAATAATTTCGGTCGCCAAACCTAATTTTATTCAATACCAATTTAATACTTTTTAGCGAACAAATTAGCGTTTATTATCAAAAGGTTAAAAATAAAAATAAAAATAAAAACTGTACAGACATACCTGTGAAATAGATTTCTTAGTTATATGATCTATTCCATTCATAAGATAGTCGGTTTAATTGGTTTTCCATGGCTCCAAAGGCGTAACCTCGAGCATTCAGTGTCTTTTCTTCTAAACATATGAACGGTCCGTCTCTGCATAAAGTAACAAATTCGGTATTTGAATAGGTTTGATTATTTGAACATTTACCTCCATGTGACCATTTTCCGCATTTGTGACATCGTTCTAGGTGTCGTGCTCTTCTTTTCGCTGCGGATTTTGATTTTCCTTTACCAAATTGTAACTTATTATCTTCGCATCTGGATCCTTTTCTAACTCCGTCCATTCTTTCTCTGATTACTGATACTAATTCGCTCGGGAGTATGTCATTATTTCTTTTAGTGATCAAAGCGTGTAGCATTAGACCATGGTTTAGTTCACAGGCAGTCTTCATTTTGTAGAAACCTAAAAAAAATAAAAATTCAGAATGGGGGGAGAAGACTAGTTCTTTAGGGTCTGCTAGGGAAAGACCATTCGGGTTCCATTTTCGAGAACTACACGAAAACAGACAATCTAACTCTAACAGAAATACATATTATCCTTTAAAGACTTGATTCTCCCCACACTTAGTTAGCTGTGGTGTCGAAATTGTGATTAACTTCGTTGTCGACTTCCATCGGACCATGTATGTAATGTTTAACTCTGTGACCATTAACTTTAAATTCAATCCCATTTGAATTTATCAATTCTATCGTTCCGTATGGGAAAACTCTTTTGACTATGAATGGTCCAGACCATCTTGATTTCAATTTTCCAGGAAATAGCTTGAATCGTGAATTGAAAAGAAGAACTCTGTCTCCTTCTTTAAATTCTTTTGAACTTCTGATTCTTTTATCATGCCATTTCTTCGTTCTTTCTTTATAGATTAACGAATTATCGTATGCTTCATGTCTTAATTCTTCTAATTCATTTAGTTGACTTAATCGTAGACGTCCGGCTTCATGTAAATCAAGCTTACATGTCTTCAAAGCCCAAAATGCTTTGTGTTCAATTTCTACTGGAAGATGACATGCTTTTCCATAAACAAGTCTAAAAGGTGTGGTTCCAATTGGAGTTTTGTAGGCTGTTCTAAAAGCCCAGAGTGCATCCTCCAATTTAATGGACCATTCCTTCGGATTTGATCCTACGGTTTTCTCTAGAATACGTTTTAAAGCTCGGTTGGTATTTTCAACTTGTCCACTTGTTTGTGGATGATATGCGGTGGAGATTTTATGAGTTACTCCATATCTTTTAAGAACTTTCTCAAGTTGATTATTACAGAAATGAGTACCCCGATCACTTATTAAAGCTTTCGGTGTTCCAAACCTTGCAAAAAGACGTTTTAAAAAATTGACTACAACTCGTGCATCATTAGTTGGGAGAGCTTGTGCTTCCGCCCATTTAGATACATAATCAATGGCTACGAGTATATATAGATTATTATGAGATTTTGGAAATGGACCCATAAAGTCAATACCCCAAATGTCAAATACTTCACATACTTGGATGACATTTTGTGGCATTTCATCACGTTGACTTATTTTTCCGGCCCTTTGACATGCATCACAGGATTTGCAAAGAAGGTGTGCGTCTTTGTAAATTGTAGGCCAATAGAATCCAGCTTCATAAACTTTTCTTGCTGTTAGTTGAGGCCCATAATGCCCTCCTGTTGGTCCTGTGTGACAATGGTTTAATATTTTACTAGCTTCATCTCCAAATACACATCGGCGTATTATTCCATCGGGACAACTTTTAAACAGATGTGGATCTTCCCAGAAATAGTGTTTTATATCACTGAAGAATTTCTTTCGTCTTTGGTACGATAATCCTTTTTCAAGGAAATCTACAAACTAAGTAGTTTGCATAGTCTGCAAACCATGGGATTTCTTTATAATCTATCTTCAATAGATATTCATCAGGAAAGTTGTCTTGTATGGCCGATTCATTCAGAACTTCTAATTCGGGATTTTCAAGACGAGAAAGATGATCAGCGGCGAGATTTTCTGCTCCCTTTTTATCTCGGATTTCAATATCAAACTCTTGTAAGAGTAAGATCCAACGGATTAATCTTGGTTTAGCATCTTGTTTTGAAAATAGGTATCTAAGAGCAGAATGGTCGGTATAGACCACCGTTTTTGCTAGAACGAGATATGATCGAAATTTGTCAAAAGCAAAGACAATAGCAAGGAGTTCTTTTTCAGTAGTTGTATAGTTCGTTTGTGCTCCTTGTAACGTCTTACTAGCATAATATATAGGTTGAAATCGTTTTTCAATCCTTTGTCCTAAAACGGCTCCCATTGCAAAATCACTTGCATCGCACATTAGTTCAAATGGTAGATTCCAATTTGGTGTTATCATGATCGGTGCATTAGTGAGTTTCTCTTTAAGAATATTAAAAGATTTGATACACTCATCTGAAAAGATGAATGGCGCATCCTTTTCTAGGAGTTTATTCATAGGAGTGGCAATTTTAGAAAAATCTTTTATGAAACGTCGGTAAAAACCGGCATGCCCTAGAAAACTCCTAACTCCTCTAACATTTGTGGGATGTGGAAGTTTAGCAATTACATCTACTTTAGCTCTATCCACTTCAATTCCTTCTTTTGAAATTTTATGTCCAAGAACGATGCCTTCTTTAACCATGAAATGACATTTCTCCCAATTAAGTACTAGATTTGATTTTTCGCATCTAATTAGCATTCGTTCCAGATTAACTAGACATGATTTAAATGTATCACCGAAGACTGAAAAGTCATCCATGAACACTTCCATGCATTCTTCTATCATGTCATGAAAAATCGCCATCATACACCTTTGAAAGGTTGCAGGGGCGTTACAAAGTCCAAATGGCATGCGTTTGTAAGCAAAAGTACCATAAGGGCACGTGAATGTGGTTTTCTCTTGATCTTTGGGTGCTATTGGAATTTGAAAATATCCGGAAAATCCATCTAGAAAACAATAGTAACTATTTTCGGCTAATCTTTCCAACATTTGATCTATGAAAGGTAAGGGAAAGTGATCTTTTCTGGTGGCGTCATTTAATTTTATATAATCAATACATACACGCCATCCTGTTACAGTCCTAGTAGGAATAAGCTCATTTTTTTCATTTGTAATGACAGTCATGCCACCCTTCTTAGGCACGCATTGAACTGGGCTTACCCATGGACTATCAGAGATTGGATAAATTAAACCTACATCTAGCAGTTTAATAATCTCTTTCTTAACTACATCTTGCATATTAGGATTTAGTCTTCGTTGGCGTTGCACATACGTTTTATGACCTTCTTCCATAAGGATTTTATGTGTGCAATACGAAGGACTTATTCCTTTAATATCATGAATCTTCCATGCAATGGCTGGTTTATGAGCTTTCAACACAGAAATGAGTTGTGATTTCTCATTTTCAGTAAGAGAAGACGATATTATTACAGGTAATTCAGATTCACCATGTAAATAAGCATATTCCAAATGGTTTGGAAGTGGCTTTAACTCTAATTTCGGAGGTTCTTCTATCGATGATTTATATCGATATCTGTCTTCTTCTTTTAGCATTTGAATTTCTTCTGTTGTTGGTTCATATCCATTAGCTATAAGTGTAGCTAACATTTCAGCTTCATCAATTGGTTCATTACCTTCTCCTAAAGAACATTCTCCTGTTCCTTTTAATTCTGGAAATTCTTCTAATAATTCTGCATGTGCATCTATAGTTTGAATATAATAACATGTATCATCTGCAGATTGTGGTTGTTGCATTGCTCTATCAACTGAAAAGGTAACACTCTCATTCTCTATACTTAGGGTCAGTTTCTTACCGAACACGTCTATCATTGCTTTAGCCGTGTTTAAGAATGGTCTTCCTAATATGAGAGGAACTTGAGAATCTTCTTCCATGTCCAAAACAACAAAATCTACTGGAAATACTAATGTACCAACTTTAACTAGCATGTTCTCCATTATCCCTCTAGGATATTTTATTGATCTATCGGCTAGTTGTATGCTTATTCTGGTTGGTTTTAATTCTCCAAGGTCTAGTTTAGCGTATAGTGAATACGGCATTAGATTTATACTAGCACCTAAGTCTGCCAATGCTTCTATTGAACTAAGACTACCCAGAAAACATGGAATTGTGAAACTTCCTGGATCAGATAGTTTTTCTGGTATCTTATTCAACAGCACTGCTGAACAATTAGCATTCATAGTAACAGCCGAGAGTTCTTCCATTTTCTTTCTATTTGAGATTAGATCTTTCAAGAATTTAGCATATCTTGGCATTCTTGAAATCACATCAATGAAAGGAAGATTTACATTTATCTGTTTAAACATATCCAAGAATTTGGATTGCTCGGCTTCAAGTTTTTCTTTCTTCATTTTACTCGGGTAAGGAAGTGGTGGTTGGTATGGTTTAACATAAGGTTTATCCTTAACTGTGTTATCTTCATTAACCTTTTCAACTACCGGTTCTTTTTCCTTATCTTGGTCAGGTTGTGGTTCTTGTGGAGTAGGAATAGTTTCATCAGAAGTTACAGGTATTTCAGGTGTTTTAAGTGTTGTACCACTTCTTGTGGTAATAGCTTTAGCTGTTTCATTCCGGGGGTTAGCATTTGTATCACTAGGTAGACTTCCTGGTTTTCTTTCACCTATTAACCTTGCTAGGTTACTTACTTCTTATTCCAGATTTTGAATAGAAGCTTGTTGATTTCTAAATGCTTGAGCATTTTGTTCATTGGTTTGTTTTTGAGATGTGAAAAACTGCGTTTGAGTTTCAACTAGCTTCGTCATCATATCTTTTAAATTCGGCTTTTTATCATCGGTTTGTTGTGGTGGTTTGTTTTGAAATTTAGGTCTTTGCTGATTGTAAGTATTATTAGATACTTGTTGATTGCTAGGACCTTGTTGGTTGTTGTATGGAATATTTCGGTTATAATTCTGGTTTTGATTGTAAATCGGTCTTGGCGGTTGATAATTATTCTGATAATTATTTCCAGGCCTTTGGTTTATGTATGAAATATTCTCTCTTTGTTCCATTGTTAATTCAATACTGAGACAATCTTTTGTCAAATGTGGTCCTCCACACTGCTCACAACTAATTCGTATTGAGTGAATATCTTTAGTCATCTTTTCCATTCGTCTCTCGAAAGCATCTATCTTTGCGGAAATGGAATCTAAATCATGGCTAGAATCGGCTCTAGCTGCTTTAGATGATCTAATGATATCTTTTTCTTGGTGCCACTCATGTGAGTGGGAAGCAGTGTTATCAATAATTTTGTAAGCATCAGTTTCGGTTTTCTTCATAATAGAACCACCAGCTGCTATATCTATGTCTTTTCTTGTAGTGATGTCGCATCCTCGGTAGAATATTTGTACTATTTGACAGGTGTCTAAACCATGTTGCGGACATCCTCTTAACAACTTTCCATATCTTGTCCATGTCTCATATAGAGTTTCATTTGGTTTTTGTGTGAACGTAACAATTTCTGCTTGAAGTCTTACGGCTTTAGATGCAGGAAAGAATTGTTTAAGAAATTTGTCAATTAAAACGTCCCATGTATCGATCGCCCCTTCAGGTAACGATTCCAACCAATCTTTGGCTTCTCCCTTTAAAGTCCAGGGAAATAACATGAGATATATCTGTTCATCCTCCACTTCTCGTATTTTAAATAGTGTGCAGATCCTATTAAAGGTACGTAGATGTTCATTTGGATCTTCCTTCGGCGCACCACTAAATTGGCATTGATTAGTCACCATGTGTAGAATTTGTCCTTTGATTTCATAATCTGGCGCATTAATGTCTGGATGAGTAATTGCGTGACCTTGGCCAGTACGTTTAGCTCTCATTCGGTCTTCCATACTTAAAGGTTCCAGATTCTCCATAATTGAATTTGTTGAATCGGTATCACTAGATGATTCTGTTTTAATGGTTCGTTCCTCAACAATCTCTGTTTGAATGATTGGTGGCTCCGGAGGAAAGTTTAGTGGTTCAGGATCTACGAACCGTTCCTGAATATTTTCCGGATTCTCAATTGTGAGGTTGGGTTCAAAAAATGGATTATCGGAAATTTGAACTGAAGTACTTGGTCGACTGGATGACGATTCTAAAGAAAAATCAACGGCGGTTATATTTGTTAAACGATGTCTTGATCGAGTTACAGGTGGTGAACGTACAAAAGGTGATGAACGTCTTGCTCGGTGCATTCACTGAATATCCTATTAGTTTTTAAAAGGAAAGAAAAATTATAATAAGTTATCCAATCAATAGAGTTTTCTGATTTTGCCCACGTTTCGAATAGCCAAAAGATGCAGCAGAGGGGCAGGATTCGTTTGGTCTCAATATAATTGAGGACTGTTTGGCTCCAATAACCCGGTCCACGTACAAATCCAACTATTACTACGAACCAGAAAATTTTGATGTCTATTAATTTAACCACTTAAAATAAATTTTCGTAATTTTAAGAAATTTAGATAAGAAGTAGAAAAAATTCTAAGTCCTAAAAACTAGAATGGCGAGAAATAAGAGAGAAAAAGAGTTCGTCGAAAAAGGTCGAAAAAGAAAAAATATGGTTGAAAAATAAAAGGTGACGGAAAAATAAAAGAAACTTATAAAACTTAAAAATACTTGACTAACCTAACCTTATTACTACAACTAACTTAAAATTATAATCGCAAATTGAGATTACTAATTGAAATGATAATTGATACATAGTAAAAGGTGTCTAAAAATATTAAAGCTTACAGGAAAAACTAAATCCCAAATAGAAATAACTTAAAAAGAAACTAAAACTTAAAAAGGCGTCGCAAAATTCTAAAGCACCTAAATCTTAGTCTAAAGAAAAAGCACTTAAGGAATTCTACGGCAAAGCCTAAAAATCTAGGAGTAAAAATAACTATAGCAAAAACTAAGTTTAAAATTAAATATGAGCTAAAAATACAAATATTACGCTACAACGATTAAAAAGGGACAAAATATAAAAATATACAAAAAGTTGTAAAAAGTATAATTTTTATAAAAATATTATTTTTATATTTTATAATAAAAGTATTAAGTTTATAATAAATAAAACTAGTTTAAAAGTAATATAAATAAAATAAACTAAAAACTTAATTATAATAATAATAATAAGATTAGGGTTTAATTAATAATAATAAATTAATATCCGTAATAAATGCGTTTTTAGGGTTCGGTTGAGGTCTTGTCAGACCCCTCATGCGAGTCGCATGAAATAAGCCGGTGGGTCATGCGAGTCGCATGACTGAACTGGACTGGTTCAATTGACAGGTTCAATTTGACAGGTCACGTGATTTTTAAAATTTATTTTATATTTTCAGTTTTATAATATAAGATATAAATATATAATTTAACTAAAAACTTAATAAAATACTAAAATAAAATACAAATACTTTAATATTTTGTAAATAATAAAGAAAAACTTAAAATACACTTTAAAATATATATTTTTTTTTATATATTTTTAATTTTTAAACAAAAATATAAATTTTACAAAAACTAATTATAACTTAAAAATTAAAAATATGGCGTTTCGCTTCGGCGAATCCCCGGCAGCGGCGCCAAAAATACTTGATGTCGTGCGAGGTGTATATAAAATAGTTTATATTTTACTAGGAAAAACTATTAAATACGATACAATTTTACACAAGATATTTATTTATTTATAGAATGGATATACTTAAACCTTGCTACAACACTTATAGGCAGTGTACCTAATCGTACAGTAGTGTAGTTTTTAGTAAGTCCGGTTCGTTCCACAGGGAAATCTTTAAACAAAGCTCAACGCTATATTAGTTTACTTTTATAAAAATACAAATATATATATAAGTAATATTATTATTATAAAGGGGGGTTTTTACCGTTTAATGACCGGTTTGTCGATTTTAAGATTTTAGTCGCAGTTAAAACCTAATGTAAAATATAAAATAAATACAAGACTTAAATTAAAGCGTAAAGTAAATAACGATAATGAAATTGCGAATAATAAAAAATGCGATAAAATAACAATAAATAAAAGTGCGATAATTAGAAGTGCAATTAAATATAAAATAAAGGAAATTAAATATGAAATAACAGAATTATGCTTATTTAAACTTCCGTAATCATGATGGTTGACGTGTTGATTTTAGTTTTATGCCCATGGGTTAATTGTCCTTTGTCCTGGATTATTCAATATGTCCGTCTGGTTTTTGTCCATAACAGTCCATCAGTCATAAATATAAATTGCAAGTGTCCTTGTCAAATTATTATTATACCCGAAGTTAAATATTCCAACTAATTGGGGATTCGAATTGTAACAAGGTTTTAATACTTTGTTTAATGAATACACCAGGTTATCGACTGCGTGTAAACCAAGGTTTTACTACTTTGTTAACAATTACACCAATTACCCTTGAATGTAATTTCACCCCTGTTTTAATTATTCTAGTGGCTATTAATCCATTCCCGTGTCCGGTTAAATGAACGATTATTCGTACATATAAATACCCCGCCCATCGTGTCCGATCGAGTGTATATGGTAATTTATAGGGACGCCCAATTGTAAATCTTTATATTAACATTAACAAACTTTCATTTAGTTAAACAAATATAAAGCCCATTAATATCCCATAGTCTAATTTCCACAAGTGTCGTTCTTTTGTCCAAACCCCAATTATGGTACAAAGCCCAATTACCCAATTTTAGTAATTAGCCCAACATCATGATTACTTCGTTTTAAACAAGCATAATAATAACTTAGCTACGAGACATTAATATAAAAAGGTTGAACATAACTTACAATGATTAAAAATAGCGTAGCGTTACACGGACAGAATTTCGACTTACACCCTTACAACATTCGCTAACATACCCTTATTATTAGAATTAAAATTAAAATTAAAATATAAATTATATATATATATATAAGTTTTACGTATGAAGAGGAAGAAAAAGATGATTAAAACTCGGCAGAAAACTGGCTTTATATAGGACCTGACCAGCATTTTTACTCCATGCGACTCGCATGGATTTTGTGCCTCTGGCCATGCGAGTCGCATGGCCACCCTGGATCCAGCCAAATTGCTTTGTTTTCTTCTTGCCGACGTAATATAATAATAATATATAATATAATATATAATTATATATAATTATATATATATTATATTATATTCTTGTGCATAGTAGACTAGATATTTTTGGTCCGTTGCGTCGGGCGTTTCTTCTTGGCTCAGGTCCCGGTTCCGGATTTTCGGACGTCTTCGCGTATTATTTTATATCGTGTACTTTGCGTCTTGTAACTTGTACTCTTGTCATTTTGAGATGTTCCTCATCAATATTTTGAACCTTTTTAATTGTATCTTGTACTTTTTAGCTCTTTGGACCTTTTTGTCTTCAATTTGTCGAATCTGCCTTTTATCTTCTCTTTTTAAAATTTAAACGAATATCGCTTGTAAATCGAACAATACCAATTAAAATCTTGTCTTTCTTGAGGAATAATGCTATGAAATATATGTTCGTTTTTAGCATTATCAATGATATTATGTAAAAACTGCATTCAAGAAACTGATTTCGATGTAACATATTTGTATTGTAAACCATTATGTAATGGTCGTGTGTAAACAGGATATTTTAGATTATCATTATTTGATAATCTACGTAAAACTTTTTAAACCTTTATTTATGAAATAAAGGTTATGGTTTGTTTTAAAAATGAATGCAGTCTTTGAAAAACGTCTCATATAGAGGTCAAAACCTCGCAACGAAATCAATTAATATGGAACGTTTTTAATCAATAAGAACGGGACATTTCAGTTGGTATCAGAGCGTTGGTCTTAGAGAACTAGAAAATTTGCATTAGTGTGTCTTATCGAGTTTGTTAGGATGCATTAGTGAGTCTGGACTTCGACCGTGTTTTCTTTAAAAATGATTGCTTAACATTTTTGTTGGAAACTATATATTAACATATGAATATTATGTGATATATTAATCTCTTAACGTGTTTGATATTATGTGATAGATGTCTACCTCTAGAACAAGTCCCATTGACTCACCTAATAATAATGAAGAGTCAAATGTAAATTGGAATGATTCGTGGACTGATTCACAAGTTCCCGAAGAGGAACCGGAAGAAGAGTCGGAACCGGAAGAAGAATCGGAACCGGAAGAAGAAATAGAACCGGTGGGGGAAATAATAAAACGGTTAAGTAAAAGAGAATCCTCAACCAACCGACCAAGGTTAATTATGGTCAATGGTGTTTCCGCCGAGGAAGCAAAATATTGGGAGGATTACCAATTCTCCGATGAATCGGATTCCGACGAGAATTCCGATGATGTTATAGAAATTACCCCAACTGAATTTAAAAAGGCAAAAGAAAATAATAAGGGAAAGGGCATAAAAATAGAGAAATATAATTCCAACCACGATGAACTTTATATGTATCGTCAACCCCCGAAGTCCTTAAGTTGTAACAATGACCCGGGAACCTCTAAACCACCAGGTTTTTCTAAACCAATGTGGACAACGACGGCTCGTATTAGGGGAACATCATATATCCCTAGAAACTTGGCAAAACGAACCAAAACAGAACAAGAAGAAACGAGCGAGTCGGAATAAGATAGTTGTATTCGTGTGGAGTAATATATGTAATATAGTGTGCTTATGCTTCATGATATATGTAAAAATTGCTTGTATTAATAAGTATTTTTTTTATGAATCTAACTCTTGTCTATTTTACAGTATAAAAACACAAAATGGATAGACAACCCAATATTTTAAGAGACCTACCCGGAGACATGATTGATGAAATCTTGTCTAGAGTCGGTCAGAATTCCTCGGCACAACTATTTAAGGCGAGATCAGTTTGTAAGACATTCGAAGAACTTTCCAAGAATGCCTTGGTTTATAAAAGGCTTTCGTTCGAAAGATGGGGGATATCACATTGGGAAATCCATAAGTTACGATGTGTTTACTTTGACGCATATATTGCGGGGAACCCAAATGCTATTTTACGCAACGGGTTAAGAAATTATTTTGACTCAGTATATCCGAATATAGGACTTCGTGATTTAGAAAAAGCGGCTAACATGCAACATAAAGAAGCATGTTATGCTTACGGGTTAGTAATGTTCGCTTCTCACCAAAGTGAGAACAAGAACATCGGGCTACAACTATTAAACAAAACGTTCCCACAAGTGACGGAGTCGGTAATTGGGGTAAGAAATGAGGTTTTTAGGTTATTATGAGACTGTTGGTCATTACGTAACCCTCGTCCCTTTGACGACGTTACAACACGCTGTCTTATCAACGGCCATAACGGTTATGTTCCACAAGACCAAGGATGGGAAGTAGTCCTAGTAAAACCAGAATGCATGACTTGTTTCTGGACGTATGAATTACGTGTCTTTATTGCCTTTGCTGAACGACTTGTGTACTAGCTAGAATTATCTTCACAACTATCTTGTATCAAAGTTATTGTGTGCTATATTTCATGCTTTATGTAAAATAAGCGGTATTGTAAGTTTGTAAAATATTTTATAGAAGTTTGAACGCGAAATATTATTACAATCAGTTTTTCATATAGAATTGTAGTAGTTGAATTGTATATTAGCTACTAAGTATGAACTTAACGGGTAGGTACTACCCGAATTTAAACTTATAAAATGCTAATATGAAGAAAAAGCTTTTATAAATGAGTTCATATTATGCTACGAAATACTATTAACTACTCTTAATATTCTGTATGATTAACTTGTTCCATTTGACTATTTTGAAGGAAATGGCACCGACTACTCGACACACCGTGAATATGAAGGAAGAGGAATTCCGTACTTTTCTAGCTTCAAACATAGCTGCAGTACAGGCTGCGCTACATACCAACAATAACCTTGGATCTGGCAGTACAGGAAATCGTGTAGGATGCACCTACAAAGAATTCACTGCCTGCAAACCTTTGGAATTTGATGGAACCGAAGGACCGATCGGATTGAAATGGTGGACCGAGAAGGTCGAATCGGTGTTTGCCATAAGTAAGTGTACTGAAGAGGACAAAGTGAAGTACGCTACGCATACCTTCACAGGTTCTGCGTTAACATGGTGGAATACCTATCTAGAGCAAGTGGGACAAGATGATGCGTACGCACTACCGTGGTCAGCATTCAAGCACTTGATGAACGAGAAGTACCATCCCAGAACCGAGGTCAATAAGCTCAAGACAGAACTTAGAGGGTTACGAACCCAAGGATTTGATATTACCACGTATGAAAGACGATTCACAGAATTGTGCCTATTGTGTCCGGGAGCATTCGAAGATGAGGAAGAGAAGATCGACGCTTTTGTGAAAGGATTACCAGAAAGAATCCAAGAAGATATAAGTTCACACGAGCCCGCCTCCATACAACAGGCATGTAGAATGGCTCACAAACTAGTGAACCAGATTGAAGAAAGAATTAAAGAACAGACTGCTGAAGAGGCCAATGTGAAGCAAGTCAAAAGAAAGTGGGAGGAAAACGGTGATAAGAATCAGCAATACAACAATAACAGCAATTACAACAATAATCGCAACAATTATCCCAACAATCGCAACATCAATCGCAACTACAACAAAAGGCCCAACAACAACAACAACAACAACAACAACAACAACAACAACAACAACTACAATAATCATCCCAACAACAATAATAACCGCAACAACAACAACAACAATCAGAAGCAGCTATGCCAAAGGTGTGAAAAGTATCACTCGGGGTTCTGCACCAAATTTTGCAACAAGTGTAAAAGAAATGGTCATAGCGCGGCGAAGTGTGAGGTCTACGGACCAGGGGTTAATAGAACAAAAGGAATAAATGGTGTCGGAACGAGTAATGGCGGAGCAAGTAGTGTCGGAGCAAGTTATGCCAATGTAGTTTGTTATAAATGTGGAAAACCGGGCCACATTATTAGAAATTGCCCGAACCAGGAGAACACGAATGGACAAGGCCGCGGAAGAGTTTTCAATATTAATGCGGCAGAGGCACATGAAGACCCGGAGCTTGTTACGGGTACGTTTCTTATTGACAATAAATCTGCTTACGTTTTATTTGATTCGGGTGCGGATAGAAGCTATATGAGTAGAGATTTTTGTGCTAAATTAAGTTGTCCATTGACGCCTTTGGATAGTAAATTTTTACTCGAATTAGCAAATGGTAAATTAATTTCAGCAGATAATATATGTCGGAATCGAGAAATTAAACTGGTTAGCGAAATATTTAAGATTGATTTGATACCAGTAGAGTTAGGGAGTTTTGATGTGATAATCGGTATGGACTGGTTGAAAGAAGTGAAAGCAGAGATCGTTTGTTACAAAAATGCAATTCACATTATACGAGAAAAAGGAAAACCCTTAATGGTGTACGGAGAAAAGGGCAACACGAAGCTACATATTAATAGTAATTTGAAGGCACAAAAACTAATAAGAAAAGGTTGCTATGCTGTTCTAGCACACGTCGAGAAAGTACAAACTGAAGAAAAGAGCATCAATGATGTTCCCATTGCAAAAGAATTTCCCGATGTATTTTCGAAAGAATTACCGGGATTACCCCCACAGCGATCCGTTGAATTTCAAATAGATCTTGTACCAGGAGCTGCACCAATAGCTCGCGCTCCTTACAGACTCGCACCCAGCGAGATGAAAGAACTGCAAAGCCAATTACAAGAACTTTTAGAGCGTGGTTTCATTCGACCAAGCACATCACCGTGGGGAGCTCCTGTTTTGTTTGTCAAGAAGAAAGATGGTACATTCAGGTTGTGTATCGACTACCGAGAGTTGAACAAACTTACCATCAAGAACCGCTACCCACTACCGAGAATCGACGACTTATTTGATCAACTACAAGGCTCGTCTGTTTATTCAAAGATTGACTTACGTTCCGGGTATCATCAAATGCGGGTGAAAGAAGATGATATTCCAAAGACTGCTTTCAGAACACGTTACGGTCATTACGAGTTTATGGTCATGCCGTTTGGTTTAACTAATGCACCAGCTGTGTTCATGGACCTTATGAACCTAGTGTGTGGACTATACCTTAACAAGTTTGTCATTGTTTTCATTGATGACATACTTATTTACTCAAAGAATGACCAAGAACACGGTGAACATTTGAGAATGGTGTTAGAAGTATTGAGGAAGGAAGAATTGTACGCTAAGTTTTCAAAGTGTGCATTTTGGTTGGAAGAAGTTCAATTCCTCGGTCACATAGTGAACATAGAAGGTATTAAGGTGGATCCGGCAAAGATAGAAACTGTTGAAAAGTGGGAAACCCCGAAAACTCCGAAACACATACGCCAGTTTTTAGGACTAGCTGGTTACTACAGAAGGTTCATCCAAGACTTTTCCAGAATAGCAAAACCCTTGACTGCATTAACGCATAAAGGGAAGAAATTTGAATGGAATGATGAACAAGAGAAAGCGTTTCAGTTATTGAAGAAAAAGCTAACTACGGCACCTATATTGTCATTGCCTGAAGGGAATGATGATTTTGTGATTTATTGTGACGCATCAAAGCAAGGTCTCGGTTATGTATTAATGCAACGAACGAAGGTGATTGCTTATGCGTCTAGACAATTGAAGATTCACGGACAAAATTATACGACGCATGATTTGGAATTAGGCGCGGTTGTTTTTGCATTAAAGACTTGGAGGCACTACTTATATGGGGTCAAAAGTATTATATATACCGACCACAAAAGTCTTCAACACATATTTAATCAGAAACAACTGAATATGAGGCAGCGTAGGTGGATTGAATTATTGAATGATTACGACTTTGAGATTCGTTACCACCCGGGGAAGGCAAATGTGGTAGCCGATGCCTTGAGCAGGAAGGACAGAGAACCCATTCGAGTAAAATCTATGAATATAATGATTCATAATAACCTTACTACTCAAATAAAGGAGGCGCAACAAGGAGTTTTAAAAGAGGGAAATTTAAAGGATGAAATACCCAAAGGATCGGAGAAACATCTTAATATTTGGGAAGACGGAACCCGGTATAGGGCTGAAAGGATTTGGGTACCAAAATTTGGAGATATGAGAGAAATGGTACTTAGAGAAGCTCATAAAACCAGATACTCAATACATCCTGGAACGGGGAAGATGTACAAGGATCTCAGGAAATATTTTTGGTGGCCGGGTATGAAAGCCGATGTTGCTAAATACGTAGAAGAATGTTTGACGTGTTCTAAGGTCAAAGCTGAGCATCAGAAACCATCAAGTCTACTTCAACAACCCGAAATCCCGGAATGGAAATGGGAAAACATTACCATGGATTTCATCACTAAATTGGCAAGGACTGCAAGTGGTTTTGATACTATTTGGGTAATAGTTGATCGTCTCACCAAATCAGCACATTTCCTGCCAATAAGAGAAGATGACAAGATGGAGAAGTTAGCACGACTGTATTTGAAGGAAGTCATCTCCAGACATGGAATACCAATCTCTATTATCTCTGATAGGGATGGCAGATTTATTTCAAGATTCTGGCAGACATTACAGCAAGCATTAGGAACTCGTCTAGACATGAGTACTGCATATCATCCACAAACTGATGGGCAGAGCGAAAGGACGATACAAACGCTTGAATACATGCTACGAGCATGTGTTATTGATTTCGGAAACAGTTGGGATCGACATCTACCATTAGCAGAATTTTCCTACAACAACAGCTACCATTCAAGCATTGAGATGGCGCCGTTTGAAGCACTTTATGGTAGAAAGTGCAGGTCTCCGATTTGTTGGAGTGAAGTGGGGGATAGACAGATTACGGGTCCGGAGATTATACAAGAAACTACCGAGAAGATCATCCAAATTCAACAACGGTTGAAAACCGCCCAAAGTCGACAAAAGAGCTACGCTGACATTAAAAGAAAAGATATAGAATTTGAAATTGGAGAGATGGTCATGCTTAAAGTTGCACCTTGGAAAGGCGTTGTTCGATTTGGTAAACGAGAGAAATTAAATCCAAGGTATATTGGACCATTCAAGATTATTGATCGTGTCGGACCAGTAGCTTACCGACTTGAGTTACCTCAACAACTCGCGGCTGTACATAACACTTTCCACGTCTCGAATTTGAAGAAATGTTTTGCTAAAGAAGATCTCACTATTCCGTTAGATGAAATCCAAATCAACGAAAAACTCCAATTCATCGAAGAACTCGTCGAAATAATGGATCGTGAGGTTAAAAGACTTAAGCAAAACAAGATACCAATTGTTAAGGTTCGATGGAATGCTCGTAGAGGACCCGAGTTCACCTGGGAGCATGAAGATCAGATGAAGAAGAAATACCCGCATCTATTTCCAGAAGATTCGTCAACCCGGGACGAAATTTATTTAACGGGTAGGTACTGTAGTGACCCGAACTTTTCCATGTTTATATATATTAATTGAGATTGATATTTACATGATTAAATGTTTCCAACATGTTAAGCAATCAAACTTGTTAAGACTTGATTAATTGAAATATGTTTCATATAGACAATTGACCACCCAAGTTGACCGGCGATTCACGAACGTTAAAACTTGTAAAAATGACATGACGATATATATATGGATATACATATGGTTAACATGAGATTATGATAAGTAAGTATCTCCATAAGTATATTAACAATGAGTTATATACATATAAACAAGACTACTAACTTAAGGATTTCGAAACGAGACATATATGTAACGATTATCGTTGTAACGACATTTAAATGTATATATATCATATTAAGATATATTAATATATCATAATATCATGATAATATAATAATTTAACATCTCATTAGATATAATAAAAAATGGGTTAACAACATTAATTGAGATCGTTAACTTAAAGGTTTCAAAACAACACTTACATGTAACGACTAACGATGACTTAACGACTCAGTTAAAATGTATATACATGTAGTGTATTTAGATGTATTAAAATACTTTTGGAAGACTTCAAGACATATATCAAAACACTCATACTTAACAAAAATGGTTACAGTTACTTTTCCATTCTTTTCTTTCATCAAGAATTCTAGTCGTATTCTTATCCGTATTATACACAGCTTCAAAACGTACTTACTATGAGTATATACCAATAGGAACTAGCATGGGATTCCACTCTTGATTATGTCATGTATGACTAATCAATTTTAACTTCTACCATGAGCTAGTCAACTAACTAGAACTCCTTTTAACCCCACTCACCACTCACCAATTACCACTCATCATTCACTCCATTTCACTTCCAATTCTCTTTCTAATTCTCTCTCAACACACACACACACACTATTATGAACGTATTTTTTCAGTAGTTAATCATCATCTTCATCAAAAATCACTTCAAGAATCAAGCTATAATCATCATAGGAAGAACACTTCAAGAACACTTCAAAAATCCCTTCAAGTTTACTAATTTACTTCCAAGCTTTCTAATCCATTCCAAGTAATCATCTAAGATCAAGAAACCTTTGGTATATACAGTAGGTTATCTTTCTTATTCAAGGTAATATTCATATTCAAACTTTGATTCAATTTCTATAACTATAAACTATCTTAATTCGAGTAAAAATCTTACTTGAACTTGTTTTTGTGTCATGATCCTACTTCAAGAACTTTCAAGCCATCCAAGATCCTTTGAAGCTTGATCATTTCTTATCACTTCCAGTAGGTTTACCTACTAAACTTGAGGTAGTAATGATGTTCATAACATCATTCGATTCATATATATAAAACTATCTTATTCGAAGGTTTAAACTCGTAATCACTAGAACATAGTTTAGTTAATTCTAAACTTGTTCGCAAACAAAAGTTAATCCTTCTAACTTGACTTTTAAAATTAACTACACACATGTTCTATATCTATATGATATGCTAACTTAATGATTTAAAACTTGGAAACACGAAAAACACCGTAAAACCAGATTTACGCCGTCGTAGTAACACCGCGGGCTGTTTTGGATTAGTTAATTAAAAACTATGATAAACTTTGATTTAAAAGTTGTTATTCTGAAAAAATGATTTTTATTATGAACATGAAACTATATCCAAAAATTATGGTTAAACTCAAAGTGGAAGTATGTTTTCTAAAATGGTCATCTAGACGTCGTTCTTTCGACTGAAATGACTACCTTTACAAAAACGACTTGTAACTTATTTTTCCGACTATAAGCCTATACTTTTTTGTTTAGATTTATAAAATAGAGTTCAATATGAAACCATAGCAATTTGATTCACTCAAAACGGATTTAAAATGAAGAAGTTATGGGTAAAACAAGATTGGATAATTTTTCTCATTTTAGCTACGTGAAAATTGGTAACAAATCTATTCCAACCATAACTTAATCAACTTGTATTGTATATTATGTAATCTTGAGATACCATAGACACGTATACAATGTTTCGACCTATCATGTCGACACATCTATATATATTTCGGAACAACCATAGACACTCTATATGTGAATGTTGGAGTTAGCTATACAGGGTTGAGGTTGATTCCAAAATATATATAGTTTGAGTTGTGATCAATAATGAGATACGTATACACTGGGTCGTGGATTGATTCAAGATAATATTTATCGATTTATTTCTGTACATCTAACTGTGGACAACTAGTTGTAGGTTACTAACGAGGACAGCTGACTTAATAAACTTAAAACATCAAAATATATTAAAAGTGTTGTAAATATATTTTAAACATACTTTGATATATATGTATATATTGTTATAGGTTCGTGAATCAACCAGTGGCCAAGTCTTACTTCCCGACGAAGTAAAAATATGTGAAAGTGAGTTATAGTCCCACTTTTAAAATCTAATATTTTTGGGATGAGAATACATGCAAGTTTTATAAATGATTTACAAAATAGACACAAGTACGTGAAACTACATTCTATGGTTGAATTATCGAAATCGAATATGCCCCTTTTTATTAAGTCTGGTAATCTAAGAATTAGGGAACAGACACCCTAATTGACGCGAATCCTAAAGATAGATCTATAAGGCCTAACAAACCCCATCCAAAGTACCGAATGCTTTAGTACTTCGAAATTTATATCATATCCGAAGGGTGTCCCGGAATGATGGGGATATTCTTATATATATGCATCTTGTTAATGTCGGTTACCAGGTGTTCACCATATGAATGATTTTTATCTCTATGTATGGGATGTGTATTGAAATATGAAATCTTGTGGTCTATTATTACGATTTGATATATATAGGTTAAACCTATAACTCACCAACATTTTTGTTGACGTTTAAAGCATGTTTATTCTCAGGTGAATACTAAGAGCTTCCGCTGTTGCATACTAAAATAAGGACAAGATTTGGAGTCCATGTTTGTATGATATTGTGTAAAAACTGCATTCAAGAAACTGATTTCGATGTAACATATTTGTATTGTAAACCATTATGTAATGGTCGTGTGTAAACAAGATATTTTAGATTATCATTATTTGATTATCTACGTAAAACTTTTTAAACCTTTATTTATGAAATAAAGGTTATGGTTTGTTTTAAAAATGAATGCAGTCTTTGAAAAACGTCTCATATAGAGGTCAAAACCTCGCAACGAAATCAATTAATATGGAACATTTTTAATCAATAAGAACGGGACATTTCAGTTGGTATCAGAGCGTTGGTCTTAGAGAACCAGAAAATTTGCATTAGTGTGTCTTATCGAGTTTGTTAGGATGCATTAGTGAGTCTGGACTTCGACCGTGTTTTCTTTAAAAATGATTGCTTAACATTTTTGTTGGAAACTATATATTAACATATGAATATTATGTGATATATTAATCTCTTAACGTGTTTGATATTATGTGATAGATGTCTACCTCTAGAACAAGTCTCATTGACTCACCTAATAATAATGAAGAGTCAAATGTAAATTGGAATGATTCGTGGACTGATTCACAAGTTCCCGAAGAGGAACCGGAAGAAGAGTCAGAACCGGAAGAAGAATCGGAACCGGAAGAAGAGTCAGAACCGGAAGAAGAATCGGAACCGGAAGAAGAATCGGAACCGGAAGAAGAAATAATAAAACGGTTAAGTAAAAGAGAATCCTCAACCAACCGACCAAGGTTAATTATGGTCAATGGTGTTTCCGCCAAGGAAGCAAAATATTGGGAGGATTACCAATTCTCCGATGAATCGGATTCCGACGAGAATTCCGATGATGTTATAGAAATTACCCCAACTGAATTTAAAAAGGCAAAAGAAAATAATAAGGGAAAGGGCATAAAAATAGAGAAATCTAATTCCAACCCGATGAACTTTATATGTATCGTCAACCCCCGAAGTCCTTAAGTTGTAACAATGACCCGGGAACCTCTAAACTACCAGGTTTTTCTAAACCAATGTGGACAACGACGGCTCGTATTAGGGGAACATCATATATCCCTAGAAACTTGGCAAAACGAACCAAAACCGAACAAGAAGAAATGAGCGAGTCGGAATAAGATAGTTGTATTCGTGTGGTGTAATATATGTAATATAGTGTGCTTATGCTTTATGATATATGTAAAAATTGCTTGTATTAATAAGTATTTTTTATGAATCTAACTCTTGTCTATTTTACAGTATAAAAACACAAAATGGATAGACAACCCAATATTTTAAGAGACCTACCCAGAGACATGATTGATGAAATCTTGTCTAGAGTCGGTCAGAATTCCTCGGCACAACTATTTAAGGCGAGATCAGTTTGTAAGACATTCGAAGAACGTTCCAAGAATGCCTTGGTTTATAAAAGGCTTTCGTTTGAAAGATGGGGGATATCACATTGGGAAATCCATAAATTACGATGTGTTTACTTTGACGCATATATTGCGGGGAACCCAAATGCTATTTTACGCAACGGGTTAAGAAATTATTTTGACTCAGTATATCCGAATATAGGACTTCGTGATTTAGAAAAAGAGGCTAACATGCAACATAAAGAAGCATGTTATGCTTACGGGTTAGTAATGTTCGCTTCTCACCAAAGTGAGAACAAGAACATCGGGCTACAACTATTAAACAAAACGTTCCCACAAGTGACGGAGTCGGTAATTGGGGTAAGAAATGAGGTTTTTAGGTTATTACGAGACTGTTGGTCATTACGTAACCCTCGTCCCTTTGACGACGTTACAACACGCTGTTTTATCAACGGCCATAACGGTTATGTTCCACAAGACCAATGATGGGAAGTAGTCCTAGTAAAACCAGAATGCATGACTTGTTTCTGGACGTATGAATTACGTGTCTTTATTGCCTTTGCTGAACGACTTGTGTACTAGCTAGAATTATCTTCACAACTATCTTGTATCAAAGTTATTGTGTGCTATATTTCATTCTTTATGTAAAATAAGCGGTATTGTAAGTTTGTAAAATATTGTATAAAAGTTTGAACGCGAAATATTATTACAATCAGTTTTTCATATAGAATTGTAGTAGTTGAATTGTATATTAGCTACTAAGTATGAACTTAACGGGTAGGTACTACCCGAATTTAAACTTATAAAACGCTAATATGAAGAAAAAGCTTTTATAAATGAGTTCATATTATGCTACGAAATACTATTAACTACTCTTAATATTCTGTATGATTAACTTGTTCCATTTGACTATTTTGAAGGAAATGGCACCGACTACTCGACACACCGTGAATATGAATGAAGAGGAATTCCGTACTTTTCTAGCTTCAAACATAGCCGCAGTACAGGCTGCGCTACATACCAACAATAACCTTGGATCTGGCAGTACAGGAAATCGTGTAGGATGCACCTACAAAGAATTCACTGCCTGCAAACCTTTGGAATTTGATGGAACCGAAGGACCGATCGGATTGAAACGGTGGACCGAGAAGGTCGAATCGGTGTTTGCCATAAGTAAGTGTACTGAAGAGGACAAAATGAAGTACGCTACGCATACCTTCACAGGTTCTGCGTTAACATGGTGGAATACCTATCTAGAGCAAGTGGGACAAGATGATGCGTACGCACTACCGTGGTCAGCATTCAAGCACTTGATGAACGAGAAGTACCGTCCCAGAACCGAGGTCAATAAGCTCAAGACAGAACTTAGAGGGTTACGAACCCAAGGATTTGATATTACCACGTACGAAAGACGATTCACAGAATTGTGCCTATTGTGTCCGGGAGCATTCGAAGATGAGGAAGAGAAGATCGACGCGTTTGTGAAAGGATTACCAGAAAGAATCCAAGAAGATATAAGTTCACACGAGCCCGCCTCCATACAACAGGCATGTAGAATGGCTCACAAACTAGTGAACCATATTGAAGAAAGAATTAAAGAACAGACTGCTGAAGAGGCCAATGTGAAGCAAGTCAAAAGAAAGTGGGAGGAAAACGGTGATAAGAATCACCAATACAACAACAACAGCAATTACAACAATAATCGCAACAATTATCCCAACAATCGCAACATCAATCGCAACTACAACAAACGGCCCAACAACAACAACAACAACAACAACAACAAAAACTACAACAATCATCCCAACAACAATAATAACCGCAACAACAACAACAATCAGAAGCAGCTATGCCAAAGGTGTGAAAAGTATCACTCGGGGTTCTGCACCAAATTTTGCAACAAGTGTAAAAGAAATGGTCATAGTGCGGCGAAGTGTGACGTCTACGGACTAGGGGTTAATAGAACAAATGGAACAAATGGTGTCGGAACGAGTAATGGCGGAGCAAGTAGTGTCAGAGCAAGTTATGCCAATGTAGTTTGTTATAAATGTGGAAAACCGGGCCACATTATTAGAAATTGCCCGAACCAGGAGAACACGAATGGACAAGGCCGCGGAAGAGTTTTCAATATTAATGCGGCAGAGGCACAGGAAGACCCGGAGCTTGTTACGGGTACGTTTCTTATTGACAATAAATCTGCTTACGTTTTATTTGATTCGGGTGCGGATAGAAGCTATATGAGTAGAGATTTTTGTGCTAAATTAAGTTGTCCATTGACGCCTTTGGATAGTAAATTTTTACTCGAATTAGCAAATGGTAAATTAATTTCAGCAGATAATATATGTCAGAATCGAGAAATTAAACTGGTTAGCGAAACATTTAAGATTGATTTGATACCAGTAGAGTTAGGGAGTTTTGATGTGATAATCGGTATGGACTGGTTGAAAGAAGTGAAAGCAGAGATCGTTTGTTACAAAAATGCAATTCGCATTATACGAGAAAAAGGAAAACCCTTAATGGTGTACGGAGAAAAGGGCAACACGAAGCTACATATTATTAGTAATTTGAAGGCACAAAAACTAATAAGAAAAGGTTGCTATGCTGTTCTAGCACACGTCCAGAAAGTACAAACTGAAGAAAAGAGCATCAATGATGTTCCCATTGCAAAAGAATTTCCCGATGAATTTCCGAAAGAATTACCAGGATTACCCCCACAGCGATCCGTTGAATTTCAAATAGATCTTGTACCAGGAGCTGCACCAATAGCTCGTGCTCCTTACAGACTCGCACCCAGCGAGATGAAAGAACTGCAAAGCCAATTACAAGAACTTTTAGAGCGTGGTTTCATTCGACCAAACACATCACCGTGGGGAGCTCCTGTTTTGTTTGTCAAGAAGAAAGATGGTACATTCAGTTTGTGTATCGACTACCGAGAGTTGAACAAACTTACCATCAAGAACCGCTACCCACTACCGAGAATCGACGACTTATTTGATCAACTACAAGGCTCGTCTGTTTATTCAAAGATTGACTTACGTTCCGGGTATCATCAAATGCGGGTGAAAGAAGATGATATTCCAAAGACTGCTTTCAGAACACGTTACGGTCATTACGAGTTTATGGTCATGCCGTTTGGTTTAACTAATGCACCAGCTGTGTTCATGGACCTTATGAACCAAGTGTGTGGACCATACCTTGACAAGTTTGTCATTGTTTTCATTGATGACATACTTATTTACTCAAAGAATGACCAAGAACACGGTGAACATTTGAGAAAGGTGTTAGAAGTATTGAGGAAGGAAGAATTGTACGCTAAGTTTTCAAAGTGTGCATTTTGGTTGGAAGAAGTTCAATTCCTCTGTCACATAGTGAACAAAGAAGGTATTAAGGTGGATCCGGCAAAGATAGAAACTATTGAAAAGTGGGAAACCCCGAAAACTCCGAAACACATACGCCAGTTTTTAGGACTAGCTGGTTACTACAGAAGGTTCATCCAAGACTTTTCCAGAATAGCAAAACCCTTGACTGCATTAACGCATAAAGGGAAGAAATTTGAATGGAATGATGAACAAGAGAAAGCGTTTTAGTTATTGAAGAAAAAGCTAACTACGGCACCTATATTGTCATTGCCTGAAGGGAATGATGATTTTGTGATTTATTGTGATGCATCAAAGCAAGGTCTCGGTTGTGTATTAATGCAACGAACGAAGGTGATTGCTTATGCGTCTAGACAATTGAAGATTCACGAACAAAATTATACGACGCATGATTTGGAATTAGGCGCGGTTGTTTTTGCATTAAAGACTTGGAGGCACTACTTATATGGGGTCAAAAGTATTATATATACCGACCACAAAAGTCTTCAACACATATTTAATCAGAAACAACTGAATATGAGGCAGCGAAGGTGGATTGAATTATTGAATGATTACGACTTTGAGATTCGTTACCACCCGGGGAAGGCAAATGTGGTAGCCGATGCCTTGAGCAGGAAGGACAGAGAACCCATTAGAGTAAAATCTATGAATATAATGATTCATAATAACCTTACTACTCAAATAAAGGAGGCGCAACAAGGAGTTTTAAAAGAGGGAAATTTAAAGGATGAAATACCCAAAGGATCGGAGAAACATCTTAATATTCGGGAAGACGGAACCCGGTATAGGGCTGAAAGGATTTGGGTACCAAAATTTGGAGATATGAGAGAAATGGTACTTAGAGAAGCTCATAAAACCAGATACTCAATACATCCTGGAACGGGGAAGATGTACAAGGATCTCAGGAAATATTTTTGGTGGCCGGGTATGAAAGCCGATGTTGCTAAATACGTAGGAGAATGTTTGACGTGTTCTAAGGTCAAAGCTGAGCATCAGAAACCATCAGGTCTACTTCAACAACCCGAAATCCCGGAATGGAAATGGGAAAACATTACCATGGATTTCATCACTAAATTGCCAAGGACTGCAAGTGGTTTTGATACTATTTGGGTAATAGTTGATCGTCTCACCAAATCAGCACATTTCCTGCCAATAAGAGAAGATGACAAGATGGAGAAGTTAGCATGACTGTATTTGAAGGAAGTCATCTCCAGACATGGAATACCAATCTCTATTATCTCTGATAGGGATGGCAGATTTATTTCAAGATTCTGGCAGACATTACAGCAAGCATTAGGAACTCGTCTAGACATGAGTACTGCCTATCATCCACAAACTGATGGGCAGAGCAAAAGGACGATACAAACGCTTGAAGATATGCTACGAGCATGTGTTATTGATTTCGGAAACAGTTGGGATCAACATCTACCATTAGCAGAATTTTCCTACAACAACAGCTACCATTCAAGCATTGAGATGGCGCCGTTTGAAGCACTTTATGGTAGAAAGTGCAGGTCTCCGATTTGTTGGAGTGAAGTGGGAGATAGATAGATTACGGGTCCGGAGATTATACAAGAAACTACCGAGAAGATCATCCAAATTCAACAACGGTTGAAAACCGCCCAAAGTCGACAAAGGAGCTACGCTGACATTAAAAGAAAAGATATAGAATTTGAAATTGGAGAGATGGTCATGCTTAAAGTTGCACCTTGGAAAGGCGTTGTTCGATTTGGTAAACGAGGGAAATTAAATCAAAGGTATATTGGACCATTCAAGATTATTGATCGTGTCGGACCAGTAGCTTACCGACTTAAGTTACCTCAACAACTCGCGGCTGTACATAACACTTTCCACGTCTCGAATTTGAAGAAATGTTTTGCTAAAGAAGATCTCACTATTCCGTTAGATGAAATCCAAATCAACGAAAAACTCCAATTCATCGAAGAACCCGTCGAAATAATGGATCGTGAGGTTAAAAGACTTAAGCAAAACAAGATACCAATTGTTAAGGTTCGATGGAATGCTCGTAGAGGACCCGAGTTCACCTGGGAGCATGAAGATCAGATGAAGAAGAAATACCCGCATCTATTTCCAGAAGATTCGTCAACACCTTCAACAGCTTAAAATTTCGGGACGAAATTTATTTAACGGGTAGGTACTGTAGTGACCCGAACTTTTCCATGTTTATATATATTAATTGAGATTGATATTTACATGATTAAATGTTTCCAACATATTAAGCAATCAAACTTGTTAAGACTTGATTAATTGAAATATGTTTCATATAGACAATTGACCACCCAAGTTGACCGGCGATTCACGAATGTTAAAACTTGTAAAAATGACATGACGATATATATATGGATATACATATGGTTAACATGAGATTATGATATGTAAGTATCTCCATAAGTATATTAACAATGAGTTATATACATATAAACAAGACTACTAACTTAAGGATTTCGAAACGAGACATATATGTAACGATTATCGTTGTAACGACATTTAAATGTATATATATCATATTAAGATATATTAATATATCATAATATCATGATAATATAATAATTTAACATCTCATTAGATATAATAAACAATGGGTTAACAACATTAATTGAGATCGTTAACTTAAAGGTTTCAAAACAACACTTACATGTAACGACTAACGATGACTTAACGACTCAGTTAAAATGTATATACATGTAGTGTATTTAGATGTATTAAAATACTTTTGGAAGACTTCAAGACATATATCAAAACACTCATACTTAATGAAAATGGTTACAGTTACTTTTCCATTCTTTTCTTTCATCAAGAATTCTAGTCGTATTCTTATCCGTATTATACACAGCTTCAAAACGTACTTACTATGAGTATATACCAATAGGAACTAGCATGGGATTCCACTCTTGATTATGTCATGTATGACTAATCAATTTTAACTTCTACCATGAGCTAGTCAACTAACTAGAACTCCTTTTAACCCCACTCACCACTCACCAATTACCACTCATCATTCACTCCATTTCACTTCCAATTCTCTTTCTAATTCTCTCTCAATACACACACACACACACACTATTATGAACGTATTTTTCCAGTAGTTAATCATCATCTTCATTAAAAATCACTTCAAGAATCAAGCTATAATCATCATAGGAAGAACACTTCAAGAACACTTCAAAAATCCCTTCAAGTTTACTAATTTACTTCCAAGCTTTCTAATCCATTCCAAGTAGTCATCTAAGATCAAGAAACCTTTGTTATATACAGTAGGTTATCTTTCTTATTCAAGGTAATATTCATATTCAAACTTTGATTCAATTTCTATAACTATAAACTATCTTAATTCGAGTAAAAATCTTACTTGAACTTGTTTTTGTGTCATGATCCTACTTCAAGAACTTTCAAGCCATCCAAGATCCTTTGAAGCTAGATCATTTCTTGTAACTTACAGTAGGTTTACCTACTAAACTTGAGGTAGTAATGATGTTCATAACATCATTCGATTAATATATATAAAACTATCTTATTCGAAGGTTTAAACTCGTAATCACTAGAACATAGTTTAGTTAATTCTAAACTTGTTCGCAAACAAAAGTTAATCCTTCTAACTTGACTTTTAAAATTAACTACACACATGTTCTATATCTATATGATATGCTAACTTAATGATTTAAAACTTGGAAACACGAAAAATACCGTAAAATCGGATTTACGCCGTCGTAGTAACACCGCGGGCTGTTTTGGGTTAGATAATTAAAAACTATGATAAACTTTGATTTAAAAGTTGTTATTCTTAGAAAATGATTTTTATTATGAACATGAAACTATATCCAAAAATTATGGTTAAACTCAAAGTGGAAGTATGTTTTCTAAAATGGTCATCTAGACGTCGTTCTTTTGACTGAAATGACTACCTTTACAAAAATGACTTGTAACTTATTTTTCTGACTATAAAACTATACTTTTCTGTTTAGATTCATAAAATAGAGTTCAATATGAAACCATAGCAATTTGATTCACTCAAAACGGATTTAAAATGAAGAAGTTATGGGTAAAACAAGATTGGATAATTTTTCTCATTTTAGCTACGTGAAAATTGGTAACAAATCTATTCCAACCATAACTTAATCAACTTGTATTGTATATTATGTAATCTTGAGATACCATAGACACGTATACAATGTTTCGACCTATCATGTCGACACATCTATATATATTTCGGAACAACCATAGACACTCTATATGTGAATGTTGGAGTAAGCTATACAGGGTTGAGGTTGATTCCAAAATATATATAGTTTGAGTTGTGATTAATACTGAGATACGTATACACTGGGTCGTGGATTGATTCAAGATAATATTTATCGATTTATTTCTGTACATCTAACTGTGGACAACTAGTTGTAGGTTACTAACGAGGACAGCTGACTTAATAAACTTAAAACATCAAAATATATTAAAAGTGTTGTAAATATATTTTAAACATACTTTGATATTGTCATAACCCGTCCTTAACCATAAGAACGTGTTAAATAACGTATGATTTCATTGCGAGGTATTGACCTCTATATGCGACATTTTTAAAAGAAAAACTGCATTTATTATACATTACAAACCATGATTCTTATTTTTGTTACAAGCTTTGGACAACATAAAAATGATTATCGTTTAGCGATAATCTTCGACTTACAAACTTTACATATAATGATAACAACACGGTTTCTAGCATATTTTACAACACAGATCCTCGGGTATGCAGTTTTATTTTTGACACAAATATGCGTACGCAAGATCCTGCTCAAATTCAACATTATGCAGCGGAAGCTTTAGTAATCTCCTGAGAATAGACATGTTTTAAAAGGTCAACATAAAGTTGGTGAGATATAGGTTTAGTGCCGGCAGCAATATATATATATAGACCACAAGATTTCGTATATAAACAGTTTAATAAAAATATTCTAAGTGGTTGAGCACTTGGTAACCATACTTAACATTTAATCACGTCGCATATTCCCTTTAATATGAAATCTTACTACACCGTACCAAGTGTAGTCACAAAACGAAGTACTGTGCAACCGTTGAATACTGGTCGTCCAGTCCGGTTGGGGTTGTCAAGCCCGATAGATCTATCAACAGGATTCGCGTTTACAATACCGCTGTAAATATTAGTTACCAAGCTACAGGGAAGTATGCCAGTGGTACAACTCAACGTAGAATATATTTTTCAGTTACTTGTGTCCATAACGTAAAACATAAAATACATGTATTCTCATCCCGAAATATTTAGAGTTTAAAAGTGGGACTATATACTCACGTTCGTCTTGAAGATATATATATTTTTGACTTGGTCTTCCGGTTGATATCACGAACCTATCCATATATAATATATCAATACCTTTTCTTTTTAAACAAACGTCTCATATATATACTTGTTATACTTTTAATACTTTGAATAATTCCTTAGTCCGTAGTTAGCATTTCGTTGTTAGTAATTCAATTTTAATGGTTCATTTGTAGATGTTTAATATACCCGCAATGAAATAAATAAAACCCCCAACGAAATAAATAAAACCCCATCGTATATGTATTGGTCGAGATTAATCTTGACCCACGGTACCGGTGTTGTCAAATGACGTGTTGCGTACATAAAGTACCGGTGTTGTCAAATGACGTGTTGCGTACAAACATGGGATCTTATGATTAATCTTCTCGTATTGTTTACGGGTGATCCTGAACCATATAAAATTAAATTATAAGTACATATATATAAAATATCATGTTATCTTAGAAAGATGTGATTTTATTTAATTTTTCCCAATTAATCCCGAAGTTAAACAAGTCTTGGATAACCAATTTTGTTTCGGTGATAGTTTCTTCGTTACAAATCCGTTTTTGTTGATTCAACTTGCCATCTGCTTGGATCGAGTTCCTCTTTAAGACTATGAACTGAAAATACCTTGGTTTGTATTCAAAATCACACGGCATAGGTGAAACTTTAGTGAAACTTATGAAGTTAAACATTTTCCTTTATGTAAACAACCTTAAATGATTATTTTTCTAAAAATACTTATACTTTGAATTAAATCATGAAATTTTTATGTGTTATCATATTCATATTAAAAATCATTTTTCCAGAAGATAAACTTCCAATTCAAAGTTTAAGATGGTTTTTAATTATCCAACCCAAAACAGTCCCCGGTTGCACTCCGACGTCGTAAAAACAGTTTTTAAGGTGTTCTTTGAAAAACCAAGTTATACCTTGTTAAATTAGAATGTAATTAAGTTATATTACAGGTCTTGAAGTATTTTAAAAGTTAAGTTAGAAGGATCTATTTAGTTTGCAAACAAGTTTGAAAACTTTCAAACTATGTTCTTGTTGTTAAAATTTTATACCACAAAATAAGATAGCTATATATATATGAATCGAATAAGGTTATGAACATAGTTACTACCTCAAGTTCCTTGGACAAGGTTGCTGTAAAACAGGAGTAAGAACCTAGAACTAAAAGGGTGATGGAATTGGATGAAAGATTGGAAGTAAGTTTGTGTTCTTGGAAGGATTCTTGAAGTGTTTTTGTAAGGGTTTTCTTATGGTGATTAAGTGATGTTTTTGAAGCTAAATGATGGAGAAAATGCTTGGAGATGATCAAGTATGAAGTTAAGAATATCTTGAGAGAGAAATGGGAGTGTAAGTATGAGAAAATGGGGTGAAGAAATGGTGTGCATGCATAAAAACGATTTTAGGTTATAAAGGAAAAAAAAGATACCTAACTTTGTTTTCTTGCTAAATAATTCATGCTACTTGACAAATGGTTGGTTCCACATGTTTCTTAATCATTTAAGGCTGCTAAGGAGCAGATTTTTATTGGTATATACCAATAGTAAATACATCTAGAAGCTGCGTATGATACGGGTACATATACCCTAGATATACGTGTAGAAATCTTTGAGAAAACGGAACGAGGATTCAAATATAGCTATCTTTTGTAAATATACTTATATTATTTTATGTATGTAAGCCCTTTAAAAGTGGAAAAATACATATCTATACGATGCATGTATAAGTATTATAGGTTATAAGTATTTATGTCGAAGAACGTTACGTATAGTTATCGTTTTGAAAACTTAAGTTAGTAGTTTCAAAATATACTTATAACTCATTGTTATTAGTACCCAATGAGATGTTAAACATCCTTAGATCATGTTAAATATATATAAATACATATATATACATAAACGTATAATTATCGTATGTTATATAGTTCGTGATATCATCGGTCAAATTGGACGGTCAAACGTTGTGTAAAACTCTTTTCGAAGACATAAGTCTCAACAATTTGGATTGCTTGTCATGTTGGTAAGGTTTAATTTATGTAAATATTAATCTTATAAATATAGAATGATCGAAAAAGTGCGGGTCATTACAGTACCTACCCGTTAAATAAATTTCGTCCCGAAATTTTAAAATTGTACCTATTTTGCGTCATCGGGAAACAAGTGTGGATACTTTTGTTTCATTTGATCCTCTCGTTCCCAAGTAAACTCGGGACCCCTTTGAGCATTCCAACGAACCTTAACGATCGGTATGTTGCTCTGCTTGAGCCGTTTAACTTCACGATCCATGATTTCGATTGGTTCTTCGATGAATTGTAGTTTCTCGTCGACATGGATTTCTTCAAGAGGAATGGTGAGGTCTTCCTTTGCAAGACACTTCTTAAGGTTCGAGACGTGAAAGGTATTATGTACTCCGGCGAGTTGTTGCGGTAACTCGAGTCGATAAGCTACCGGTCCAATGCGTTCGATGATCTTGAACGGGCCTACATATCTTGGGTTCAGTTTACCTCTTTACCGAAACGTATTACACCTTTCCAAGGTGACACCTTTAGCATAACCATGTCACCGATCTGAAACTCTAATGGTTTCCTTCGGACATCGGCGTAGCTCTTTTGGCGACTACGGGCTGTTTTCAATCTCTCTTTGATTTGTACTATCTTTTCAGTAGTTTCATGTATGATCTCGGGACCAGTTAATTGTCGATCTCCTACTTCATTCCAACAGATAGGAGATCTACACTTCCTTCCGTACAATGCTTCGAATGGTGCAGCTTTAATGCTCGCATGATAACTATTATTATACGAGAATTCTGCTAATGGTAGATACTTATCCCATCCGTTTCCAAAATCGATCACACATGCCCTGAGCATGTCTTCAAGAGTCTGAATTGTTCTTTCACTCTGCCCATCCGTTTGCGGATGATATGCGGTACTCATATCCAAACGAGTTCCTAGTTCCTCCTGTAGTGATTGCCAGAACTTTGAGGTAAATCTACTATCACGATCAGATATAATGGAAATAGGTATTCCATGCCTTGAAACTATTTCCTTTATATATAATCGTAATAATTTCTCCATTCTATCTGTTTCCTTTATAGGCAAGAAATGTGCAGATTTGGTAAGACGATCAACAATTACCCAAATGGTGTCGTATCCCCAGGCAGTCTTTGGTAACTTCGTGATGAAATCCATGGTAATACCGTCCCATTTCCATTCTGGAATTTCTGGTTGTTGAAGTAACCCTGACGGCTTCTGGTGTTCTGCTTTGACTTTGGAACAAGTTAAACATTCCCCAACATATGTTGCAACGTCTGTCTTCAAATTAGGCCACCAATAATGCGTCTTAAGATCTTGGTACATCTTTCCAACTCCAGGATGTATCGAATATCTTGTCTTATGTGCCTCGTTCAATATCAACTTCCTTAATCCACCCAACTTCGGTACCCAAATACGATTTGCAAAATATCAAATTCCATCTTCCCGCATAACGAGTTGCTTCTCATACTTCTTCATTATTTCATTTCCTATATTTTCTTTAGTAAGTGCTTCTCGTTGAACTTCTTTGATTTGTGAGTTGAGATTCATGCGAATTTTTATGTTCAACGCTCGTACTCGAATTGGTTCTCGTTCCTTTCTGCTTAATGCGTCAGCCACTACATTCGCTTTCCCGGGATGATAGCGAATCTCACAATCGTAGTCGTTTATCAGCTCGACCCACCTACGTTGCCTCATGTTCAGCTGTTTCTGATCGAAAATATGTTGAAGACTTTTATGATCAGTAAACACAGTGCATCTAACCCCATATAAGTAGTGTCTCCATATCTTTAACGCAAACACGACTGCTCCCAGTTCTAGATCATGCGTCGTATAATTCCGCTCGTGAATCTTCAATTGTCGAGATGCGTATGCAATAACTTTCTTTCGTTGCATAAGAACACAACCAAAACCTTGTCGCGAAGCGTCACAATATATTTCAAAATCATCGTTCCCTTCAGGTAACGATAAAATAGGCGCCGTAGTTAACTTCTTCTTCAGTAATTGAAATGCGTTCTCCTGCTCCGAGGTCCATTCGTATTTCTTCCCTTTTTGCGTTAATGCTGTCAACGGCTTAGCTATTCGGGAAAAAATCTTGAATAAACCTTCTATAATAACCGGCTAAACCCAAAAATTGGCGTATCTGCGTTGGTGTCTTAGGAGTCTCCCATTTTTCAATGGCTTCAATTTTTGCTGGATCAACCTGAATTCCTTTGCTACTAACAACGTGGCCAAGAAATTGCACTTCTTTCAACCAGAAAGCACATTTAGAAAATTTAGCATATAGCTGTTCTTTTCTTAACAACTCTAATATCAACCTTACATGCTGCTCATGCTCTTGCTCACTCTTGGAATAGATAAGAATATCATCAATGAAAACGATAACAAACTTATCTAAATATGGACTACAAACTCGATTCATGAGGTCCATGAATACAGCTGGCGCATTCGTCAATCCAAACGGCATAACCAAAAATTCGTAATGACCGTAGCGTGTCCGAAAAGCAGTTTTCGGTATATCTTCTTCTTTGACACGTAATTGATGATAGCCCGATCTTAGGTCAATTTTCGAGTACACACATGATCCTTGGAGTTGATCAAATAAGTCGTCAATTCTCGGTAGTGGATACTGATTCTTGATAGTTAACTTATTTAATTCACGATAATCTATACACATTCGGAAAGATCCGTCTTTCTTCTTGACGAATAAAATTGGAGCTCCCCACGGTGAAGTACTTGGTCGTATGAATCCACGATCCAGTAATTCTTTTAACTGACTCTGAAGTTCTTTTAACTCGGACGGTGCAAGTCTATATGGAGCACGGGCAACCGGTGCAGCTCCTGGTACAAGATCTATTTGAAATTCTACAGATCTAAATGGAGGTAATCCCAGCAACTCTTCCGGAAATACTTCAGGAAAATCTCTTGCCACAGGCACGTCATTGATGCACTTCTCTTTTTCTTTCTTTTCGACTTTATTAACATGTGCTAAGATAGCATAGCACCCTTTCTTCAAGCACTTTTGAGCTTTCAAATAACTAATGAGTTTTAGCTTTGAGTTACCCTTCTCTCCATAAATCATTACTGGCGTTTTATTCTTACGAGGAATGCGAATTGCCTTCTTGGCGCACACAACTTCGGCTCCTATTTTGGACATCCAGTCCATGCCGACTATTACATCAAAACTTCCTAATTCTACGGGTATCAAATCAATCTTAAATGTTTCTCCGGCTAAATTTATTTTACAATCACGGCAAATTTTATCGGCTTTAATTAGTTTACCATTAGCTAACTCAATCATGTACTTAGCATCTAGAGGTAATGATGAACAATTCAATTTAGCGTGAAAGTCTCTACACACGTAACTTCTATCAGCACCAGTATCAAATATAATAGATGCGGATAAGTTATTAATGGTAAACGTACTCGTAACAAGCTCCGGGTCTTCACACGCCTCTCTAGCATTAATAACAAATGCTCTCCCTCGTGCAGGTCCGATATTTTTCTCTGGATTCGGGCACTGGCTCTTATAGTGACCTTGTTTTCCACACCCATAACAAGTAATGGTAGCCAAAGCAGTTCTATTTGCATTGGTGGCAGGAGTCTTGGTACCATTTGTATTTATAACGAGAGCCCTACAATCTTCAGCAAGATGACCCTTTCAATTACATTTGTTGCATACAACATTACAGTAACCAGAGTGATGTTTGTGGCATCGGTTGCATAAAGGATTTTGTCCTTTATAACCAAAGCTTAAACCACTACCCGCACCTTGCGTGATTTCTTGTTTCTTAAAAGATTGTTGTTGGTTACCTCGATCATAATTTCCATTCCACTTTCTTTTGTTACCTGATACCTTCACATCAGTATTGGATACTTTCTTATCCATGATGACCTGATCCATTAGCTCGTTTGCCATGGTTATAGCTTCATGAATTGTCTTAGGTTTCGATGCTGTAACGTTTGCCTTGACCTTTTTGGGCAAACTATCTTTGTACATTTCAATCTTCCGTTCTTCGGTTGGAACCAATTCAGGACATAGCAAAACTAATTCCATGAATCGCTGATTGTAGTTGGTGATTTCAGTACCAACAACCTTCAGACTTCGTAATTCATCTTCCAACTTCCTAACCTCGTTCCTTGGACAATATTCGTTGATTAACATTATTTTGAATTCTTCCCATGGAGTATCATAAGCTACATCTCCTCCTACAGCCTTCACATAATTTTTCCACCACGTGAGTGCACTATCTTGTAAAGTGCATGATGCATACTTGGTCATGTCCTTTTCAACACAACCACTGATTTTAAACACAGTCTCCATCTTTTCTATCCATCGGGTTAAACCGATCGGTCCTTCTGTTCCACTGAATGATGAGGGCTTGCAAGCTTGAAAAGTTTTGTAAGTGCACCCCACACGAGGATTTGGGTTAACTGCAGCACCTCTTGCAGCCTCGACCCATAACATTCTGTCGTTCACTCGTTGATTGATGAGTTCCTGGATTTCTTGTTCCGTCATTCGGTTCAATCGCGCCATATTCTTCTATAAGAATGAAAAGAAAATAATTATTCACATGGAATATTATAGATGTAGTGTATATTTACAGTACATTATAGCTTATTAATAATATGAACCAGGTATTATTATAAAAGCCTTTTCTTCTTATTAGCGTTTTATAATTATATCTAGGGTAGTACTTACCCGTTAATGTCCATACTTAATAGCTTAGTACAGAATTAATTACTACCATCTAAATAATACTTAACCATGGAAAATTATTGCATTTCACACTTCACTATTTTACATATGCTTATCTTACATCGAACATTAAGCAAACCACACTAATAATATTATACAAAACATTATATGATCTCATGGTTTAATACGGCAGCGCATCGTTTGGTCTATTTTCTAGGACGTTTAGGTTTAAAGAATCGCTTAACGCTTATCCTGGCTGTCTGCCTATATTTTAGCTGTGGGACTGAAGAACTGGATGCCAGGATAGAACGAATAGGAATAGCGGAAATAGGGGTGGTAGTGTCTAGTGGAGTTGGTGCCACATCATCCTTATTAAACTCAGGATTTGAATTTTCTAATTCATTAGCCTTTCGTTTCTTTCCTAGTTCGAACTCGTCTTTTGTAATTTCCTGTATTTCTTCCTCGGGTTCACTTTCCTCCTCGGGTTCACTTTCCTCCTCGGGTTCACTTTCCTCCTCGGGTTCACTTTCCGGGTTCTCTATAGTTGGTTCATCCGGAATTTGTGAGTCTTCCCCAAAGATATCATTTTCGTCATCGGATAGGTTAATGACTGGAACACCATCTGAAGATTCTGGTTCGGAGTCGCTGAATGTGATAACAAGTTTTGAGCCCGACATCTATCATACAACAACTAACCCATTAGTACTACATAATATTTACATATAAATTTTAACCAACAATGATAAGCAATGGTTTTTAAATCAGACCCGGTCAAAGTCCAGACTTACTAATGTATCCTAACGACTTATCGGTTAGACACACTAATGCAAACCTGGTTTGCTAAGACCACCGCTCTGATACCACATGTCATAACCCGTCCTTAACCATAAGAACGTGTTAAATAACGTATGATTTCATTGCGAGGTATTGACCTCTATATGCGACATTTTTAAAAGAAAAACTGCATTTATTATACATTACAAACCATGATTCTTATTTTTGTTACAAGCTTTGGACAACATAAAAATGATTATCGTTTAGCGATAATCTTCGACTTACAAACTTTACATATAATGATAACAACACGGTTTCTAGCATATTTTACAACACAGATCCTCGGGTATGCAGTTTTATTTTTGACACAAATATGCGTACGCAAGATCCTGCTCAAATTCAACATTATGCAGCGGAAGCTTTAGTAATCTCCTGAGAATAGACATGTTTTAAAAGGTCAACATAAAGTTGGTGAGATATAGGTTTAGTGCCGGCAGCAATATATATATATATAGACCACAAGATTTCGTATATAAACAGTTTAATAAAAATATTCTAAGTGGTTGAGCACTTGGTAACCATACTTAACATTTAATCACGTCGCATATTCCCTTTAATATGAAATCTTACTACACCGTACCAAGTGTAGTCACAAAACGAAGTACTGTGCAACCGTTGAATACTGGTCGTCCAGTCCGGTTGGGGTTGTCAGGCCCGATAGATCTATCAACAGGATTCGCGTTTACAATACCGCTGTAAATATTAGTTACCAAGCTACAGGGAAGTATGCCAGTGGTACAACTCAACGTAGAATATATTTTTCAGTTACTTGTGTCCATAACGTAAAACATAAAATACATGTATTCTCATCCCGAAATATTTAGAGTTTAAAAGTGGGACTATATACTCACGTTCGTCTTGAAGATATATATATTTTTGACTTGGTCTTCCGGTTGATATCACGAACCTATCCATATATAATATATCAATACCTTTTCTTTTTAAACAAACGTCTCATATATATACTTGTTATACTTTTAATACTTTGAATAATTCCTTAGTCCGTAGTTAGCATTTCGTTGTTAGTAATTCAATTGTAATGGTTCATTTGTAGATGTTTAATATACCCGCAATGAAATAAATAAAACCCCCAACGAAATAAATAAAACCCCATCGTATATGTATTGGTCGAGATTAATCTTGACCCACGGTACCGGTGTTGTCAAATGACGTGTTGCGTACATAAAGTACCGGTGTTGTCAAATGACGTGTTGCGTACAAACATGGGATCTTATGATTAATCTTCTCGTATTGTTTACGGGTGATCCTGAACCATATAAAATTGAATTATAAGTACATATATATAAAATATCATGTTATCTTAGAAAGATGTGATTTTATTTAATTTTTCCCAATTAATCCCGAAGTTAAACAAGTCTTGGATAACCAATTTTGTTTCGGTCATAGTTTCTTCGTTACAAATCCGTTTTCGTTGATTCAACTTGCCATCTCCTTGGATCGAGTTCCTCTTTAAGACTATGAACTGAAAATACCTTGGTTTGTATTCAAAATCACACGGCATAGGTGAAACTTTAGTGTAACTTATGAAGTTAAACATTTTCCTTTATGTAAACAACCTTAAATGATTATTTTTCTAAAAATACTTATACTTTGAATTAAATCATGAAATTTTTATGTGTTATCATATTCATATTAAAAATCATTTTTCCAGAAGATAAACTTCCAATTCAAAGTTTAAGATGGTTTTTAATTATCCAACCCAAAACAGTCCCCGGTTGCACTCCGACGTCGTAAAAACAGTTTTTAAGGTGTTCTTTGAAAAACCAAGTTATACCTTGTTAAATTAGAATGTAATTAAGTTATATTACAGGTCTTGAAGTATTTTAAAAGTTAAGTTAGAAGGATCTATTTAGTTTGCAAACAAGTTTGAAAACTTTCAAACTATGTTCTTGTTGTTAAAATTTTATACCACAAAATAAGATAGCTATATATATATGAATCGAATAAGGTTATGAACATAGTTACTACCTCAAGTTCCTTGGACAAGGTTGCTGTAAAAGAGGAGTAAGAACCTAGAACTAAAAGGGTGATGGAATTGGATGAAAGATTGGAAGTAAGTTTGTGTTCTTGGAAGGATTCTTGAAGTGTTTTTGTAAGGGTTTTCTTATGGTGATTAAGTGATGTTTTTGAAGCTAAATGATGGAGAAAATGCTTGGAGATGATCAAGTATGAAGTTAAGAGTATCTTGAGAGAGAAATGGGAGTGTAAGTATGAGAAAATGGGGTGAAGAAATGGTGTGCATGCATAAAAACGTTTTTAGGTTATAAAGGAAAAAAAAGATACCTAACTTTGTTTTCTTGCTAAATAATTCATGCTACTTGACAAATGGTTGGTTCCACATGTTTCTTAATCATTTAAGGCTGCTAAGGAGCAGATTTTTATTGGTATATACCAATAGTAAATACATCTAGAAGCTGCGTATGATACGGGTACATATACCCTAGATATACGTGTAGAAATCTTTGAGAAAACGGAACGAGGATTCAAATATAGCTATCTTTTGTAAATATACTTATATTGTTTTATGTATGTAAGCCCTTTAAAAGTGGAAAAATACATATCTATACGATGCATGTATAAGTATTATAGGTTATAAGTATTTATGTCGAAGAACGTTACGTATAGTTATCGTTTTGAAAACTTAAGTTAGTAGTTTCAAAATATACTTATAACTCATTGTTATTAGTACCCAATGAGATGTTAAACATCCTTAGATCATGTTAAATATATATAAATACATATATATATATACATAAACATATAATTATCGTATGTTATATAGTTCGTGATATCATCGGTCAAATTGGACGGTCAAACGTTGTGTAAAACTCTTTTCGAAGACATAAGTCTCAACAATTTGGATTGCTTGTCATGTTGGTAAGGTTTAATTTATGTAAATATTAATCTTATAAATATAGAATGATCAAAAAAGTGCGGGTCATTACAGTATATGTATATATTGTTATAGGTTCGTGAATCAACCAGTGGCCAAGTCTTACTTCCCGATGAAGTAAAAATCTGTGAAAGTGAGTTATAGTCCCACTTTTAAAATCTAATATTTTTGGGATGAGAATACATGCAGGTTTTATAAATGATTTACAAAATAGACACAAGTACGTGAAACTACATTCTATGGTTGAATTATCGAAATCGAATATGCCCCATTTTATTAAGTCTGGTAATCTAAGAATTAGGGAACAGACACCCTAATTGACGCGAATCCTAAAGATAGATCTATTGGGCCTAACAAACCCCATCCAAAGTACCGGATGCTTTAGTACTTCGAAATTTATATCATATCTGAAGGGTGTCCCGGAATGATGGGGATATTCTTATATATATGCATCTTGTTAATGTCGGTTACCAGGTGTTCACCATATGAATGATTTTTATCTCTATGTATGGGATGTGTATTGAAATATGAAATCTTGTGGTCTATTATTACGATTTGATATATATAGGTTAAACCTATAACTCACCAACATTTTTATTGACGTTTAAAGCATGTTTATTCTCAGGTGAATACTAAGAGCTTTCGCTGTGGCATACTAAAATAAGGACAAGATTTGGTGTCCATGTTTGTATGATATTGTGTAAAAACTGCATTCAAGAAACTGATTTCGATGTAACATATTTGTATTGTAAACCATTATGTAATGGTCGTGTGTAAACAGGATATTTTAGATTATCATTATTTGATAATCTACGTAAAACTTTTTAAACCTTTATTTATGAAATAAAGGTTATGGTTTGTTTTAAAAATGAATGCAGTCTTTGAAAAACGTCTCATATAGAGGTCAAAACCTCGCAACGAAATCAATTAATATGGAACGTTTTTAATCAATAAGAACGGGACATTTCATGTACGATTAGGTACACTGCCTATAAGTGTTGTAGCAAGGTTTAAGTATATCCATTCTATAAATAAATAAATATCTTGTGTAAAATTGTATCATATTTAATAGTATTTTCTAGTAAAATTTAATAGTATTTTATACCCCTTAGCTTTAACATCAGAAGGAAATGGCTAAGTACAAAGTGATCAGGACTAGTTGTGAAAATGATTAAGTGTAGAAAAAGTCTTAACTTATGATTTAATGTGACGACCCAGAAATTTCCGACCAAATTTAAAATTAATTCTTATATATGGTCTCAACACGATGAGCAAAGTCTGTTATCTTGAGTCTCAAAATTTTTGAACTGGTTCATATATTCAATTGACCTTCGACTATTCCCGACGATTCACGAATAATTTGTGTGTAAATAAATATGTAAATACATATATACATATGATTATATATATATATATATATATATATATATAAATTCTATACATAAGAAATATTAAATATAAATAGTAAATAAATACTAAAGATTCAGTATATTATATAATTGAAATTGTAACATATTAAATTTAATTATAATTTTAAGTGTAAATGCTATATTATTATTATTATTATTATTATTATTATTATTATTATTATTATTATTATTATTATTATTATTATTATTATTATTATTATTACTTTTATCATTTGTAATATTGATATCAATAATTGTATTATTGATATTATTATTCATAACATAAAATATATAAATAAAATTTTTATGTATAAGTTATTATATTAATTTGATTACTAAAATTTTTTACTTAAAGTTATTATTATCAGCATTCTTATTAGTATTATTATGATATTAATATTATTAATATTATTTCTATTATCATTATTGTTATTAGTTTTATTAGTATTATAAATATTAAATATTAATGTTTGTATTATAAATATTAATATGTTCCTATATATACTCAATAAACCGATACAGATATATTATACAGATAATTACAGATATATATATATATATATATATATATATATATATATATATATATATATATATATATATATATATATATATATATATATATATATATATACATGCATATATATAGACCAAATACAGGTATATTTATATATAATTACATATACAGACATATAAATATATAAATATTGTATATACATATATTAATACAGAAGGGAAAGTATTCTGTTTCCAATCCTTGTCAAACTGTAGATGATTGGTTTTCTTTCGTACAAATCAGAATCTGAAACATAAAGATGAATCCAAAATTCTGTTAGAAATCTCAATCTGTCATATATTTTTTCTGCCTGCTCAAGGATTCTTGTCGACCATTAACATTAGATAACAATCAACTCTACTGCTTCAAATAGTCGATTCATATAATCATTATTATCTACATATTATATTGTCTTCTGCAATTCGAAAGGAAGAGAGGAAATTGAAAACGGAAAAATAAAGTTTAAACTTTCAAAGAACATCACTACGACCCAATACTTTTTCTTCTTCTTCTTTGTGATTAATCAAACGAAACCACCATTAATAAACATGAACTCTTGCTCACCTTATCCGTTTCTATCAAGGAGAAGAACCACACCCTCGATCACCACTTTTCTCCATCTCTCTTCTCTCTCTCTTGAACTTCAACATAAACCGCCACCCTCCTCGAACCATATCACCACCACTGCAATCCTTGATCACGCACCTACAACACCTAGATCTTATTTCAAAATTCGAACCACAACACATCTAACTAATTATTTTTGGTTATATATATACATACGTAATTCATACATTGGAAGATTAAAACACGATACCATTGTAATCACCTTTGGAAACCATCAGGTTAGATCATACATAATCACCACTTGACTCTCGTCCTCTCTTTGATTGTGTAGTGAACAACCAAAGCACCACAAAGCCAACACCATCTTTATCACGTCAACTATTAAAGACCTGTTACTGCTACTGCTCGTTTTCTATGTTTTCAGCATAACCCATCTCACCATGTCCATCATGAGCCACCTTAAGTCACCAAACACCACCGGTTGATCACCATAAACCAAACCAAGCCACTTGAACTGCTATTAGTTCATGACTCGATCATCTTCAAACACCATAAAACTGGTAGTCAATTAATCACCAAACATACTAATGTATTTTCAGTTTATATGCTTCGATTACTCACATGAACCCATAAACCAATTGAGTTTCTTTATTTGTTTTCCTCTTGCTCCCAACACAACAACATAAACTTGTTGTCATTCGAATTATTTATAACCACAATTTAAATAATTTGTTTGATGAGGTAACTTGAAAGTGATTGCCAATTTGTAAAGTGTTCCCATTTTTTTTTTTTAAAACCGAAAGTCACCAGATCATGTTTCCACTTGATTTAATAAAAGTTGTATAATGATATTGGAGTTGGTGGTGGAGGACCCTATGATCATGCGTGTTATTTCCACAATAATAATCGTTCCTTTAGTATTAAAGAGATATTGGATTTACTATGTGACCTACCATGTGGGTCACTTAAACCCATTTAGATTAAATGCACTTTGGGCGAAATCCTATATGTGCTGGTGGGCCGAACAAAAGGATTGAGGAAAACACCAGCTGCGCGTTCTTTTATTTTCTATCCCTCCTTTTATTTCCAATTCTGTTACTGACTAACGAGATTGATGGTGATGATGATAACTAGCGAACAATGACAATGAGTAAGGTATATTATGATGATCAATATTATTTGAATGTTCGATGAAGATAATAAATCAGATTAGTTAATAATGATGATTATAATGATAATTAGGGTTAGTTTATAATACAGTGTTTAAAAGAAGATGATAAGGATTATGATCATGTTGTGAGCATGATAAAAGATGATGATATTAAAAAAAACTAATGGTGATGATAATAGATGATGCAATTAAGAGGAATTTGGTGAAAACATGATTAATGATTTCGTATAGAGAAGATGATCGATGCTGATGATGATTGTGATAATGATTTCATGATGGAAATAATACGGTGATAGATGATACTAATTAGATGATGATGTTATGGTATGATCATAATATAATGATAATGATCACATAATGATGTCGATTTGGTATAGGAGAATAAGAGGAAGAACACGCGAATCAGATTAAATAGAATTACATTCAGGATTAGAACAGCAATAGGGGAGTAGAGAAATGGTTTATGGGTGTTATTGGTTAGTGAGAGGTCGCGGGTTCGAGCCCGGGCATAGGCGGTTTTCTATTTCTTTTTAGGAAGCTCATTCTAAGGTAGTATCTTATTATTATTATTATTATTATTATTATTATTATTATTATTATTATTATTATTATTATTATTATTATTATTATTATTATTATTATTATTATTATTATTATTATTTGTATTATTACTATTATTGTTATTACTAGTATTAAATACTATTATTGTTATTACTAGTATTAAGTATTCTTAGTATCATTTTTATTAGTAATATTATCATTAATATTACTGGCATCATACTATTAGTATTATTAATATGATCATTAATATATCTATTAAAATTATAATTATTATTAAACTTACCATTATTACTAAAAATATTATTCTTGCTAAAACTATCATTTTTACTTTATAATTATTAAAACTATCAGTTTTATTAAAGTTATTATTATTACTACCATTATTATTATCCTTAATCTAGAAATACTACAATTATTAATTTTACAAAACCAAAGATATATATAAATATATTTATTACATAAATATACTAATATTACATAAAATTATGTTTTAACTAATATTATTGATATAACATTAATTAAATAAGTATCATAAGGTATTATAAATATTAATAAAATTATATATAATAATTTTAATTTTAATACATAACAAAATATATAAACTTAATTGATTTATATTATAATGTGTTAATATATATATACTTGATATAGGTTCGTGAATCCGAGGCTAACCCTGCGTTGTTCAGTTGTTCAATATCGTCATATGTATTTTTACTACAAAATACAGTATTGTGAGTTTCATTTGCTCCCTTTTTAAATGCTTTTGCAATATATATTTTTGGGACTGAGAATACATGCGCTGCTTTTTAAATGTTTTACGAAATAGACACAAGTAATCGAAACTACATTATATGGTTGAATGGATCGAAGCCGAATATGCCCCTTTTAGCTTGGTAGCCTAAGAATTAGGGAACAGACCCCCTAATTGACGTGAATCCTAAAGATAGATCTATCGGGCCCAACAAGCCCCATTCTGGAATTTGGAATGCTTTAGTACTTCGAAATTATCATGTTCGATGGGTGTCCCGGAATGATGGGGATATTCTATATGCATCTTGTTAATGTCGGTTACCAAATGTTCAATCCATATGAATGATTTTTGTCTCTATGCATGGGACGTATAATTATGAGAAATGAAAATGAAAATCTTGTGGTCTATTAAAATGATGGAAATGATTGTTTATGATAAACTAATGAACTCACCAACCTTTTGATTGACACTTTAAAGCATGTTTATTCTCAGGTATGAAAGAAATCTTCCGCTGTGCATTTGCTCATATTAGAGATATTACTTGGAGTCATTCATGACATATTTCAAAAGACGTTGCATTCGAGTCGTCGAGTTCATCAAGATTATTATTAAGTCAATTATAGTTAGAGGTATTATGAAATAGTATGATTGCCGTCAACTGTCGATGTAAAGAAAGTTTGTCTTTTAAAAACGAATACAATGTTTGTAAAATGTATCATATAGAACTCAATTACCTCACGATGTAATCAACTATTGTGAATCGTTTATATTGTATATGAACGGGGCATTTCATTTAATGTCTAAGTAACTTAGTCACAAGTCTTTAATCTAAATACTTGATTAATAAGTTTACTCATTAACTTATTATATATATAGGTATAGATTTCAAACCTAGGGTTTATGGTGATAAGCTAGGGTTTCAAAACATTATACAAATGTTCAAAACAACTCTTAATTAAACAGGACTTAGTTGTAACCTTAGAGTTTTACAAATCCCAAAAACAAATCAAGATTTAATTTATCAAAACTACTAGTCAAGTTGAAAATTTTAATTCATGAAAATTAGATTAAACAACTTGGTCAAAAAAGTTCGGGTTGTGACATTATCCAACCGTCAAAGAAAATTTCGTCCCGAAATTTTGGGTAGTAACATCTATCATCGCTGTATTTGAGAAAAAGTAGGTGTGGGTATTTTTGGTTTATTCGATTTGCTCATTCTCTTGTGTGCTAGAGTTCTCTACTAGTGTTCCTGATAGTGCTCTAAATGAACATATATTTAGTATCAATATCCTTCCAATATGTAAAGCTTTTAGTTACTATTGTTCTATTTTTATGTAATAATCGTTTATATTAAATAAGCGCGAAGACAAAAGAAGAAAACGAAGATTTGAAGACGCAAACGTCCAAAATGCTCAAACGTACAAGTTACAATCCAAGTGGTTCAATTTATTGATGATCAACGTCTAAATATTGATAAAAGTACAAGTCGCGGAACGCAAAGTACAAGATATCTAAGCATACGAAAAGACGTTTAAAAATCCGAAACCGAGACATAAACCGAGCATCAACGCGCGAGTCAACGGACTAAACCGAGCATCAACGCGCAAGTCAACGGACCTAAAATTACAAGTCAACTATGCACAAGAATATAATATAATATATATATAATTTATATAAATTATATATATATTATATATATTTAAAAAATATGTCGGCAAGCTAGCGTACAAAAATAATTAGAGCTGGACAACCTGGCCATGCGAGTGCATGAGAAATGCACTAAAATCCCATGCACTTGCATGAGCCCATGCCAGTGCATGGTAAATACACTGAAATCTCATGCGAGTGCATGAGCTTCAGGATCTAAAAAAAGTTCTATAAATTGGCCAGTTTTCTGACAAGTTTTTTTACACTTTTTCCAATCTCTCAATCTCTATATGTAATATATTTATATTATAATTATATTTTTAATTTAAGATTAATAATAAATTATGATTTAGTTGGGTTATTGTAAGAAATGTTTTACGGGTTTTAAAAGTCGGAACTCTGTCCGGGTAACGCTACGCGATAAATAATCACTGTAAACTATGTTTTTCCCTTTTAAATTAATGTCTCGTAACTAAGTTATTATTATGCTTATTTGAGCCGAAGTAATCGTGATGTTGGGCTAAATATTAAGACGGGGTTATTGGATTTTGTACCATAATTAAGGTTTGGACAAAAGACAGACACTTGTGAACATTGGACTATTGACTATTAATATGTAGGGGGTATTATCTAATTGAACGACAACTCATTGGAACCTATCGAACCTATCTTCAAATTAGCTAAACTAATAATTATTAAATTGATTATGAATGTCCTATTTAGTGACATTTATACGACATCGTTTACAATCATTTAATTAATTATTCGGGTTGGGTAATTGATTATTCATTCTGATCAAGTTGGTAAATTAATATTCATATCTCATTAAAACAGGGGTGGATTACATACAAGGATAATTGGTGTAATTGTTAACAAAGTAATAAAACCTTGGATTATACGCAGTCGATAACCTGGTGTAATCATTAAACAAAGTATTAAAACCTTGTTACAGTTCGATGGACTATTATGGACAAAAACCAAATAGGTATCAAAAAATCCAGGACAAAGGACAATTAACCCAGGGTAATAAATTAAAATTAAAACGTCAAACATCATGATTACGGAAGTTAAGTTAAGCATAATACTTTTATTTTATATTTCATCGTACCTTTATTTACTGTCATTTTAATTACTGCAATTTACTTTATCGCAATTTAAATTCTGTCATTTATATTATCGTCATTTATCTTTACGCTTAAAATATAAAATCGACAAACCGGTCATTAAACGGTAAAAACCCCCTTTTATAATAATATTACTATATATAATTATATATATTTTATATAAATATAGTTGTTAAAAATATAGCGTTGAACTCAGCTAGCTCCCTGTGGAACGAACCGGACTTACTAAAAACTACACTACTCTACGATTAGGTACACTGCCTATAAGTGTTGTAGCAAGCTTTAAGTATATCCCATCTATATAAATAAATAAAACTTGTGAAAATTGTATCGTATTTCGTAATAAAAATAATACTATTTCGTACTACACCTCCAGACATCAAGTTTTTGGCGCTGCTGTCGGGGAACTGGCAAAACGCTATATTTTTACGCTATATTCTAAAAAAAAAAAAATTTAAGCTATTTTTGTAAAAATATAATTTTATATAAGTTTTAAAATACAAAAATATAAAAAAAAAGTATAATTATCTATTTAAGTGTTTAAATTAAAAAGTTTATATTTTATTTATTTATTTAAAGTATAAAAGTATTTTTTTTAAATATACTTTTAAATATAACCTATATATTAATTTTGTAAAACTAAAAAAAAAAAAAAAGTAAACGGGCTGGGTTCTGTAGCAGCCCAAGAAGTGGCCTAGATCCGTACACCATGCGACCGCATGGTTTTCTAACCCTAAGCTCATGCGTTCGCATGAGCTGATGGGACAGCTCTGATCATCAGCAGACTACGAATTAGGGTTTAATTAATTAATAATTATTATTAATTAATTATAGTTAGGGTTTTAATTTAATAATAATTAGTTTTAGTTTTAATTAATTTTGTATTTTAAGTTTTAATTAGTTTTATTAATTTATAAATTAGTACCTTTTTAAATAATATTATAAAAATAATATTATTATTTTTTTAAAATTGTATTTTTATCACATTAGTTTCTTTTTATATTTATATCGTTTTTAATCGTTTAATTCGTAAATTGTATATTTATCATTCGTAACTAGTTTTAAATTTAGTTTTGCCGTAGTTATTTTATATTTCTAGATTTTTAGGTTTTGACGTAAAATCTTTTTCTTTAGATTAAGATTTAGGTGCTTTAGAATTTTACGACGTCGCTTATCGCTTAAATATTTAATAGATTTTAGTGCCTATTTAAGTTATTACCGTTTTGGATATAGAATTCCTTTTAAGTTTTAATACCTTTAGACGCAAGTTTTAATATTTAGTTTTTAGACTTTTAAATCTCGACGCTCTACTTTCTTTTTATTATTTTTCGACTTTTTATTTTTCGACGTTTTTCGACGCATTCTTTTTCTTTCTTATTTCTCGACGCTCTAGTTTTTAGAACATAAATTTTTATCTTCTTCAAAAATTTCGACGAAAAATTATTTTAAGCGGTTAAATTGATAGACATCCAAAATTTTCTGGTTCGTAGTAATAATTGGATTTGTTAGTGGCGAGTTGTGGGCTTCCGATTTAAAGGGTCCTGGCTACCTGCTGCATCTATTGGCTATTCGAACGTGAGCAAAATCAGAAAAGTCTATTAATTTGATAACTGATATAATTTTTATTATTATAACTAATAGGATATTCAGTGAATGCACCGAGCAAAATGTTCACCCCCTTTCATACGTTCACCACCTATAACTCGATCAAGACATCTAGCTAATATTGTCGCTGTTGATTTTTCTTTAGAATTATCATCTAGTCGACCACGTACTCCAATTCAAATTTCCGATAATCCATTTTTTGAACCCGACCTCACAATTAAGAATCCAGAGGATATTCAGGGACAATTCAGAGATCCTGAACCACTAATCATTCCTCCTGAACCACAAATTACTCATCCAGAGATTGCCGAGGAAGAAACCATTAAGTCAGAATCCTCTAGTGATTCAGATTCAACAAATTCAATCATGGAAAATCTGGAACCTCTAAGTATGGAAGATCGAATGAGAGTCACACGCACGGGCCAAGGTCACGCCATTATTAAGCCAGACATTAATGCGCCAGATTATGAAATCAAGGGACAAATCCTACACATGGTAACTAATCAATGCCAATATAGTGGTACGCCAAAAGAAGATCCAAACGAACATCTTCGAACCTTTAATAGGATCTGTACTCTATTCAAAATCAGAGAAGTTGAGGATGAATAGATCTATCTCATGTTGTTTCCCTGGACTTTAAAGGAAGAAGCCAAAGATTATTAGAATCGTTACCTGAAGGGGCGATTGACACATGGGATGTTTTAGTTGAGAAATTTCTTAAAAGATTCTTTCCGGCATCTAAAGCCATAAGACTTCAAGGAGAAATTGTTACGTTCGCGCAAAAGCCAAATGAAACTCTATATGAGGCGTGGACAAGATTTGGAAAGTTATTGAGAGGATGTCCTCAACATGGTTTAGACACTTATCAAATAGTACAAATATTCTACCAAGGATGTGATATTACTACATGAAAAGACATCGACATAGCAGCTGGTGGTTCCATTATGAAGAAAACCGCAACTGAAGCTTACGAAATTATTGATAACACAGCCTCCCACTCACATGAGTGGCATCAAGAAAAAGACATCGTTAGATCATCTAAAGCGGCTAGAGCCGATTCTAGCCATGACTTTGATTCCATTTTCGCAAAAATAGATGCTTTCGAGAGACGAATGGAAAAGATGAATAAAGATATTCATGCAATACGAATCAGTTGTGAGCAATGCGGTGGACCACACTTAACGAAAGATTGTCACATTGAGCAAATGATGGAACAACGTGAGAATGTTTCCTACATGAACCAAAGGCCGGGAAATAATTATCAAAATAATTATCAACCGCCAAGGCCAAATTTCAATCGAAATCAAAACATTCTTTACTATCCAAATGGACCCAACAATAACTCGTACAACCAACAAGGTCTGAATAACCAACCAACTCAAAACAACACTTTCAATCAACAAAGACCTGGCTTGTATAAACCACCACAATAAATCGAAGAGAAAAAGCCAAATCTGGAAGAAATGATGGCAAAGTTAATGGAATCTCAAACACAATTTATTACATCTCAAACCCAAACAAATGATAGGTTTGATTAGTCATTAAGAACTTAACAAGCTTCCATTTTAAATCTAGAAAAACACATAGGTACTCTTGCTAGAATGATGAGTGAGAGGGAACAAGGAAAGCTACCGAGTAATACTGAAGTAAATCCTCGGAATGAGAATGTTAATATGGTTTCAACGGATTCTGAAAAACCAGCATCAGAAGATGGGAAGGTTTTAGATGTGAGTAACAATGAAGAAGTTACACCACCACCACCACCACCCGAGTATGTAAAGCCAGTGGTGGCATCGTACAGACCACCCATCCCGTTTCCAAGAAAAGGAGTTGAGTATGAGCAAGTAATAGGTAATAAAGTTTGTGATACCTCTGGAAAGAAGAAGAAGAATAAGAAAGTACAAGAAACAAAAAAGATAAACCCGGTAAAGACAGTTTCACCGAAACCTCCACCCAGGGTGGGTGATCCTGGTGAATTTATTGTTCCTTGTCTACTTAGTAATTGTGTCATGTATGATGCACTAGCAGATTTAGGTGCGAGTGTGAGTGTTATGCCTCTTTCATTATATAAGAGATTAGGAGTAGGTGAGTTAAGTCCAACGGAGATGAGTGTTCGACTCTTTGATCAAACCATTAGGCACCCAGTTGGAATTCCTGACAACCTACCCGTTCAAGTAGGTAATTTAACCTTTCTAGTCGAATTTATTGTCATTGACATAGAAGAGGACCCAAACATTCCTCTAATTTTAGGTCGACCATTCTTAGCGTCCACCGGGGCGTTATTTGATGTAAGAAAAGGTAGACACTTAGTGATGGTGACAAATTAGTCACCTTTGTAATTCAAAAGTCTAAATCTCGACCAACTAAAACCGTTGAACCAACAAAAATGATTGGTAAAAACCACATTGTTTTACCAACTCAAACAGTAGTGCTTAACAATAATAAAACGCCTAAGTGTGGGGAAAATGAAGTAACACCTAATGACAACCTGATAACAAAGAACCTCGTTGTTGATACGAAATTAAATGACCCCGTTATTAATAGTTCAATGAAGAAACTTATCAAACGGATTCTTGATGCTAGAACCAAGGGGAACTTTAAGTTATGTAACCGGTTAGTATCCAATCTATCGCCTAAAGAAAAGGCGAAACTAGTTGAATTTGTGGATATTACACAGGAATCCGACCAATGGCTTAAAGAAAAAGTCACAGATATGCAAGTTGATTATGGTCCAAGAGAAATTGACAATGAAGTTAATCACAATTTCGACACCATAGCTACCTAAGTGTGGGGAGATTCAGATGTTCTAAAAAGAAAATGTTGTCTAGAGTTAGTTGTTTTGTTCTCGTGTAGTTCCGAGAATGGAATCCGATTGGTCTTTTCCACTAGCAAACACTAAAGAACTAGTTTTCTTCCCCCCATTCTGAATTTTTTTTTGTTTTGTAGGTTTTGTATGAAATTAATACGCTTTTTAAATTTAAGTTTTGTGTGAATTTAAAAACAAAATTTACTTTATTTCATTAAGTTTAAAAATGATTTCTAAAATTCATCGTAAGTTGAAGACTAGGTCATGGAACCGAAATTGCTTTACCCGAGGGCGGGGCGAAAAATTTTATTATCATTATTTTTAATTTTATTGATCTAAAGTATACCAAAAAATTAAAAAACCTAAAAAAAATCTTTGCTTTTAAAACAATCGCTTTAAAAACGACTAATTTTAAATTTTATGGAGGGACGGACTAGGTAAACATACCGAAACTACCTAAAGTAAAAGGAAACAAAATTTTTAAAAAATTATTCATTTAAATTGTTTTAGTAAATAAAGGTTTTATAATATATATATATATATATATATATATATATATATATATATATATATATATATATATATATATATATTATATATGTTTGTAGTTTATCGTATGTACAAAATAGGGTAAAACAGCGCACTTTCAAAAACTGGCATTAAGTTCAGCAAAAGCTACTAATTTTGACGACAACACGCAAAATATCAAATGTGATATAAAATAATATGTTTGCAAACTCGGTATTTTTAATTACTTTTCTACACTAATCACCCTCATGAATTTATAATTATAGTCTGATTTCATGCAAATGAGGGCATTGCATGATCTCAAGTGTGGAGAAGGGTTATAAATTCTCTCGGGTTTACACTTAGTTTATTTGCCAAATTTTGTGAAAATTTGAAAAATTTTCAATAAAATGAATTCAAAATCATGTTTATACATATTTATGAACGATAAAACTAGGTTTTATTACCGAAATTATTGTTACCTCGGAGAGAACATAAATGGAGAAACAACCCAAAACGCTTGAATTCATTTAAAATGGAATAGAAGAGAATAAAAAGGCAAAGAAAAGAATAAATAAAAGCTAAGTGTGGGAAGAATTTATCAAGTTCTTTAAAACATATATCACATATTTTGTACAAGATTATTGCAGGTACTTTTGTTTTGGATGATAATAATTAGTTTTACCCGATTTATTGTAATACCTTTGAAAGAATAGATGGATCTACACGATGAATCAATTCCATCATTAAAAGGAAGTAAAGTCTTCCGAAAAAGACACGCACTTCTTGATTTAGGTCAAGAAGTTGTCATCCAGACCAGCTGTAGGTTGACAAAAATCTAGAAAAGTCATCTCTAAAATCAGCAGAAAATCCACGGACCTCGGCATCAAACAGGGTCACCATGTGGTCAGACTTATCCTAACCATGAGAGGATCTGTCTCGTAAAATAGGGAGGGCGCCATGCAAATTAGCTTGATAAGACTAATGAATTAGACCCACAGAAAGGATAATCTCCTTAAAGATAAAAAATCAGCTTCTAAGCCTGATATTATTCAATCCTTGAGATTGACCTTAAAGATTGAGAATTACAAATTCATGGAATTCAATGATATCTAAACTCGAGCTTGAACGAGAAAATATTTTGATCAAATTAAAACCGATTTGTTTTCTAAAAACCTATTTTCAATGCGTTCATTACCATTGAACGTAAAATCCTAAGAATTCACCGAAATTCATTAGGTTACCTGAACCAATTCGGGTGTCAGCCATAAGAACGGTGGTTGCATAGCATGGTCGAAGACAGGACCTTGTGCCAGACCGAAAAATTATAGGGTGATCTTTACTATTGCTCCTACAAAGGATAGTAATTGCATCCAACACGTTATAGACTATAATCAAAAGCATGACACGGGACATTGCCTTAACAGTTGCTTGTTCAACACTTTCCTTTACAACCGGACGGTAGTTTACCGAAAGGTAATATACAGAACAAGTATACTGGATGTGTTGCTTTCCTAATACAAGGTTAGCAAGTGGGTAACACAAAATCGCAAGTTTTGAGCTAAAATTTTAAAATCTGAAACCCACAAAAACATTTTGCAAACACCGATGAAGGGTTATTCCGGAAAACTTATCTAGGGTAAAAGCTAGAATGAATGTTCAAAAGATCAAATGTTTTCATAAAGATCCAATTTCCTTAAAGGATCTAAATTTTCATAGTCATGTGGGACTGTAAACCACATCGTTACTATCATTGTTTATGCCGCTGTATCAAAATCACTTATGTATAAAGTGTGAGAATAAAAAAGTGATTCGAGTAAAGTGAGATTTTATTTCAAGTTCTATATTGCTTGAGGACAAGCTGTAGTGACCCGAACTTTTCCATGTTTATATATATTAATTGAGATTGATATTTACATGATTAAATGTTTCCAACATGTTAAGCAATCAAACTTGTTAAGACTTGATTAATTGAAATATGTTTCATATAGACAATTGACCACCCAAGTTGACCGGTGATTCACGAACGTTAAAACTTGTAAAAACTATACGATGACATATATATGGTTATATATATAGTTAACACGTTTTTATTATAAGTATGTATCTCATTAGGTATTTTAACAATGAGTTATATACATAAAAATGAGACTATTAATTTAAGAAACTCGAAAATATATATATAACGATTATCGTTATAACAACGTCTTACTAGGTACATATGAATCATATTAAGATATTGATACACTTGGTTAATTATGTTAAATGATAAGTAAATATATTATTAAGTGTATTAACAATGAAATACATATGTAAAAATAAGACTACTAACTTAATGATTTCGAAACGAGACATATATGTAACGATTATCGTTGTAACGACATTTAACTGTATATACATCATACTAAGATATATTATATATCATAATATCATGATAATATAACAATTTAACATCTCATTTTTTATAATAAACAATGGGTTAACAACATTCAAGAAGATCGTTAACCTAAAGGTTTCAAAACAACACTTACATGTAACGACTAACGATTACTTAACGACTCAGTTAAAATGTATATACATGTAGTGTTTTAATATGTATTTATACACTTTTGAAAGACTTCAATACACTTATCAAAATACTTCTACTTAACAAAAATGCTTACAATTACATCCTCGTTCAGTTTCATCAACAATTCTACTCGTATGCACCCGTATTCGTACTCGTACAATACACAGCTTTTAGATGTATGTACTATTGGTATATACACTCCAATGATCAGCTCTTAGCAGCCCATGTGAGTCACCTAACACATGTGGGAACCATCATTTGGCAACTAGCATGAAATATCTCATAAAATTACAAAAATATGAGTAATCATTCATGACTTATTTACATGAAAACAAAATTACATATCCTTTATATCTAATCCATACACCAACGACCAAAAACACCTACAAACACTTTCATTCTTCAATTTTATTCATCTAATTGATCTCTCTCAAGTTCTATCTTCAAGTTCTAAGTGTTCTTCATAAATTCCAAAAGTTCTAGTTTCTTAAAATCAAGAATACTTTCAAGTTTGCTAGCTCACTTCCAATCTTGTAAGGTGATCATCCAACCTCAAGAAATCTTTGTTTCTTACAGTAGGTTATCATTCTAATACAAGGTAATAATCATATTCAAACTTTGGTTCAATTTCTATAACTATAACAATCTTATTTCAAGTGATGATCTTACTTGAACTTGTTTTTGTGTCATGATCCTACTTCAAGAACTTTCAAGCCATCCAAGATCCTTTGAAGCTAGATCATTTCTTGTCACTTCCAGTAGGTTTACCTACTAAACTTGAGGTAGTAATGATGTTCATAACATCATTCGATTCATATATATAAAACTATCTTATTCGAAGGATTAAACTCGTAATCACTAGAACATAGTTTAGTTAATTCTAAACTTGTTCGCAAACAAAAGTTAATCCTTCTAACTTGACTTTTAAAATTAACTATACACATGTTCTATATCTATATGATATGCTAACTTAATGATTTAAAACCTGGAAACACGAAAAACACCGTAAAACCGGATTTACGCCGTCGTAGTAACACCGCGGGCTGTTTTGGGTTAGTTAATTAAAAACTATGATAAACTTTAATTTAAAAGTTGTTATTCTGAGAAAATAATTTTTATTATGAACATGAAACTATATCCAAAAATTATGGTTAAACTCAAAGTGGAAGTATGTTTTCTAAAATGGTCATCTAGACGTCGTTCTTTCGACTGAAATGACTACCTTTACAAAAACGACTTGTAACTTATTTTTCTAACTATAAACCTATACTTTTCTGTTTAGATTCATAAAATAGAGTTCAATATGAAACCATAGCAATTTGATTCACTCAAAACGGATTTAAAATGAAGAAGTTATGGGTAAAACAAGATTGGATAATTTTTCTCATTTTAGCTACGTGAAAATTGGTAACAAATCTATTCCAACCATAACTTAATTAACTTGTATTGTATATTATGTAATCTTGAGATACCATAGACACGTATACAATGTTTCGACCTATCATATCGACACATCTATATATATTTTGGAACAACTATAGACACTCTATATGTGAATGTTGGAGTTAGCTATACAGGGTTGAGGTTGATTCCAAAATATATATAGTTTGAGTTGTGATCAATACTGAGATACGTATACACTGGGTCGTGGATTGATTCAAGATAATATTTATCGATTTATTTCTGTACATCTAACTGTGGACAACTAGTTGTAGGTTACTAACGAGGACAGCTAACTTAATAAACTTAAAACATCAAAATATATTAAAAGTGTTGTAAATATATTTTAAACATACTTTGATATATATGTAAATATTGTTATAGGTTCGTGAATCAACCAGTGGCCAAGTCTTACTTCCCGACGAAGTAAAAATCTGTGAAAGTGAGTTATAGTCCCACTTTTAAAATCTAATATTTTTGGGATGAGAATACATGCAGGTTTTATAAATTATTTACAAAATAGACACAAGTATGTGAAACTACATTCTATGGTTGAATTATCGAAATCGAATATGCCCCTTTTTATTAAGTCTGGAATCTAAGAATTAGGGAACAGACACCCTAATTGACGCGAATCCTAAAGATAGATCTATCGGGCCCAACAAGCCCCATCCAAAGTACCGGATGCTTTAGTACTTCGAAATTTATATCATATCCGAAGGGTGTCCCGGAATGATGGGGATATTCTTATATATGCATCTTGTTAATGTCAGTTACCAGGTGTTCACCATATGAATGATTTTTATCTCTATGTATGGGATGTGTATTGAAATATGAAATCTTGTGGTCTATTGTTACGATTTGATATATATAGGTTAAACCTATAACTCACCAACATTTTTGTTGATGTTTTAAGCATGTTTATTCTCAGGTGATTATTAAGAGCTTCCGCTGTCGCATACTTAAATAAGGACAAGATTTGGAGTCCTTGCTTGTATGATATTGTGTAAAAACTGCATTCAAGAAACTTATTTTGTTGTAACATATTTGTATTGTAAACCATTATGTAATGGTCGTGTGTAAACAGGATATTTTAGATTATCATTATTTGATAATCTACGTAAAGCTTTTTAAACCTTTATTGATGAAATAAAGGTTATGATTTGTTTTAAAATGAATGCAGTCTTTGAAAAACGTCTCATATAGAGGTCAAAACCTCGCAATGAAATCAATTAATATGGAACGTTTTTAATCAATAAGAACGGGACATTTCAGTTGGTATCATAGCGTTGGTCTTAGAGAACCAGAATTTTGCATTAGTGTGTCTTATCGAGTTTGTTAGGATGCATTAGTGAGTCTGGACTTCGACCGAGTTACTTGAAAAATGATTGCTTAACAAATTTTGTTGGAAACTATATATTTTTAACATGTGAATATTATGTGATATATTAATCTCTTAACGCGTTTGATATTATGTGATAGATGTCTACCTCTAGAACAAGTCCCATTGACTCACCTAATAATAATGAAGAGTCAAATGTAAATTAGAATGATTCGTGGACTGATTCACAAGTTCCCGAAGAGGAACCGGAAGAAGAGTCGGAACCGGAAGAAGAATCGGAACCGGAAGAAGAATCAGAACCGGATGAAGAAATAGAACCGGTGGGGGAAATAATAAAACGGTTAAGTAAAAGAAAATCCTCAACCAACCGACCAAGGTTAATTATGGTCAATGGTGTTTCCGCCAAGGAAGCAAAATATTGGGAGGATTACCAATTCTCCGATGAATCGGATTCCGACGAGAATTCCGATGATGTTATAGAAATTACCCCAACTGAATTTAAAAAGGCAAAAGAAAATAATAAGGGAAAGAGCATAAAAACAGAGAAATCTAGTTCCAACCCCGATGAACTTTATATGTATCGTCAACCCCGAAGTCCTTAAGTTGTAACAATGACCCGGGAACCTCTAAACCACCAGGTTTTTCTAAACCAATGTGGAAAACGACGGCTCGTATTAGGGGAACATCATATATCCCTAGAAACTTGGCAAAACGAACCAAAACTGAAGAAGAAGAAACAAGCGAGTCGGAATAAGATAGCTGTATTCGTGTGGTGTAATATATGTAATATAGTGTGCTTATGCTTTATGATATATGTAAAAATTGCTTGTATTAATAAGTATTTTTTTTATGAATCTAACTCTTGTCTATTTTACAGTATAAAAACACAAAATGGATAGACAACCCAATATTTTAAGAGACCTACCCGGAGACATGATTGATGAAATCTTGTCTAGAGTCGGTCAGAATTCTTCGGCACAACTATTTAAGGCGAGATCAGTTTGTAAGACATTCGAAGAACGTTCCAAGAATGCCTTGGTTTATAAAAGGCTTTCATTCGAAAGATGGGGGATATCACATTGGGAAATTCATAAGTTACGATGTGTTTACTTTGACGCATATATTGCGGGGAACCCAAATGCTATTTTACGCAATGGGTTAAGAAATTATTTTGACTCAATATATCCGAATATTGGACTTCGTGATTTAGAAAAAGCGGCTAACATGCAACATAAAGAATCATGTTATGCTTACGAATTAGTAATGTTCGCTTCTCACCAAAGTGAGAACGAGAACATCGGGCTACAACTATTAAACAAAACGTTCCCACAAGTGACGGAGTAGGTAATTGGGGTAAGAAATGAAGTTTTTAGATTGTTACGGGACTGTTGGACATTACGTAACCCTCGTCCCTTTGACGACGTTACAACACGCTGTCTTATCAACGGCCATAACGGTTATGTTCCACAAGACCAAGGATGGGAAGTAATCCTAGTAAAACCAGAATGCATGACTTGTTTCTGGACGTATGAATTACGTGTCTTTATTGCCTTTGCTGAACGACTTGTGTACTAGCTAGAATTATCTTCACAACCATCTTGTATCAAATTTATTGTGTGCTATATTTCATGCTATATGTAAAATAAGCGGTATTGTAAGTTTGTAAAATATTGTGTAAAAGTTTGAACGCGAAATATTATTATAATCAGTTTTTCATATAGAATTGTAGTAGTTGAATTGTATATTAGCTACTAAGTATGAACTTAACGGGTAGGTACTACCCGAATTTAAACTTATAAAACGCTAATATGAAGAAAAAGCTTTTATAAATGAGTTCATATTATGCTACGAAATACTATTAACTACTCTTAATATTCTGTATGATTAACTTGTTCCATTTGACTATTTTGAAGGAAATGGCACCGACTACTCGACACACCGTGAATATGAATGAAGAGGAATTCCGTACTTTTCTAGCTTCAAACATAGCCGCAGTACAGGCTGCGCTACATACCAACAATAACCTTGGATCTAGCAGTACAGGAAATCGTGTAGGATGCACCTACAAAGAATTCACTGCCTGCAAACCTTTGGAATTTGATGGAACCGAAGGACCGATCGGATTGAAACGGTGGACCGAGAAGGTTGAATCGGTGTTTGCCATAAGTAAGTGTACTGAAGAGGACAAAGTGAAGTACGCTACGCATACCTTCACAGGTTCTGCGTTAACATGGTGGAATACCTATCTAGAGCAAGTGGGACAAGACGATGCGTACGCACTACCGTGGTCAGCATTCAAGCACTTGATGAACGAGAAGTACCGTCCCAGAACCGAGGTCAATAAGCTCAAGACAGAACTTAGAGGGTTACGAACCCAAGGATTTGATATTACCACGTACGAAAGACGATTCACAGAATTGTGCATATTGTGTCCGGGAGCATTCGAAGATGAGGAAGAGAAGATCGACGCGTTTGTGAAAGGATTACCGGAAAGAATCCAAGAAGATATAAGTTCACACGAGCCCGCCTCTATACAGCAGGCATGTAGAATGGCTCACAAACTAGTGAACCAGATTGAAGAAAGAATTAAAGAACAGACTGCTGAAGAGGCCAATGTGAAGCAAGTCAAAAGAAAGTGGGAGGAAAACGGTGATAAGAATCACCAATACAACAACAACAGCAATTACAACAATAATCGCAACAATTATCCCAACAATCGCAACATCAATCGCAACTACAACAAACGGCCCAACAACAACAACAACAGCAACAACAACAGCAACTACAACAATCATCCCAACAACAATAATAACCGCAACAACAACAACAATCAGAAGCAGCTATGCCAAAGGTGTGAAAAGTATCACTCGGGGTTCTGCACCAAATTTTGCAACAAGTGTAAAAGAAATGGTCATAGCGCGGCGAAGTGTGAGGTCTACGGACCAGGGGTTAATAGAACGAAAGGAACAAATGGTGTCGGAACGAGTAATGGCGGAGCAAGTAGTGTCAGAGCAAGTTATGCCAATGTAGTTTGTTATAAATGTGGAAAACCGGGCCACATTATTAGAAATTGCCCGAACCAGGAGAACACGAATGGACAAGGCCGCGGAAGAGTTTTCAATATTAATGCGGCAGAGGCACAGGAAGACCCGGAGCTTGTTACGGGTACGTTTCTTATTGACAATAAATCTGCTTACGTTTTATTTGATTCGGGTGCGGATAGAAGCTATATGAATAGAGATTTTTGTGCTAAATTAAGTTGTCCATTGACGCCTTTGGATAGTAAATTTTTACTCGAATTAGCAAATGGTAAATTAATTTCAGCAGATAATATATGTCGGAATCGAGAAATTAAACTGGTTAGCGAAACATTTAAGATTGATTTGATACCAGTAGAGTTAGGGAGTTTTGATGTGATAATCGGTATGGACTGGTTGAAAGAAGTGAAAGCAGAGATCGTCTGTTACAAAAATGCAATTCGCATTATACGAGAAAAAGGAAAACCGTTAATGGTGTACGGAGAAAAGGGCAACACGAAGCTACATCTTATTAGTAATTTGAAGGCACAAAAACTAATAAGAAAAGGTTGCTATGCTATTCTAGCACACGTCGAGAAAGTACAAACTGAAGAAAAGAGCATCAATGATGTTCCCATTGCAAAAGAATTTCCCGATGTATTTCCGAAAGAATTACCGGGATTACCCCCACATCGATCCGTTGAATTTCAAATAGATCTTGTACCAGGAGCTGCACCAATAGCTCGTGCTCCTTACAGACTCGCACCCAGCGAGATGAAAGAACTGCAAAGCCAATTACAAGAACTTTTAGAGCGTGGTTTCATTCGACCAAGCACATCACCGTGGGGAGCTCCTGTTTTGTTTGTCAAGAAGAAAGATGGTACATTCAGGTTGTGTATCGACTACCGAGAGTTGAACAAACTTACCATCAAGAACCGCTACCCACTACCGAGAATCGACGACTTATTTGATCAACTACAAGGCTCGTCTGTTTATTCAAAGATTGACTTACGTTCCGGGTATCATCAAATGCGGGTGAAAGAAGATGATATTCCAAAGACTGCTTTCAGAACACGTTACGGTCATTACGAGTTTATGGTCATGCCGTTTGGTTTAACTAATGCACCAGCTGTGTTCATGGACCTTACGAACCGAGTGTGTGGACCATACCTTGACAAGTTTGTCATTGTTTTCATTGATGACATACTTATTTACTCAAAGAATGACCAAGAACACGGTGAACATTTGAGAAAGGTGTTAGAAGTATTGAGGAAGGAAGAATTGTACGCTAAGTTTTCAAAGTGTGCATTTTGGTTGGAAGAAGTTCAATTCCTCGGTCACATAGTGAACAAAGAAGGTATTAAGGTGGATCCGGCAAAGATAGAAACTGTTGAAAAGTGGGAAACCCCGAAAACTCCGAAACACATACGCCAGTTTTTAGGACTAGCTGGTTACTACAGAAGGTTCATCCAAGACTTTTCCAGAATAGCAAAACCCTTGACTGCATTAACGCATAAAGGGAAGAAATTTGAATGGAATGATGAACAAGAGAAAGCGTTTCAGTTATTGAAGAAAAAGCTAACTACGGCACCTATATTGTCATTGCCTGAAGGGAATGATGAATTTGTGATTTATTGTGACGCATCAAAGCAAGGTCTCGGTTGTGTATTAATGCAACGAACGAAGGTGATTGCTTATGCGTCTAGACAATTGAAGATTCACGAACAAAATTATACGACGCATGATTTGGAATTAGGCGCGGTTGTTTTTGCATTAAAGACTTGGAGACACTACTTATATGGGGTCAAAAGTATTATATATACTGACCACAAAAGTCTTCAACACATATTTAATCAGAAACAATTGAATATGAGGCAGCGTAGGTGGATTGAATTATTGAATGATTACGACTTTGAGATTCGTTACCACCCGGGGAAGGCAAATGTGGTAGCCGATGCCTTGAGCAGGAAGGACAGAGAACCCATTCGAGTAAAATCTATGAATATAATGATTCATAATAACCTTACTACTCAAATAAAGGAGGCGCAACAAGGAGTTTTAAAAGAGGGAAATTTAAAGGATGAAATACCCAAAGGATCGGAGAAACATCTTAATATTCGGGAAGACGGAACCCGGTATAGGGCTGAAAGGATTTGGGTACCAAAATTTGGAGATATGAGAGAAATGGTACTTAGAGAAGCTCATAAAACCAGATACTCAATACATCCTGGAACGGGGAAGATGTACAAGGATCTCAAGAAAATTTTTTGGTGGCCGGGTATGAAAGCCGATATTGCTAAATACGTAGGAGAATGTTTGACGTGTTCTAAGGTCAAAGCTGAGCATCAGAAACCATCAGGTCTACTTCAACAACCCGAAATCCCGGAATGGAAATGGGAAAACATTACCATGGATTTCATCACTAAATTGCCAAGGACTGCAAGTGGTTTTGATACTATTTGGGTAATAGTTGATCGTCTCACCAAATCAGCACACTTCTTGCCAATAAGAGAAGATGACAAGATGGAGAAGTTAGCACGACTGTATTTGAAGGAAGTCATCTCCAGACATGGAATGCCAATCTCTATTATCTCTGATAGGGATGGCAGATTTATTTCAAGATTCTGGCAGACATTACAGCAAGCATTAGGAACTCGTCTAGACATGAGTACTGCCTATCATCCACAAACTGATGGGCAGAGCGAAAGGACGATACAAACGCTTGAAGACATGCTACGAGCATGTGTTATTGATTTCGGAAACAGTTGGGATCGACATCTACCATTAGCAGAATTTTCCTACAACAACAGCTACCATTCAAGCATTAAGATGGCGCCGTTTGAAGCACTTTATGGTAGAAAGTGCAGGTCTCCGATTTGTTGGAGTGAAGTGGGGGATAGACAGATTACGGGTCCGGAGATTATACAAGAAACTACTGAGAAGATCATCCAAATTCAACAACGGTTGAAAACCGCCCAAAGTCGACAAAAGAGCTGCGCTGACATTAAAAGAAAAGATATAGAATTTGAAATTGGAGAGATGGTTATGCTTAAAGTTGCACCTTGGAAAGGCGTTGTTCGATTTGGTAAACGAGGGAAATTAAATCCAAGGTATATTGGACCATTCAAGATTATTGATCGTGTCGGACCAGTAGCTTACCGACTTGAGTTACCTCAACAACTCGCGGCTGTACATAACACTTTCCACGTCTCGAATTTGAAGAAATGTTTTGCTAAAGAAGATCTCACTATTCCGTTAGATGAAATCCAAATCAACGAAAAACTTCAATTCATCGAAGAACCCGTCGAAATAATGGATCGTGAGGTTAAAAGACTTAAGCAAAACAAGATACCAATTGTTAAGGTTCGATGGAATGCTCGTAGAGGACCCGAGTTCACCTGGGAGCGTGAAGATCAGATGAAGAAGAAATACCCGCATCTATTTCCAGAAGATTCGTCAACACCTTCAACAGCTTAAAATTTCGGGACGAAATTTATTTAACGGGTAGGTACTGTAGTGACCCGAACTTTTCCATGTTTATATATATTAATTGAGATTGATATTTACATGATTAAATGTTTCCAACATGTTAAGCAATCAAACTTGTTAAGACTTGATTAATTGAAATATGTTTCATATAGACAATTGACCACCCAAGTTGACCGGTGATTCACGAACGTTAAAACTTGTAAAAACTATACGATGACATATATATGGTTATATATATAGTTAACATGTTTTTATTATAAGTATGTATCTCATTAGGTATTTTAACAATGAGTTATATACATAAAAATGAGACTATTAATTTAAGAAACTCGAAAATATATATATAACGATTATCGTTATAACAACGTATTACTAGGTACATATGAATCATATTAAGATATTGATACACTTGGTTAATTATGTTAAATGATAAGTAAATATATTATTAAGTGTATTAACAATGAAATACATATGTAAAAATAAGACTACTAACTTAATGATTTCGAAACGAGACATATATGTAACGATTATCGTTGTAACGACATTTAACTGTATATACATCATACTAAGATATATTATATATCATAATATCATGATAATATAACAATTTAACATCTAATTTTTTATAATAAACAATGGGTTAACAACATTCAAGAAGATCGTTAACCTAAAGGTTTCAAAACAACACTTACATGTAACGACTAACGATGACTTAACGACTCAGTTAAAATGTATATACATGTAGTGTTTTAATATGTATTTATACACTTTTGAAAGACTTCAATACACTTATCAAAATACTTCTACTTAACAAAAATGCTTACAATTACATCCTCGTTCAGTTTCATCAACAATTCTACTCGTATGCACCCGTATTCGTACTCGTACAATACACACCTTTTAGATGTATGTACTATTGATATATACACTCCAATGATCAGCTCTTAGCAGCCCATGTGAGTCACCTAACACATGTGGGAACCATCATTTGGCAACTAGCATGAAATATCTCATAAAATTACAAAAATATGAGTAATCATTCATGACTTATTTACATGAAAACAAAATTACATATCCTTTATATCTAATCCATACACCAACGACCAAAAACACCTACAAACACTTTCATTCTTCAATTTTATTCATCTAATTGATCTCTCTCAAGTTCTATCTTCAAGTTCTAAGTGTTCTTCATAAATTCCAAAAGTTCTAGTTTCATAAAATCAAGAATACTTTCAAGTTTGCTAGCTCACTTCCAATCTTGTAAGGTGATCATCCAACCTCAAGAAATCTTTGTTTCTTACAGTAGGTTATCATTCTAATACAAGGTAATAATCATATTCAAACTTTGGTTCAATTTCTATAACTATAACAATCTTATTTCAAGTGATGATCTTACTTGAACTTGTTTTTGTGTCATGATCCTACTTCAAGAACTTTCAAGCCATCCAAGATCCTTTGAAGCTAGATCATTTCTTGTCACTTCCAGTAGGTTTACCTACTAAACTTGAGGTAGTAATGATGTTCATAACATCATTCGATTCATATATATAAAACTATCTTATTCGAAGGTTTAAACTCGTAATCACTAGAACATAGTTTAGTTAATTCTAAACTTGTTCGCAAATAAAAGTTAATCCTTCTAACTTGACTTTTAAAATTAACTATACACATGTTCTATATCTATATGATATGCTAACTTAATGATTTAAAACCTGGAAACACGAAAAACACCGTAAAACCGGATTTACGCCGTCGTAGTAACACCGCGGGCTGTTTTGGGTTAGTTAATTAAAAACTATGATAAAATTTGATTTAAAAGTTGTTATTCTGAGAAAATGATTTTTATTATGAACATGAAACTATATCCAAAAATTATGGTTAAACTCAAAGTGGAAGTATGTTTTCTAAAATGGTCATCTAGACGTCGTTCTTTCGACTGAAATGACTACCTTTACAAAAACGACTTGTAACTTATTTTTCCAACTATAAACCTATACTTTTCTGTTTAGATTCATAAAATAGAGTTCAATATGAAACCATAGCAATTTGATTCACTCAAAACGGATTTAAAATGAAGAAGTTATGGGTAAAACAAGATTGGATAATTTTTCTCATTTTAGCTACGTGAAAATTGGTAACAAATCTATTCCAACCATAACTTAATTAACTTGTATTGTATATTATGTAATCTTGAGATACCATAGACACGTATACAATGTTTCGACCTATCGTATCGACACATCTATATATATTTCGGAACAACCATAGACACTCTATATGTGAATGTTGGAGTTAGCTATACAGGGTTGAGGTTGATTCCAAAATATATATAGTTTGAGTTGTGATCAATACTGAGATACGTATACACTGGATCGTGGATTGATTCAAGATAATATTTATCGATTTATTTCTGTACATCTAACTGTGGACAACTAGTTGTAGGTTACTAACGAGGACAGCTGACTTAATAAACTTAAAACATCAAAATATATTAAAAGTGTTGTAAATATATTTTAAACATACTTTGATATATATGTAAATATTGTTATAGGTTCTTGAATCAACCAGTGGCCAAGTCTTACTTCTCGACGAAGTAAAAATCTGTGAAAGTGAGTTATAGTCCCACTTTTAAAATCTAATATTTTTGGGATGAGAATACATGCAGGTTTTATAAATGATTTACAAAATAGACACAAGTATGTGAAACTACATTCTATGGTTGAATTATCGAAATCGAATATGCCCCTTTTTATTAAGTCTGGTAATCTAAGAATTAGGGAACAGACACCCTAATTGACGCGAATCCTAAAGATAGATCTATCGGGCCCAACAAGCCCCATCCAAAGTACCGGATGCTTTAGTACTTCGAAATTTATATCATATCCGAAGGGTGTCCCGGAATGATGGGGATATTCTTATATATGCATCTTGTTAATGTCGGTTACCAGGTGTTCACCATATGAATGATTTTTATCTCTATGTATGGGATGTGTATTGAAATATGAAATCTTGTGGTCTATTGTTACGATTTGATATATATAGGTTAAACCTATAACTCACCAACATTTTTGTTGACGTTTTAAGCATGTTTATTCTCAGGTGATTATTAAGAGCTTCCGCTGTCGCATACTTAAATAAGGACGAGATTTGGAGTCCTTGCTTGTATGATATTGTGTAAAAACTGCATTCAAGAAACTTATTTTGTTGTAACATATTTGTATTGTAAACCATTATGTAATGGTCGTGTGTAAACAGGATATTTTAGATTATCATTATTTGATAATCTACGTAAAGCTTTTTAAACTTTTATTGATGAAATAAAGGTTATGATTTGTTTTAAAATGAATGCAGTCTTTGAAAAACGTCTCATATAGAGGTCAAAACCTCGCAACGAAATCAATTAATATGGAACGTTTTTAATCAATAAGAACGGGACATTTCACAAGCAACATTCAAGTGTGGGAATATTTGATAGTGCTCTAAATGAACATATATTTAGTATCAATATCCTTCCAATATGTAAAGCTTTTAGTTACTATTGTTCTATTTTTATGTAATAATCGTTTATATTAAATAAGTGCGAAGACAAAATAAGAAAACGAAGATTTGAAAACGCAAACGTCCAAAATGCTCAAACGTACAAGTTACAATCCAAGTGGTTCAATTTATTAATGATCAACGTCTAAATATTGATAAAAGTACAAGTCGCGGAACGCAAAGTACAAGATATCTAAGCATACGAAAAGACGTTCAAAAATCCGAAACCGAGACATAAACCGAGCATCAACGCGAGTCAACGGACCTAAAATTACAAGTCAACTATGCACAAGAATATAATATAATATATATATAATTAATATAAATTATATATATATATATATATTATATATATTTAAAAAATATGTCGACAAGCTAGTGTACAAAAGTAATTAGAGCTGGACAGCCTGGCCATGCGAGTGCATGAGAAATGCACTAAAATCCCATGCACTTGCATGAGCCCATGCGAGTGCATGTGAAATACACTAAAATATCATGCGAGTGCATGAGCTTCAGGATCCAAAAAAGTTCTTTAAATTGGCCAGTTTTTTGACGAGTTTTTTACACTTTTTCCAATCTCTCAATCTCTATATGTAATATATTTATATTATAATTATATTTTTAATTTAAGATTAATAACAAATTATGGTTTAGTTGGGTTATTGTAAGAAATGTTTTACGGGTTTTAAAAGTCGGAACTCTGTCCGGGTAACGCTACGCGATAAATAATCACTGTAAGCTATGTTCTTCCCTTTTAAATTAATGTCTCGTAACTAAGTTATTATTATGCTTATTTGAGCAGAAGTAATCGTGATGTTGGGCTAAATATTAAGACAGGGTTATTGGATTTTATACCATAATTAAGGTTTGGACAAAAGACCGACACTTGTGAACATTGGACTATTGACTATTAATAGGTAGGGGGTATTGTCTAATTGAACGACAACTCATTGGAACCTGTCGAACCTATCTTCAAATTAGTTAAACTAATAATTATTAAATTGATTACGAATGTCCTATTTAGTGATGTTTATACGACATCGTTTACAATCATTTAATTAATTATTCAGGTTGGGTAATTGATTATTAATTCTGATCAAGTGGGTAAATTAATATTCATATCCATTAAAATGGGGGTGGATTACATACAAGGATAATTGGTGTAATTGTTAACAAAGTAATAAAACCTTGGATTACACGCAGTCGATAACCTGATGTAATCATTAAACAAAGTATTAAAACCTTGTTACAGTTCGAATCCATAATTAGTTGGAATATTTAACTTCGGGAATAAGGTTAATTTGACAAGCATTTTATAATTATGACCGATGGACTATTATGGACAAAAACCAAATAGGTATCAAATAATCCAGGACAAAGGACAATTAACCCAGGGTAATAAATTAAAATCAAAACGTCAAACATCATGATAACGGAAGTTTAAATAAGCATAATACTTTTATTTCATATTTCATCGTACCTTTATTTACTGTCATTTTAATTACTGCAATTTACTTTATCGCAATTTAAATTCTGTCATTTATATTATCGTCATTTATCTTTACGCTTAAAATATAAAATCGACAAACCGATCATTAAACGGTAAAAACCCCATTTTATAATAATATTACTATAAATAATTATTTATATTTTATATAAATATAGTTGTTAAAAATATAGCGTTGAACTCAGCTAGCTCCCTGTGGAACGAACCGGACTTACTAAAAACTACACTACTCTACGATTAGGTACACTGCCTATAAGTGTTGTAGCAAGGTTTAAGTATATCTCATCTATATAAATAAATAAAACTTGTGTAAATTGTATCGTATTTCGTAATAAAAATAATACTATTTCGTACTACACCTCACACACATCAGTTCTAACGATTTCTGACAATATGAATTGTGATTTGTTTGAGTCGTTTGACCTCTAGGTATAAAATCTCTATTGAATCTTTGAAGAAATGGAGCTTAGTACTTATGTGTATCTCAGAGAGAAGGCGATATGATTTTATTATGCTAAGTGTTTCTTCGAGTTTCAAACGTGAAAGGTATCATGAATGCCCTGCTTGGTCTTTTGACTTTGTGGTTTACCAAAAAAGTTTGTTAAGGTTTTCACTCTCGCAGCGAATACTAGTATTTTGTGTGTAGATTTCATCATCATTTAGAAGTGAGATAAGGAGAATCCATTATGCGGAAAATATAAGTGTAATGAAGTTTTCGTCTTGATGTAGCCACATCGAGCATCTTGTAGTTGAATATAAAACTGGGCGAAATTGATATAGTATAGTTATATATATATATATATATATATATATATATATATATATATATATATATATATTTTGAAGTTGAATGATAGTTGACCATTTATCAAAAGCATAAAGATGATATGACGATAAAGAAACGTGATGCCTCAGATTGTGTGGTATCTATGGTCTCGGTGTTTTTGGATGGTAACAAAGAAAATAACAGAGTCATGTAACATGGTACGTGGTGGTAATAAGGTTGATCGGACATCATTACCATCACGTGCCATTAAAAATTTGGTATGGCTTACTGTAATATAACCACGTTGATCAGACATCATTATATTACATTAACTCATACCTTCATTCCAACATCACTTCACAAGGTTTAAGAGAATATAATCATGAAGAATGGAAGTGAATTTAGTCAAAAGAGTTAGCACAAATCTTCCAAACGTATGTGTCTCCCGAAAAACGCATGTATTGTAATTCACGTCGATGTGTTCAAAGTCGGTCGGTCGGTATTGTCTTTAATGAGTAGTGAGCAATTATTATCACAGCGGATAGTAATAAAATTAAGTGTAGTTCAAACGTAGCACACATATATATGTACACCTATATGGTCATGCAAGCAGTAATACGTAACAGTTATCAATCGGGTTGTAGTCTAGACTCACTAATGCGTCCTAACGACTCGGTTAGACACACTAATGCAATTCCTAGATCCCTACAACCAAAGCTCTGATACCATCTGTACCACCCCGCCAAAATTTCCATTGACGCGGATGTTAACTCTGGTCCCAGTGCTTGGTCTTGACCTCTAAGCAACACCAAAGTTATAGCGGAAGCAAACAGTACCTGAGAATAAACATGCTAAAGCGTCAACACAAAGGTTGGTGAGTTCATAGGTTTATCACAAAAGATAAAGTAATGTAAATTGGTCCACAAGATTTAGTTTAAGAATAAACAGTTTACAAAAAGTTTATAAGTCATGAGCACCCGATATACGAAGCTTAACACATGTATATACAAACATATCAGTACCCTATAAAAGTGTACACTCAACCAAGTGTATTGTTACGAATTAATAAGCACCCATTATCTGTTTGGGTGGGGTTGTCAAACTCGATAGATCTATCCATATGATTCACGCTTATAATCCAGTAATTACTCGCAATCGAGCTAAGGGCTTTGTGGTTGAACTTCATGCAAATAAGTAAGTTTAAGTACATGTGTCCAAAATGTAAATCAGTAAAAAGAGCATGTATTCTCACCCCAAGTATAAAATAATTGTAAAAACAAGTGAAAAGTGGGCTATGAGACTCACAATTGATGCAACACGGTGCGAAGCTCGGAAAGTGCGGTTTAGATAGTTTACGGTGATCCGGCTTGAGATCTAATGAATATTGTGGGGTCAGAGGTCATACTATTTAATATAGTATTTAGGTTAGGTCTAAGATCAGTTCTCAAGTGATCTTACATGTCCATTTCGATTCTCGGTTTCAAAAGTTACATATTTCATAGTTTTAAGATTTGAATGTTTTAACTAGTTTTACCATAACATTAGTTTAGGTGTTTCTATTAATCTAGACATCCATTTAAGTTGAGATTACTATCTCTGGAAAGCTCTTTGAGTAAAGCTTCTAACCATGTAAAGTTAGCCTCTGAACTCAAAATAGAAGTTGGCCAAAAGTTCATTATTTTATAAGTGTGCAAAACAGTTCAGTTTTACACTATAAGTTCCTAGGTGAGTTTAAAAAGAGGAAAACATTTTTATTTGAATCAAGATTTTTACAAAAGTCTTAGGACATATAAAAGTGCTTATTTGTAAAAGGAATAATCTCCAGGTCTTCATTAACCTTGTCTTTAGAGATAAGATTTTAGACCAATTTCTGACTTCAGCAAAATCATATGTCAACTTGATGGGACTATATCTCAATGATTCCTTAATGGTTTTTGGTGATTTAACCATCAATTGTTTCCTTATTATGTCTATTTTTCAAATCAAAAGCCTTTAGTTTAAGATCTATCTTATATTTTGATTTATACATGATTCTTTGACACTTGGTCAGATTGCGTTAAATCTGAACTTGTCTCACCAAATAAAAATTAAAAATGACTTTTTCTATGAGATAGGTCATGAAAACTTTACTAGAAGTCTCAAACACATATATGAACATCATACTAATTTATAAGTTCATGAGATCAACCATAGGTTGGTGTTTAGGTCATGAACTTCAAGTAAAATTTTGGACAGCTCAAAGACAAAACAGTTTTATATAGTTAACCACTTTAGTTCTTAGTTTAGCTTCATTTTAAGACATAGGATATGTAGAGATCTTAAGTTTACTGATCTATCATCAAGATCATGGTTAGCTATATAGTCATCCTTGAGTGATTTAACACTCCAGATCAAGCTTTTATGCCATGAAAGTTCTTGAAGATGACTAGAAATAATTAATAGAATTGAAGTAGTTTGTTATACCTTGAAGAGTTTTGATCTTAGGGCTTTAATAATATGATCTAGAGAGTGTTTTGGATCTTTAAAAATGAAGTGTGAGTGTGTGAGAAGTGATCAAATAGCTAGAAGTGAGCAAAAGGAGGGCTTATATAGAGAGTGTGCTTGGGACGTGGCATAAGGAGAGCAAAAGGGTAAGATGACTCACCATTGGCCATTAATTGATCATGCAAATCTTAATCATTATGTTTTGCATGATATTTAGCTTAATGAGGAAGTACTGGATGATGTATGATGATGATATGGATGATGATGATGATGGACGATTTTGGTGGTGATGGTGGAAGAGTTCTTGTCAATTTTTGGTTCATAAATGTACATGTACTTGTGTAGTTTATCTAAAGTATAATCTAAGGTGTTAATTCATATGTTTATGGTTTAGGAAGTAAGCTAATATTAGGTTCTAATCAAGATAGATCAATGTTGGTTAAGTGAAGGAAATGGCTAAGTACAAAGTGATCAGGACTAGTTGTGAAAATGATTAAGTGAAGAAAAAGTCTTAACTTATGATTTAATGTCTAAGTAACTTAGTCACAAGTCTTTAATCTAAATACTTGATTAATAAGTTTACTCATTAACTTATTATATATATAGGTATAGATTTCAAACCTAGGGTTTATGGTGATAAGCTTGGATTTCAAGACATTATGCAAATGTTCAAAACAACTCTTGATTAAACAGGACTTAGTTATAACCTTAGAGTTTTAAAAATCCCAAAAACAAATCAAGATTTAATTTATTAAAACTACTAGTCAAGTTGAAAATTTTAATTCATGAAAATTAGATTAAACAACTTGGTCGGAAAAGTTCGGGTAGTGACATTATCCACCCGTCAAAGAAAATTTTGCCCTGAAATTTTGGGTAGTAACATCTATCATCACTGTATTTGAGAAAAAGTAGATGTGGGTACTTTTGGTTTATTCGATTTGCTCATTCTCTTGTGAGCTAGAGTTCTCTACTAGTGTTCCAACGATTTCTGACAATATGAATTGTGATTTGTTTGAGTCGTTTGACCTCAAGGTACAAAATCTCTATGGAATCTTTGAAGAAATGGAGTTTAGTACTTAAGTGTGTCTCAGAGAGATGGCGATATGATTTTATTATGCTAAGTGTTTCTTCGAGTTTCAAACGTGAAATGTATCATGAATGCCCTGCTTAGGTCTTTTGACTTTGTGGTTTACGAAAAAAGTTTGTTAAGGTTTTCACTCTCACAGCGAATACTAGTATTTTGTGTGTAGATTTCATCATCATTTAGAAGTGAGATAAGGAGAATCCATTATGCGGAAAATACAAGTGTAATGAAGTTTTCATCTTGATGTAGCCACATCGAGCATCTTGTAGTTGAATATAAAATTGGGCGAAATCGATATAGTATAGTTATATATATATTTTTTGAAGTTGAATGATAGTTGACCATTTATCAAAAGCATAAAGATGATATGACGATAAAGAAACGTGATGTCTCGGATTGTGTGGTATCTATGGTCTCGGTGTTTTCGGATGGGAACAAAGAAAATAACAGAGTCATGTAACATGGTGATAAGCTAGGGTTTCAAGACATTATGCAAGTGTTCAAAACAACTAAAATGACCCGTCCATATTACTATAAACGCAGTACGTTCTCGTTGGTCCCATAGCAAAGTATTTGACCTCTATATGATACGTTTTAGAAAATATTGCATTCGTTTCATAAAAAGTACATCATTATTATACATAATGCATGTTTTAAACAAGTGGACGATTATTTAAGAAATAATCCCCAAAATACATCGATTTCCAAATACTACACACGTGACGTAACAGTCGAATATAATACATGACAAAGGTTTTATTGAATGCAACACTTTATTTAAATAAAAGTATGAGACTCCATGCACATCTTGCTCAGATAATGCAACAGCGGAAGACTTTCTTAAGGATCTGAGAATAAACATGCGTAAAAAGTCAACACAAGGTTGGTGAGATATATAGGTTTATCATCGATATAAATATAGACCACAAGATTTCATAGTTATAAATATATGTACACTCGCAAGTGTATAAAAGTATTCTATAAGTTGTTGAGCGCTTCGGTAACCATACTTAACCATTAATGTGGCATATTCCCTTTATTATGAAATCTCCCTACACTGTACCAAGTATAGTAAAAATGAAGTACTATGCAACCGTTTACGATACTAGAGCGACTAGCCCGGTTGGGGTTGTCAAACCCGATAGATCTATCAATAGGATTCGCGCTTACATGTTCTTACAACATGTAAATATTAGTTACCAAGCTATTAGGGAAGATATGCAAGGTGGTACAACTCAACGTAGAATATATTTCAAGTACTTGTGTCCATGGCGTAAAACATAAAATGCATGTATTCTCATCCCAAAATATTTTTAGAGTTTAAAAATGGGACTATATACTCACGGTAGTAAAAGTATATTAATAATAAGTTTTCAACTTATTAAAAATATGGCAGTCGTCCTTGGATTCACGAACCTATAACAATAATAACGATTCAGATAATAATACATGTGAACAAAATTAATATAGCAAGTTCATATCATATCTTCAATCACATGTGATTGTTTAAGTTCATACTTTCAATCACGTGTGATTGTTTAAGTTCATACTTTCGATCACGTGTGATTGTTTAAGTTCATACTTTCAATCACGTGTGATTGTTTAACTTTATATTTTCAATCACGTGGAAGTTGTCAAGTTAGCAGTCTAATGTTAGTAGTCCACAATTAGTAGTCCACAATTAGTAGTACATAGTATACACGTGTTGTATATGACTCAATCATGACCCACAATACTGCTATTGTAGTTACACGTATTGTGTATGTGGGGTCTTTTGATTTATCCGACGTATTGTGTAACCATGACATGTTAGAATACATGTATAATACAAGAAAATTTAGCTAGGATATGGTTAGTATAGACAGAGGTGAAGCCAGGATTTATGTATAGGGGATACATTTTACAAAAATTAAATATCAACATAAAATTTTCATATATACATCGTAACTATGAGATATTTAAGGGATGTTTGTGTTTATTATTGGGGGATATTGGCAAATAATGTACAACTTTTAAACACACTATAATTCACTTATTTGAAGAGTTGGGGGATGCAAAGCATCCACATGCATCCCCCTGTCTCCGCCTCTGAGTATAGATTTTAATCAATTAATCCCGTAATCAAATTATCCATTTCTAACCAATATTGTTTTGCCCATAATTTCTTCGTTATAAATCTGTTTTGAGTGAATCAAATTGCCATGGTTTTGTAATGAACTGTAATTTGTGAAACTAAACTGAAAAGGTGATGGTTTATAGTCGGAGTTACAAGTTATAATCCATATTTTAAAGAGTTAGTCATTTCCGTCGAAAGAACGACATCTTGATGACCATTTTGAAAAACATACTTCAATTTTGAGTTTAACCATGATTTTTGGATATAGTATCATGTTCATATGAAATATCATTTTCCCAGAGAAACAACTTTTAAATCAAAGATTATGATAGTTTTTAATTATCCAACCCAAAACAGCCCCCGGTTTTACTACGACGGCGTATGTCCGGTTTTACGGTGTTCTTCGTGTTTCCAAGTTTTAACTCATTAAGTTAGTATATCATATAGATATAAAACATGTGTTAAGTTGTTTTTAAAAGTCAAGTTAGAAGGATTAACTTTGTTTGCGAACAAGTTTAGAATTAACTAAACTATGTTCTAGTTTATAAACTCTTATATAGATAGCTATAAACATATGAATTGAACAAGAGTTAAAGTAGAGTTTTTACCTCAAATTTAGAATGTAAAGTTGCTGGAAAGAAGTAGTAGAACAAAACTTGAGAGAGTTCTTGCAAGTGTGTGTGAAAATTGGAAGTAAAATTTGGAAAATGAATGTGTAAAAATGAGTTAGAAATTGTGCTTATTTATAGGCTTAAAAATTTGGTTTTTATTGAAAATATCTAGTATAAGTTAAAATGTATTAAGTCATGGATGACATATTAAATTGATTAGGTCATGGATAACATATTACACAAATAATTGCAGATTTCCATTGGTATATACCAATAGTAAATACTTCTAGAAGCTGTGTATAATACGGGTAAAAATACCGTATGAATGCGAGTAGAATTCTTGAGGAAATTGAATGGAAATACGAGTATAGCTATCTTTTATATATATTGGTATATTATAAAGTGTATTTAATACTTTTAAGGATGTATTTACACTCGTAATACATTATATGTAAATACATTTTAACATAAGTTAATTACGTCGTTTAAATAGTAACATATATATTGTTCAAAAACTCTTTAAATTAGTAGTATGAAAATATATATATATATAATACTTTGTTAATATACTTAATGAGATATTTAATTATCATATTTTCAAGTTAAATATATATGAATCCATATATATACACAATAATTAAACAATTAAATCAAGTTATGACGTTCGTGAATCGTTGGAATAAAAGGGTGACCAAAAGCTTGCGTAAAACTCTTTTCAGAGATTCAAGACTTATTAAAATTCATTGCTTATCAAGTCAGAATTATTAAATCATATAAATAGTATAATCAAGTAGTCGAAAAAATCTGGGTCGTTACAGTACCTACCCGTTAAAGAAATTTCGTCCCAAAATTTGATCGAGATCGTCATGGCTGACAATAAGTATGTTTTCATGACGAATACGAGTAGAAAATTTAGAGTTTTATCATCAGTGAGTAATATGGATAAAACAATTCAATTACTCGAAACGTATGAGTGAAGCTATCGTAAAAGAGTAAAATGAGAAAATAGGGATTCGTCTTATCTTTTGACGTCATCACTGTTGATCTCCGGATTAAAGAAAATCTTTGTAATCTATATAAAATTTGATTCTTTGGCGATTAAGAAAATTATGATCCTCTTCGATTTAATGCAATAATCTGTCTCGATTTCTCTGTCGGATATTTTACTATAAATCAACCTCCTACGTTTCCTTATTTCCACATCTCCCATCTTTTATACTTTCTTCCTTTCTTAATAATTCCAAAAAATTCGTCAATATGCTCCATCCAGTTTTAATTCTTGATATATTCTTGACTATCACCTCTGTCATTCTTCTTTTTCATCTTCCACAGGAGGAATCCGTTAATTTCTACTATGCTCTTGGGTTTATAGTGTTCTTAGTTTTCCCGTGTCTTTATATTGCTATACGCATCGATATACACAGTTTGTAATTTCTGCGTTGTAGTCGTGCTTATATTTTTCCTTATATATTGGAGTTTCATGCTTCCGTCTTCTTTTCCCGACTTCAAGTCAAGCGAATAATGGTCTAGAATTCATAGATATGAAATTCGAAATGAACATAGCTAATGCTGTAAGAGAGAAATTGTAATAGCACAATTTGACTTGTGAAATTACCTGAATCCAAAGGAAAAAATAGAACTATCAAGAGAATATGTTCTTGATATGTTTAAAGATTAGATTAAATGTAAGAGTCATGTAACGTGGCACATGATGACGTTATGGTCTGTGAATCATCATGTTTCATTAGAAACTCAGCATGACTTACTGTAATATAATCACGTTGATCAGGCGTCATTATATTATACTAACTCATGCTTCAGTTCCCAACACTACTTCAACAACATTCATATTTTAAATTTTGAATTTTTCCGAGATTTAGAAACTAAAACAGTTTCCTTTATGACGTAACACTGATAGCGCGAAGAGATAAAAGATTTCAGATAAGAATAGTTATGAAAATATCTTCAGAAATATGGAGGATATTTATAATGAAAGATACGATGATATCTTAGAATATCTAAGATCAGAGGATGATGAAGAATATTGTCCACAAGGGTTTAGAGTAAGGAGCAAGGTATTCGCTAAAGACTTCAGCATACACTGAATCATTTGGATTCTTTGAAGGCAGATTTAGTCCTTGTGATTTGTCCACAGCCTCCTTCAAGGTTTGCTCAATCCGTTTTCCACTTCCAGACCTTCTCTTTTTTTGTGCTTTGCTAACACAATATTCTTTATCATAAACTTTTGACTGTTATGGTTGTCTGCAGTTTCTGCTGCTTCATTCAGCTTTTTCAAAACTTCATAGTACTGATTCGTAGGCTGAAGTGATAGTACTGATTCGTAGGCTGAAGTGCTATTTCGGATTTCAGAATTATAATTCCAGAAGATAACGTTATATGTATATGCAGAAATGATGTGAGATTCAAGAATAATTATTGATGCTTCCTGGGGTTTGGTATGGCAATTATTGTTACGAGATGTAGATGGGTACATGACAAGGTTTTATAGTGATCTTTCAGAGAGATTTAAGTCAAAGAGCAATAAAGTTGCTGGTAAGCTTACTGCTAATGTGGTGGAATATAAAAGGCTCCCCGGTAACGATGGCGAAAAGACAACGTATATATCAAGGTTATAATAAGGCTACTCCGGATGAAAAGTCGAAGTTGCCTTGTTGGAGCTGTGACAAAATTCGCTATTTTGAAAAGGGATTGTAAAGTTATTTTGGGTAATAATAATGCTAAAGGATCTCACACGGATATGTGTTGAACCTTTGCTTAGGTTCCAAGTGTGACGCCCCGTACAAAATCATCGTGTACGGATCATCAACAACAGGATCATTACATGGTCAAACACTATATGCTGTTGGAAAACCAATTTGCATTCATGAAAAGATAGCATTTTACAAAAGATGAATAGGAACATTAACAGGAGTACATGATACTAAGGTCACTACAAGGCTATTGTTTTGAAAATAACATAAGTTGCGAATGCAAAGTAAAAGTTCCATGCTTGTGACATCTCTAAGTAATGCAGCGGAAGTCTAACACAGCAAGTCTGTAACAGCAAGTTTATAACACCAAGACAGTAAGTCTAACAGCGGAAGCAACAACGTCTAAGCACCTGAGAAATACACGCTTAAAAGTCAACACGAATGTTGGTGAGCTATAGTTTGTTTGTAATCAGTAATGTAATATAGGCCACGAGATTTCAGTGCTTCAAACAGCGTATCAAAACAGTATGAAAAGTATATGTATAACCATGGGCACCCGGTAACTAGACTTAACGTTTATAACCCCCTGAAAGTACACTTGGCGAGTGCGTATGTTCACGAAGTATTAAACACCCATTAAATGCTAGCATGACTAGCCCGAGTGGGGATGTGAAACCCTATGGATCCATATCTAAGATTCGCGTTCACCGGTTCAAAAACCAATGACTAAACGTTACCGTGCTAAAGGGAATATTTATGCCGTTGTATAACCCACACACATATAAAGTTTAAGTACTCGTGCCTAACATGTAAAACGTAAAAAGCGCATGTATTCTCAGTCCCAAAAATAGTAAAAGTGGTAAAAAGGGATGCTATAACTCACAGTGAATAAGCAAGACAAGTTGTTACGAAAGTACGCAAGTAGTAAGTCGGTCCGAAAGGTCGTCAACCTAAATCAAGGTTACTAGGTCAGTAGGTTGTCTTTATAAATTCTAATAGTGCATAAAATAAGTTTAAGTGTCATCATCATCATCGTTCATCATCATAAAAGCTAAGTAAGTTCGACAAGAATAGAGATCGAAACAATAGGCTGACTTCGGTCAGCTGCTACGACCTCTACGTAAATCGAAAAGACACATAGTCAGTGGCTATGGCTCCATATATGAGTACCCTAACAGCTGACCAATTTCTAGACTCAAATTCGTCTTAGTTTGACCGTGGTGACGGTCTGAGTGCGAGTAGGTCCGAATTTTCAGCACAACGTTACAAAGGAGTATTGACTTTCGGAAGGCCATAGATCCTAAAACGTAACTCGGTTTAAGACGAGGTCTAAATGGAAAATCATATACTCGAACCGAGCTAACTGAAAATCAACTTTCCAGTTGCCCAGGCAGTCTGATCAGATACGAAAATCAGTGGACAAGTGCTCTGGTGGGGTTCTTGGTGCTTGATGCTCATCACGGTTCTCATCCTTGATGCTTGTAGCTTCAAGTGTACAACTCGTTGATGGTTTAGCATCACTTTTGACCAAGATTCTACCATCAATACACAATTTGCTAAGACTAAGTGGTAACACAACTCATTTAAGAGTCTTAGATGGATGATGAACCAAGGTTACATCATATCCTTAGTCTTAACACAATTACAAGTCCTATTTACAACAAAGTTACAAACTTTACATCAATTCAACAAGTATAAGCACAATCCAAGTCAAAAGAGGTGATGGAACCCTAAGCTAGAGAGCTTGGATCCATTTCACAAAAGTTACAAGGTTGCAAAGCTAGAAAGCTTGAACCTTTATTGTTCTTTGAAGATCTTGAAGCATAAAGCTTTGATCTTTAAGTTTCATGAAGACCATAAACAAAAGTTTTGATCTTTATAACAAAACAACAAGATCATAAGCTAGAAAACTTAGATCCAACAACAAGTTATGAAGATTCAAGCTAGAAAGCTTGCATCTTGGTTGTTCTTGAAGTTCTTGAAGCATAAAGCTTGGATCTTGAAGATACATGAAGATTACAAACAAAAGTTTGAATCTTTATCAAAAATAACAAGATTAAAGCATAAAAGAAGTAGATCTATAAAGTTGGTGAAGATTCAAAGCTAGAAAGCTTGAATCTTCCATGTTCTTGAAGGATTCATGCTTGAATCAACAAGATATAATCAAGATCAAAGTTAAAGGAACTTGATCTCTATATAATGATGATGATGAGCCACAAATTTGAAAAGGAAAAGAGGAAGAAAAGAAAACTTACAAGAATACTAGAAAGGAAGGAAAGAAGAGAGCAAGTGTGTGTGAAAATCAAAATGAGAGTAAGTGTAAAATGAGAGGTAAATGGCTAGTATTTATAGGCAAAATTTTTGACAAGGATTGGTGACATGGCATGGCCTCTTGGCAGTGATTTTCATGGGGGGGAGGGGGAGACACCATTTTGCTTTTTGGTTAGTGGTTGTCTAAAGCATGTACTTATGCTAGAATCTCATGTAACAATATGGATAATCCTTATCCAAATACTAGTATGAGTCATCTAATTAAATGGGCATTTATTTTATTTAATATGGGTCACTAGTAAATAATACTTGGGCTAATTAATTGGGCCACTAGCTAGAGTAGGGTGGGCTTAAGTCCAACAAGGTAGAAAGTCCAACAAGACTAACTATTGTGCGTAATTAAATTATTACGCGTAATTAAGCATCCAAAAACCCAGGTAATTATTATTATAAAATAATAATTAATATTTCGCAGTCATAATATTCCGATTACAACAAAAGTTAAACGTGCGCGCAGTTCGCGGTTTATTCGAAACGTTAAATAACACTAACGGTTATAAAAGCATCCGGTGAACAAGTTAAGTATCCTACGTACTCTAAGGCACATTTTAACATATAATTGGAAGTAAACCACGTATATCAAGTTTCCAGAGTATAAAGTAACGCAGTACGCACAAATACGCAATTTCGCTAAAATACAAAGCATAAAAGCTAGTCGAAAAAGTCGGGTCGTTACATTACCCACCTGTTAATGGAAATTTTGTTCCGAAATTTGAGGAGTGACTAAAAATGGTACCGTATTTAAATAAGAAGTAGCGTATCAAAGTTCTGAAAGATTCGTGGGCTAAAAAGTGAGTTATTTACCTTGAAAGGTACTCGGGCGTATGAAAGTAAGAATAGGTATATGCCATTAATTAAGTCTCTTATCCTAAGAGATCAACAAATTGATTTCGTTTCTGGCTAACATGAGTATGTCATCTGAATATGTATCCACAAAAGGAGAGATGATGTTTTTAGCCTTACAGGCATCTTCAATAAGCTGGATGCATACAATGCATCATGAATGTTACCATACTCATCTAAAACATTGAGCGCTTATGTCGCAATACAAAGCTGACAGGTAGAATGGAAAACATGGTGATCACAACCATGCGATTTGATGCCTAGATAATGTTAGCCACGGATTTTACTAACCCCTATATTCATGAAGGAGACCATAGGTGAAATGTCCCGTTCTTATTGATTAAAAACGTTCCATATTAATTGATTTCGTTGCGAGATTTTGACCTCTATATGAGACGTTTTTCAAAGACTGCATTCATTTTAAAACAAACCATAACCTTTATTTCATCAATAAAGGTTTAAAAAGCTTTACGTAGATTATCAAATAATGATAATTTAAAATATCCTGTTTACACACGACCATTACATAATGGTTTACAATACAAATATGTTACAACAAAATAAGTTTCTTGAATGCAGTTTTTACACAATATCATACAAGCATGGACTCCAAATCTCGTCTTTATTTAAGTATGCGACAGTGGAAGCTCTTAATAATCACCTGAGAATAAACATGCTTAAAACGTCAACAAAAATATTGGTGAATTATAGGTTTAACCTATATATATCAAATCATAATAATAGACCACAAGATTTCATATTTCAATACACATCCCATACATAGAGATAAAAATCATTCATATGGTGAACACCTGGTAACCGACATTAACAAGATGCATATATAAGAATATCCCCATCATTCCGGGACACCCTTCGGATATGATATAAATTTCGAAGTACTAAAGCATCCGGTACTTTGGATGGGGTTTGTTAGGCCCAATAGATCTATCTTTAGGATTAGCGTCAATTAGGGTGTCTGTTCCCTAATTCTTAGATTACCAGACTTAATAAAAAGGGACATATTCGATTTCGATAATTTAACCATAGAATGTAGTTTCACGTACTTGTGTCTATTTTGTAAATCATTTATAAAACCTGCATGTATTCTCATCCCAAAAATATTAGATTTTAAAAGTGGGACTATAACTCACTTTCACAGATTTTTACTTCGTCGGAAAGTAAGACTTGGCCACTGGTTGATTCACGAACCTATAACAATATATACATATATATCAAAGTATGTTCAAAATATATTTACAACACTTTTAATATATTTTGATGTTTTAAGTTTATTAAGTCAGCTGTCCTCGTTAGTAACCTACAACTAGTTGTCCACAGTTAGATGTACAGAAATAAATCGATAAATATTATCTTGAATCAATCCACGACCCAGTGTATACGTATCTCAGTATTGATCACAACTCAAACTATATATATTTTAGAATCAACCTCAACCCTGTATAGCTAACTCCAACATTCACATATAGAGTGTCTATGGTTGTTCCGAAATATATATAGATGTGTCGACATGATAGGTCAAAACATTGTATACGTGTCTATGGTATCTCAGGATTACATAATATAAAATACAAGTTGATTAAGTTATGGTTGGAATAGATTTGTTACCAATTTTCACGTAGCTAAAATGAGAAAAATTATCCAATCTTGTTTTACCCATAACTTCTTCATTTTAAATCCGTTTTGAGTGAATCAAAATGCTATGGTTTCATATTGAACTCTATTTTATGAATCTAAACAGAAAAAGTATAGGTTTATAGTCGGAAAAATAAGTTACAAGTCGTTTTTGTAAAGGTAGTCATTTCAGTCGAAAGAACGACGTCTAGATGACCATTTTAGAAAACATACTTCCACTTTGAGTTTAACCATAATTTTTGGATATAGTTTCATGTTCATAATAAAAATCATTTTCTCAAAATAAAAACTTTTAAATCAAAGTTTATCATAGTTTTTAATTAAATAACCCAAAACAGCCCGCGGTGTTACTACGACGGCGTAAATCCGGTTTTACGGTGTTTTTTGTGTTTCCAGGTTTTAAATCATTAAGTTAGCATATCATATAGATATAGAACATGTGTTTAGTTGATTTTAAAAGTCAAGCTAGAAGGATTAACTTTTGTTTGCGAACAAGTTTAGAATTAACTAAACTATGTTCTAGTGATTACAAGTTTAAACCTTCGAATAAGATAGCTTTATATGTATGAATCGAATGATGTTATGAACATCATTACTACCTTAAGTTCCTTGGATAAACCTACTGGAAAATAGAAAAATGGATCTAGCTTCAACGGATCCTTGGATGGCTCGAAGTTCTTGAAGCAGAATCATGACACGAAAACAAGTTCAAGTAAGATCATCACTTGAAATAAGATTGTTATAGTTATAGAAATTGAACCAAAGTTTAAATATGATTATTACCTTGTATTAGAATTATAACCTACTATAAGAAACAAAGATTTCTTGATGTTGGATGATCACCTTACAAGATTGGAAGTGAGCTAGCAAACTTGAAAGTATTCTTGATTTTATGTAACTAGAACTTGTAGAATTTATGAAGAACACTTAGAACTTGAAGATAGAACTTGAGAGAGATCAATTAGATGAAGAAAATTGAAGAATGAAAGTGTTTGTAGGTGTTTTTGGTCGTTGGTGTATGGATTAGATATAAAGGATATGTAATTTTGTTTTCATGTAAATAAGTCATGAATGATTACTCATATTTTTGTAATTTTATGAGATATTTCATGCTAGTTGCCAAATGATGGTTCCCACATTTGACTCACATGGGCTACTAAGAGCTGATCATTGGATTGTATATACCAATAGTACATACATCTAAAAGCTGTGTATTGTACGAGTACGAATACGGGTGCATACTAGTAGAATTGTTGATGAAACTGAACGAGGATGTAATTGTAAGCATTTTTGTTAAGTAGAAGTATTTTGATAAGTGTATTGAAGTCTTTAAAAAGTATATAAATACATATTAAAACACTGCATGTATATACATTTTAACTGAGTCGTTAAGTCATCGTTAGTCGTTACATGTAAGTGTTGTTTTGAAACCTTTAGGTTAACGATCTTGTTAAATGTTATTAACCCAATGTTTATAATATCAAATGAGATTTTAAATTATTATATTATCATGATATTATCATGTATGAATATCTCTTAATATGATATATATACATTAAATGTCTTTACAACGATAATCGTTACATATATGTCTCGTTTAAAAATCATTAAGTTAGTAGTCTTGTTTTTACATATGTAGTTCATTGTTAATATACTTAATGATATGCTTACTTATCATAGTATCATGTTAACTATATATATATCCATATATATGTCATCATATAATTTTTACAAGTTTTAACGTTCGTGAATCACCGGTCAACTTGGGTGGTCAATTGTCTATATGAAACATATTTCAATTAATCAAGTCTTAACAAGTTTGATTGCTTAACATGTTGGAAACATTTAATCATGTAAATATCAATCTCAATTAATATATATAAACATAGAAAAGTTTGGGTCACTACAGTACCTACCCGTTAAATAAATTTCGTCCCGAAATTTTAAGCTGTTGAAGGTGTTGACGAATTTTCTGGAAATAGATGCCGGTATTTCTTCTTCATCTGAACTTCACGCTCCCAAGTGAACTCGGGTCCTCTACGAGCATTCCATCGAACCTTAACAATTGGTATCTTGTTTGGCTTAAGTCTTTTAACCTCACGGTCCATTATTTCGAAGGGTTCTTCGATGAATTGGAGTTTTTCATTGATTTGGATTTCATCTAACGGAATAGTGAGATCTTCTTTAGCAAAACATTTCTTCAAATTCGAGACGTGGAAAGTGTTATGTACAGCCGCGAGTTGTTGAGGTAACTCAAGTCGGTAAGCTACTGGTCCGACACGATCAAAAATCTTGAATGGTCTAATATACCTTGGATTTAATTTCCCTCGTTTACCAAATCGAACAACGCCTTTCCAAGGTGCAACTTTAAGCATGACCATCTCTCCAATTTCAAATTCTATATCTTTTCTTTTAATGTCAGCGTAGCTCTTTTGTCGACTTTGGGCGGTTTTCAACCGTTGTTGAATTTGGATGATCTTCTCGGTAGTTTCTTGTATAATCTCCGGACCCGTAATCTGTCTATCCCCCACTTCACTCCAACAAATCGGTACTTTCTACCATAAAGTGCTTCAAACGGCGCCATCTCAATGCTTGAATGGTAGCTGTTGTTGTAGGAAAATTCTGCTAACGGTAGATGTCGATACCAACTGTTTCCGATCAATAACACATGCTCGTAGCATGTCTTCAAGCGTTTGTATCGTCCTTTCGCTCTGCCCATCAGTTTGTGGATGATAGGCAGTACTCATGTCTAGACGAGTTTCTAATGCTTGCTGTAATGTCTGCCAGAATCTTGAAATAAATCTGCCATCCCTATCAGAGATAATAGAGATTGGTATTCCATGTCTGGAGATGACTTCTTTCAAATACAGTCGTGCTAACTTCTCCATCTTGTCATCTTCTCTTATTGGCAGGAAGTGTGCTGATTTGGTGAGACGATCAACTATTACCTAAATAGTATCAAAACCACTTGCAGTCCTTGGCAATTTAGTGATGAAATCCATGGTAATGTTTTCCCATTTCCATTCCGGGATTTCGGGTTGTTGAAGTAGACCTGATGGTTTCTGATGCTCAGCTTTGACCTTAGAACACGTCAAACATTCTCCTACGTATTTAGCAACATCGGCTTTCATACCCGGCCACCAAAAATGTTTTTTGAGATCCTTGTACATCTTCCCCGTTCCAGGATGTATTGAGTATCTGGTTTTATGAGCTTCTCTAAGTACCATTTCTCTCATATCTCCAAATTTTGGTACCCAAATCCTTTCAGCCCTATACCGGGTTCCGTCTTCCCGAATATTAAGATGCTTCTCCGATCCTTTGGGTATTTCATCCTTTAAATTTCCCTCTTTTAAAACTCCTTGTTGCGCCTCCTTTATTTGAGTAGTAAGGTTATTATGAATCATTATATTCATAGATTTTACTCGAATGGGTTCTCTGTCCTTCCTGCTCAAGGCATCGGCTACCACATTTGCCTTCCCCGGGTGGTAACGAATCTCAAAGTCGTAATCATTCAACAATTCAATCCACCTACGCTGCCTCATATTCAGTTGTTTCTAATTAAATATGTGTTGAAGACTTTTGTGGTCGGTATATATAATACTTTTGACCCCATATAAGTAGTGCCTCCAAGTCTTTAATGCAAAAACAACCGCGCCTAATTCCAAATCATGCGTCGTATAATTTTGTTCGTGAATCTTCAATTGTCTAGACGCATAAGCAATCACCTTCGTTCGTTGCATTAATACACAACCGAGACCTTGCTTTGATGCGTCACAATAAATCACAAAATCATCATTCCCTTCAGGCAATGACAATATAGGTGTCGTAGTCAGCTTTTTCTTCAATAACTGAAACGCTTTCTCTTGTTCATCTTTCCATTCAAATTTCTTCCCTTTATGCGTTAATGCAGTCAAGGGTTTTGCTATTCTGGAAAAGTCTTGGATGAACCTTCTGTAGTAACCAGCTAGTCCTAAAAACTGGCGTATGTGTTTCGGAGTTTTTGGGGTTTCCCACTTTTCAACAGTTTCTATCTTTGCCCGATCCACCTTAATACCTTCTTTGTTCACTATGTGACCGAGGAATTGAACTTCTTCCAACCAAAATGCACACTTTGAAAACTTAGCGTACAATTCTTCCTTCCTCAATACTTCTAACACCTTTCTCAAATGTTCACCGTGTTCTTGGTCATTCTTTGAGTAAATAAGTATGTCATCAATAAAAACAATGACAAACTTGTCAAGGTATGGTCCACACACTCGGTTCATAAAGTCCATGAACACAGCTGGTGTATTAGTTAAACCAAACGGCATGACCATAAACTCGTAATGACCGTAACGTGTTCTGAAAGCAGTCTTTGGAATATCATCTTCTTTCACCCGCATTTGATGATACCCGGAACGTAAGTCAATCTTTGAATAAACAGACGAGCCTTGTAGTTGATCAAATAAGTCGTCGATTCTCGGCAGTGGGTAGCGGTTCTTGATGGTAAGTTTGTTCAACTCTCGGTAGTCGATACACAACCTGAATGTACCATCTTTCTTCTTGACAAACAAAACAGGAGCTCCCCACGGTGATGTGCTTGGTCGAATGAAACCATGCTCTAAAAGTTCTTGTAATTGGCTTTGCAGTTCTTTCATCTCACTGGGTACGAGTCTGTAAGGAGCACGATCTATTAGTGCAGCTCTTGGTACAAGATCTATTTGAAATTCAACGGATCGATGTGGGGGTAATCCCGGTAATTCTTTAGGAAATACATCGGGAAATTCTTTTGCAATGGGAACATCATTGATGCTCTTTTCTTTAGTTTATACTTTCTCGACGTGTGCTAGAACAGCATAGCTACCTTTTCTTATTAGTTTTTGTGCCTTCAAATTACTAATAAGATGTAGCTTCGTGTTGCCCTTTTCTCCGTACACCATTAAGGGTTTTCCTTTTTCTCGTATAATGTGAATTGCATTTTTGTAACAAACGATCTCTGCTTTCACTTCTTTCAACCATCCATACCGATTATCACATCAAAACTCCCTAACTCTACTGGTATCAAATCAATCTTAAATGTTTCGCTAACCAGTTTAATTTCTCGATTTCGACATATATTATCTGCTGAAATTAATTTACCATTTGCTAATTCGAGTAAAAATTTACTATCCAAAGGCGTCAATGGACAACTTAATTTAGCACAAAAATCTCTACTCATATAGCTTCTATCCGCACCCGAATCAAATAAAACGTAAGCAGATTTATTGTCAATAAGAAACGTACCCGTAACAAGCTCCGGGTCTTCCTGTGCCTTTGCCGCATTAATATTGAAAATTCTTCCGCGGCCTTGTCCATTCGTGTTCTCCTGGTTCGGGAAATTTCTAATAATGTGGCCCGGTTTCCCACATTTATAACAAACTACATTGGCATAACTTTCTCCGACACTACTTGCTCCGCCATTACTCGTTCTGACACCATTTGTTCCTTTCGTTCTATTAACCCCTGGTCTGTAGACCTCACACTTCGCCGCGCTATGACCATTTCTTTTACACTTGTTGCAAAATTTGGTGCAGAACCCCGAGTGATACTTTTCACACCTTTGGCATAGCTGCTTCTGATTGTTGTTGTTGTTGCAGTTATTATTGTTATTGGGATGATTGTTGTAGTTGCTATTGTTGTTGTTGTTGTTGTTGTTGTTGTTGTTGTTGTTGTTGGGCCGTTTGTTGTAGTTGCGATTGATGTTGCAATTTTTGGGATAATTGTTGCGATTATTGTTGTAATTGCTATTGTTGTTGTATTGGTGATTCTTATCACCGTTTTCCTCCCACTTACTTTTGACTTGCTTCACATTGGCCTCTTCAGCAGTCTGTTCTTTAATTCTTTCTTCAATCTGGTTCACTAGTTTGTGAGCCATTCTACATGCCTGTTGTATGGAGGCGGGCTCGTGTGAACTTATATCTTCTTGGATTCTTTCCGGTAATCCTTTCACAAACGTGTCGATCTTCTCTTCCTCATCTTCGAATGCTCCCGGACATAATAGGCACAATTCTGTGAATCGTCTTTCGTACGTGGTAATATCAAATCCTTGGGTTCGTAACCCTCTAAGTTCTATCTTGAGCTTATTGACCTCGGTTCTGGGACGGTACTTCTCGTTCATCAAGTGCTTGAATGCTGACCACGGTAGTGCGTACGCATCGTCTTGTCCCACTTGCTCTAGATAGGTATTCCACCATGTTAACGCAGAACCTGTGAAGGTATGCGTAGCGTACTTCACTTTGTCCTCTTCAGTACACTTACTTATGGCAAACACCGATTCGACCTTCTCGGTCCACCGTTTCAATCCGATCGGTCCTTCGGTTCCATCAAATTCCAAAGGTTTGCAGGCAGTGAATTCTTTGTAGGTGCATCCTACACGATTTCCTGTACTGCTAGATCCAAGGTTATTGTTGGTATGTAGCGCAGCCTGTACTGCGGCTATGTTTGAAGCTAGAAAAGTACGGAATTCTTCTTCATTCATATTCACGGTGTGTCGAGTAGTCGGTGCCATTTCCTTCAAAATAGTCAAATGGAACAAGTTAATCATACAGAATATTAAGAGTAGTTAATAGTATTTCGTAGCATAATATGAACTCATTTATAAAAGCTTTTTCTTCATATTAGCGTTTTATAAGTTTAAATTCGGGTAGTACCTACCCGTTAAGTTCATACTTAGTAGCTAATATACAATTCAACTACTACAATTCTATATGAAAAACTGATTATAATAATATTTCGCGTTCAAACTTTTACACAATATTTTACAAACTTACAATACCGCTTATTTTACATATAGCATGAAATATAGCACACAATAAATTTGATACAAGATGGTTGTGAAGATAATTCTAGCTAGTACACAAGTCGTTCAGCAAAGGCAATAAAGACACGTAATTCATACGTCCAGAAACAAGTCATGCATTCTGGTTTTACTAGGATTACTTCCCATCCTTGGTCTTGTGGAATATAACCGTTATGGCCGTTAATAAGACAGCATGTTGTAACGTCGTCAAAGGGACGAGGGTTACGTAATGTCCAACAGTCCCGTAACAATCTAAAAACCTCATTTCTTACCCCAATTACCGACTCCGTCACTTGTGGGAACGTTTTGTTTAATAGTTGTAGCCCGATGTTCTTGTTCTCACTTTGGTGAGAAGCGAACATTACTAATCCGTAAGCATAACATGCTTCTTTATGTTGCATGTTAGCCACTTTTTCTAAATCACGAAGTCCAATATTCGGATATATTGAGTCAAAATAATTTCTTAACCCATTGCGTAAAATAGCATTTGGGTTCCCCGCAATATATGCGTCAAAGTAAACACATCGTAACTTATGGATTTCCCAATGTGATATCCCCCATCTTTCGAACGAAAGCCTTTTATAAACCAAGGCATTCTTGGAACGTTCTTCGAATGTCTTACAAACTGATCTCGCCTTAAATAGTTGTGCCGAAGAATTCTGACCGACTCTAGACAAGATTTCATCAATCATGTCTCCGGGTAGGTCTCTTAAAATATTGGGTTGTCTATCCATTTTGTGTTTTTATACTGTAAAATAGACAAGAGTTAGATTCATAAAAAAATACTTATTAATACAACCAATTTTTACATATATCATAAAGCATAAGCACACTATATTACATATATTACACCACACGAATACAACTATCTTATTCCGACTTGCTTGTTTCTTCTTCTTCAGTTTTGGTTCGTTTTGCCAAGTTTCTAGGGATATATGATGTTCCCCTAATACGAGCCGTCGTTTTCCACATTGGTTTAGAAAAACCTGGTGGTTTAGAGGTTCCCGGGTCATTGTTACAACTTAAGGACTTCGGGGGTTGACGATACATATAAAGTTCATCGGGGTTGGAATTAGATTTCTCTATTTTTATGCCCTTTCCCTTATTATTTTCTTTTGCCTTTTTAAATTCAGTTGGGGTAATTTCTATAACATCATCAGAATTCTCGTCGGAATCCGATTCATCGGAGAATTGGTAATCCTCCCAATATTTTGCTTCCTTGGCAGAAACACCATTGACCATAATTAACCTTGGTCGGTTGGTTGAGGATTTTCTTTTACTTAACCGTTTTATTATTTCCCCCACCGGTTCTATTTCTTCATCCGGTTCCGATTCTTCTTCCGGTTTCGATTCTTCTTCCGGTTCCGACTCTTCTTCCGGTTCCTCTTCGGGAACTTGTGAATCAGTCCACGAATCATTCCAGTTTACATTTGACTCTTCATTATTATTAGGTGAGTCAATGGGACTTGTTCTAGAGGTAGACATCTATCACATAATATCAAACGCGTTAAGAGATTAATATATCACATAATATTCACATGTTAAAAATATATAGTTTCCAACAAAATTTGTTAAGCAATCATTTTTCAAGTAAACACGGTCGAAGTCCAGACTCACTAATGCATCCTAACAAACTCGATAAGACACACTAATGCAAAATTCTGGTTCTCTAAGACCAACGCTCGGATACCAACTGAAATGTCCTGTTCTTATTGATTAAAAACATTCCATATTAATTGATTTCGTTGCGAGGTTTTGACCTCTATATGAGACGTTTTTCAAAGACTGCATTCATTTTAAAACAAACCATAACCTTTATTTCATCAATAAAGGTTTAAAAAGCTTTACGTAGATTATCAAATAATGATAATCTAAAATATCATGTTTACACACGACCATTACATAATGGTTTACAATACAAATATGTTACAACAAAATAAGTTTCTTGAATGCAGTTTTTACACAATATCATACAAGCATGGACTCCAAATCTCGTCCTTATTTAAGTATGCGACAGCGGAAGCTCTTAATAATCACCTGAGAATAAACATGCTTAAAACGTCAACAAAAATGTTGGTGAGTTATAGGTTTAACCTATATATATCAAATCATAATAATAGACCACAAGATTTCATATTTCAATACACATCCCATACATAGAGATAAAAATCATTCATATGGTGAACACCTGGTAATCGACATTAACAAGATGCATATATAAGAATATCCCCATCATTTCGGGACACCCTTCGGATATGATATAAATTTTGAAGTACTAAAGCATCCAGTACTTTGGATGGGGTTTGTTAGGCCCAATAGATCTATCTTTAGGATTCGCGTCAATTAGGGTGTCTGTTCCCTAATTCTTAGATTACCAGACTTAATAAAAAGGGACATATTCGATTTCGATAATTCAACCATAGAATGTAGTTTCACGTACTTGTGTCTATTTTGTAAATCATTTATAAAACCTGCATGTATTCTCATCCCAAAAATATTAGATTTTAAAAGTGGGACTATAACTCACTTTCACAGATTTTTACTTCGTCGGAAAGTAAGACTTGGCCACTGGTTGATTCACGAACCTATAACAATATATACATATATATCAAAGTATGTTCAAAATATATTTACAACACTTTTAATATATTTTGATGTTTTAAGTTTATTAAGTCAGCTGTCCTCGTTAGTAACCTACAACTAGTTGTCCACAGTTAGATGTACAGAAATAAATCGATAAATATTATCTTGAATCAATCCACGACCCAGTGTATACGTATCTCAGTATTGATCACAACTCAAACTATATATATTTTGGAATCAACCTCAACCCTGTATAGCTAACTCCAACATTCACATATAGAGTGTCTATGGTTGTTCCGAAATATATATAGATGTGTCGACATGATAGGTCGAAACATTGTATACGTGTCTATGGTATCTCAGGATTACATAATATACAATACAAGTTGATTAAGTTATGGTTGGAATAGATTTGTTACCAATTTTCACGTAGCTAAAATGAGAAAAATTATCCAATCTTGTTTTACCCATAACTTCTTCATTTTAAATCCGTTTTGAGTGAATCAAATTGCTATGGTTTCATATTGAACTCTATTTTATGAATCTAAACAGAAAAAGTATAGGTATATAGTCGAAAAATAAGTTACAAGTCATTTTTGTAAAGGTAGTCATTTCAGTCGAAAGAACGACGTCTAGATGACCATTTTAGAAAACATACTTCCACTTTGAGTTTAACCATAATTTTTGGATATAGTTTCATGTTCATAATAAAAATCATTTTCTCATAATAACAACTTTTAAATCAAAGTTTATCATAGTTTTTAATTAACTAACCCAAAACAGCCAGCGGTGTTACTACGACGGCGTAAATCCGGTTTTACGGTGTTTTTCGTGTTTCCAGGTTTTAAATCATTAAGTTAGCATATCATATAGATATAGAACATGTGTTTAGTTGATTTTAAATGTCAAGTTAGAAGGATTAACTTTTGTTTGCGAACAAGTTTAGAATTAACTAAACTATGTTCTAGTGATTACAAGTGTAAACCTTCGAATAAGATAGCTTTATATGTATGAATCGAATGATGTTATGAACATCATTACTACTTTAAGTTCCTTGGATAAACCTACTGGAAAAGAGAAAAATGGATCTAGCTTCAACGGATCCTTGGATGGCTCAAAGTTCTTGAAGCAGAATCATGACACGAAAACAAGTTCAAGTAAGATCATCACTTGAAATAAGATTGTTATAGTTATAGAAATTGAACCAAAGTTTGAATATGATTATTACCTTGTATTAGAATTATAACCTACTATAAGAAACAAAGATTTCTTGAGGTTGGATGATCACCTTACAAGATTGGAAGTGAGCTAGCAAACTTGAAAGTATTCTTGATTTTATGTAACTAGAACTTGTAGAATTTATGAAGAACACTTAGAACTTGAAGATAGAACTTGAGAGAGATCAATTAGATGAAGAAAATTGAAGAATGAAAGTGTTTGTAGGTGTTTTTGGTCGTTGGTGTATGGATTAGATATAAAGGATATGTAATTTTGTTTTCATGTAAATAAGTCATGAATGATTACTCATATTTTTGTAATTTTATGAGATATTTCATGCTAGTTGCCAAATGATGGTTCCCACATGTGTTAGGTGACTCACATGGGCTACTAAGAGCTGATCATTGGAGTGTATATACCAATAGTACATACATCTAAAAGCTGTGTATTGTACGAGTACGAATACGGGTGCATACGAGTAGAATTGTTGATGAAACTGAACGAGGATGTATTTGTAAGCATTTATGTTAAGTAGAAGTATTTTGATAAGTGTATTGAAGTCTTTAAAAAGTGTATAAATACATATTAAAACAATACATGTATATACATTTTAACTGAGTCGTTAAGTCATCGTTAGTCGTTACATGTAAGTGTTGTTTTGAAATCTTTAGGTTAACGATCTTGTTAAATGTTGTTAACCCAATGTTTATAATATCAAATGAGATTTTAAATTATTATATTATCATGATATTATCATGTATGAATATCTCTTAATATAATATATATACATTAAATATCTTTACAACGATAATCGTTACATATATGTCTCGTTTAAAAATCATTAAGTTAGTAGTCTTGTTTTTACATATGTAGTTCATTGTTAATATACTTAATGATATATTTACTTATCATAGTATCATGTTAACTATATATATATCCATATATATGTCATCATATAGTTTTTACAAGTTTTAACGTTCGTGAATCACCGGTCAACTTGGGTGGTCAATTGTCTATATGAAACATATTATAATTAATCAAGTCTTAACAAGTTTGATTGCTTAACATGTTGGAAATATTTAATCATGTAAATATCAATCTCAATTAATATATATAAACATGGAAAAGTTTGGGTCACTACAATAGGCATAAAAAACCCGATATTTAAGAACGTTTCATTTGACTGGATGAATTGAAATTTTAGCTGGAAGTGACTAATCCGACTTATTGGCAATGTAAGCCATAATTATCTATAGTGTCTTCAGGACGGTTTAAACGAACAATGAAGGATATCACCTTAGTTTACCATACTGCAGGTGAACTTATTCTTAGATGGAATGAAAGCACAGCTCCATAATGTAACTTTATCCTTTCAGTTACATGTTGAAGTTAGGGTTACATTAATCTATAACAACATATAGTTGCAACCAACGAAGGAAGGAATGTGTAGAGTAACCATATCCATGTTACAGACGTTTTAAGCAGTCTCTTCCTAGAGGATAACAAGATTCATAGATTCTTAAAGTATTTTATACTACATTTCCGAAAGAAAATCGCACGAAAGGTGTAATCTTTGAACGAGAGTGAACTCTTCGAGTGGATTGATCCGAATTTATCCTTATACTTAAGGGGATGCGCGGATGAGGAGATACGTGAACCCTTGGTCCTAAAGAATGGTTTACTCTAAGTGAAAAGAATCTCAAAAATGATTCCTTGTACCTCAACCTACTGTTTCACAGAGATGATGTTTACGAGGGTGTTGCGATTAGCCGTGAAACATTGAGAGTAGAAACCCACCTAGTACCATTCCTACAATAGGGTGACCACTGAGTGTACCTCAGAAAACTGATTTATCGGCCCGCGTTTTTGCCATGTTTAACCTTAAAGGAATATTTAACGAGCGCAAAGACTTTCTAACAAATTTTATAAATCTGCCACCCAAGGTGGCTCAAGAGTTTTTAACAAATATCTTAATAGTAAGTTTCATCCCTAACGAAAAGCGGGAAAAAGTGTGGTCCATACATGGTGTAGTCTAATACAAAAACCTTTAATAAAATCAACCAAGAAAGTTTTGAAAAACCTTTAAAAGTTTAATGTGACAACATAAACGGAACGAAGTTCCTAGTAAATTTAGAAGTATGTACAACGTGTACCATTGCAAAACTAATTGACTTACATTAACCAACTCAATAAAGGAGCGACTTTTAAATATCTTGAAGGTATAACTTAGTATGTACTAACCCAAAATAAGTAAGGGTAAATTTATACATATATGATTTTATAAATCACATAAGTGATAAAAAAGTTTTTAGTACTTTCATTTGTCCATAAATCTCGTGAGGACCGCACAAATAAGCAACGTGTAAAAATTTTGATAAACATAGTTTTTCGTATTTCAGAGGTTACGAGTTGAAAAAGGTCGAGTGAAAAATCTTTGAATCATCGGTTGACATGTTACTAGGTAATGAAAACTAATGAATTAAATGTAGTTTTGATGATTATCCGAACTTAAGTCTTTGGCCCAAAAATGTTTACGTGCGAAGCCGTTGCTAAAAAGTGAGGTATGAAGGATAGAGCATGAGGATGAGAAGTTAATCGCTTCTTGACTTTGCAAAATGCCAAACAGGTTATGGCCAATTTTAAAGTCGGAGTACTGATGATGTTAATATCGCTAGACGAGAATATCTTGGAATAAGTCAGGACTTAGAGTTATGTAAGAAAGAACATCGCTCCAACGGGTGTGGCAAATAAGATCTCTAGGGTAACGCAATAATTTTGAATGGTTTAAGTGTTAGTGGATGCCCAAAGGATCTGTATGACGTGGTAGTAAGTGCCTTCATCACGTACATACACACATGAATCTCTCAATTTCGACAGTTGTCTGTCTTCATGATGACTTGGATACGAATAAGCAACTAAAAATTTTATATAATGAGCAACAAAAATTTTATAGAAATTGTTTAAGGTGACAATGTAAGAAAAGAAACGAAGTTCTTAGTAAACTAGGGTTATGTACAACCCGTACCATTCAAAGAAAAATATCTTTTGAACAAAAGATTTGATTTGTAAAAGTGAAAGTAAAATTTCATATGTATTTGCCAAAAATAAGTAATCATTTACTTTATTTTATATAACATATATGATTTCAAAAATTTGCACGAATGACAAACAAAATAAATTTACTTTTATAAAACCTTGGGAGGATCGCACAGTAAAATAGTGTGTGAAAAATTTTGGCAGCAAAAATTTTCATATTTCGGAGGTTACAAGTTGAAAAAAGATCGAGTAAAAGATTTTTTTTGAAAATTTTGGGTGACATTTGAGCATCAATATCACGAGGTAATGAAAACTGTTGAATTTAAATGTAGTTGATGACTATTAGTTGGGCATAAGTCCTTTGACCAAAAATGCTTAAGTGTAAAGTTGTTGCTTATAAGTGAGATACGAAAGGGAGAGTATGAGGGTGGGAATTAACTACCCATTGATTTTGGAAATCTCGAACTGGTATGACTAATATCGACGTAAGAAGGGTAATGGTGTGATTATCATTAATTAAGAATTCTCTCGGAATAAGTTAGAATTCAGTGTCGCATAAGAATGAGCATCAAATACGATTCTTGGGTAGTATAGAATTTGAATTGCTGAAGTGAAGGGATACAGTTTCCTTTATGTATCGTTGTCCATGTATTGGTTTCTTTCATGATTAGAAAGTGAGCAGACTTGGTGAGGTGGTCAACAATAACCTAGATAGTGTCATAACTGCCTATTGTTTTCGGTAGTTTCAGGATGAAATCCATCGTCATCCCTTCCCATTTCCATTGTGGGATCTAAGGTTGTTGAAGTAACCCATATGGCTTTTGGCTCACCATCCTCGCGATGTATACTAATAATCTTCTTACTATATATAACTTTCGCTTTCATCCTTGAAAGCCAGTCCATTCCAACCAAATCTTATTATACTGTCGTGAAAATTTTATCAACCTTCTCAAATAACATCTGCTTGTGCGCAGGTAACTAATCCTTTCCAACTACTACTATAAAACTTTCAAGTTTTGTTGGCATGAGGTCATCTCCAAATGACCCACCTATTAATTTTAAGGTACTACCTTAAATTACTCCTCTATCTCTGCCAGCTTACCATTGGCTTGTCCTATAGAATACTTAACTCTCATGGTTGTTAATGGCTTATTAGTTATAACACTGAGGTTCTTAGATATAAGGTTTCTATCGCTCTAGTATTAAACAACTTCGAGACAGTAAATGTTGTGAAGAAATGTACCCTAACTAAAATCAGGATCTATGCGAGTCTCCATAACTGAGGTAATGATTGCTCTATCGCAGATAAGTCCAAAGTTTTTCCTATTTGAGAACTGTTCCCTTAAGTGTCCAGGGTTTCTATATCTATAACATATTTTCGGGTTATCATTTCTGCAATCAAGGCCCTTCTTGTACAGTATCTGGGCTACGTGGTTATTCTTTCCCTACCTCTAATAGACCATAATGCGTATACTCAAGTGGTTCCTACCAAGATTTTCTCTGAATCACTTCATATTCCTTATATAGTAACATTGGGACTTCTGCATGATTCACTTCAATATAATTACGCTGGCCTGGCGTCATTATATTGTACTAAATCGTACGTTCATTCCAATATCACTCCATATGGTCAATGTAACGTGATCACTTCCAGTTCTACTCAATTTCATCCAACGATGCTTTATCTATGCTATCTCAAAACAAAATCTACATAATTAATCTCACGGTTTCTCAGTGTGGGTGCGTAAGTTCCGTAGGTCATGCACCAATGCCTAAATGTCCCGAAATTTCTTCAAAATGTTCAGGTTCAGGTAAGGTCGTTAGGTTCCTTTCTAGAAATTCAATCTGGGTCTCGCGTCGAGTTGTATGTGTAGCAAGTAGTAATACGATATGTCTTGAGGTGACTCCCAAGTCTTTGGGTATGGCTGAGCATCAGTAGAAGACACTACGACCTTGTGATAGGAGATGCCTTCCCAACTTCTCCAATGCCTAAGAGTGTTGGGGACCTAAGTCCAGAAATGTCGTTAGATCGTCAAGTAGTGGTGAAGAATGAAAGAGCTAAGCGACAGTCATGAAAGCGTACGGGATACGAGTCGAATTGCGGGAACTGAACATCCTTCTAATGTTCATACGTTGTATGTGGCTAATTAGAGTGAGCTCGGGGTAAGGTTACTCCGACAAATCCTCCAATATCTCCTCCTCCTCCGAGGATCGACTTTCGTGGGCATGTAATCCGAGGGGTACTCCTCTTAGATTGCGTGAAGAATCATTTCGATCTCCAGAACGGTGGAACAATAGTAACAGGTGGATTACAATACCAATCCTTAGGGTTAGACGTGTGGGAAAAGGGTTCAGAAAAACATCTGAACTAGGAAAGGTAAGTTTTCCAAGTCGGTACAGCGAATAGCAGGCATGAAGCAAGCATGTAATCAGGCACTACAGCAACCTAGATCATCTACAACAGTATATAGCATGGCAGTATAAGTAAGCAGTAACATGCAGTAGTAGTAAGCAGTAACAAGTAAACGAGCAAGTTGTAGATTAGTCCTATTAGTGAATCCTACTCGGGTCGGTCTAGACTCACTAATGCAACCTAATTCCCTACAACCAATGCTCTTATACCAAATGTGATGCCCCGTACAAAATCATCGTGTACGGATCATCAACAACAGGATCATTACATGGTCAAACGCTATATGCTGTTGGAAAACCGATTTGCATTCATGAAAAGATGGCGTTTTACAAAAGATGAATAGAAACATTAACAGGAATACATGATACTAAGGTCATTACAAGGCTATTGTTTTGAAAATAACATAAGTTGCGAATGCAAAGTAAAAGTTCCATGCTTGAGACATCTCTAAGTAATGCAGCGGAAGTCTAACACAGCAAGTCTGTAACAGCAAGTTTATAACACCAAGACAACAAGTCTAACAGCGGAAGCAACAACGTCTAAGCACCTGAGAAATACACGCTTAAAAGTCAACATGAATGTTGGTGAGCTATAGTTTGTTTGTAATCAGTAATGTAATATAGGCCACGAAATTTCAGTGCTTCAAACAGCGTATCAAAACAGTATGAAAAGTATATGTATACCCGTGGGCACCCGGTAACTAGACTCAACGTTTATAACCCCCTGAAAGTACACTTGGCGAGTGCTTATGTTCACGAAGTATTAAACACCCGTTAAATGCTAGCGCGACTAGCCCGAGTGGGGATGTCAAACCCTATGGATCCATATCTAAGATTCGCGTTCACCAGTTAAAAAACCAATGACTAAACGTTACCGTGCTAAAGGGAATATTTATGCCGTTGTATAACCCACACACATATAAAGTTTAAGTACTCATGCCTAACATGTAAAACATAAAAACGCATGTATTCTCAGTCCCAAAAATAGTAAAAGTGGTAAAAAGGGATGCTATAACTCACAGTGAATAAGCAAGACAAGTTGTTACGAAAGTACGCAAGTAGTAAGTCGGTCCGAAAGGTCGTCAACCTAAATCAAGGTTACTAGGTCAGTAGGTTGTCTTTATAAATTCTAATAGTGCATAAAATAAGTTTAAGTGTCATCATCATCATCGTTCATCATCATAAAAGCTAAGTAAGTTTGACAAGAATAGAGATCGAAACAATAGGCTGAATTCGGTCTGCTGCTACGACCTCTACGTAAATCGAAAAGACACATAGTCAGTGGCTATGGCTCCGTATATGAGTACCCTAACAGCTGACCAATTTCTAGACTCGAACTCGTCTTAGTTTGACCGTGGTGACGGTCTGAGTGTGAATAGGTCCGAATTTTCAGCACAACGTTACAAAGGAGTATTGACTTTCGGAAGGCCATAGATCCTAAACCGTAACTCGGTTTAAGAAGAGGTATAAACGGAAAATAATCTAATCGAACCGAAATAACTGAAAATCAACTTTCCAGTAGCCCAGGTGGGTTGATCAGATACGAAAATCAGGGGACAAGTGCTCCGGTGGGGTTCTTGGTGCTTGATGCTCATCACGGTTCTCATCCTTGATGCTTGTAGCTTCAAGTGTACAACTCGTTGATGGTTTAGCATCACTTTTGACCAAGATTCTACCATCAATACACAATATTCTAAGACCAAGTGGTAACACAACTCATTTAAGAGTCTTAGATGGATGATGAACCAAGGTTACATCATATCCTTAGTCTTAACATAATTACAAGTCCTATTTACAACAAAGTTACAAACTTTACATCAATTCAACAAGTATAAGCACAATCCAAGTCAAAAGATGTGATGGAACCCTAAGCTAGAGAGCTTGGATCTATTTCACACAAGTTACAAGGTTGCAAAGCTAGAAAGCTTGAACCTTTATTGTTCTTTGAAGATCTTGAAGCGTAAAGCTTTGATCTTTAAGTTTCATGAAGACCATAAACACAAGTTTTGATCTTTATAACAAAACAACAAGATCATAAGCTAGAAAACTTAGATCCAACAACAAGATATGAAGATTCAAGCTAGAAAGCTTGCATCTTGGTTGTTCTTGAAGATCTTGAAGCATAAAGCTTGGATCTTGAAGATACATGAAGATTACAAACAAAAGTTTGAATCTTTATCATAAAATAACAAGATTAAAGTATAAAAGAAGTAGATCTACAAAGTTGGTGAAGATTCAAAGCTAGAAAGCTTGAATCTTCCATGTTCTTGAAGGATTCATGCTTGAATCAACAAGATATAATCAAGATCAAAGTTAAAGGAACTTGATCTCTATATAAAGATGATGATGAGCCACAAATTTGAAAAGGAAAAGAGGAAGAAAAGAAAACTTACAAGAATACTAGAAAGGAAGGAAAGAAGAGAGCAAGTGTGTGTGAAAATCAAAATGAGAGCAAGTGTAAAATGAGAGGTAAATTGCTAGTATTTATAGGCAAAATTTTTGACAAGGATTGGTGACATGGCATGGCCTCTTGGCCGTGATTTTCATGGGGGGGAGGGGGAGACACCATTTTTCTTTTTGGTTAGTGGTTGTCTAAAGCATGTACTTATGCTAGAATCTCATGTAACAATATGGATAATCCTTATCCAAATGCTAGTATGAGTCATCTAATTAAATGGACATTTATTTTATTTAATATGGGTCACTAGTAAATAATACTTGGGCTAATTAATTGGGCCACTAGCTAGAGTAGGGTGGGCTTAAGTCCAACAGGGTAGAAAGTCCAACAAGACTAACTATTGTGCGTAATTAAATTATTACGCGTAATTAAGCATCCAAAAACCCAGGTAATTATTATTATAAAATAATAATTAATATTTCGCATTCATAATATTCCGATTACGACAAAAGTTAAACGTGCGCGCAGTTCGCGGTTTATTCGAAACGTTAAATAACACTAACGGTTATAAAAGCATCCGGTGAACAAGTTAAGTATCCTACGTACTCTAAGGCACGTTTTAACATATAATTGGAAGTAAACCACGTATATCAAGTTTCCAGAGTATAAAGTAACGCAGTAAGCACAAATACGCAGTTTCGCTAAAATACAAAGCATAAAAGCTAGTCGAAAAAGTCGGGTCGTTACACCAAGTGTCCTCCAGATGCATATCTATATGTATATATTCTTCGTATGTATCATGTAATTGGTTCATTCTCTCAATTGTTCCTTAGTTGAGGTGTTTTCAAGAATTTTGAAGGGTTTAGACGCAGGTTGTCATCGTCAATATCCGTATAATGAATTCGTCGTGAATCTTGAATGATACGAATATCTTTATGAGTTTTATGAATGAAAGTGATGTTCTAGTATAGTTTGAATTTAAAGTATGATTTTGAAGGATGTAGGAATCTAAGAGTGATGTCATCTGTTTAATCTTGACTTGGATTCAGATCTGTCAAAACCAGAATATGTAATTGAATTTGAATGAGAATGGTTGTTCTGGTTTCTATCAAAGAATGTATATTGTTGTGAAAGTAGTGAGTATGGTTAATAATTATTGAATCAGAATTGAAGTATAACATATTAATTGTGAATTTGTAAAATTCTAGGGTATTACCTACCCGTTAAAGTTTCACAAGTAATATTTTGTACAAGAGAATTTATATTACAGTCTTTATGAAAATATATGTTTTTATATTTTCTATAGATGTAATATAGATTTAATGAGTTAATATACTATTAAACTCATTTGATTTTTGCTGGAGCTAGAATGAATAACCCCTAAAACTTTAGAGATTACATAATTTTTGCGGAGTATTTCTTCAACGTAAATGAAATTATGAATCAATACTTCATTATTCATTTTTATTGATGTTTCCTCGGTGATTGATGTTGGTATTCGTAGAATTCTTGTGAACTTCGCAAGACACAAATGACGTTTTCTAGAAAGTTTCGAGTACATCGAAAATGAAAGTGTGAAATCTAACATGTACTCGAACAATACACTTGGTTTATTATGAAATGGAATCTATTGAGTTGAAGCAGAGATTATAATTAATGATTGTTAAGTCATTAACGAAGGATGTACATCATAGCATATTAGTAATATGAATTAACCGAGTAGTATCTACCCTTTAACATTTACACCTAATAGCTTAGTACGAAAAGATATATTGTGGTTTAAAAACTCATATATATATATATATATATATATATATATATATATATATATATATATATATATATATGTATATATATATGTATATATATAATATATATATATACATATATATATATATATATATATATAATATACATATAAATTTATTTCAGAGGGAATGAGTTAATACTTCATAACTCGTTGATACAATATGCTCGTTCTTGATTTGTGATGATGTCGGTGATTATGGAACTGGCGGAGCTTGTGTTATTGTAGGTGCTGTTGGTACTGGTGATGCTGTCGGTACTGCTGGTGCTGCTTGTATAACAAGTCTATTTTGTAACGCACGCACCATTCCTGTCAGGGTTTCTATTCTCCCCTCTATCATCTCTATCCATCCACTCATCTTGATTTACGGTTATGATTAGAATAAATAATCTCTAAAACTTTAGAGATTACATAATCACCGTAGCATATTTCTCCGATGAAGTTATGAATCAATACTTCATCGTTTGATGTTGTTGGTATTCCTTGATATCTACAGGGCGTATGACGTTGATGCTCGTGGGACAGATTGTGATGTTGGGGCTTGCGATGCGGATGTTGTTGGAGGTGGTAATGGTACCATTGGTGTGGATGCAGGTGGTGCAGTTGGTGCTGGTGATGCTTGTAAGTTCTGCATCATATTCTCTAAAGCCACCACTCTAGCGCGAAGCTCGTTGACTTCTTCTAGTACACCGGAATGATTGGCGGTTGGAACGAGAGGATGAATAAGATCTAGAAGTTTAGATAATATATAATCGTGGCGAGATACTCTGGAAATGAGGGTGAAAATGGTGTTTCAGACTGGTTCGCCGGTAAGTGCTTCAGGTTCTTCGCCGAGAGGGAAATTTGGTGGGTGGAAAGGATCGCCTTCTTCTCGTCTCCATTGACTGAGTTGGCTACGAACCCATCCCCAATCCATCCAGAATATATGATGGCTAATCGTTTGATCCATTCCGGTTACACTGCTTTCGGAGATCAGGTGAATATCCATATCGGAATAGCTGTCGAAATCCGATGAACTTGAACCAGTTGAAGGATCCATCTCGTACAGAGTAGGGAAAAGATTTTTGAAATGAAATAAATTATAGGACTAGTTTGGTATTCCTCAATACATAATTTACATTTGTATTTATAATACCAGAATCCCATAAGTTACGGAGGATTTTTCGAAAGATGTCAGACAAAGTTTACTGTAATAGATATGCAAAGATATGAATTTGTCTATACACTATCTATGCAATGAATGCAGTAAGACGCGTCTAGACTTAAGATGATAAGCAGGTAATTTCTGACAAAAAATTGATAAGCAAAACTGTAACATCCGTGTTACATCCGTCCCACATCGGTTGGAGAGGGGAACGAAGCATGCCTTATAAGGGTGTGGAGACCTTTCCTAGCATGACGCGTTTTGGGACCACAAGCGCAGCAGATCTCATGAGAACTCTGCAGTTAAGCGTGCTCGGACGAGTGCACTACCAGGATGGGTGACCTCCTGGGAAAGTGTTCGTCGTCTTTGGTCGCCAAGAAAAATCCGTGCGCCTACGGACAAAGCGGACAATATCATGCTACGGGGAACGTGTTACCTGGGATGTTACAGATGGTATCAGAGCCAGGCCCCGGACCAACGTGCACAGCGAGGACGCTGTGCCCTATTAGGGGGAGGATTGTAACATCCGTGTTACATCCGTCCCACATCGGTTGGAGAGGGGAACGAAGCATGCCTTATAAGGGTGTGGAGACCTTTCCTAGCATGACGCGTTTTGGGACCACAAGCGCAGCAGATCTCATGAGAACTCTGCAGTTAAGCGTGCTCGGACGAGTGCACTACCAGGATGGGTGACCTCCTGGGAAAGTGTTCGTCGTCTTTGGTCGCCAAGAAAAATCCGTGCGCCTACGGACAAAGCGGACAATATCATGCTACGGGGAACGTGTTACCTTGTAACGACCCGTCCTTTTCCACCTGGACGAAGTCATCAACATTTGGTCTCATTGCGATAATCGACTCCAAGTAATGTCCTTAAATTGAGCAAATGCACAGCGGAAGACTTAATTCATACCTGAGAATAAACATGCTTAAAAGTGTCAACCAAAAGGTTGGTGAGTTCATAGGTTTATCATAATAATCATTTCAATATGTTAATAGACCACAAGATTTCATAAATATAAACATAATACACTCGCAAGTGTATGTAAAGCATTCTAAGTGGTTGAGCACTTGGTAACCATACTTAACATTTAATCAACGTCGCATATTCCCTTTATTATGAAATCTCACTACACCGTACCAAGTGTAGTCACCGAAACGAAGTACTGTGCAACCGTTGAATACTGGTCGTCCAGTCCGGTTGGGGTTGTCAGGCCCGATAGATCTATCAACAGGATTCGCGTTTACAATACCCATGTAAATAGTAGTTACCAAGCTACAGGGAAATATGCCAGTGGTACAACTCAACGTAGAATATATTTTTAAGTACTTGTGTCTATTTTGTAAACATTTATAAAAGCAGCGCATGTATTCTCAGCCCAAAAATATATATTGCAAAAGCAATTAAAAAGGGAGCAAATGAAACTCACCTAATGTATTTTGTAGTAAAAATACATATAACGACATTGAACAACTAAACAATGCAAGGTTGGCCTCGGATTCACGAACCTATAACATTTTTGTATATATTAAAATATATATTGAATATGTAATGGCATTCAGACTGGGTTACATATATCAGTTATTTAATACATTACTTATTTAAAAGAGTAATGTATTTATTATTTTCAATATTATATATCTACATGAGTTATTTTTATATTAAATTAGTAGGCTAGATATACCTAAGATATATGTAATAAATATATTTCTATATAGATATCTTTTGTTTGAAAAAAAAAATAATAATTTTAATAATACTAAATTTATTTGTAATAACAATAATAATTATACTCTTGTTAGTAATATTAACTTTTATAAAAGTGAAAAGGAATACTAATAATAATAACTACAAAAATAATGATTTTTCTAATAATTATATTAATATTTATGATAATAATAATAATTATAATAATAATACTAACTTTTACAAAAGTGATACTAATACTAATATTAATGATAATAAATCTAGTTTGTGGTATTTTTGTAGTAATGAAAATAATGATCTTCCTAATCATAATAATACATATATCAATATCACTAATACTAATAATATTAACAATAACAATAATAATAAACATAATAATAATAACTAATAGTAATAATATTAGGAAAAATAATATGAGAGTGTATACCCTTTTTATAGCTTTTTCCAAAAAGAAATGCCCTGAGCGGGACTCGAACCCACGACCTCTCGGTTAACAAACACCACCAATCCATTGAACCATTCGATACATTATTGTTATAATTCACGCGTTTAATTATTTAATGTATATGAACCGTTTATCCTCATTATTATCAATATCATACTTATCATAATTTTAATCATCATCTCATCCTTGTTCCCATCATCTTCTTAATCCTCATCTCATCATTTGTAATTCGTGTTCAACAGAAAAAAAAATAGCGAGGTATATATATAGTAACCGAAACAGGTTACACTTGCTTGTGTATTGGATTTATTTATGTTGGGTCTTGGCCCGATAGCTCTAAAATATATATACGGCCCAACAGAACAACACCCAATGGATTTAGCCCAAATTGAAGTTGAAGGACTTTGGTCCAAAAATAGGTTTAAATACCCCATGTTTAATACGTTAGGTATATATGACAGGAAATAAAAAAAATCGTTATCTAGACTTTACAGCTCATCTCCTTTATTCATTATTATCATTCGTCTCCATCATCATCTCTCTTTATCACCACGTACCATCATCATTATTTCAGTCCATCATATACATCATAATCATATTATGATATCATCATCGACTTTGTTGTAACAATATTAAGGATGGAACAGATATTGCAGCAAACCGGATCAGTAAGACAGCTTCATCATCGTCATCCATGGTGGTGATGGTGTAAAGCTTGTAAACAGGGTGGTTGTGGTGTTGGTTATCGAATTAAAAACAGGAACCAGTGATGGTTTAAAGTGGTTGCCGATGAAGGGCGGCGGTGGAAGAACCAAAACAGAAAAACAGTTGGCATCGTAGTAGCCATTAGTCGATGGAGACTGTCTTTGGTGAGTGTTTTATGGCTGTCTAAAAGTGGTGACATGATGGAAGATTGGGTAGTGACGGGTTATGGTGATGTTAGGAGATAGTGAGGGTGTCGAAGTGGTGGTCGATGAGAAATAAAAAAACAGGAACGAAAGTAGCAACAATAGTGATTCTAATGATGTTTTTCGATGGTAACAAGTTGGTGTGGGAGGTGGCGAACGGGGATGGTTATGTTAGTTTCATGTGGTGATTTAAATCATTTAATGGAATCCGATGGTGGCGGTTTATGGGTTTATGGCTCCAACAGAATAAGAAAGAAAGGAATTAGAGAGAGAGGGATATGGGTGTAGGTGATTCAAATGGTGGCGGGTTGGGATGGTGATGGTGTCGTGATGGTTGTTGTAACATCATGGTGGTGGTTTTTCAGCCGTGTGGTGATCGAGGGTGTGGTTCTTCTCTTCGACAAAAACAAATAAGACGAGCAAGAGTTCAAGTTTGTTGATGGTGGTTTTGGAAATCAACGATGGTTTTGGTGGAATTGGGGTCTCACGAAATAGAAGACAAGAAGGAAGGTGATTTTGATAGTAGTTCTTAAATGAGAAAATAAATGGTGTTATGGTGTTTTAGTTCATGTAGTGTATGTGTATATATATAGATAGATATATATAAGATGATAGTTTGGGGTTTGTGTAGTAAGTTGATCGAGCATAAACAAGAGTATAAAGGTGATGGTTAAAATTCACGGATCAAATTATATGATTCATTGACAACATAAATCGCGAGAAATCAGGAGAAGATAATCAATTTGATTGTTATACTTAACAACTCAAATGATTAGTTGAATTATAATTTTAATGTTAATAATTAATAAATATAAATTCATTAATAATAATAATACTTTTAAATATTAATAATAAAAATAATAATTAGAGTAGTCATGTTAATATTAATACAACAGTTATTTTTAAACTTGTAATTTTAAGTTTAATATATTTCTATTTATTATATAATATCTAGAATTTATTAAATCTTTAATTTTTATTAATTATATATGTATATGTACATTACAGTTCTACATATATATAGAATATATATATATATATATATTTACATTTTTTTTACACATCGATGTTTGTGAATCGTCGGGCATAGTCAAAGGTCGATTGAATATTTGAAACAGTTCAAGATTTATGAGACTCAACCTAACAGATTTCTCTTATCGTGTCAAGAATATTAAATCATATCGAGAGTTTGGTTCAAAATTAGTCGAAATTTTCCGAGTCGTTACAGTACCTACCCGTTAAAGAAATTTCGTCCCCGAAATTTGATGGAGGTCGTCATGGTTAACAATAAGAATGTTTTCATGACAAATATAAGTTGATAATAGAGTTTTATCATTATTGATTAATATAGATAAAACGATTCGATTATGTAAAGCGTACGAGTGAAGCTCTCACAAAAGAGTGAAAAGTTTTGTCTTAACTTTTGACGTAGTTACGCTTGATTTCCAGAATTCAAGGAATTTACAGAAATTTTCTAATCAGAAAGAAAATGAAATAGCACGATTTATTAGCAATTGTCGGAATTACGGAAGAACAGAAATATCAAGGAAATATTTCTGTGATATGCTTAGAGATTAAGCAGAATGAAAGAGTCCTGTAACATGGCACATGATGAGGGTATGATCTGTGAACCATCATCACGTTCCATTAGAAATTTAGCATGACTTACTGTAATATAATCACGTTGGCCGGGTGTCATTATATTATACTAACACATGCTTCAATTTCCAACACTTCTCAACAATTCATTCATAATTTATATTTAGATTTTACAGAAGTTTCCAATATAATGGAATACAGAGAACACGAAGAGGTAGATAATTTCGGACAAGAATATTTATGAAAATATCCTCAGAAAAATCGAAGATATTTATGATGATATTTTGGAATTTCTAAGTTCGAAGGTTAATGAAGAAAAATTTTCCGCAAGATTTTAACATGACCTCGGACCAAGATATTCTCTAAAGATTTCAACGAATCCAGAATTATCTGAATTCTTTGAATATAGGGTATGGACCTTGTATTTGTCCTTGGTCTCCTTCGTGGTTAGCTCAATCCGTTTTCCAGTTCCAACTTTTCTGAGCTTTTCCAACGCATCCTTCTTTATTATCAAACTTTTGGCCGTTTAGACCATCTTCCATTTTTTTTTTCTTTTTTTTTTCTGTTTCCTCTGCATTTAATGCTACGATATCTGGATCATCGGTTATCAATCCGAGGTGGTTTCAGGAGAATTGTGTTTTTAGATGATTAAACGCTGATGGTAATATGGTGGAATATGAAAGGTTCACCGGTAACAATAAAAGAGCACACATATATATCAAGGTTATGATAAGGTTGTTTCGAAAGAAAGATCGAAATTGTCTTGTTGGAGCTGTGACAAAATTTGCTACTTTGAAAAAGAACTGCAAAGTTATTTTGGGTAATAATAATACTAAAGGAATTAGCACAGCTACTTGTTAAACGTTTACTCAGTTTCCGAGAGTTTTTCAGATGCATAACTATAGGCATCATTCTTTCCTTTCGTGGATGAGGTGCGGCTGGTTCATCCTCTCGATCGAGGTGTTTTCAAGAATCGTGAAAGGTTTGAACGCAGATTGTAATCGTCAAGATACGAATGAGGTTTAAGATGAAATCAAGTGGCAAACTTGAAGAATTATTTAGTTTCATATGTTATAATCAGTATTTTAATTCATTTTAATTGTCCAATATTATTCGTCCACCGTCGATAGTCCACATTTAACAGTCCAATAGTTCATATATAATTTAATATATAACATTCGAATTAATTAATACGTATCGTGACCCGTATACGTCTCAGACTCGATCACAACTCAAAGTATATATATTATTGTAGAATCAACCTCAACCCTGTATAGCTAACTCCCGCATTACTGCATATAGAGTGTCTATGGTTATTCCAAATAATATATATAGATGCGTCGATATGATATGTCAAAACCTTGTATTCGTGTCCCGATATTTAAAGTGCGTAAAATAAATACAGAAATTAAATGACGATAAATAAAATTGTGAGAATGTAAATTGCGATAATTAAATTGCGATAAATAAAATGTAACCAGTTAGCTAGGAACAGTTAGCGTGGATTCTTAACAATTTTTCAATTAGTTAGTTCGTTTGTTTCTAACAAATTTTACTTTGTCCGATGTTTTCTTCATTATGCCACTTGTTGGATTTTGATAGGTCAAAATCCAAATATGAAATTGAATTTGAATGAAAATAGTGGTTCTTTGGTGAACGGATACGTACATCTGTGGAGGTAAACATAATAGTAAATAATCGTTGAATCAGATTCGAAGGATGTACAGTGTAACTTATTAATGTGAAATCTAAATATTCCTCGGGTATTACCTACCCGTTAAAATATTTTCACCATTAACAGTTTGTACGAAAGAATCTTTATGAAAATATACTTACATATATATTTTCTTCAGATGTAATATATATTTAATGAATTGATATGATATTAATCTCATTTAATTTACCTTTAGAACGAGAATATATAATCTCTAAAACATTAAAGATTACATAATCGTCATGTCGAACGAAGGTAATTGACGTAGAATGATTCGTAGGACGATGATTATACTCGAGGTACAGAATGAGATGGTGAGGCATGGATTGTTGAAACTTGGGTTATTGGTGGTACTGGTACCGTTGGTGCTGAAGCTGGTGATATTACTGGTGTTGGTGATACTGCTGGTGCTTGCAAATTGTGTACCGTGCTCTCTAAAGTTAATACTCGAGCTCGGAGTTCTCTAACTTCTTCTACTAACCCTGGTTGGTTATCAGTGTGAGGTAAAGGTCGGATATCTTCTCTAGTTCCGTTAATGGTAGTCTCAAGACGAAAAATTCTTGCAAAAAGTGTATAAACGGTGTTGCGAACGGGTTCACCGGTTAGCGGGTCAAGTACTCCAAGGTTAGGTGGTAGATTCGGTTCATGATATGGAGTACCTTCTTCTCTTCTCCATAGGGTGAGTATGTCGCGAACCCACCCCCATTTTCTCCAGTAATCACGGTAGTTGATTGGTTGGTGTGCTCCTGTCACGCTGTCTTCGGAGTCAGAGGAACTTGGTCGATTCGTAGAGGCCATCTTACGCGATCTCAGAAAAGATTTTTGGTATGAAGAGTTTAGTGACAGCAATTGATAGTTGGATGGTATTCTCAATGCATCATATGCATAGATATATATAGTACCAGATTCCCCTAAGTTACGGAGAAATTTACGGAAGGTATCAGACAAAGTCTATCGTAATAGATACGCTAAGATATGATTTAGCAGATACGCTAAGATATGAGTTTTGTCTATACACTACTCATGCAGTCAATGCAGTAAGATGTGTCTAGACTAATAATGATAAGCAGGCAATTTTCGACAAAAATGATAAGCAAAACTTTTGACATGCAGACACGGTCGAAGTCGAGACTCACTAATGTATCTAAACAACTATCAGTTAGACACACTAATGCAAGACCTGGTTCGCTAAGACCACCGCTCTGATACCACCTGTAACGACCCGTCCTTTTCCACCTGGACGAAGTCATCAACATTTGGTCCCATTGCGATAATCGACTCCAAGTAATGTCCTTAAATTGAGCAAATGCACAGCGGAAGACTTAATTCGTACCTGAGAATAAACATGCTTAAAAGTGTCAACCAAAAGGTTGGTGAGTTCATAGGTTTATCATAATAATCATTTCAATATGTTAATAGACCACAAGATTTCATAAATATAAACATAATACACTCGCAAGTGTATGTAAAGCATTCTAAGTGGTTGAGCACTTGGTAACCATACTTAACATTTAATCAACGTCGCATATTCCCTTTATTATGAAATCTCACTACACCGTACCAAGTGTAGTCACCGAAACGAAGTACTGTGCAACCGTTGAATACTAGTCGTCCAGTCCGGTTGGGGTTGTCAGGCCCGATAGATCTATCAACAGGATTCGCGTTTACAATACCCATGTAAATAGTAGTTACCAAGCTACAGGGAAATATGCCAGTGGTACAACTCAACGTAGAATATATTTTTAAGTACTTGTGTCTATTTTGTAAACATTTATAAAAGCAGCGCATGTATTCTCAGCCCAAAAATATATATTGCAAAAGCAATTAAAAAGGGAGCAAATGAAACTCACCTAATGTATTTTGTAGTAAAAATACATATAACGACATTGAACAACTAAACAATGCAAGGTTGGCCTCGGATTCACGAACCTATAACATTTTTGTATATATTAAAATATATATTGAATATGTAATGGCATTCAGACTGGGTTACATATATCAGTTATTTAATACATTACTTATTTAAAAGAGTAATGTATTTATTATTTTCAATATTATATATCTACATGAGTTATTTTTATATTAAATTAGTAGGCTAGATATACCTAAGATATATGAAATAAATATATTTCTATATAGATATCTTTTGTTTGAAAAAAAAATAATAATTTTAATAATACTAAATTTATTTGTAATAACAATAATAATTATACTCTTGTTAGTAATATTAACTTTTATAAAAGTGATAAGGAATACTAATAATAATAACTACAAAAATAATGATTTTTCTAATAATTATATTAATACTTATGATAATAATAATAATTATAATAATAATACTAACTTTTACAAAAGTGATACTAATACTAATATTAATGATAATAAATCTAGTTTGTGGTATTTTTGTAGTAATGAAAATAATGATCTTCCTAATCATAATAATACATATATCAATATCACTAATACTAATAATATTAACAATAACAATAATAATAAACATAATAATAATAACTAATAGTAATAATATTAGGAAAAATAATATGAGAGTGTATACCCTTTTTATAGCTTTTTCCAAAAAGAAATGCCCTGAGCGGGACTCGAACCCACGACCTCTCGGTTAACAAACACCACCAATCCATTGAACCATTCGATACATTATTGTTATAATTCACGCGTTTAATTATTTAATGTATATGAACCGTTTATCCTCATTATTATCAATATCATACTTATCATAATTTTAATCATCATCTCATCCTTGTTCCCATCATCTTCTTAATCCTCATCTCATCATTTGTAATTCGTGTTCAACAGAAAAAAAATAGCGAGGTATATATATAGTAACCGAAACAGGTTACACTTGCTTGTGTATTGGATTTATTTATGTTGGGTCTTGGCCCGATAGCTCTAAAATATATATACGGCCCAACAGAACAACACCCAATGGATTTAGCCCAAATTGAAGTTGAAGGACTTTGGTCCAAAAATAGGTTTAAATACCCCATGTTTAATACGTTAGGTATATATGACAGGAAATAAAAAAAAATCGTTATCTAGACTTTACAGCTCATCTCCTTTATTCATTATTATCATTCATCTCCATCATCATCTCTCTTTATCACCACGTACCATCATCATTATTTCAGTCCATCATATACATCATAATCATATTATGATATCATCATCGACTTCGTTGTAACAAGATTAAGGATGGAACAGATATTGCAGCAAACCGGATCAGTAAGACAGCTTCATCATCGTCATCCATGGTGGTGATGGTGTAAAGCTTGTAAACAGGGTGGTTGTGGTGTTGGTTATCGAATTAAAAACAGGAACCAGTGATGGTTTAAAGTGGTTGCCGATGAAGGGCGGCGGTGGAAGAACCAAAACAGAAAAACAGTTGGCATCGTAGTAGCCATTAGTCGATGGAGACTGTCTTTGGTGAGTGTTTTATGGCTGTCTAAAAGTGGTGACATGATGGAAGATTGGGTAGTGACGGGTTATGGTGATGTTAGGAGATAGTGAGGGTGTCGAAGTGGTGGTCGATGAGAAATAAAAAAACAGGAACGAAAGTAGCAACAATAGTGATTCTAATGATGTTTTTCGATGGTAACAAGTTGGTGTGGGAGGTGGCGAACGGGGATGGTTATGTTGGTTTCATGTGGTGATTTAAATCATTTAATGGAATCCGATGGTGGCGGTTTATGGGTTTATGGCTCCAACAGAATAAGAAAGAAAGGAATTAGAGAGAGAGGGATATGGGTGTAGGTGATTCAAATGGTGGCGGGTTGGGATGGTGATGGTGTCGTGATGGTTGTTGTAACATCATGGTGGTGGTTTTTCAGCCGTGTGGTGATCGAAGGTGTGGTTCTTCTCTTCGACAAAAACAAATAAGACGAGCAAGAGTTCAAGTTTGTTGATGGTGGTTTTGGAAATCAACGATGGTTTTGGTGGAATTGGGGTCTCACGAAATAGAAGACAAAAAGGAAGGTGATTTTGATAGTAGTTCTTAAATGAGAAAATAAATGGTGTTATGGTGTTTTAGTTCATGTAGTGTATGTGTATATATATAGATAGATATATATAAGATGATAGTTTGGGGTTTGTGCAGTAAGTTGATCGAGCATAAACAAGAGTATAAAGGTGATGGTTAAAATTCACGAATCAAATTATATGATTCATTGACAACATAAATCGCGAGAAATCAGGAGAAGATAATCAATTTGATTGTGATACTTAACAACTCAAATGATTAGTTGAATTATAATTTTAATGTTAATAATTAATAAATATAAATTCATTAATAATAATAATACTTTTAAATATTAATAATAAAAATAATAATTAGAGTAGTCATGTTAATATTAATACAACAGTTATTTTTAAACTTGTAATTTTAAGTTTAATATATTTCTATTTATTATATAATATCTAGAATTTATTAAATCTTTAATTTTTATTAATTATATATGTATATGTACATTACAGTTCTACATATATATAGAATATATATATATATATATATATATATATATTTACATTTTTTTTTTACACATCGATGTTTGTGAATCGTCGGGCATAGTCAAAGGTCGATTGAATATTTGAAACAGTTCAAGATTTATGAGACTCAACCTAACAGATTTCTCTTATCGTGTCAAGAATATTAAATCGTATCGAGAGTTTGGTTCAAAATTAGTCGAAATTTTCCGAGTCGTTACAAAAACTTTTGACATACAGCTAAGGTCGAAGTCCAGACCCACTAATGCATCCTAACAACTATCAGTTAGACACACTAATGCAAGACCTGGTTTGCTAAGACCACCACTCTGATGCCAACTGAAACGACTCATCCATATTACTATAAACGCAGTACGTTCTCATTGGTCCCATAGCGAGGTATTTGACCTCTATATGATACGTTTTAGAAAATATTGTATTCGTTTCATAAAAAGCACATCATTATTATACATAATGTATGTTTTAAACAAGTGGGCGATTATTTAAGAAATAATCCCCAAAATACATCGGTTTCCAAATACTACACAAGTGACGTAACAGTCGAATATAATACATGACAAAGGTTTTATTGAATGCAACATTTTATTTAAATAAAAGTATGAGACTCCATGCATAGCTTGCTCAGATAATGCAACAGCAGAAGACTTTCTTAAGGATCTGAGAATAAACATGCGTAAACAGTCAACACAAAGGTTGGTGAGATATATAGGTTTATCATCGATATAAATATAGACCACAAGATTTCATAGTTATAAATATATGTACACTCGCAAGTGTATAAAAGTATTCTATAAGTTGTTGAGCGCTTCGGTAACCATACTTAACCATTAATGTGGCATATTCCCTTTATTATGAAATCTCCCTACACTGTACCAAGTGCAGTAAAAACGAAGTACTATGCAACCGTTTACGATACTAGAGCTACTAGCCCGGTTGGGGTTGTCAAACCCGATAGATCTATCAATAGGATTCGCGCTTACATGTTCTTACAACATGTAAATATTAGTTACCAAGCTATTAGGGAAGATATGCAAGGTGGTACAACTCAACGTAGAATATATTTCAAGTACTTGTGTCCATGGCGTAAAACATAAAATGCATGTATTCTCATCCCAAAATATTTTTAGAGTTTAAAAATGGGACTATATACTCATGGTAGTAAAAGTATATTAATAATAAGTTTTCAACTTATTAAAAATATGGTCGTCATCCTAGGATTCACGAACCTATAACAATAATAACGATTCAGATAATAATACATGTGAACAAAATTAATATAGCAAGTTCATATCATATCTTCATTCACATGTGATCGTTTAAGTTCATACTTTTAATCATGTGTGATTGTTTAAGTTCATATTTTCAATCACGTGTGATTGTTTAAGTTCATACTTTCAATCACGTGTGATTGTTTAAGTTTATATTTTCAATCATGTGTGATTGTTTAAGTTGTCAAGTTAGCAGTCCAACATTAGTAGTCCACAATTAGTAGTACATAGTATACACGTGTTGTATAAGACTCAATCATGACCCACAATACCGCTATTGTAGTTGCACGTATTGTGTATGTGGGGTCTTTTGATTTATCTGACGTATTGTGTAACCATGACATGCTAGAATACATGTATAATACAAGAAAAGTTAGCTAGGATATGGTTAGTATAGATTTTAATCAATTAATCCCGTAATCAAATTATCCATTTCTAACCAATATTGTTTTGCCCATAATTTCTTCGTTATAAATCCGTTTTGAGTGAATCAAATTGCTATGGTTTTGTAACGAACTGTAATTTGTGAAACTAAACTGAAAAGGTGGTGGTTTATAGTTGAAGTTACAAGTTATAATCCATATTTGAAAGAGTTAGTCATTTCCGTCGAAAGAACGACATCTTGATGACCATTTTGAAAAACATACTTCAATTTTGAGTTTAACCATGATTTTTGGATATAGTATCATGTTCATATGAAATATCATTTTCCCAGAAAAACAACTTTTAAATCAAAGATTATGATAGTTTTTAATTATCCAACCCAAAACAGCTCTCGGTTTTACTACGACGGCGTATGTCCGGTTTTACGGTGTTCTTCGTGTTTTCAAGTTTTAACTATTTAAGTTAGTATATCATATATATATATATATATATATATATATATATATATATATATATATATATATATATATATATATATATATATATAAAACATGTGTTAAGTTATTTTTAAAAGTCAAGTTAGAAGGATTAACTTTGTTTGCGAACAATTTTTTTTTTTTTTTGAAAGGCAAGCTTGCATCAGTCCGGACCGAAGCCTAATCATCATTTGCACACACACACACACGCTTTCGGGCAGGAAACCCGAACCACACTCTGAGGATCTGACCCTTTAACCATCCCGAGGGGCAGGCGGGCCGGATCTTAGTCCCGGAGCGGGACGGTAAAACCTTCCCTTTGGGCCACCTTCAAGGAATATATTTCAATTCTTAGAGCGGGTGATGAGGCTCGAACCTGAGACCTCTAGCCCTGCGAGTTTAGAATTAACTAAACTATGTTCTAGTTTATAAACTCTTATATAGATAGCTATAAACATATGAATTGAACAAGAGTTAAAGTAGAGTTTTTACCTCAAATTTAGAATGTAAAGTTGCTGGAAAGAAGTAGTAGAACAAAACTTGAGAGAGTTCTTGCAAGTGTTTGTGAAAATTGGAAGTAAAATTTGGAAAATGAATGTGTAAAAATGAGTTAGAAATGGTGCTTATTTATAGGCTTGAAAATTTGATTTTTAGTGAAAATATCTAGTATAAGTTAAAATGTATTTAGTCATGGATGACATATTAAATTGATTAGGTCATTGATGACATATTACACAAATAATTGCAGATTTCCATTGGTATATATCAATAGTAAATACTTCTAGAAGCTGTGTATAATACAGGTAAAAATACCGTATGAATGCGAGTAGAATTCTTGAGGAAATTGAACGAAAATACGAGTATAGCTATCCTTTATATGCATTGGTATATTATAAAGTGTATTTAATACTTGTAAGGATGTATTTACACTCGTAATACATTATATGTAAATACATTTTAACATAAGTTAATTACGTCGTTTAAATAGTAACATATATATTGTTCAAAAACTCTTTAAATTAGTAGTATGAAAATATATATATAATACTTTGTTAATATACTTAATGAGATATTTAATTATCATATTTTCAAGTTAAATATATATAAATCCATATATATACACAATAATAAAACAATTAAACAATTAAATCAAGTTATGACGTTCGTGAATCGTCGAAATAAAAGGGTGACCAAAAGTTTGTGTAAAACTCTTTCCGGAGATTCAAGACTTATTAAAATTCATTGTTTATCAAGTCGGAATTATTAAATCATATAAATAATATAATCAAGTAGTCGGAAAAATCCGGGCCGTTACAACAACTCTTGATTAAACAGGACTTAGTTATAACTTTAGAGTTTTACAAATTCCAAAAACAAATCAAGATTTAATTTATCAAAACTACTAGTCAAGTTGAAAATTTTAATTCATGAAAATTAGATTAAATAACTTGGTCAGAAAAGTTCGGGTTGTGACAGATGAGGCATCCAATCAGTTTTTTTTTTCATTTATTTAAATATAATATTAATTAACCCAATACCAATTATATATTACCCACAACACCACAACAATACATTTACCACAGCGCCCCCTCCATCCCACAACAATGCTACATCAGCAAAAATTTCCTCCACAACACCACAACAATTTACCTTACCGTAGAGAATGATCTTATGAATGTGAATGTTGGGAGGCCCATGTGGGTGAGCCGGTGATGTGGGCTCACAACTTGAAAACTGGCTCTAGAGTGTCAAAGAACACAATCAACCGTTCAACTACTAATTATACACTTTAAGATTCCCATCAAATAATTTTTAATTTTAATAAAAGATTATATTTTCCAAAAATGGGATCGGCAAGGGTCATATATGGGGTCGAGGAGAGTATATTTAAAAGAAATAGGATGACTTACAAATAAAAGAACCAATACCGTGAGCATAATGCAGGATATAAGAATTTCAGATAGAACATAAACAAAGCCTATCCGATAGAAAGGATCCGGATAGAGGATTTCATAAAGAAATACTTGAAAAAGAATCTAGGCTCTTGTAACACATAAGCACTTTAACTTGGTCAAGTGTGCATGCTATCCTCTCGCTTGCACACGTGAACCAAAATATTTAAGCTATGGTAACACATTTTGCACACTTGACCAAAGGATATCTATAGTTAATATTAAAATCCTATAACGATGATGTCATTATTAGACTAATTCCTTTATTAAGAAAAAATCAAAAAGAAAAAGTAAAAAATCTAAGCATGATGGATGATGTCATTAAACTAAATAATTTTGAATTAAAATTAAATCTTATTAATTAATTATTATTATTAAATCTTATTAATAATTATATTAATTATTAAAATTAGATAATTTTGAGTTATTTTAATTAATTATTTTGAATTGAGTACGAGAAGGTATAAAAGTTAAGCAGAAGGAAATCAATATTTAATTTATATTTTAATTTACACTTTTAAAATAAATTGACAACCAATATTATCTCTTATGATTGGATGTGGATTGTTTAATATACATTTTAGGTGTTTGATGAAATGTTCAGCTGACGAGTTTCTTAGTCGGACTCTGTGGTTGACAAAACTCTATAATATATTATGATTTAATCCTAGAGAAACTATTTTAAGCTTGTTGATCATGAAGAAGATTTGGATTACGGGGAAGCCATTCAAATTTTGTTTATGGGAGGTAAGGATCTTAAGTAGTGTGAATTTTCGGTCTCGACAAAGCATAACATGATCGACGAGGCTTTCGCGACTTTTGACAATATGATGACATGTATGGTCGAGAGTGAACCAGTTACGGTTAATCTTATTAATTCTAGCGATTTATGACGATCGCTCCAAATCCATATGGACGAACACGTCATTCATCGATTTCATTGCGAGGTATTTGACCTCTATATGATACGTTTTGTAAACATTGTATTCTTTTGAAAAGGCACACCATAAATGAATATTTAAATCAAAGGTTTTCGACATCTGATGATTTACACATATAGACAATCACCATAAATAATAGTTTACAATAGTAATTTCGTTGACAATGCAGTCAAAATAAGATACATGGTGATGATTTGGTGAATGCAACGTTTCCTTGATAAATATGCCATGTAAGACTACATGCACATATCTTGTCTAACATATAAGTAAACAGCGGAAGACTTCTAGGGAACCTGAGAATAAGCATGCTAACAAGTGTCAACACAAAGGTTGGTGAGTTCATAGTTTTAATGTTGCGCATAATCTGTATATAAAGGTGGATCACAAGATTTCAGTTGTTCAATCCAGAAACGTTTATCAAAATATTCTACGAAATTGAGCACCCTGGTAACTAAACTTAAAGTATATATAATTTGTACCCTTTGTATAATCATCTTAATAATACACGCAAACCAACGTGTACGCTTCTCAAATAGCATACGTCCGTTAAAAGGCTAGTGCTCTAGCCCGGACGGGGATATCAAGCCCTATGGATCCATATACTACTACTCGCGCCCACCAGTTCTTATAACTGGCAGTTACTAGTTACCAAAGCTAAGGGATTTTCGGTTCAAACACAGTGTAGAATTTAGTATGTACTTGTATCCATTGCGTTTAAAATAAAGCGCATGTATTCTCAGCCCAAAAATATATTGCAAAAGCAATTAAAAAGGGATCAATGAAACTCACCTTAGAAGCATATAAAGTCGTTCACCAAAATGTGATCGAAACTCGGATTACCAAATAACCGTAGATCTCAACCTAGAGAACATATGTTGGTCAATAAATGTTTATCAAGCTAGGTCAGGTCATAGTGTATCACAATCCTAATGCTCGAGATCGACATACAAAAGTTATTCAAAGTCGTTTCAAAAAGTCAATTTTGACAATAGTTCAACAAAACGAAACGTACCTTATATAAGGATTCATTTATTCGGTTGGTAATATTCAAAAATCCAATTTATCAATCTTACAAACAAGTTGTTTAAATATTAATTGCAGATTCAAAAGCAATTCCAATTAACGTCAATTATAATTCAGTTGATCATATCTTTTAATCCGTTCATCGAAACTATTTGATATCTAAATGAAAAGTTATTGATTTTTCGCCAGCTTTCCAAAAACATGCATATCATATACCTTTTATCAGTAATATATGTATTTACTTTGTTATTCATCATAACTGTTTAACGACAAAATTTAGCATACAAGCATGCATAAATATATATACTCGAGCACTAGATATGGATACACAATTAATGTATAAAAGATAAAATATGAGTGCTTACGTATCAATATTGAGATTCAATATTGTAGAAAAGTACGTAGACGCAACAGAGATGATAAACACTAGATTTGATTCACAAATATACCCTCGAACATTACCCATAACCTCCTTGGCAATAACCCATAATTTTCTTAGCTATATCCCGCTCAAAAACCCATTTTGAAGGTGACACGCTCATAACCTCGTCGTAGTATTTTAGGTATATATACTACTAATAATAATATTATAATAAGATTAATAATAATAATAATAATAATAATAATAATAATAATAATAATAATAATAATAATAATAATAATAATAATAATATAAAAAAATAATAATACGGAGGAATGAATCGAGCTTTTATAGTATGTGGCCTGCTACAGTACCTCATGCGATCGCATGAGTTTTCAGTGTTTTTGCCATGCGATCGCATGGCCGCCTTATCCGTTTTTGTTTGCTAGTTCGTCGACATCAAATAGTGTTTACTGTAGCAATAGTGTGTACTGTAGCAAATAGTGTACTGTAGCAAATCACTGTAGCACTGCAGCAAAATACGGTTTCACTGTAGCAAATAGTGTTTTACTGTAGCAAATAGTATTTTACTGTAGCAAGTCATTTTACTGTAGCAAATAGTGTTTTACTGTATCAAAGTCATTTTTTCTTGTACATATGTATATATACATACATATAATTGTTCATGAATCGTCGAGAGCAGTCAAATGTAATGAAACAGTTCTAAAATTTTGAGATTCAACTTCATAGACTTTGCTTATCGTGTCGGAAACGTTAAATTATTTAAAGATAAAGTTTAAATTTGGTCAAAAATTTCCGGGTTGTCACACGATTTCTCGTGTCCGCAGGTTAAGAACAGGTTTCAACATAAGTGTAACGAAAAAGTGGTTCAAGGTACGTGCTGAAATAGCTAGATTCGACGTCTTCATTAAATACATTTGAGTTCTTTTGTGTTACTTCGATAGGTTTCACGTCTTATTGTTTTGTTGTAATCTTTAGAATATGGTTTTCGTCATTTTAGTCTGTTTCTTAGTTGTTGTTTAGTTTCGGTTTAAGTTATGCGTGACTCGGTATAGATAGTTCTTGATTTTGCTTTCTAGCTACGAGCCGCACCGGTTTCCTCTTTTGTACTACTTGTTGATTTTTTTTTTTTCTTTTTGAAAATGTTTTCGGTAGTTATAATTTTTTTTGTCATTTTCGCCTTAAAAAAGTTACATTATTCATGATATTGTATAAAGTTTTATCATATTTTTCTACTGGGTAATAAACATAAGTATATACGGAGGAAAAAAATAAAATTTGATCAAAGTAATTTAATACCTAATTGAGTATATTCAATATCAAATACCAAGATCGGATCATTTTTTCCTATTTTCTAAAAAGTTAAGAGACAAAATTCTTGCATTTATTGGGTAAGTTATTTTATCCTCTCTTTTGAAATTGGGTACGTTAATATTAAAAATGTAGACAACTGAAACATCTTGTCAACGAGGGACACAACATAATTGGAAAAATGAATCTTTCGTCGGATTTTATCTTGGTCAAAAAGTTAGGTCGAGTAAAACTTTATGTCAATAATGTTAATGGGTGTGGTTTTCGTATTTATAGTGTAATTTTTTTATAACGGTTTATGGTTGATTGTCATCATCAATAGAGGACTTAGCCACATTCGCAATCATATGTTACACGATACACACACGTTGAGCATTCACTCAAGGAACCACACATCCATCTGATGGCATGAGCGCAATTATCCCATGAGAAAATCTTCCCCATTAATCGAACATGCACCTGCTGAAAAGGACACGAGCAGACCCATGATCAGCCCATGAGTAACCCATGGGATACCACTTAAGCTAAAACTTATTGGTTTTCACAGTTTATAACTTGTTTCATCCGATGATCAATGAATCAAAAGAACTAGAATAGTACTTCAGCACTACGCAAGCATTTCTTAAATAACATTGATGAGAGATGGAACGTTATCATTCAGTGATTAAAAATTAAACTAATTAGACGCTTACTTGTAAATAATACATTGTTGATAAACATAAAATAAAAATAAGAAGAAAAAATGTGGCACATCTATTGTTCGTCTCAAGTAGGACGGATGAGTGAAAAAAGGTAGAACCCAATTGCGGTGCTTCCAAAATCAACAATATTTCACCATATTCGGCTCGAAGAGGTCCGATAATGTTTTGCGAGCGAAGGAAAGTGGTTACGTTCTCCAAAGATGACTTCCAACAGTATCGGGTTTAGTAAGGTATGAAGTATAAAAATTGAATGCATTAAAATGAAGTGAATTGTTATAATTCAGTAGGCTTATAACTACCTTTAGTGGCCTAGTTCTTGACTGTAGACTAATAAGTATATAGAGAGAATATGAGAGAATATGAGAGAATATATTTAGTGTGTATTTTATAAACTCATAATACACATATTTATACTCAAAAAATCTACTATACAATATCTATAATAATAATAAAATTAACATTCAATTTAACTTTTTATAACACTCCCCCTTGGATGACAATTTTATTAGAGAATAACTAGTACTGCCTCGTTAAAAACCTTGCTAAAGAAAACTCATTGGGATAAAACTTTAGCTAAGGGAAAAAGAGTGCAGCATAGAGTTGACTCCCCATCAAGTAGGCAACGCCTGAATTGTTACATCTTCTGAACATGCCTCATGCCAATATTATGAATGTGTGTTCTGAAAATAGTAGTTGGAAGTGCTTTGGTAAAAAGGTCAGCAGAGTTTTTGCTGGACTGAACATATCTCATTTCAATCTGGTTGTCCTTAATGAGATTTTGAGTGTATGAGAAGAATCTAGGAGGTATGTGTTTTGTTCGGTCACTTTTGATATACCCTTCTTTTATCTGTGTTATGCAAGCTACATTATCTTCATAGATAGTTGTTGGACTTTTATCGCGTTCTAGTCCACAAGAATCAGTAATGAGTTGTGTCATTGATCTCAACCAAAAACATTCCCGAGTAGCTTCATGTAATGCAATCACTTCGGCATGATTTGATGATGTTGCAACAAGTGTTTGTTTTTGAGAACGCCATGATATTGCGGTACCTCCATTTAGGAATACATATCCATTTTGAGATTTAGCTTTATGTGGATCAGATAAATAACCTGCATCTGCATAACCAACCAAATCTTGTTTCGATTCGTTAGAATAAAATAATCCTAAATCAGTAGTTCCTCGAAGGTATCGAAATATGTGTTTGATCCCATTTCAGTGTCTTTTGGTAGGAGCTGAGCTGAACCTTGCAAACAAATTAACTGCAAAAGAAATGTCAGGTGTTGTACAATTTGTAAGATACATAAGAGCTCCAATTGCACTAAGATATGGTACTTCTGGTCCTAGGATATCTTCATGATCTTCACAGGGACGAAATAGATCAGTGTCAACATTAAGTGATCTAACAACCATAGGAGTACTTAAAGGTTTTGCCTTGTCCATATTAAAACGTTTTAAAATCTTTTCAGTATATGTTGTTTGATGTACAAGTAAATCATTAGGCATATGTTCAATTTGTAAACCAAGGCAATACTTGGTTTTTCCGAGATCTTTCATTTCAAATTCTTTTTTTAGAAGTTGAATGGCTTCATGGATCTCTTTATTTGTACCTATGATATTAAGATCATCAACATAAACAGCTATGATTACATATCCGGATGTTGTTTTCTTAATGAAAACACATGGGCAAATAAGATTATTGGTATACCCTTTGCTTATCAAGTAATCACTTAATCGTTTATACCACATGCGACCCGATTGTTTCAACCCATATAAAGACCTTTGTAACTTGATTGAGTACATTTCTTTGGGTTTTTCATTGGTTGCTTCTGATACCTTAAATCCTTCAGGTATCATCATATATATATCACTATCAAGTGATCCATAAAGATAAGCAGTCACAACATCCATAAGATGCATTTCTAAATTTTTAGAAGCTGTCAGGCTGATTAAGCATCTAAAAGTAATTGCATCCATAACAGGAGAATAAGTTTCCTCATAATCAATTCCTGGTCTTTGAGAAAAACCTTGAGCTACAAGTCTAGCTTTATACCTTGTAACTTCATTTTTCTCATTTCTTTTTCGCACAAAAACCCATCTATATCCCACAGGTTTCACATCTTTAGGTGTGAGAATGATAGATCCGAAAACTTTTCTTTTATTGAGCGATTCAAATTCAGCTCGTATTGCTCCTTTTCAATGATCCCAATCATGTCTATTTTGACATTCTATGACAGATTTTGGTTCTGGATCATCATCATCATCATTCATGATGTCATATGCAACATTATATGAAAATATCTCATCAAGATTTTTCATTTCATTTCGGTTCCATAATATTTTTGAATGTGCATAATTGATTGAAAATTCCGTATTGACATCATCAATCTCCTCTGCAGAAGGAGTATTGATTTGTAGTTCTTCTTGAACACTTTCTTTTACCTCATTATCAGCTGATTTTCTTTTTCGAGGATTTTTATCTTTGGAACCAATTGGTCTCCCACGTTTCTGGCGTGACAAAGACTCAAGAATGACATTATTGCCAGTTTTTGGAATTTCAATTCGAGCTGGAGCATTTGCTGCTGGTATATATGATTTAGTCACTCTTTTTGTATCTGTAAATGTATCAGACAATTTATTCGCAAGTTCTTGCATATGCATTATTTTTTGAACTTCGGTCTCGCATTCTTTTGTGCGAGGATCAAGATACATTAATTGAGGTTCACACCATGAAACATCATTTTCTTTATTTTTTATTTCTCCCCCTAATCTAGGGAATAATGTTTCATTAAAGTGATAATCAGCAAAACGTGTTGTAAAAACATCACCCGTCATGGGTTCAATATATCTTATTATTGAAGATGTTTCATATCCAACATATATTCTCATCCTTCTTTGAGGACCCATTTTAGTGCGTTGTGGTGGTGCGATAGGGACATAAACCGCACAACCAAATGTTCTAAGGTGGGAAATATTTGGCTGATGGCCAAAAGCAAGTTGCAAGGGAGAATATGTATGACTTGCGTTTGGTCTAATGCGAATCAATGTTGCAGCATGCAAAATTGCATGACCCCATACAGATACTGGGAGTTTTGTTCTTATTATCAATGGTCTAGCTATTAGCTGCAATCGTTTAATTAATGATTCAGCTAAACCATTTTGTGTATGCACATGGGCAACAGGATGTTCAACAATAATCCCAATAGACATGCAAAAATTATTAAATACTTGAGACGTAAACTCACCGACATTATCTAGTCTCACCATTTTAATAGTATAATCAGGGAAATGTGCTCTCAATTTAATAATTTGAGCAAGAAATTTTGCAAATGCCATATTTCGACTTGATAATAGACAAACATGAGACCATCTACTATATGCGTCTATTAGAACCATAAAATATCTAAATGGTCTACATGTTGGATGAATTGGTCCACATATATCACCTTGAATTCTTTCAAGAAACATTGGTGATTCTTTTTCAACCTTAAGAGGTGATGGTCTTATTATCAACTTTCCAAGTGAGCATGATGTACATGGGATAAGTGCATCATGAGGGATCCTTTGATCCACCAATGGATGTCCATGTGTATTTTGTATTATTCTTTTCATCATTGTTGATCCTGGGTGGCCTAATCTCTCATGCCATAAACTGATCATTACAGGATCACATGATTTTTCTTTAACTACCACATTTACTTCAGGTACATTTATATGTGTATAATGTAAACCAGAATGAAGTCTTGGTAGTTTTTCAATTACACGATTCTTATCAGTGATACTTAAATATTTTTCATTTTCTGTTGTCACTGACTGATAATCATATCAATTTTGGTATATGTCAGAGAAACTTAACAAATTTCTCTTTGACATTGGAGAAAATAAGGCATTATTTATCAGAAAATTCGTACCATTTGGTAACATGAATTTTGCCTTTCCCATTCCTTTTATTAAGTCCACATGACCTGATATAGTATGTATAGTTCCTTCCGTTTCTTTCAAGTCCGTGAAATATTTTTTAGATTTGAGTATGGTGTGAGTGGCACCACTGTCTGCAGTACATAATTCATCAATATATTACATTCAAAACATGTTACAAATGATAGCACATAATAAGGAAATATGTAGTAAACTAGATATGGTGTAGATTGAAAATCTACAACCATTTATTTAACGGAAACATATAATAGGATATCTATATATATAGATATTAGAAATTTATTCATTAAAGTAGTCACAAGTTGGCTCAGTGATTTTTGTATCAAGGTCATCAACAAGATTTGCTTCTTTTCGTTTTCCCTTTAGGGATTCTTGATACCGATTAACAGAATGCTGATTTGTTCGGCAGTTTTTAGACCAGTGGCCAATTTTACCACATCGGTAACAAGAATCTTCAACATTCTTTGAAGAGCCTTCTTCAACATTGTGATTTGTGGGATTGTATGGTGTTTGAATTTTATAATTTTGTGGATTATTATTTCTTTGTCCACGACCACGACCACCACCACGACCATTACCATAAGGGTGATTTCGAACATAATTATGATTTTTATTATTGTTATGGTAATTTTCATGATAATGGTTTTGGCCAATATGGCCACAATCTTGTCCACGCCCTCGTCCATGTGCATTTCTTCTTTTATTATTATTATTGTTAATAGCATTAGCTTCAGGAAATGCTAGCGCACCGGTAGGACGATATTCTTGATTTTTCATCAGTAATTCTTTATTAACTTCTGCAACTAAGAGATAAGTTTGAAGTTTGGAAAAAGTTTTATAATTCTGCAATCTTAAATTTTCTTGCACAGTTATGTTTGCAGAATGCATTGTGGAGAAAGTTTTCTCCATCATATCAGCATTACTTATTTCTTGACCACAGAATTGAAGCTTTGAACGAATCTTGAACATGGCCGAGCTGTATTCACTTACCTTTTTGAAATCTTGGAACCTTAGATTTCTCCATTCTTCCCTCGCAGCTGGAAGTAATATTTCCTTTTGATTATCGAATCTACTCTTGATACTTTCCCATAAAACATGTGGATCTTTGATAGTGAGAAACATATGTTTTAAAGTGGTATCAATATGTTTGCGAATAAAAGCAATTGATTTTAATTTATCTTGATCGGAACAAGTATTATTTTCTTTTAAAGTTTCTAGAATACCCAATGATCCAAGATTTATTTCTACGTCCATAACCCATGATGTGTAGTTTGTTCCCGATACGTCTAAGGCATCAAACTCAAGCTTTGATAAGTTTGACATTTTCTATTTTCAGAAAGATGAACAACATAAATCATAATCATAATCATAATCAATTTTTTTTTATAGACAAATAACAACATGAAATTAGAATTAGTTTAGATTCATAAGTAGCAAACAAAGGAATAATGGTATGATTACAAATAATAAAATCATAAGGGAAGGATAGAATATACGTTCATATTATATTATTAAGAATATTATTATAATATATATTAAGTTATAATATATATTATTATAATATATTTTTCTTATTTTAACTTTTAAAATTTACTTTTAATAAAAATACAAACTACTTTTTCTTATTTTAACTTTTAAGATTTACTTTTAATAAAAATACAAACTACTTTTTTTATTTTAACTTTTAAGATTTACTTTTAATAAAAATACAAACTACTTTTTCTTATTTTAACTTTTAAGATTTACTTTTAATAAAAATACAAACTACTTTTTCTTATTTTAACTTTTAAGATTTACTTTTAATAAAAATGCAAACTACTTTTTCTTATTTTAACTTTTAAGATTTACTTTTAATAAAAATACAAACTACTTTTTCTTATTTTAACTTTTAAGATTATAAATTTAAGAATAAACATTAGTATGCATGAAATAAATAATGATTAATTGCATAAGTAATCATAAATGTTAGATAACATATAAAGACCTCATCGTATTCGTATTGATCGGAATTAATCTCGACCCATGGTACCGTGTTGTCAAATGACGTGTTGCGTACATAAAGTACCGTGTTGTCAAATGACGTGTTGCGTACAATCATGAGGTCTTATTAACATAAATATAAATGTTAATAAGAGTTAGATTACAGAAAATATAATTCATGCGGTATAACCGACCATATATAACTTAAATAACATAAATATAAATGTTAGTGAAGTTAATAAGAGTTATATTACAGAAAATATAATTCAGGTGGTAGAACCGACCATATATAACTTAAATAACATAAATATAAATGTTAGTGGAGTTAATAAAAGTTAAACAATTTCTTACCTAGATTAGTGACGTGTGCTTGCTTAGATAAACCTTGATTATACAGAGCACTTCGTGCTGATAACGTGTTATAATTCAGTAGGCTTATAACTACCTTTAGTGGCCTAGTTCTTGACTGTAGACTAATAAGTATATAGAGAGAATATGAGAGAATATATTTAGTGTGTATTTTATAAACTCATAACACACATATTTATACTCAAAAAATCTACTATACAATATCTATAATAATAATAAAATTAACATCCAATTTAACTTTTTATAACATGAATAACTTTTTCTCTTATTTATACTTTTATACTCCGTAGTTTATAGTAAGGGTATATAGTCACTTGATGTATGGAGTGCTCCTTCGGCTCTAAACGAGATCCAAATCACTAGTGTTGGGAAATTACGGTCTCACTAATTCCCACCACCCAGCCCAACAATAATAGTAAAGAAATAAGAACAATACACAACACAAGATTTAACGTGGAAACTCCAAAACAGGAGAAAAACCACCGGCCCCCAAAGAGAGAAATACACTATATCACAAATTGTTACAATGATATAGACGACTCTCTTAAGTCAACTACACTCTCCAAAATATTTAACTAATACAATTCTCAAACAAGGGTAAGAAAGAAAGAAATAATCAAATACTTAAAGTGTATTGATAGGTGCAAATTGGAATGAAGACTTAGCCCTCTTTTTATAATCAAATCACCTACCTCCAACTTTCTCCTCCCACCTATGTGGGATAACATCCTTCACAAAGTAATCATATCAATTTTTCTATCAAAAAATAAAACCAACAAATCTCCACCTTTTTGATAGAAAAAGATAACCATACTTCAACATTATAAGGATAACCGATATAGATGCTTCTTCGACGACAACTTCAAGATCCTCATCTTCATGCCGATGACATTATCTCTCAAGAGACAAAACTTGCATCTTTAACGAACATTGTCTAAACCGACAATCATTGTCATCACATACAATCATAACTCTTAACAAGAATTATCATACTCCACCATTAAGAGTATAGCACTTAGAATATCACATTCGAAGCATTTCACCTCGGCACATGTTGTTGAACAACCAGCTGAAACTTTATGGTGCAACTTTCCTGTTTGGCTTTCCCGAAAGTCCCATCAGCTACAACATCAGTTTCCACCACACAACCTGCATCAACGCCAAACCAATGCCCATGTGTAATTGTGGAACCGCTAACGAACATCTCTTTCCACGGTGGCGCGGACACACCATGAGGATGGTGTGACTTCAGAGGAATTCGTCACTCTCCGTAACAACGGAGACATCATTAGCGCCTTTAGAGCCATTTACCGAATTAGCTCCACCTGGACAATTAACCCTTACATGCCCAGTCTTCCTGCACCTTCAGCATACCAGATTCTTCCCAGATTTTCTCTTTCGCCTATCCGAACACAACACTATCGTATCTCCTGATGACGAGACCCCGTTACCTTCCAGTCTTTTCTCCTCGGATAGGAGCTTGCTAGTAACGTCTTCAAACTTCAGAGTTTCTTTCCCATACATCAAAATAGGTTTCATGTGTTCATAAGACGATGACAAAGATAATATCAACCTCAAAGCTTTATCTTCATCATCCACTTTAACTCCAATAGCTTCAAGTTCTGAAACAATACCATTAAGAATACTTAGATGATCTGAAATCTTTGAACCCCCATCCATACGCATAGTATGAAATTGTTCTTTAAGATACAACTGATTGGAGATGCCCTTGCCTTGGTACAACTGCTCTAGTTTAACCCAAAGCTCCTTTGCCGTTGATAACCCGTGCACATTTGTAAGCACGTTCTTTGCAAGACACAAACGAATCACACTTGCCGCCCTCAAATCCATATCATCCCATTCTTCTTCATCAAACTTCTTGCTAGAATCACTGCCGAGAACAAGGGTGGGTTTACCCTTCAAAGCCTTGTGTAAACCGGACTGAATCAACACATCCTTAACTTGAACCTGCCACAAGCCAAAATTGATCCTCCCATCAAATTTCTCTACATCAAACCTCATCGGACTGAACTTCGACATCGTATCCGTATCCTACAAACAACACTTTCTCTGATTTTGCTCACGTTTCGAATAGCCAAAAGATGTAGCAGGTAGCCAGGACCCTTTAAATCGGAAATCCACAACTCACCACTAACAAATCCAACTATTACTACGAATCAGAAAAAATATTGTCTAACCAGATACCCTATACGATCAATAGAACTCGTTTCTGATGTGGACGATCCATTCCCGTGGCAACTACAGAGCATACTACAACTCCTATAATCGAGACCCCCCGTCAAACCTGACGCTCTAATACCAGTTGTTGAGAAATTACGGCCTCACTAATTCACACCACCTAGCCCAACAATAATAGTAAAGAAATAAGAACAATACACAACACAAGATTTAACGTGAAAACTACAAAACAGGAGAAAAACCACCGGCCCCCAAAGAGAGAAATACACTATATCACAAATTGTTACAATGATATAGACGACTCTCTTAAGCCAACTACACTCTCCAAAATATTTAACTAATACAACTCTCAAACAAGGGTAAGAAAGAAAGAAATAATCAAATACTTAAAGTGTATTGATTGTGTAAATTGGAATGAAGACTTAGCCCTCCTTTTATAACCAAGTCACCTACCTCCAACTTTCTCCTCCCACCTATGTGGGATAACATCCTTCACAAAGTAATCATATCAATTTTTCTATCAAAAAATAAAACCAACAACTAGTTTCATTTGAATATCTAACAGAGTTAAAGGGGTGCAACTCGACTGGCTTACCTGACTCGTTAATCCTAAAGAATACATGCTCGCCAGATGACATTCTATCCTCCAACTTTCGTGGTCTCTCAGCATGTTTTTGTAAAAAAATTATCTCGCTGTAATTTAGCAAGCAATGCTAGTGTGTAATGAGGTTCTTAGTTCTGCCTAAGGACATTACCATGTATTAGTCCAGATATGCATTGTATCTTCGAGTATTAATAAAAAAAAATTAACTGTTGCCTATATATATATATATATATATATATATATATATATATATATACTACAACAAATTTGCTAATTAACCACACATAAATTTACACACTTTTATAAAGTGTGTATTTTTTTGTTAAATTCCTCACACTTCTAAATTTGTGTAAATGTATTACATTTATAAGTGTAGATAATCATTATAGTTTCACACATAAAAGTGTGGGAAAAAAATTCACACTAATTTGTGTGTATAATTATAAATATAACCACACTTAAAAGTGTTAAGTTAATTTAATTTTGTCGCACTAGATTTGTTCACGCTCCCCCTTGTGTGAAGAAATGAGGTATAACAAATTTTACTCACATTTTTAAATGTGATTAAATTTGTGTTTGTATACACTAATAAGTGTGAACAAACTTTTTCTACAATTTTAAATGTGAAATTTGAATAACATTCAACATTTATATATGTAACAAACTTATACATATTTATAAGTGTGAGGAATTTGACAAAATGCTCACACTTTCTTACAAGTGTGTAAAAATATGCGTGAACAATTGATAAATTTGTTGTAGTGTATATATATATATATATATATATATATATATATATATATATATATATATATATATATATATATATATATATATATATATATAGTGGTAGAATCAAGAGGGAAGTAACCAATCGGGGGGAAGCGGGGGAAGCAAAATCTTTTTTTTCATTTTTTGAAAAAAATTTGTTTACGAACATTATAGATTGGATGAAAATATGAACATTTAATAAAGACACTTTGTGATAAATGTTTTTATTTTGGCGGAAAAACGCTCGAAAAACTAATATATAACAATTATCGTGTTTTTCGAGCGTATGTTGAGGTTTTAGATATTAGAGTTTAGATATTAGGGTTTATAGGGTTTAGATATTAGGGTTTAGAAATTTAGGGTTTAGGATTTAGATTTAGGGTTTAGATTTAGGATTTAGATTGAGTTTTTAACACGAACGATTTAGAGTTTAGGGTTTAGGGTTTGGTGTTTTGGGTTTATGGAATAAAGCCAAAACACCAAACCCTAAACCCTAAACTCTAAATCAGACTAAATTTTACTTCACAAAACATGAAGAAGAAAAAAACGTTAACATTCTTCACGAACAATATTATCTTGAATGTTATTTTTGTCGATCGTTTTTCCGCCTAAATAATAACATTCATCACGAAGTGTCTTTTCTAAATGTTCATATTTTCGTGTGATCTTGATGCCTGAAAAAAAAATTCCAAAAAAAAACGAATTTTTTTTTTTTTTGCTTCCTTCCACTTCCTCCAGATTGGTTACTTCCCCATTGATCATGCCCCTATATATATATATATATATATATATATATATATATATATATATATATATATATATATATATATATATATACTAGGTTTTTGAGCCCGTGCGTTGCACGGGTGTGTAAAAAACCGTGCAAAAAATATAATTTTCAGTCCATATTAGTATATAAATAGCGATACTAAAAAAAATATTAAAAGTATAATTTAAGAGCCCGTGGTGTTGACAAGTTTTAAAAATTCTTTTGAGTTTAAGAGCCCGTAATGTTGACAAGTTTTAAAAATTCTTTTAAGCCCGTGCGTTGCACGGTTGTGTAAAAATCGTGCAAAAAAATATAATTTACAGTCCATATTGGTATGTAAATAGCGAAACTAAAAAAATATGAAAAGTAAAATTTAAGAGCCCGTGGTGTTGACAAGTTTTAAAAATTCTTCTGAGTTTAAGAACTCGTGATGTTGACAAGTTTAAAAAAAAATTTGAGCCCGTGGTGTTGAAAATTTTTAAATTTTTTTTTAGCCCGTGGTGTAGAAAAGTTTTAAAAATTCTTTTTGAGCCAGTCCGTATAACTTTTGAGTAAATTAACGTCTACAATTTTTTAATTTCTCACCATTAATATCTTTTAATTATATGTAAATTATATATTACGTAATATTTTTTATAAGTGTTTAATAGTTTTGCAAATCACTAAAAATATTAAAAAGTTATACGGAGTAGTAATTGGGGTGAAATCAGAATGCTTATACCAATTAATTAATTGATGGAATTGAAAGATACACAAGATAATGTACATGGAATACGAATTCTATATAATCGTATGCCCGAGAGTTTTAAGGATTAGCGTGGATAGGCATTTAATTTTTTGCACCTAAGATTTAAATAATCTATATCTATATATGGGAAATGGAGACCTAACTTTTAGAAGAGCGTACGTACGGTTTTGGGGTTTTTTTAGATTTAATATTTCTTATTTTATACTACGTATTTTATATAATATAATAGTAATAATTGTAAATAAATAATATAAATAATCTATACATATAAGCTATACATATAACATTCCATAAATAACTTTCAACCACAATTAAGAATAACTTTTTCGTTTATATATATATATATATATATATATATATATATATATATATATATATATATATATATATATATATATATATATATAGTCACTTAATGTAATACATTGTTAATGGACTAGGAAATGAACTGAAAAATAGTGTAGTAAGATCATCTATCTTTAGATCTATTCTTAATCTTAATTTACTAACACTACATTTTACCAAATCAAAATTAACAAACTCAAATCGCACCTATATTTCACGTTCAGAGAGTTCAAATTACTTTTTTGTTTTTGTTTACTCAAAATTTTTTCCATTTCTGTTTACTCAAATTTTCATACCTCAGTGATATTATTTCTTGAAAGATCAAATAAATTATAATAAATATTTTCAAAGAGAAAAAGTCAAATCATCACCGTTTAGTTATCCAAAATTAATAATTACAATCAAATTGAGGGGTAATTTGAATACCCATTTTGACTTTCTAAGTCCCATTGTTTTCAAGCTATAACAACAGAAACATTGGTAGCCTGATGGTTAGACACGATGCCAAAATCCCGGCTGGTCACATGTTCGAGCTTGTAGGCAGTAGTTTTTCTTTTTTTTGGGCAGTAGTTTCTTTTTTTCCTCCCCGGTAGTCAGTACATGAGGCCAACTGAAAAACATATGTACACATCAAATAAACTATGATGAGACATAGGATTCGGTGGATGATTCGGCATCCTTTATTAATTGCGTATATAACGGTAGCTCCTCCTAAATAGTTTTTGAGTATGCTAGGAAAGAAAGAAGAAATGATGGAGCGAAATTGGTTGGTTGCCCAAAGGGCTATCTGATTTGATCATGGGGGGATAGCAAAGGGCGCGGTAACTCAAAAACTTGTTTTTATTATTTGTAAAAGTTTTTACAATAGAGAGGATCCCCGAGAAACCCATGGTGTACAATCGAAAAGTCATTACGGTAGACACGAACTTGAAAACCACAAGCTGGGAAAGAAGTGAGTTACAGTACTGGTTAATCAGCTACAAAATAACCCGATCCACCTCAATTAATCTCTGTACGAGGCGAACTTATGAGGATTCGAGCAAAAAACCTGTTGTCTAGCCGATACCTTCATTGGATCCTGGATTAGCATCATAAATCATAGGGTTAGTTAGTCATTGTTGCCATTCTAGATTGACTGTTTTGCCACGACAGTTGATTCACTAAAAGCTTTTTGTCTGGATGTCAAATACTATCTTTGGGCAGCTTACTTTACTATTCTCAAAAACGTAGTCATTACAATTTTTTCATTTAAAATAACTTGAAACTTATTTTGCCGCTTGCCAAATGATGACACCCGTTGTTGTGTTGAATTTTTGATTTGAACCTAAATGTTAGTGATATTTAAGTGGTCTAGGTTCCATAAGAGAAAAAGGTGATACAAAAACACACATAGAAAATAGTTAGAAATTGACACTCTATTATGGATTCACAAAGCATAATGAGAATTTTTATTGTTAATTGTTAATTATTATTGTGTAAATTAATGGAAATACAACTCATGAATTATTTTTTACCACGATTATATAACTGTATTGTATAATTGTATAATGGTCGTCATATAATAAAAAAATCTATGGTTTTATTTTTATTGTTAATTACTCCGAATTAATTTAATTGTGTAAATTATAATGGAAATACAACTCATGAAATTTATTTTACCACAATTATATAACTGTATTGTATAATGGTGTCAAAAAATCAAAAATCTATTGTCAACATCTATATTTATAATATATCATTTAAGTACATGAGATGATTACTGTTCATACAAAAGATAAGCATGAGCAAAATAGACTTCATAGTATAATATAACTTCATATATTGCATTACTAGTTTTATGAGCCCGTGCGTTGCATGATAGTTGTACAAATTAATATTTTGTATACGATAACGTTAGTATTGATATGTTATTAAATGTATAATACAATTACAATGAAAAATTATTTGTTACTAATGATATCTGTATCGATAGCATTTGTATTGAATACTAACGTGAGCTTGTGCTATGTTGATAGTTTAAAAAATAGAACAGGAGTAGGCTAATTTTCCGTTACTTGGATAAAATATGTTTTTTTTTTTATCTTCGATTATGTCTTTTTCTGCAGGCCTGGACATTGTATAGTGTATATCTTGTTCTGCCTGTGATACTGCATTTTCGTTTGTATATGTACATTCAGTTTGTATAGTTATATATTGCTTGCTTTTAAAAAAAAAAAAAATGAAAAACGTGAGCTCGTGCATGGCTTGTCAGTTTTATAACTTAGTGTTTGATAACGTTAGTATTGATATTTATCAAATGTATAATACAATTACAATGACAAAACCGTTTATTACTAATACCATTTGAATCGAAAATATTAATATTGAATACTAACGCATAGATTATGAACCCGATTATGTGACAGATTGCTTATTTAAAAATATAAATATAGTTAGCTTTTAATTACTAAAATATTAAAATTAATGAATAATAATTAAATTTTAAAGTTCTATAATATTAATATTGAATATTAAATGATAAGATATGTGGTCTTATTTTTTTAATAATAACGAATGTAAGTCAAATGTAAAGATCTCTACTTTAAGTTTATAACATGGGTTCATGTTTACAAATTGATAAATTCAATTTTGTTTAGAGATCTCTAATTTACAATAAATATGGAGTACATTTTTAAATAATAAGGAATTTGATTTGAATTAGAGATCTTATTATTTTTAGATTATTATTGTGATTCTAATCGTAATTAGAAGAATATTAGGAAAATTACATACTTTTAATTTAAGGAGTTATTTTAGGAAGTTATTGTTATTTAGAATAATTACATACTTTTAATTAGAAAGTTATTTTTGAAAGTTATTATTATTTAATTCAGTTTAGTTGAGAAATAAATAGGTTTATTTAATTTAGTTTAAATGAAAAATTGACACGTCTGCAAATTTAATTCAGACACGTAAGATTATTGTCACGTGATTTATAATAATGTATAGAAGATTAAAACAATAGAACCCAGCCTAAAAACATATACATGTAATAAAAAAGTTAACATATATAATACCGAGTATATGTTAACATATATGCTTACAAAAAAAAATAAATAAATAACATATGTATAATAATACATAAATACATCAATACACTACTACAAAAAAGGGGAATAGGAACTGGTTTTTAAGGCTTTAGAAACCGGTTTTAAAACCGGTTTCTATGTATGGGGGTTTCTAAAGTGGAGACCGGTTTTAAAACCGGTTTCTAAACTAGACTTTGGGAACCGATTTTTTCGTAAAAACAGGTTCCTATTCTTTACAATAGAAACCTCTTTTTTAATAAAAACCGGTTTTTAAAGTAATTTTTATTAAAAAAGTAAATCCTCTATAATATACAGTTACAGTCATGTTTTACTTCAAGATTGTTTAAAGCACAACTCAAATTTTAGACTAAAACATAACATATTTATCACTTACATATTAAAAACTTAGAATACGATGTAAATAAGATGAGCAATACTCGTTTTCATTCAGGAACCAAAAACGTATACGATCTATTACAAACAAATTTGTTTTGTTGAAACATGTACTAATAAAATGTATAAAAATTACATTTCACTTGTTTAACGTGGTGATTCCTCTAGTTCTAGCGACTAGCTTGTTTGAGGTTGCTGTATATCATTAAATATAATTTCTCTTGCTCCATTCCACTTGTTGAAGGTTGTGATGCTCTCTAGTTTTAGCTCGTCTTCACTTACTTCAAGATGAGCATCTTCAAATTCATAGTAAGCTTCATCTTCAGATTGGATTGGTGTTATCTGCTACAAAGATTAATAAATATATTGAAATATCACTAGTATTATACAGTAGCATAGAACAAGTTCTACAATTTCTATATATAAAATCTAATGTAGTGATATAATATATAGGTTATAAACTAACTGTTCATACGAATGAAAGACAAACAGCTGAAATTAACAAACACGTACCTTTTCTGATAATGGAGGAATAGATAAAACAAGCTATACTTCAAACGCAACCTGGTCCTAAAAATGAAGAAATGAACACGAACACTTTGAATTAGGATGCACATACCTTGTTCACAGGTTATGAACTTGTTAGAATAAAGAATTTTAAATTAATAAGACAAGTTATGAATCCTAAAGGTTTGGTCCACTCAAATTTTTCCATTGCCCGCTCAAATTTCGCTCAAATTTGGTTTCCCGCTTGGGGTACGGAGACCGGTTCTTAAAAAAGGGGTTTCCAAAGTGTGGTATGAAGACCGGTTTCTTTAAAAAAAAAAAAGGTTTCCAAAGTGGAAACCGGTTTTTAATAAAGAACCGGTTTCCAAAGTAAACTTTAGGAATCGGTTTTTTTTAAAAACCGGTTTCTCATTTCCGCCTAATAAAAAACCGGTTCCTATTACCTTTAGAAACCTGTTTTTAGTTATTACCCTCAAAACCGGTTTCTAAAAGGGGTCTCTATTCACATTTGTGTAGTAGTGATATATCAATGTATAATAATACATAAATAACATATGTATAATAAATAACATATGTATAATAATACATAAACACATCAATGTATAATTTATACAGTTTTTTGGCCGTTAAAAATAATAATAATAATGCATAAATACATCAATATATCTATATGCACACATGGTAACAACGATATGCTAGCTAGAAACTAACATATTTCAAATTTTACTTTACTATATATTAAATTAAAGGAAGCGCCTAATTTAGTCGTTAAAGTGTAATCGCTTGACGTTTTACACATTATACATGAAATTGGAGGGTTGAACCAAGAGGTAGAAATGTGTCGGATCTGTCAATACTATGCGATGAAATCATAAACTTCAAGTCGACAGGAAAAGTAAATGACGAATGGAAGTGGTCTCTTGACAAAAAAGGAATCTTCTCAACTCACGCTTTAAACAAACTGATAGACAGTTGCTCGATTCAAACCCCCTCTCATTACATCCCTACGCAATTAAATAAAATGGTGCCCAAGAAAATCGGGATCTTCATTTGGAGAGCTAAGCTTAACAAACTGCCTGTAAGGATCGAGCTAGACAAGCGAGACATCAATCTACACTCGATAAGATGCCCGGTATGTGACGATGATCTAGAATCGATACATCATATCTTATTAGAGTGTAAAGTCGCTAAAGAAGTGTGGGGTCTTTTACATAAATGGTGGAATATAAATTTACAGTATAGTTCAAATGTAATCGAAGCTTTTAACAACAATTGTTCGGTTTTCTCAACAAACCATGGCAAACGTTTATGGCAAGCAATATCCTGGATCACCGGCTACGTGCTTTGAAAAAATCGTAACGATGCCATCTTCCGGAATAGCTCGTTATCTTCAAACCGTTTGGTAGACGAAATACAACTAAAGGATTTGAATGGATTTCTAATAGATGGAAAAAATGGCATATTGATTGGCATACATGGCTTGCAAATCTAAAATCGTATGATTGCTCAACTTCGCTGAAAAAAAGGAATAGGTTGATTCTGATCCGGAAATGATTAGACGTGATTAGACTTAGTTCGGATTTTTTTGTATCTTTAGACTTATTTTTTCGATTTCATTATGGTTCTTGGTTGAGTAGCTCAAGCGAGGTTACGATGGGTTGCTTTGTCGCTACCTCTCAGAAGTACTGTAATTCATAATATCCTCGGCTTGCTAGCAAGTATAGCTGCACTCTCGAGCACCATTCTGAATGCCTTTTTTTGTATCACTCGATGTATAGTTTGGTATTCTATTCATGTACCTTTTTCCTGTTTTGATTAATAAAATGTCTTTCGCCTTAAAAAAAAAAAAAAATTACATGAAATTACATAATATAGGTGGCATAATTAACATGTATTTCATTGAACTGTGAGTCGTTTAGTTTGATAGCATGTTTCTCACCTATTCAGGTTCGAAGCTTCCTTTATTTTTTCTTTTGAATTTTTAGGTGTTTAGCTAAAGTTTTGATACCGAAGAATTCATGTAGGATAGCTGCACGAATATATGACATACTCCCTCCGTCCCATCTTAAGTGTCCATTGTTGACTTTTTAAAGTCTTTTTTTGTCAACTTTGATCGTAAATATTTTTATTTGTGCTATATAATATTTGATTGAAATTATATGAATGAATTGAGTTTTAAATGTATTTTCATCCCATATAATTTTCATCAAATATTATATAACACAAACAAAAATATTTACGGTCAAAGTTGACAAAAAAAGACTTTGAACAGTCAACAGTGGACACTTAAATGGAACGGATGGGGTACTAATTAACTCCTTGTATACTAATAGAGGCGCCAAACTTGGTCGTTTGACTCTCTTTCAGTTTATCAAACGACATCTCAACCGCAATAGCAATTTGGCATTTTACCCCCTATTTTAGGGAAATATTTTCACCTTCATAAATTCTTCAGGAGTATAATTTTTTTTTATTTTTTTTAAAAACAAAAACAAAATTCGCCATAAACTTCAACGGACTTATCTTCTTATTCGGTACGAGTTATTTTTCACTGCAATCACTATTAAACTCGAAATAATTTTACGAACAAAAACGAAACTAGCTGCGTTCAAAATGGACATTTTTAAAAAAACGTTAAACAAACCGACATCTAAAACGGGACTTAACACATGAGCCGTGGTCGGATGTCAATATTATTTTATATGGTTCTAACATCAAAGTTGATTGTTTGTTCTTCTTTTATTGGGGTTTCACTGTAATACATGGTATTGTAATGGATTCTCGCTTCTTTTGTTGAGGTTTCACTGTAATACAAGGTATTGTTTCAATTCTATTTTTTATTTGATTTAATTTGTACTCTCAATTTTGAGTTTCACAAAACACACGATCGTTTAATCTGGAGCATTTGAATTGTGTATTACTATTTTGTGTTTTGTATCAATTTGATTTTTTATTTTATTCTTTCTGTAAATACATAACGATACGTTAAAAAAGAATACGCAACCCGAAATGCCCCTCCGCAACGCACGAGCCCGATCCGGTACTAGTTTACTTTATTTGCCAGTTTAAAATATGTTTTTATTTTAAAACATTATTGAATTGAATATATGTACTAAATGTCGTGAATTTTTGATTGTTTTCAATGTCTTGTCCAACAAAAACAAACTGTTTGTGTTTGTTTTTTAAAAAAGCATTTTTATTAACATCGATACATTTGTATTTGATTAAGTTCAATTTTTTTTTTTCAAACGTCATTGACTATATGTACTAAATGTTATGAATATTTTGATCGTCCACGAATTGTCCTTCTGTACTAATGCAAAACAACAACCAGTAACACAAATGCATACTAAAATAATATTATTACACCATACACATGATAAGAACGCTAAGAAAATGTATATATAATCACCAAACAATGACTGTTATTGTAATCGCTCGAAAAATACCACTAGATGAAATTTTTGACAATGTTGGAGCTATTCGGATCTTCGGATCAATGTTCTAGCCAATAATTGACTTTCGGGTATCAAATTAGTCGAACCGGATTGTATAAATCGATGCCTAGAGTCGTTATTCGACTTATTGAGTTTTTGGGACTGATTTGGTAGAGAGAAACCGGTTGGAACAAGTTTTAGGGTTATGGGATCATTAGCCTTCAAATGAGCAGCTTCACCTCTATTTATATTATCTGAGCTGACAGTCGGTCGCGTGACTCAACAGGCTCAACAGACAATGCATGTAAATAATTATGAATATAAAAATGGCCGATAACCAAAACAACAATACGTTAAATATAGATATTAAAAACGTAATCATGTACCATATCATGAAAAATTGAAAATGACTATCATGCGCGACCCGACATCTCATCTAGTTCATAACCAAAAAGTATCGCTAAAACCTAACTAAATAACTAAATATATATATATTAATCAAACTACCCTATAGAATAAACTTCATACGGAGTAATAATACTTAATACTAATAATAATAATTCTTACGCAAAGGCATCATCATGTACTTTTGTAAATAATATTTCAATTTCCGGTGACCGGAAAAACCCGTTTTTCGGTGGTTTTCTCTTCATGCCGCTACCAACGTAAGTTAACCATCGTTTCTTCTTTGGTGCCGGGGGACAAACTTTTGGCACCGACGGTATCTTACAACTATCGTGCCGTGGTGTCACACAACCGTCGTCAGCCACTGTCATAGCCATTTCGCCGTCGTTGTCATGTTCCATATTTTCAGAATGTGTTTTTTTTTTTCTAGAGATGTTTAGATATATATAAACGGTGAGACAGAGGAGAATAATCCGGGATTTAAATATAATCTATTAAATTTTTAAATGTAATTTTATATTTATATATTCACTTATTCAGGCATTAGATATTATATAGATAGATATAGATAAGTTATTGACAAAATCAATTAGTATATAGCAAGTATATATTTTGTCATTATAATCTAGATTTTGTTTTTGATGTATGAGGTAAGAATTAAGAAGGTCAATTGTTTACCTTTATTTAATAGTTTTTATGATAAGTAAACATTACGGAGTATAAATATAAATATGGATAAAATAATTCTGTTTTTTTGTCATTTAATTAAGTAAACTAAATATTGAGAATTTTGGACGTGTCGAAGAGTTTAAATGTTGTTTAACAGATAAGATTTAGTTAAGGTCAACTAACTTTCAAACGTTGATTGATATATTCTATCCCTTTAATTATTTTATGATAATGTTGATGATGATGACGTGATTATTGTTTTGATTAAAATTTTATCTGTTTTTAATGATAAGGATGACATTATGATGATAATATCATACATGACTTGATTGTTATTTTAGTTTCTTTAATTTGATATCATCACGAGATATTTTAATTTCAAATTTTACTATCGATTTTGGTGGTAAAAAGAATGTGAGAAACGATAATGAGATAACGATCAACTTAGTTATAGTAGTTCATTTATGTTCAAATTGTAATTCGATATGTAACTAATTAATAAAATTTCGACCGTTAAAAAAAACAATAAATGATGAAGTAAGTGAACAACCAACCTTCAACTTTTTAAAACAGGTCAATTAAGCATTTAGTTACTAAATCTAACATTAAAATATAGTTATTGATGCATGTATATATTAACTTCAGACATTTTTCATTATTAGTAATGTAAAATATCCACCTCACGGTAACTTTTTTTTTAATGGTGAAACGTGGGTACACACGTGTTGGCAAGGAGGTGAAATACGAATAGAACGAACAAGTGTCGCTTATATAACAGCTTTGCAAACTATTGCATTTCTCAATGTGTTATGGTATTTTTTTAATAAATGAAGTTAACAAGCGGTGTTAAACCGTGTTTTGCTGGGACGTTTCGAGTAACAATTATTTGGTGTTTGTTTTTGTTAGAAAAAAAATGTTAAAACTATAAATTGAAAAATTAAAAAGTGAAAGAGTCTGAAATGTAACTAAAATTTGGGGTATTAAATATAAAAGTGGAGAGAGTGTAAGAGAAAAATAAGAATACAAGCTAAAACCTGCTCTTTTAAAGTACGTTTTTCATCAAACCACTTGATTAACACATGCATTCGATATAGATGTTGAAAATAAATAATGTTTACCCAAAGTGTATAGTAACTTTATATGTATAAAAATTCCGCCATTTGATGTATTTATACTCTTTTACATATCGTATCATTTAGATGTAAACGTACGGTACATATACCTAATACACCATTATAATCCATTAGACCACGGATAATGGTGAAGCCTACGTGGAATGAAAGAGAGATACTTTTTGAGGCAAATCAGTTACTGGACCATAGCAGGGAAAGAAGAGAGTTGTTAGGGGGGCTTTTGTCATAGGATGAAAATGACGTGACATTTTATTTTTGATTTTTTGTTTGGTTGTTTTAACTAGTTTTTATTAAGGTAAAATAATAAAATAAAAAAAATAAAAAAGACTTAATTAAACATATATACTACAAAGTTAAAAAGGAAAAAAATATAAAATATACTTTAATTTAATAAATAAATTCATAAAAAAACTTAAAGGGGTTAAACTAAAATGATTTTCTAACTTGTGTAATTTTTTGTAGACTTTAACGTAGTATAAGGGTATTAAGTGTAAAATCTATTAAAAATCTCAATCTTCTTCTTCATAGCATCGCGTTGCAGGTCTTTTTTTTTCATTTATTTTTTTTTTGTTTTCAATTATTTATATTGAACATCTTCACCAGCATCCTCACTCCCCTCAAACGGCTCTTTTGCCCAGCCAATCCCACTCCGCCACCTAGCTTTCTGCCCCTCTTTCTTCTGCGTGATTCCGTGACAAACGCCGCCGACAAACGCCCATTTCCGGCGTTTGTGAAGGCGTTTGTGTGGACATATGGATGGCATCCGCCCGGATGCCGCTGCGTTATCTGTGGTCTTATGAAAAAGTGAATAACTTTAATAAATTGTTTCCAAAAGATAATAATTTATCTACAATTAGTTTAACAAAATCATCATCAAATATGCCGCGGAAGGTTTGAACATTTTAACCAAAGCCGCAATAGATCGAGGTTTGTTTAAAGGAGTGGAGATCGGGTCTGACAAAGTTCTAATCTCGCACCTACAATATACGGACCATACTATATTTTTTAGTGAATGGTTTTGATTAAACGCTCGGAATCTCATCAACATCTTTAAATGTTTTGAGCTTTCTTCGGGTCTTCAAGTTAATTTTTAATAGAGTTGTTTGTATAGTATTGGGGTTAGCAATGTGGAGGTGGAAGGGTTGGCACATAGAATAGCTTGTCAAGCGGGTAAATTTCCCTTCATTTACCTTGGGCTACCGATTGGTTCGAAGATAAAAAAAATTGGGTGATTGGTTGTCGCTGATTGAAAATTTCAAGTTTAGGCTATTGAAATTGAAAATGAGAACAATGTCATATAATGAAAGATTAGTCCTTATTAAATCGGTTCTTAATAGTTTACCTTTGTATTTCTTCTCGCTCTTTGTGACTGCCTTGTGTGCTTAAACATCTTGAGAGTGTGAGGCGTAAAATTTTTTGGGGTGGGGATTACTCGGGTAATAAAGTTTCATGTATAAAATAGGATCATGCTCTAGGGCTACACATTGGGTCACTTTAAAAGTAAAAATCTTGGCCTATTGGACAAATGGTGGTGGAGGTTTAAAACCGAAACCAATTGTTTGTGGACCAAACTTATTCGTAGTATTTAAGGAGTTGACGATGGTTTGCGGTCGGAGAGTGGGCATGCTCGTTGAACAATATTCTTATTGTAGGTAATCAAATAGATTATCAGCAAATTCCTTTCAAGTGTTCATTTCGAAGAACAACTGGTAAGGGATAATCTACATTATTTTGGAGTGATCACTGGCGTGGAGACAATAGTTTTCGTAATATGTTCCCAAGATTGTATCGACTAGAAGAAAGGAAAGAGGTTAGAATCAGTGATCGTGTTGCAGCAGATGATTCCCACAGTTCGCGGTTTAGAGGGCAATGGTGCAGAATCCCAACAGGCCGCACACTTGGAGAGTTGGAAGAATTGGATAACATGTTGTTATCGTTAAATGTTCATATCAATTCGAGTGATTCGTGAAGCTGAAGCCTTGCTTCGAATGGGATTTTTACAGTCAAAAAAATATCGTCGATCATCGATGGTCATTTGTTATTCGTCTTAGGTATGGTGTGCCAAGAAACGCAAATTAAAGAGACAATCAAGTTCCCAAGATGCTTGAGATTTTTGTATGGAGGGCTTTGAAGTAAAGGTTACCCGTTCGTGTTGAATTAGACAAAAGAGGAATCGATTTTCATAGTGTTAGATGTCCGTTTGCGATGATGGTCTTGAAACAGTTGATCACTCACTTATATTTTGTAAATTTTCGTTTGATATATAGACACGCGTGTTCAAATGGTGGAACCTTGAAAACTTCTCGAATTTAAGTATTAACGAAATTCTTCGTGGCAAAGCATCGAGTAGAATGCCACCATTGGGTTCGAAAGTTTGGCAAGCCGTGGAGTGGGTGAGTGCATATTTGTTATGGAAGAATCAGAACATCAAGGTCTTTCAAAACAAAGTTTGGAGTGAGGCGGTTATCTAGAACGAAATTCAAGTCAAGTCGTTTGAGTGGGTCTCGCAAAGACTTAAATCGAAGTCTAGATTGACAAGCGTGGCTTTTGAATCCGAATCTTTATCTTGATCTTAGTTAGAATTGGGATGCGACCTTTACATCACATCTTTTGTAAATTTTCGTGTTATTATTTCTTGGCAGAAGATAGGGTTAAACGAGCCTATAGACTATAGTTGTAAAAAATGCTTACTAAGAAATATGCTTATTATAAGAATGCACCAAGTGCAAATGTGGCATCTTTTTAGCATTTTTCATGAATTATAGTTATGGTAATAATATAATATGGCTCTTTGCAACCATCAACATCGGCAAAACATGATAAAGAAATAAATAACTGATTGTAACTGTATAACTTAATATAAGAATTCTAGTGAATGCACAAGGCTATATGAGTTTCAAAAAGAGTATACTGGGAATGCACAGCAAAATGTAGAACATCACATAACTTTTTCCAAAAAACGACGAAGAAGAAACGAAAAGAGCAGAACGAGGAACGTTAACTAGAAATAATCAGTCTTTCAGAGAGTACTTTTTGCCTGTAAATGCTTGAAACTTCGGTTCTTCCTTCTTCGATGGTTCTTCTTTTGTTTCTTTCACATCAGCCTGCAACTTTTAAAACAAAAATGCAATCATTATTCACAAAAAAAAAATATATAATATAAAATAAATAAATAAATAAACAGAACTTTATTGAGACAGATATGCATCATACTTTTGGTTTTCCATTAGAATTTTGATCTGCATTTGATCCGAACACAAGCTTCCCTGAACGTTTTCTTGAACCAGAGCTTGATGGGGTTGAGCCATTGCTAACACTGGTTGCACCATCTGTCTTGTGTGGTTTGAGTAATGGTGCAGCCACTGGCTCAGCCGATTTACCATCTAACCGCCTTCCTGAACCACTAAATGGGTTGAACTTGGGTTTTTTGTTATCCGGTTCTTCTTCTTCTTCAACTGACATAATGCATAAACCATAAGAGCTGTTTAACAAAACAAAACAAAAAAAAAACATAGAAACTTGAAAAGAAAAAAAAAACAGACCTTCTGGAGGAACCTTAGATTTCAGAGGTTTTTCAGGTTCTTTATAATCGAGTGGTGGTGCAAAGTCAACTTCACAATCGGTTTCAATTATGCTTATTGCAGCAGACGGTTTAGTTTCAACAATGTCAATATAAAACTTCTTGTTGTTATACGCCACCATGATCGTGTCACCAGTCGTTAAACATGAGTAGCTTCTTAATGTCGTCTCTAAACTGGTAGTAAACATAGATCAAGCAAGACTAATATTAATTAATATGATGACATTATATTATTATATAATAAAGAAAAACATAATACAATCACATAACACTAACATGGCTTTCGGGTTTGAAACATCAAGAAAATCCATGGTGTGAGGCTGAAGTTTCACATAAGTTCCCTTCGATAAACTAGCATTCTTGATATTCACAATATCCCCTTCTTGTAACAGCATGTTCTCCATCATCTAAAAATGAAAAATCAAAGGTAAAGCTTTAAAAAATTGAAAATTTAGTAATTTTTTGAGCTTTTATGTAGAAGAATAATTCATACCCAATACGGAATGTATATCAAGCCCTCGTCTGCAATGAACTCGAGTACACCGCAATGAGAAACCTTACTAGCAGACGGGTTTCTGAGTTCAAACAACATTGGATAATCAATCTGCAAATAGGCTACATAGTTGAAATAACGTAAGGATTTAGTCAATTGAGTTGTAGTTCTTAAATGAAAGAAACGGAGAAAAAGGGAAATCACTAACCGAGTCGATCAAGAGCAGATGGAGGCATTATAACTAGAAGCCAATGTGAAAACTTGTTAGTTAGTATAAAAACAAATTATTCGATTAGTAGGTAACAATAACAATAGCAAGAAACTTGCATAGAATAAACTCACTTTTATCACCCTTTTCCAAATGAGACTGCATAAGACAAACACATGAAAAAAAATATTTATTCAGAAAGAGACAAATATCAATCAAACAAAAGCACTAAAAAGGCATTAAATCAGATAAATAAATATATTGTAATATGATTCGATTAGTACTTATAATTCAAATATTGCAATGCACATCTATGTAGGAACTTTTGGTTTTATCACTTAGGAGTTTGTATCAGGATACTATGAGATACATATAAAAATATAACCTTTTCGATGAAGGAAACGGGGTAACAACGATAATTCTGTTCAAACATCGAAGGAACGTCACCATAAACATCGTCCTCCTGGCAACAAAACAAATCAAGGTGAGGAATTCGACATTGTACCAATGAAGACTTGCAAGTTTGATCAATTAAGAACTCAACTAAAGATCTTTCTAAACAATTAACCAGTCCAAAACTTTATCATCTCACAAGATATACTTAAATAAAAAAAGTTAAAACCTAGTGGCATACTTTTTAGTTTTCAGTGAGGAATTTTAACAAACACCTTGAATGCATAACAAACTAACCACATCAAATATGCTTCAAACAAAAGCTTTCAATCACAAAAATAATAATAATCAATTTAATTTCATATCATTAATGAGTATACAAATACGAATCATACCAATGCCATGATAGGTTGAATCCAAATAATTTAATCGATCAGTATCAATCTGCAAAAAAAAATAACACCAATAAGGTCAAACAATGAAGTCTCGATTCAGATTAACAATCAAACGTATTCAATTATCAAAGATGAAGATATAATTTACAGGGACGAAGTAGATGAATTAGTAGGGTTTATAACAATCAATATAATTATAATTATCTTGCCTGTGATTTTTTGTATATTAGTGTGAATAATTTGGGTAAACCCTGTATGTATATAGTTTTGTATTCTGAATCCAACTTTATTTACGATATATATGGAGGGATCGTATTGCAAAGAGGAGAATGTTAAGGTAACCTACCTTTTTAAGTTTTGTTGAATTAACTACCGAGTATAAAAGTTTGAATATTTCTTTTTAATAATGATTTTTTTATTTAATTTTACTTAAAGTTTATCATTGTAAAAACAAAAGTTATAAATATATAATTAAAATTAAGTTTTACTCGTAGAAGTTTTTTTTTTTTTTTTTTTTTTTTTTTGAAAAGCAGGAAAATATATATATACACCACACCAAAATACAGAATCCAAACGGACAACTTCGTAGGCAGATAGCTAAAACCTATACATATCTATGGAGCCCCGAGCTGTACAATATATACATAAACATAATCGAAAAACAACAGCGACTTTTGTTAGAAATAGGAAAAAGAATTGCATCAGCCTACCCCCGTCCTACTGTTTCGGTTACCAACATAAAATTCCGGGTTCAACATCCATTGATGCCAGTCCATTGAGATCTTCTTGTTTCGTTTTATGATCCAACCGAAACTAGTAGCTTGTACCTCGGAAAGAATAGAAGAGTTGCTCCACTCTTTTCCCCTAAAGATCTTGCTATTCCTTGATTTCCATAGCATGTAGCAGCACACCCATTTAACCCCTTCCCATATAGAGTTGCCAAACTTAGAGAAAGATGAGAAAATCGAATCGTTAGCAAGCGGATCTAATGCATTCAAGTTTTCAACCGGGATGTTCCACCATCTTAGAAATTTTTTCGAGAAATCAATAACTGTCTTACACTTTACGAGTGAGTGTTCCACGGTTTCGATTTCATCTCCACATAATGGGCATAACACCGTATCTAAGTCTATACCCCGCTTATCAAGTTCTGAGCGTACCGGTAATCTTTTTAACTTAGCCCTCCAAACGAATATAGCAACTTTTTGAGGTACTGAATTGTTCCGAGCAGTTTTAATCACCACATTACCTGGATGCAGCCTTTTTCCATCGATCAAAACCGCTAGCTCTTTCGTTGAAAATACACCATCTGCTCCCAGACTCCATTTCAATTTGTCTTCTGATGTAGAGTTGAATTGAACAGATTCGATCAAGTTAGAGAGTTCTTCGACATCAGTGATGGCCCTACCTCTCGGGCTCTCGGCTCCCTAACCCATTGCCATTTGGGTACCCGTGAACTACCTTGCTGAATCCTATCATGCACAGTGACATTTTTATCCATTTCTAGGGCATAAAGCCTGCTGAATTGTTCCTTTAACGAAGCATTTCCAACCCAAATATCCGACCAAAAATTGATAGAACTTCCACTCCCAATTTCCTTGATAAAAGAGCTTGTAAATTCTATTCCCATGTTGTCGACCGCGCGCCCTGCTTTGATTATATTGGCCCAAGTAGTGCCACCACAAAACAAATGCAAAGAATTAGTATCACCCAATCCCCCACCCGGCCCGTATATGCTCGAAATAATTTTAACCCAGTAAGAGTTGTGGTTGGTTTTAAATCTCCACCACCATTTGCCCAGTAAAGTTAGATTTTTAGAAGTAAGAGAACCAATATTTAAACCCCCCGACTCATAAAGTAGTAAAACCCTATCCCATTTAACCCATGCAAGTTTTACTCGTATATGGTATGCTTAAATATTATTTTCACTTGTAATTATATTTGTACCGCTAGAATATAGTTGTAGAAATACTCGTTACGAGGTATCACAGACCGTAATCTTGTACTATCTCGAAGGTTGTGTTATAAAGGTCTTTTTACTTTTAAAAAAAAAATAAAAAATAAATAAATACATTATTCATTATATACTCTACGTTATATTTGTAGGGTCAAAATCGAAGTTCATGATGTGCCCTTCATTTTGCGCATCTACATTGCTTAGTCCATGAGCTATCTTTAAGAGACTTGATCCATGTGGACCATGTTTTCATATATTAAAATAGTGTAGATGAATAACGCAGAATACTAGTATATGTTAAGCCCATCCCCTGTGATATTCAAGGCTATCGATCTTTTAATCACCCTCACATTAGTCTCGAACAAGTTTGCACGTTCATTGCAGTGTTAAAAATCGGTGAATCGCAAACTGCGATCAATTACTCTCAAGTCAATTTAGACATGATCAAAAATTAACATTTAGACTTTTGAACAATATAAGATGTAGTTATGTTGTTAAAGTTCAAACAAGTTTGAGTCGAACTTCATTCAATTATTTTTATAGGTTAACTTTTTTAATTATTATTATGGAATTAACTTCAAAAGAATGATCGGCAAGCATATAAAGTGGTGTATTCCGCTTATAAAAAACTTAACGTGTTGATAATATTTTGATTATACGGAGTATGGGTTTTTGTGTCTTTCACATTTGATAATACAATAGTTGGCATCAAACCAACAACCCTTAGTAAGTACATATTACCAACTTGCACCAATATAACATATGATGTACATCCATTATCTTCTGTATAATCATCATCAACCCAATATAATGACGATGTACATGAGTACATCCATTATTTTTGGTAAATGTGATGATAGCCTTTTATTTTCCATATCCTTTATTTCATATCAAATAATAAAGGTTTTCTCTTATTCGAGTTACCCGTACTATACTGCAACCAGCCCATCAAGATTACTCTCGAGCTATTTCCGACCTTTTTCAAAGAATTGGTATGTTAATAATTGTTTAAGATGTACATAGCAAAAGCAGGTCTCAACTCATTCCCATGCAATTTGTAAAGCGAAACTTATTACACAAACGTCTTGTTGCACAATCGTTCTGGTCTATTAGCTGGTTCGATATCTTAGCAAACGAAGTGGGTTGCCAGATGCTATTTACCCACTCTGAGGTCATGGGTGAGAGATAATGCTGTACAAGTGTATAATCATATTAGCATTCAGTTACTATGCAAAATGAAAAAACCTGTTTGAACCCAAAATATACTGCTTTTTACTAATTGCATACAACCTTCTAAATTTTGAAGTAACAGTAAAGGTGCCAAATTCGGCCCTTATACAGTTATACATATGACTTGGTCGATTAGGGTTCTGTTTAACAGGCCAAAATAGTAAAAAGGAAGTTGCTTACAATGAAATGGGTCAAAAATCAAAAGTTGCCCATAGTGTCTTCAATGCATAAACCTCTTGAGATCATTTACTTAACAAATTAAGATCGTTAACAAAATAGTATAACATCTGTGATCACATTTGACACACTAATTAAAGGTATAAAAACATTATATTTTAGAGAAGTGATATCAGTCAACGTGACCCGTCATGCAACTATAAATTTCTGTGTTTTAGCCTGTTATCAAATCCTCGAATCTTTCTGCTTCTATAATCTTACATATTTAGGTTTAGATGAAATGAGAAACCATACCTTTAGTCAAGTTCCGTAAAATCACACAGGAGAGCTCCATGAAAGACAAGCCCAAATGCGGAATCGACAATATAAAACTTTAAGCTGGTACATAACATGAACTAGCACGCAATATACGACCTTTCCAACCCTGCAACACCCATTTACCATCTTCATCAAAAACAAAATCTTTATGATATCCTGCTTTAACCTTGGCCCTCAGTTTAGAAGCGAGCTCCCGGTTCAACGGTTTGACCTTAAATCCAGCTTTTAACAGTCGGGCTTGCCATTGCTTGTACGTATCGGGCCTTTCAACTCTCTCACCACCTTCACATGCAATCACATTCATAGCTTCACGCCCACAAAACTCCTTCTCAAAATTCAATCTTTGCTCATCGTTACGGTCTAAAGTAGCATCAAACATATCAAACATTGAAGAGAAATGAAAAAGAGCCTCCTTAAAACGAGTAACAAAAAACAGAGAATTATAAGATCCATTGACTATATTATGAACAAAAATATCGGGTCTCATATCCCTAATCAACTTCAAAACAACTTCAACAGAATCATCAGACAAGTTCTTAAATCGAATTAGAGTGTTTACAGCAAGACACTCGTTTCTCTGAAGCTTTAAATCTTCAATTCTAACCGTCTCCCAGTTTTGTGTTGCTATGGCGTTATACTCAAAAGGAACTTTAAACTTTGCGCAGTAGTTAGCCAAACGACGACCCGTTTCCTCTACCCCTTCAGCGGGCCGAAAACCAGGTTTCGGGAACTCTATTCCGGTAATCCTTAACTTAGGTGGCCCACCGGGTCTTTCAGCAAGATGCTTTATAAGAACGGGCCACTGAAACCCGTATGCAATACCAAAATCTACAATATGAAGTGTAGAAGCTGTTGAAGCTGCATCATATATAACTTTATTCGCGAAGAAAATAGCTATCTTCTTGAACGGGCAAGCTGAAAGATAGACTTGATTAGCTTTCAACTTTTCAGCAGCTGAAATCGTCAACGCACTTCTAGAAGCATAAAGCTGGGACCCAGTGCCAGCTAAGCGTGCCTCGAGACCAGTAGCAAATATATGAGCTAACCGCTGTGGAGCATCGGCTGTCGGAGAAGCATGTTGTCTTATTTGTTTCAATTGTTCATTTGCTTTCGTACGATTATCGACAGCAACTGACTGAGCACAGTTGACCAACAGAGTCCTAACGTCCGTTGGTTCACCTGAACTACCTCCCCATGAACGAGTAATCCAACCGCTACTACTACCATACGCTTGTCCATTATGTAGCTTTTTAGTCACGTGTTTGGGCGGTTCTTCACAAGCAGACATTGACGGACCACCGGGATCAGTACAAAGAACAACTCGATCGAACATCTCAGACAACACGTCTTCTTCCACATAAACAGCAGACTGTTTGCTACTCCGTTCTTCCACATAACTGTTATCTTCCATCTGATGATATTTTCTAGCCCTGAACCCACTGGACGAGTTCTCGGACTCGAGTGTCTCCTCCTTGACTGAAGGAGTATTTATTGAATTTGACGACAAGTTGTACTGACCCAAATCGATAACGATAGAATTACTAGGAGGAAGGAATTTACTAGCTTCCTCCATCCCTTTTTTGAATTACAAAATAGCCTCGCTATCGGTGAATATATTTTCAACGAGGTGTGTATTGATCATACTGTCTAACGGGTCAAAATGATCATTATTAGCACTAGTGGTGGACCCAAATGACGACAGCAACGGGTATTCAAGAGAAGGAGCTTGCACAGCTGATGATTTTGGTTCAACATATTCACCATTTGACCAGTAAGAATCGGTACCATTGCTACTACTAGTGCTACTGTTGCTGTACTCATTTGAACCGTTAAAAAAGTTCTCTTCGCGTGTTTCAACGTTTGAAACAGGAGCAGGGTATTTTTCACCAAGCGCTTCATAAAACGCTTTCTCAGTTGCTTGCAGAGCTAACGGATCATGAAACATGCTCTGTTTAGCCTCCAAATCCTCATCCACAAGAATCTGATTTATATACTTAAAAACACAATCAGCGAACTCATCTGGAGAGTCTGACTGGGACGATAAACACGATGACATATCTGACATACAAGGGCCAGAATTCGGTGTCGATTTAGGAATTTCAAGAAATCTTAAATCTAAAGGCTCGTCTCGAAATCTGTATCCATTGACACCGTCAGACGACTGACTGAAAACCGGCATAATCTTCTCATCAACCAAAGAGAAACCGTTTACATAATCCGAATACTCATCATCTCTAGGCTCCATAACCATCTAAACTTCTATCTCCAGGATATACTAAACCTAAAATCAACCACAAAAACTATAAATTAACTAACAAACAGCAGTTATTAGACAATTTTTTAACAAGAAAAAAAAAAACGACAACAATTTCATACATAAAATACAATAAAAAGTAAATTATGTAGCTCAATAAACGCGCACATATTAGAAATATAAACTGCAGGTTCATTCATAAACTGCAACTGATGGATTAAATTTGTAGACGTTCTATGGATCTTAGATCTAACGTTTAACTATGATTAGAGGCGGAAAACACTAATCTAGGTCGAGACGAATACGTATACGCTTCGGGATCAATGAAACCAACGAATTGTTGATGAAATCGACGCCTTAGGGTGTGTATTCGGTTGGGGTGTGTGTAGGGACGATAGCAGAATCGAAATAGGTCGGCCACAGGGTGTAGGGTTCATAAACTAACAAAGAAACCCAACACCTGTATTTATATATGTCTGCAGTGACCATCGGTCGTAGGTCTGTGACCTTCGGCCGAAGGTCTTTGTCCCTCGACCGATGGTCCCTACCATCGGTCGATGGTCTGAGCTGCCAACCAAACAGCTCTAAACCATTTCTCGGCATTGGGTAAACATATCAAACGAAATATATCAACCAATATTGTTCATACATGACTGAAATGTAAACCACAAAGTAATAGTACTTATTACAACATAGAACTTGGGATTAATGCACCAACAAAATTTGTAACGAGCAGTAAAGTTTCGTAACAAACACGGTATGCGAGTCTACACATAAACAATAATTAAGACTAAATTAATGCGAATTAACTGAATAAATTGTTGATTGCGTACCTTGAATCAGCTGAATTGATGGACGGTGAGATTGAGATCAATAGATACAGAAATGTATATAATTTGTACTATTGAAATTGTTTGAAGGTGGTTGTTAGGTTTTATATTTTATAAAAAGAGTGGGAACGAAGGAATCAGGTTGCTGCTGCTGAGTTAACTCAGTCGTCGGTTGCAATGAATATAGTCTGTCAACGACTCGTTGGTGGTATCTATTTTGACCTATCTTTTTTCTTAGTTGACTAGAATAAAATTAAAATTGACTAGAATAAAATAAATAGGCTTGCAGTTTTAACTTGCCACCAAATGAACCGTATTGCATGGGTAGGTTAGGAGTGAAAATATTCCCAATAACTACAAAAGTTAAAATTAGTTATTAACGTTCAGTGAATTTAGTTTGATATTAAGACTACTTGTATCGGTTGTGTCTCACGCCCCTGAGATCCGAATTGGCAAAAATCACACGCCCCATCTGGTCATAGCGGGGCGATGGTTGGGGGTAAAAGGGGGGCGGCTGTGAGAATCTCATGGAAGATGAGTTGGAGTGCTAGGTGGCAAAATTTGAGTGGTTTGAGGTTTATATCAGTTGGTGATTAAAAAAAATTAATTAATTTTATTTTCCCTATATATATAAACACATCTACTAATAATGAGTAACCGAGATGCAATTGTTAAGGAAATGAGAGATAGGCAAATGCAGAATCGGTTGCAGGCAGATTTAACCGAGCACGTTTGGAACTTATCACCTTACTTCAGTACCGCTAATAATAATGAGTAATTTTAATGTTATGTATTTTTATTTTGCTTTAGGATTTTAATATGTACGTTTTTTATTTGAGTTTATGTAATTTTTTCTTTAATAATTTATTTTAAATTATTGTTCTTCCGTCATTAAAAATATTATTTATTATTAACATTTACATTTACATATAACAAATATAAAATAAATAAATATAATCATAAAAATTAAAATAAAATGCAACATCAGCATTCCACTAACAACCCACACAAAAAACTCACACCATCACTACTCCATGCAAAAAACTCACCCATCCTACTCATCAAAAAGTGCAAAAAACAACTCACTCCACCAACCCACGCCCCTAAACGCTACGAGTAGTCTAAGCGGTTAATTTAGTAAACCACATTAAAAAAAAAAAAAAAAACTAACGATTTGACAGTGACAGAGCTTGAACAATGATTTTGGAGGGACCGAACATTACATATTATATCTAAATAGCAAATGATTTTAGTGAATGATGTTAATTTAAAGTATGTTGGTGACATCACTGATAGAAACGGGCCTCTCCGAGACCCGTGACTCTTAATTTCAGGTAACAATCAAAATAAAATTTGTAGTCCTTTGAATTACGAGCGTTTGAGCCTTTAAATCAACCAAATTGGGGTATATTTGAAGGAGATATAATCAAAACGGTGGCAACTCGCAAATTCTGCGAGCCTTTACTATATTGTTCAGTGGCGGAATTTGAACTTTGCGGTTGGAGGGGCCAAAGTTTTTCTAATGTGTTTATGTTTTTTAGCAAGAAAAAACGCTAACTTTTGTGGACAAAGTTGCATATTGTATACACATTTTAGGTGACAATATCGATCCTAATTGTATATCATCCAGGTTAACTTCTTAAACTTTAGTTTTAAACTTGATTTCAAGGTAAAATGCCCAAAAGATATGAAAGAATGAAGCCGATTGTTGATAAAAAAATCTGCGCGCATTCACCATTTTCGTCATATCTTCTTCATATGAATTCCGATTTAGTTGATTCAAAAGCCCAAACGTCCGTAACTCAGAGGGCTACAATATACCATTACTTAAAAAACTTGCGGAGGGGCGAGGGCCCCCTCCTGCCCCTATAAATCTCCGCCCTTGATTTTGGTCATATCTCTTTCATACGGACTCCGTTTTAGTTGATTTAAAAGTCCACACGTCCGTAACTCAGAGGGCTACAAATCCCTACTAGCTACTCAAACTTTTGGAGGGGCAAGGGCCCCCTCCTGCCCTAATAAAGCTCCGCCCTTGCGATTTGGTGTCTAATACATTGCACATTATTATTTATATATAATATATCTAATAAATAATATGATATATATATATATATATATATATATATATATATATATATATATATATATATATATATATATATATATATATATATATATAGTGGTAGGATCAAGAGGGAAGTAACCATTCGGGGGGAAGCGGGGGGAAGCAAAAACTTTTTTTTTTTTCGTTTTTTGAAAAAACTTTGTTCACGAACATTATAGATGAGATGAAAATATGAACATTTAGTAGAGACACTTTGTGATAAATGTTTTTATTTTGGCGGAAAAACGCTCGAAGAAGTAATATATAACAATTATCGTGTTTTTCGAGCGTATTTTGAGATTTTAGCTATTGGGGTTTAGATATTAGGGTTTAGATATTAGGGTTTATAGGGTTTAGATATTATGGTTTAGAAATTTAGGGTTTAGGGTTTAGATGTAGGGTTTAGATTTAGGATTTAAATTGAGTTTTTAACACGAACGGTTTAGAGTTTAGGGTTTAGAGTTTAGGGTTTAGGGTTTAGGGTTTGGTGTTTTGGGTTTATGGAATAAACCTAAAACACCAAACCCTAAACTCTAAATCGGGCTAAATTTTACTTCACAAAACATGAAAAAAAAACGTTCACATTCTTCACGAACAATATTATCATGAATGTTATTTTTGTCGATCGTTTTCCCGCCTAAATAATAACATTCATCACGAAGTGTCTCTTCTAAATGTTCATATTTTTGTGTGATCTTGATGCCGGAAAAAAATTTTCAAAAAAAACGAAAAAAAAAAAATTTGCTTCCCCCCGCTTCCCCCGATTGGTTACTTCCCCATTGATCCTGCCCCTATATATATATATATATATATATATATATATATATATATATATATATATATATATATATATATATATATATATATATATATATATATATATATATATATATATATATATATATATGTATTGACAAATAATCTTTAACCAGAAGTTAAATAAGGGACAAATTTCCTCAACCACTAAGCTTCGACAATGCTAAAATTCTAAATGTTGAATACATTTAATTTATTCATATAGATTTTATATCTGTGATCAGTAGTATTTTATATTTTTACTATATTAAATAGACGGATAAGAAACTAATTTTTTTAAGGATAAAAAACTACTATTTATAAAGATAAGCACAACAGATATGAAAAGTAGACGAGACATATATTCAACCATATATGTCCACATGAGACTTATGGGTTGGATATTTTTAAAGCGTAAATAGCCTAGTTGGAAAGGGACACCTAGATGACAAAAAAATATATATAAAACAGATAAAAATCACGTAATCATAACAAGATTCGTTAAACATATACCATCAACCGATATATTAATTTGCCTGTATTCTTGACTTTTTGAAATCTTTGTTCTTCATATTTTTGTTTTATATAGCATGATGATAAATATAAAAATCATAGATAATCTAATGATTGAAGTTTGATTATTTTTAAAAAGTATGTTAATACTTAATAGTTAATACCTCGTTAACAATAATTTGGCGTGATCCGAGAAATATCAAAAGTAATCATTAGTTAACTTAGCTAGCAATATTCTATAATAAATGATTACGGAGTACATTATAATTTTGTTTAGATGATAAAACGGGTTACTACGACGTTAGAGGTAAACTGTGTACTTTTTGGTGATGTGACAAGGTCAGTATTTGACATTCGTCAATCCAAAAGGTCAAATGTTTGTGTCAAATATTTGTAAGGTGATGTGGCCTAATCCGATTAAAAATTGAGTAGAAAAAAATAAATTAATAATAAAAATATACGTTTATTAAAATCTGTAAAATCACTTATTGGTCCCTCTTTTCTCTCACCTACTCCGACACTCGTCTTTGTTTTCGTCACAAACCGATTAACGCCAGAATTTGCCGCCGCTTTAAATAGCCATCAGACGGCATCACCCCTCGTCCGGCTCAACTCACACCCTTATTTGTTGCTGCGTTAACAGTGGTCTTATAAGTTTATAACTCTTTGGGCGTTACGCATACAATTTCAGTCCTGATCAGTTCAAACATATTCTTACATGACTATGTTTTTCATTATCTCATTATTATTATTATTTTTTTTTTTTGGATAAGCGAGAAAACTCTCCTATGAACATGTACATTGGCTCCCTCATAGAAGGTAAAACCTCGGGGTAATCAAGCCCCCCGAGCGCGATTATCTCATTATCTTGCTACACATCAATATCAAACCTTTTCTTTAGGCTAATTTTATTAATAATTCTTAACTAAGATCATGACCAAAACCAATACTTTCCATAATCATAATCTAGAAACCAAACAAAATGAACAACAGGACAAATACATCAAAACTTCCATAATTTGGGCATCTTATTAAAACAACATAAACCACATAAACCTACCATTACTTCCCAAAACTACACAAAAAGAAGGAAACAAAAACTATAAACCAAAAGACAACCACAAGACATTAACAAGAATGCAACCCAGATCTATTAGCTACATAAGCGCTTATTCGGTCGACCCATTTACAATCATCGCGCCAACCAAGAAGAAAAAAAAGTAACGGGACTTTTACCGTTCTTTCTCCCTCTGTTCGTTACTTTTTACATTATGTTTTTATAGACTGGTAGATAGATATAGTTATAACAACAATAGATACTTACAAATACTTGCTGTATTTGGAATGATATTTAGGGAGAATGACGCTAAAAGCAGAAACAACAAACATGTCTACTTACTTTTTTATGTTGTTTTATTAAAGGAGTTGATAAGTTTCTAGTTGCGGTTGATGTTTGAACTGCGGCTTGGCTTGGTGATGTGACCAGTACGCATGTGCAGCTAACACTCGGTCTAAAAGTTGTTGTGGGACCGGTTCGCCTCTTCTTTGTTGTGGTGAGATTCTTGCGGTGTGCACTAGCGTTTTCCACTTGTCCTGCAAAACGAACCGATCAAAACAAACTATATGTCATAACAGACCAATTAAAACGAGCCCTTTTTCCTAAAAGGTTGTTAACCAATAACCATGACCAGTCCACATATCCTTCCCGATGATCATACGCGAAAAATAGCAACCCGACCATTGTCAATTTTCGAATTGAAATTCAAAGAGGTCTTATACAATCTGACTGGTACTTTGTTAAAATTTTTTTCCCAAATAATGACTGTTTACTTCTAAAGAACATAGATTTTTTGAGATATAAGAGTATAAGAGTACCAAAGGGCCATTGGCCCGACGGTATCGTGGTGGCCCTTTTACCCAAGAGGTTGGGGGTTCAAGTCCCGTCGTGGACATATTTCGTGGATTATTGTAAATATTCGTGTTAAGGGTGTGTGAGTTTGCCTTTCAAAAAAAAAAAAAAAAAGTATAAGAGTAATATCTTTTAAATTAGTAGTGGGAATACAACTTGAAAGGTAATTTTTTTTTTTATTTCTTTTAGAACGGTGAACTCACGTACCCTACATAATTTTACACGAATAATGTCTAAAACAGAACATTATTCGCTACTAGTGGGGTCTTAAGGTAAATTCGCTACTGGACCCAATAAGCAAAACTTTCCCTTTTATCCAACTATAAGTAATGAAAGTTATGAACTAACAAGAAATGAAACTTGTATGAGCTAAGAAGGAATGGAATTCACTATAACTATATTAACTGTCTTAGATGATGTACCTTCAAATCAACATAAGTGCGGTGCTTGGCGTTATCAAAAGCGCGTAACTTGACATCACGCCATCTAAATGATCAGCAGACATAAATTCACATTAAATTACAAGGGTTTTGATTTTGTAACGTTTTTACAAAGAAAATAAAAAATGTACCTTCCGGTTCCAAGTTTTTCAACTGCTTGAACCAACGCTTCCACCTCAGAAACCGAAAAAGGTTGACGAATTCTACGTTGTGCCACCTCAGACCGCTTACATTTCCTCAAGGGAACCACATCCAGTGTCCTCTGATTCATAGCTGGAACCATAACCAAAGCCCTTGAGTCTGAACCACTTTTGCGATCCGTAGACAACTTAGGTAGTGATGGGGCTGATTCATGATCATTATCAATCGAACCACTCACAAAATTCGTCAGAGGAGGATCTGGCGAGACGTCAGAAACCACTGCTTGTCGCACCAACTGGTTACCAACATTGGCAGTCGGTGTATACCTAATATGGTAACAAAATGTACAACTTGGTAAGCATATGGTACAGCTTCTACATACATGATTTTAAAATACATACCGTATTAAGGGCTTAGGCATATCGGGAGTTTGTGGAAACGGTCGATCTTCTGGGCATAAAGACAGTCCATTTAGCATATGGTTAGGTTCTAAGGAGAAACCTAATGCTTCTAGCTTGTTATGTATGCCGATTTGTAGCAATGTTTTGTCGTCGTCTCGAATTTTTTTCCCCTGAACCATCACACCAACGTCCAACTCACCGCCAAGTATAGATGTCACAGCCTCCGTAACAGTTTTCTGTTGAAAAAGAAAGTCAGTGTAGGTCAATCCCTGATTAATACCACATTTATTATCATTTTGTATAGTAAGTAGGTGTTTGGATTTGCATTTTGGACTCATCATCTGATTTCCTACCACTCGAAATGGTAGCAATAAATTAATGTATTTTTATAACGACGACCCTTAGGGCTGTCGTTAACATGCAAAAAAGACTGGTAAACTTCAATAACGCCATCAGAAAGTCAATAGTAACCGCTTTGTACAACATTTTAATCCACGTGAATGACAGGCGTTAAGGGTTGTCGTCAAAAAAACCTTAATGTTTTAAAAACAGACTTTTATTGATTATTTAGGGAAATGACATAAAGAAAGAGGGGTCAATAGGATACCTTCAGAGAACCAACGGTAGCCGTTTTTGGTAACTCAAAGAAAAGCTCAGGTACCCGAAAAGATTTGATCTTTAGCTTTACTGAACAAAAAAACCGAATCTTTCTTATAAAACTTCTTACTAGATAACGATAACCCAATCGAAAGGTGCTTAACTAATAATTACCATGACAATCACGGTTGTGAAACGCTGGATTTTGCTTTGATACATATTTTGATGTCTCTAAACCTGTTATGCACATCAATAATCAGATGATCAGTTTCAAAACGCATATGCAGATACCTCATTTATCCAAATCTAAATTCATAACAAAAAAGGCTCAAACCTTCTTCAGATTTGGCACTCAAACTGGAAATGTCCTCAATCGATTCCTTTCGAAGTGGCCTAGATTGATGATCACTATTGACCACATCTTTTGAGTGCGAAAAGTCTTCTAATTCATAAAGCCGTCTCTTTTTGAAAGGATAATCCTTTAACGATCTATGTCGTTTGTAGGAAGTATCCTTATTATCGTAACCATCTACAACATCAGATTTACATACTCAAAAATCAAGCAAACCACACAAAATTGACTATTTAAATTTTAAAATAAAAAACTCACCAACATCACAATTCACATCATCATGACCTGTTTTCCAGTACTTGGTTGCCAAAAACCGCCTAATTCTTCGATCACCAATACGCACTGGTGGCTTATTCGTCTTATTAGGATCTCGAGTGACCCCACAAAAGTTTTCATCATCATCTCTAACTACTAAATTTACATTATCTTTGCAAAATGGAAACTTCACATTATTGTTATTATTATCTACGCAAGGCTTTGGCGCCATGTTTGTTATCGCTTTACTATTCTTATCTTCTACTTTACAACTAAACGGGGCGTTCGCTTTGACTTTGACTTTGTCAACGTTTGACTTCTCCCGGGAATCAGAAAAGGTAATACCTGACAAAGGTCCAGAATTTGAATCCTGAACAACCGGAGCATCTGAAATTATCTCGGACACAAAAAAGCTTCTATTGCAACTTGTTTGATCACAAATATTAACATTTTGTGACGCGTTTTCTACAGGTTTTTGTTCAATCTTAACGGTTTCAGATTCGTTATCAACACCGTCCTGCAATAAATTTCCAGCTACCGTAGCCAATAAGTCGAATGCACACATTTGCTTGTTAGCGTTAACATTAACGTTATTGTTATTGTTATGGTCCTTTGTTTTCTTCAAAAACGAAACCCTCCTCTGAAACGGAAAACAAATATAAGTCAAGATCATGAAAAAAGATTAAAACTTGAAATTATAATGAGTGAAAAACAAAATACCGTTGCTGATCTGGCGGCCCGGGGCGTTGGAGGAACTTGGTAGCCATTAAATCCGTATTCTAAACGCTTTTGCAACACCATATCTTACTGATCATATCAATACAACCTACTTAAAGAACATGATTATCGTTCTTTTGTACCTTTAAACACGATTAACACCTGCAAATCAAGCATAACGTTTCAGGTACATCATAGGAGACAAAATGAAGATTGACAATGCTTCGAATTCACAAAATTATACAAGTTTTGAGTTTTAATAATCTACTGCAAATTAGAAACTTGCATAAGTTATCTGGAGACCGAAAACGTAACGAATTTAACATAAGTACAGAGAAATCTTTATGGTTACTGTAACCAAAAAAGGAACCCTATAGTACTTTAATGAATTAATTCAAATTCTTTATGATCCTGATCAAAAGAATTGTTTAAAAGCCCCCATCAAATGCACTTTTAACACATGAATCTACAAAATTCACATATGTACAATCATCAAACAGAAGTAGAGAACACGTAGATCATAAGTAAATAATAAATAAGTTATCAGATCAAATCAATAACTTCTGAATGCAAATAAATACTGTAATAATTAACCCCCAAAAAAAATTATAAATACTGTAATAAATAAATAATAAATAAATAAATTTGTACGGAGTAATAAAGATATGAACTTGAAGAAGACAAAGGGTATAATGAAATTCAAAACCCTCATAAAACCCTGAAAGGATAAAAATTTATTAAAAAATCACTGAGAGTCTGAGACATAAATAAATACAGATGGATGACACTTCAATTATAGATATAGATCATAAAAATATAATACAGTATAAACAATAATAAAAAATGAAAGAAAAAGATCAATTTAGAAACATACACCATGATCAGTAAATTTAAAACAAAATTGAAACACAAAACATCAGATCACACCCACCAAAATCAAGAATTCACAAAATTAAACAACACATTCATCCTCAAAATTGAGTAAAACTCAAAATTCCAACAAAAAATTCAATCTTTTTACCTTAACTAAATCACCCCCAAGATTTTGCCAATAATTCACCCACCATTTTCTTCAAATTCCCATCTTCAAGATTATATATTTCACAAAGTAAACCCCAAATTCACGAACTTTTATATCATCAAAACAAACCCCATTATTAAAAAACAAATCTTTTAAATCATAATTGTTCTTTCTATTTTTTTACTTTCTTTAAAAAAAACAAAAACCCTCTGAAAACCACCCAACAATTGGCTTAAACCCCCCTTGATGTTTATTATACTCATTGACCCTTGTTACCGGATGGATCGGTAAAAGGTTTTTAGTGGTTACCGGCTATAGAAGGGTACACACTCCCTATATGACCGGGTCTACACAATTACATCATCCAGATAATGACACGTGTCACAAAACATATAATCCTATGGTTGTGCGTGCGTGCGTGCGTGCGTGCGTGGAATCGATAAAAACGTTGGGTCATAAAATGACAAGGGGTAGTTGGTAATTTCTGTAATGTTAATTTCTTTTCATTCAGACATCCATTTGAATTGAGTTTTCTATTTTTAGAAAGCAAACTGTTCAACTAATATTGACCCAATTTGCTTGAATTTATGACCATATTATTCTATGGACGTCATATTTTCAAATATATTGTTTACATTTACATATAAGTAGATATTAGATTAGATATACTACAATGTATGTCTATTTTACTAAGTTCTACACACTGTTAAAGAAAGATTACATTGGTCTTTTATAAGCTTAAAATAAAATAATATCTTCCAACATGTTTTTAGTTGGAACCTACAGATAACCGATTAGTCCACTGCATTGACTTGTGAGGGGCGATTGTTTCTCGGATTGTAACGGACACTCGGCTAGTACATCTTTTGAGGCCGATTCAACGGTTGGTTCGATGACCTACACACAATTATCAATTCTACAAAAATATGTATATATTAGTTGGTAGTTATATACTCCATATTAACTCAACTCGCTAGGTCATAAACACTATTAAAGACATCTATTGTAATTGTCTTTATTAAATTTAGTTTCAAGATTACTCAAATTATAAATTAAGAGAATACTGATTAAGATGTGTTAGCTTGTTTTTGAAGATAACACGTAAAACCTTATCATCTCTATATACCTTCTAGCCACTTTACATTCAGACTCAAATCATTTGATTAAAATTAAACGATTATATATAAATCATCATTGCAAATATCATATTAAATATTAAATATAGGTACCAACTGGTCGACTTTTAAAGCATACAATAAAAACTTGTTGATATAATATATACAAAACATATACATAATAACCATAACATTACATAAAAATATAGAAAATGCTGAAACAAAAATGCGTTTGCCGGGAGTCGAACCCGGGTCTATTGCTTGGAAGGCAATTATCCTAACCGTTGGACTACAAACGCTGATTATATATTCATTTCGTATTTCAAACATATTATTACATATCTGTAAACTTGATAAATAACGATATGTCCATATCGCATTGAATTGTTGATGCGTATATTGGAGTATATGTTTTTATGTTTCTGTTCTCTCTTAAGTTTCTGTGTTATCCATTTAAAAAACCATAACAAACAACTGAAGACGAAAAGTTTAAGTTGTCAGTTTGTTACATCTATCTATTCTATATAGTTTCTATTAAAATGCTAAAATAATGATTTCATAAATAAATTTTTTTCTTTATTAAAAAAAATCAAAAAGAAAAAATAAAAAAATATAAGCAACTGACATCATTAATCATTTAATTTTCAGTTAAAAATATATAATATATATATATATATATATATATATATATATATATATATATATATATATATATATATATATATCTTTTGCAATATAAAACATCTTACGTAAAAAATTCATTTGTTAGGGTTTTCAATATCCCACAAATGCACAGTAACAATTTTTTCCTAAATCGCTTTAGGGTTTCACCTGCGTAAATCGCTACAAGTTGAGGATATATCTGTCGATTTAAGAGCCAAAACGACCAGTTTTATTACCGGATTTGCCTAAACGACCTCCACAAAAGTGGTCGTATTTGTTATCGGAGAAGACGACCGGATATTATCTCCGTCGATTAAAAGCCAAATTCCGACCATGAAGTGATGGGTGGTGGTACAAAAAACGTAATAGCATGTATGATGATGAATACATTGTTGATTAGAACTTTTAAATTTATTTGAAGTAAAGATGGTATTCAATAAATTTTCTTGCTTTTATTTTTATTTTTATGCATCAATTTATGGATTACTTATTTCTCGATTGTATAGGGTATACTCAGTAACATCGTTCTTGATGTACAGGTGATGGATAACCCACAAACGGGGTTACTAGGCCAGGTGGTTTGAAGATTTAATTAGGAGTTGTTAATGTACATCTACTCTTTTTAACGGAGAACCCACAATAGTTGTTGATATACACCAACTAAGGCTTTAATATGGGTAAATGTTAATATTATTTGTTAATTTAATTTGAGTTTGAGATTTGTGATTTAAATTAAACTTGGTGATAGAATTTAACTTGAAAATTGAAGATGAGATTGCAGGTTTAGAATGGAAAAGGGGTTGCTGAAATTACAAGATAAAGAAAAGAAAGGTTAGTTCCTCTATTGTGAAATTCGTTATGATGAATTAAAAAAAAAAAAATTCTGCCACGGGTTTAGAAATCACTGGTATTTTCATGAGAGCCGCTACAACTTTTTGGGAGAAGCTTCAATTCATTTTGTGGTGAGGTTATATTTCCTTAAACCCTTCACTTTTCTACGAGTAATTTTTTATTTGTATCAATTTGAAATTTGAATTTGGGGGATGATTCTCACACACACTTTTTTGGTGTGTAATAATACTCAATTGATGTGTAAGGATACCAAAAAAGTGTGTGAGAATCATCCCCTTTTGAATTTAGGTGAACATATACATTAATTTTACTCTATCCCCCTATCATCACTCATACTTCATTTGCAACATATACATTAATTTTACTCTATCCCCCTATCATCACTCATACTTCATTTGCAGCCCGGCCCTATCCCTCTATCATCACTCATACTTCATTTGCAGGCCCGGCCCTAAAGGGGTGCAAAGTGAGCACCTGAACAGGGCCCAATAATATTGGGGGCCCAATACTATTATAAGATTTTAAGCACAGTATTTTTAATGTGAAATTATTATTTTAAGCCCAAGAAAATGAAAAGGATAAATAGGCCCAGGAAAACAGGCCCTATTATAATTCATTTTGGTTTCTAATTGACAGCTTAGCTTTTATATCATATAATTTTCTATTGATATATCGATGTGGGACAATATAAACCACTGTTGCAAAACACCCCGTCTCGAGCCGTCTCGACGCCCGTTGCGACGGTTTGGTGACTAGCCCGTCCCGTCTCGAAGAAAACCGTCTAATATGACAGTCAACGGTCAAAATTCGGGTCAAAGTTGAAAAAAATCAGGTCAAAGTCTCTCAAAATTCGGAAAAGTCAGAAAGTCGGTAAAATCGGTCAAATTTGTCGTATTTTAATTTGAATTTTCTGTATTATATTAACGGTGATAGCAATTATGAGTACAAATTAGTCAAGTAAAGTTTTTGGCTTTAAAATATGTACACATATATACATTTATATACTTATATATTTAAAAGTCAACTTTGGTCAACGTCCGTCTCGACCCCCGTCTCGACCCCGTCTCGAACGTCTCGACCTTTTTAGGACCCGACCGTCTCGACCCCGTCTCACGTCTTTTGCAACCTTGATATAAACTATCTTAAAGTTACAATTACATGTTGTCTGTACGATGGTTTTATAATTACTTCACTTGCCACATATATTTACATATACACTAGCTTAAATTATATGCTTAAATTATATGTGGGACAAAAACACTAGCTTTATATTTACATATATTTTTCTCTAATGATTTTATAGTATATATTTTTATGTTAACACACCGATGTTGTCTAATGATTTTACAATCTATTGAATAAAATATAATGGATTATAAATTGTGAAGAGGTAATTAAACAAGTTGTTATCAAGAATGCGAGTAGAGCTTCAATAATCATTGGTTAACTATTACGGTACGTAAAGTTCTAATTTCGCTTTTTAAATAGTTTATATTATTCGTTGGGACCCTTTTTTTCGCCTCGCTCAGGGCACTCAAATTTTCGGGATCGGCTCTGTTCATTTGAATCATACAATTGAAAAATTTTCAGTCAGGTACTCATATATGTCTTTTAATTCCATTTTTTGTTATTCTATACTAGATATTATAGTAGGTAACCCTAGACAAATCAATATATATTCTACGATTTTTTAAAGGAAAAAAAAAAACTTGATGGATAGCTTTTATAACTTGTGCATTATCCATTTTGATTACCTTATTTTATGAACATTTCTTTGCATATATGATGTTGTATACAGGCTTCAAAGAGAGGGAATTTTCATTGTCGGAACTAACGAACAAAATTTATCACAAAAACACTAAAACCTAAAGGTAAGTAAGTATTGTTTGACATATGTAAAGATAATTTGACGTTTGATTGAGTTATTTGTTGTTTTGTTTTTTTTTTCTTCCAATTTCATATCTCCATTTCTTTAGAATGTATGCTAAAGATGTTGTTGTAGATGATATATTGAACTGTTTTATGGTGCTTATAGTATATCTCTTAAGTTTTTACTGTTGAAATCGTGGGTACATGGAACTATAATTTTGGTAATATTTCATCGTCTTAGGAAATCTATCCCATCGCAGAATGTAAACTCGAATTTATGACTAATGTTTCTTTGTTTTTGAAACAGGTATGAACCTTCTCTCATTTGAAGCCGGTCTTTTGATACTGTGTTGGAGGTGACCTGCCGTCTGCGGACGATACTGGAGCAGGTATTAATGATACCGCAACCCGCATGCGCACCTCATATGCATGCGGGCGCTTAATAGTGTGCGTATGCTTGTGCTTGTGTGCGCTATGCCGTATGCGGATTGTATCTGATTCCTTTGTTCCCGGTACGGCAGTTGCTTAGCTGTCAAGTAAATATCTTTTCCATAATTATATCCGTGATTCGGGGGAGTCAGTTATGGATGAGATTAACGTGATCTGGGATGTTTCTAGAATTAGGGTTTGCCTATAAATACAACCCTAATCATCATTTACCGGACACGGCATATTACGTAACTATCACACACGAGATACATTACGCAAAACAGCATCATTCAGCATCTTTTCAAGGTTAACAGGTTAGTCTTTCGTAAGCTAGTACCTACGACCTTATTTGGGGCCTCTTGATCGACGACCGTTATCAGAGGTGGACTTAATCACTTTGCCACCCCGCCGACATCATCATGTCGGCCAGGGTTATTCAAGGTAGCCGGACCGGAGAGCCACGTTCTAAGATCCTTAAACCCCTCCTTACGTATTGAGCAGGCATATTAAACCCCATGGTTAAAATATGCATGATCAAGTGGTGCTTTCATTGAGAGACGAATTAATTCAAGACTGTTTAATTGCTTTTTCTTTTAAGGTTTTGAATTGTATGACTCGTTATTTACAAAATTTTTGAATTTTTTCTTTAACAGTATCATGACTTCCGAGGAATCATCGGAACATACCCAAACAGATGTTCAGAACGCACCGTCTAGTAGTCAACATACACCTGTTATGACTACGGGGGCCGCTACTCAGGCGGGGTACACGATATACCCTCCACCTATATCCGGCGAACCCTTTCAGAGGTACAAGCCGATATATTCAGACGGGGTCACACCGCCAAGAGCAAACTCACCAGTCACAACCACGCGGCTGGACTTTTCGTCAGTGGATCCAAGGGTCATCTTTGCAGGCACTAGCGGTGGAACAACGGGGCCGCATGTGGTTTGCTGCTGCTGCCAGGTACCTATTTACAGTACCACTGTTTCAATACCTCTGCATACGCAGAGCATTCAGCAGAATTCGTCATTTACACCGTTGCAACCTTGGCAACCACCGCGCCCAGTTTCACAATTTTTAACTCCTGCGGATGTGCATGCGTTACTTAATAGTTGGGGATTTGGTGTCATCCCAGATGCAAACTCTCATTGGGCGCCGATAACAGCGCAGCAGCAAAGCACAGCGCATACAGTTGGGCTTTTAAGTGTGTATCCTCAAGTTTCGCAGATATCTGCGCCACAGGTTTCGCTTCCTTTACAGCCACCTGTGTACTCTGCGTCTTTAAGTTATCCCTCTTTTCCAACGCAGCAGCCTTGGTTATATCCGCAGACGCAGGGTCAACCTTGGCAAAATGTTCAAGGGCAGGCAAATCTTGCAAGTCAATTCATGCAGGCCGCACCTCCTGATATGGTTCACTTATTTTCACAACCTGACTTTGTTCAGGACATGATGAAGCGTTTCTTTGCAAACTTGAAAGGGGATCCTGTTAGACCACCCTTCGAGCTACCGACTACATTTGACAAGTTTCCTCCGCATATATCCGCATACCCGTTTCCATCAGCACCAAAGATACCTAGCACGTTAGGTACTTACAATGGCCTGACCGATCCGGATGATTTTTTAGAGCGTTTCGAAGGCGCAATGCGCACTCAAGGCTGGGTGGATCCGGTTGCGTGTCAGATATTTCCTATGACACTACAGGGTATTGCTCGTGAGTGGTTTAATAAGTTGTCGGCGGGTAGTATCGCCGGGTTTATGGATCTGCGGACAAAGTTTTTGCTGCAATATCAGAATCAGAGACCACGCAAGCGCACTCACATTGAATGCCATGACATCGTGCAGAAGTCCAAGGAATCTTTGGGCGAATTTCTCACAAGGTATACTAATGAGTGCCTGCGTATACCAGATCTCAAACCAGAGCAACAGATTTCCGGACTCATACATGGTATAAACTCAGAACGTCATCCAACACTGGTAAGGCGTCTGCGCCATACAGTCCCAACAACTTATGCTGAGGCGCTTAATGAATGCCACGACTATATGCGGAGTGGCGAAGATAATGACATTCCAACAGCTAGCTCACGCAACGAGAGGAAGGAAGATGATGATCGTTCGCGCGGTCAAAATCATGGTAACAACTCTCGTGGAAGGTATCCTAGCGGTGGTCCCATCAGGAATGATAAAGGGAAATCAAGTGGCAATTATCGAAACAATAATCAGCGCGGCATCAATAATCAGAACTATGCGCTGCTTAAAATTTTGTCCAAAACGCCAAAAGAAATTTTGGCAACCGAACCGGTGTGCGCGACCTCTGCGGTCCCAACTCCGCTTACGGAATTTGGTAAGCGGGACAAAACAAAGTATTGTGAATTTCATGACGATTATGGTCACGACACCAATCGGTGTAAAAACTTGATGGAACGGGTTCTGGAGGCGCTTCGCGCGGGCAAATTGAATCATCTAAAACCACCTAAAAAGGACAAGGGAAAGGTCGCAGAAGAGGCTTCGAAGTCTAAGACTTTCGCGTGGCAGAAAGTTGACAAAGCGAAGAATGCCGACTTAACCATTAACATGGTTGACGCAGAGAAAATTAGCCAGCGGAGAAAGTACAATGATCACCAAGATTGGGAGCTTCTCCCAATCACTTTTCCTCCTGTAATGTCAATTGATTCTATTAATGAGCCCATTATCATCAAGTGTCGCATCCCTGATTGCGGAATCCAGGTTAAGCGCATGCATGTTGACACTGGCAGCGGTGTCGATATTATGTATGAGCATTGTTATCGTTTCCTTCCGGCAGAAGTCAAAGCGCAGTTACGCCAGCCTGATATTACGCTATCAGGGTTTTCCGGAGAAAACTCGTGGCCGCTAGGCCGAATAGAATTAATGGTAGAGCTTGCGGATGACAGGAACCCGCAGATGATCAGGCATGAATTGGTCGATTTTTATGTGGTTCGTTCAACTTCACGATATAACGCACTGCTAGGGAGAAACTTCATACGGCGTTTCAACATCATACCATCGGTAGTGCATGGTTTGATCAAGTTTCCCACAGTAGGAGGCGTTGCCACGGTTGCGTCACATCAAACAACCGAGTTGTGTGGCTCAGTTGCGCCTATAAGCACTCCTAGCGTGGGAGAACAACTGGCAAATTGTGCAGTCATAGCAAATCGCTTGCATCCGGATAAGCGAATTAAAATCGGCGCAGGCTTGTCAGCCGAAACAAAGGCCAAATTGCATGGAATTTTGTCCGCAAACGCAGATGTTTTCGCGTGGCGTGAGTCAGACATGACTGGGGTTCCGCGTGATATTGCGGAACATAAGTTAAATGTTAATCCATCATTGACACCCGTTAGGCAAAAGAAGCGGCATATGGCTCTAGACCGCAGTGATTGGTTGTGCGCAGAGGTGGACAGCCTTGTCAAAGCAAGCATTCTGCGGGAAGTGCGTTATCAGACATAGGTTGCAAATCCTGTATTGGTAAAAAAGGCTGACGGTAAATGTAACATCCCGCATTTTTCCGTTAAATTTATTTTTAACATTGTCTTTTTTTTTTTTAATAATATCTTTCGTTATTTAAATTCGTATTTTCCGTTGACTAACGTTCATAATATTCCCGTTATTTAATTATAACATCACTCGTTTACTCTAGCGTTTTAAAAATATTCGCTCGGTTAATTCCCGCACCCGCTTTGAAACTTGAGGGACTAAACTTGTCAAGTGGGCAAAAACTTGACTAGGTCAAATAGTCAAAGTGGCCTTCTCCTCCATCCATTTCACCTCCCTCATTCTTGCTACTTCCATATTTTCTCTCAAACCCCAACATCAAAGATTTATCATCTAAATTCAATCAAGGAAGTTCATCACAAAACAAATTACATATTCGTGATCCTCTCTTCATCCTCTTCGATTTGGTACCAATTTCATAGCTTGGGGTAAGGTTTCTAAAAACTCTAGATTTCTCTAAATTCGTGTTTTTGACTTGAAATTGTGTTAGTTAGTGTCTATGGCTCGTGTCTAGCATGAATACATGTTTTGTTTGCTCGATTTATTGTTTTGAGTAACTAGTTTGAACATTTGAAATGGGTGTGCTTAATCCTTAATTTTGGATGAGTTAATGTTGTTAAATTGTTAGAGTTTATGTTTTAAAAGTTTTACTAGCATCTTTAGCATCAATTTGATGTGTAGGTTGATTTGGAAAACATCATTAACATGATTATTGGTTTTGTGATTCTTGATTAGGGTTTGATGAACTCTAAAAGGAAATTTTGATGCTTTGAATGCCATGAAATGTTATTAGTTAGTGGTTAGTTGTATTGTATGTTTCATTACCTTCAAAACGGCATATCATATGTGTGAATTGCATTCCCGAATCTTAAAATGCGTTTTGTAAACTTGAAACGATGGTTTTGAACATTTAATGACGACTTGACGAGATTTCGGCTATTGTAAATGATGTTTTTGCTTGATGAAAAGTGGTTAGTTGTATTCCTTGTCAAAATACCTTTCCAACGATATAAGATACTTGTTTTGGATGTTTACGGTTTAGGATTTATGGGTATTTGAAGTTGGATTCGTGCTTGAGTGTAAAAACTGCCAGAATTCTCTGCACAGGTAATGGCGCGGCGCGCCATGTACCCGCGCGGCGCGCCAAAGTGGTCTGTCCAACTTTGTCGATTTTTGAATAATGTTTGCTATGCTACGCACCTCCGATTCACATGTAACTTGTTCTAACATGCTCATATATGATTAAAAACCTCAGAAAAATAGTTCGGCACCCGACCCGAACGTGTTGACTTTTCGTTGACTTTGACCGACCGAAGTTCGACTTTTTGTCAAACTTAACCAAATGATTGTGCAATCTTCCTAACTTGTTTCTATACTTGTATCTTGCATGAAACTTGACAAATTGATTCACATGCTACATAATCGAGTCGTAACGAGCCATAGGACTAATTGAACACATTTCGCCCGACCTTGTGTCGTAACCGGTTAATTGATACAACTTACTTGTTTAGGTTGAGGCTAAGCAACTATCATGCACACATTTACTTTGTGAAGTACATTTATACTCGTGCACTCGAGGTGAGATCATAGTCCCACCTTTTCAACAACTTTTTATACTTTTAAATTGTGGGCTGAGAAATATATACTTTGTTACATTTTGTACTACTTACTTTTATACTTTGAACACAAGTACGATGAAACAAACATTCCACGGCGAGTTAGAACGAAAATCCTCAATTCGATTATCATTAGTTAACTTGCAGGGTGTAAGCGAGAACTTATATTGTGTGGCCATACGGGTTTGACAAACCCTCATTCAAACGGTTCGCTACCGTTTACGAATGGAATATATTTTCGAGAAACAGTGTATGTTCTAACACTATTGTGATGGGGTTCTATGGAAGGAATGTTAAGCATTGATAATTGGGTGCTCGCGAACAAACTTTTGGAATGAAACTTTTGGATGATCAATTTTATGGAAATACTAAATCTTGTGGTTCAAAATATAACTTTTATTAATACACCTATGATTTCACCAACGTTTTTCGTTGACAGTTTTCTATATGTTTCTCAGATTCATACATGGCTATTTGATACATGCTTCCGCGTACTTTCATACTTGCTTGAGGTCGAGCATACATGCATACACTCTGATTTCTTGCTTGGAGTCAAGCATACATACATACTTACGCTATTTATAGCAACTGTGATTTTCAACTAATTATGTCGCAAGTTATTTCATTTATACATTACTACTTTTGTAAACTTAAACTTGTTGTCGATCCGTTTGGTAAACTAAACTTTGCAAGTATTGTACTTTTCAAATGAATGCGACATAGTTTTGGTCAAACGAGTCTCATATAGGGACTACGACCACGTAACGGGACCTAAGTTAGCGGCGCCGTAAATGACGATTTTGTCGGGTCGCTACAGATTGTATCAGAGCTGGTTTAACCTTAGCCGTAAAGGTAGTCACGCGCGCCGGCTGTCAGGCCGGGCACCCGAACGGACTATGCTTTTTGGCGGGTTAATCGTAGAGGGGGTTCTCACAGTGTTACCTGTGACGAAGCATTGGCTCTTACCCCTTGCGATCCCTTGGAATTTGAGGGTTGGCAGTTTGGCAGAAATGCGGGCTGTAAAATCAGTGTCTGAGGTACACTCAGTGGTCACCAAGCGGTTAGCTGGAAAGGCACTGGGTGGGTTTCTACCCCATCTGTCGCTACAGATGGTATCAGAGCGTTGGTTGTGGGGAACTAGGATATGCATTAGTGTGTCTGACAGAGTCGTTAGGACGCATTAGTGAATCTAGACTACAACCGGATAGTTAACCATTGCATTCTGACATACATTTGCTATAGATAGCACTTACTTGACTACTTGTGCATTATACTTGAATCATTCTTAGGCAAACTTCTTGATGGTACCAAGCTTTCATCATACGAATCCGTATTCTGCCACTTTCTGGTAACACACGTAAATTCATGATTCATACACGTATAGATGACGACGACTTCATAGGTTATACTTGTTCGGGAACTCTGTCTCCCAGATTGTTATTCGCCACCGTTTCAACTTACTATCGGTGTCACACCGGTGTTCCTTACTATCTACCACTTCTTGTTACTATCATCGCTACTCTAGGTGAGTATCGTCATCACTATTTATCACTACGGTTGCGTACTATTCGTTATCATGATTCGTTACACTTCTCGTACCGGAATACATTATTGTTTGACTTGAACCGCTTTGACGTGAACAATAATTTATACACTTTCCTCGGGGAACGCTTCTTTAGAGTTGCACTAATTCTTTCGATTAATACTAGTCACGTTAGAGACGTCGTTACACTTTGTTCATTTTAAAACTTCACGATTTCACGAACTTGAATCTATGGAGTGATGTGGGAATGGAGGTATGAGTTAGCGTAATATAACGACACTCGATCAACGTGGTTATATTACGGTAAGCCATACCAAAGTTCTAATGACTCGTGATGGTGATTGGACTCGATCAACCTAATCACCACCATGTGCCATGTACATGATTTCATTTTTCTTGTTTGAACATCAGACAACTCCGAGAATACTGATAACAACCATACCCGGGACACATCGTCGATTATTGTCGAACCATATTTATGCTTCCAAATGAATGGCAAATTCTTTCAACATCAGACGTATGTTACACGTGTATGCTATCTCGTTTTCGCACAGTTTTATCGACGAACTACAAACTGTTTGGTATGCTCACATCGAGGCGGAAACTTCTCTCGCATTACACTCGTACTTCCATTTAAGGAAATCATTATTCTAAACTCTCAATGGAGAGAGAGACTCTTCACGTTATACTAGTATTCGCCACGAGGGTGAATAGTCCTAACGAACGTTTTCAGAAACCGATGAGAACTTGCTCCGACGAACATTTTTGGAAACAGATAAATCTTTCGCGACGCAAATTTCTTGAGAAATTTGTTCTAACTAACGTTTTCGAGTCCGGATGTACCCATTCAAACATACGATTCAAACCTTGGAAATCATAAAACGAATTCGTATTATCGACTTCAAAATTTCTTGAGAAAAGTCATTGCCTTTACTAAATTTCTCTTACGCCGATGGTTATCATTCAAGTCTTAACGTCACACCTTTTGAAATCTTATTTGACCGGAAACGTCATTCTCCTTATGTAGAACCAAGTTAATGATAATCAAACCACCGAACCCGAGCTAATTCATGGAACAACCAAGAAACTTCTTTAACCTCAGAAAGGCTCGAGACGGCTCGTAATCGCCACTATGCCGATGTTAGACGTAAACATCTCGAATTCCAAGTGGGTAACCGCGCAACGTTAAAAGTCGCCCCTTAGAAAGTTGTAATCCATTTCGGGAAACGTAGAAAGAAAAATACGCGATATTTTGATCCTTTTTTGGACCTGTTGCTAGTCGTTTAGATTTTCTGACTCATTTAAGTCCCCATTCACCCTATGTTACATGTATCAAACTTAAAGAAGTGTCTTGTGGAACGAGAACTTGCTATCCTTTTCGACGAGCTTACTATCGATGATTAACTTCACTTCCTAAGAGGACCGGTTGAAACTATGAATCGTGAAACCAAACTTTAAAACAACGTAAGATCTCGACTGTCAAGTTCGTTATAATGCCCAAGGAAGTACTTTCACTTATTCGTAGAATTGGCAACGCAAGGTTTCGAAGAAGAAACAACGATTACTACTTCCAACTAAATTTCGGGACGAAATTTCTTTTAAGGTGTAGGTAATGTAACATCCCGCATTTTTCCGTTAAATTTATTTTTAACACTGTCTTTTTTTTTTAATAATATCTTTCGTTATTTAAATTCGTATTTTCCGTTGACTAACGTTCATAATATTCCCGTTATTTAATTATAACATCACTCGTTTACTCTAGCGTTTTAAAAATATTCGCTCGGTTAATTCCCGCACCCGCTTTGAAACTTGAGGGACTAAACTTGTCAAGTGGGCAAAAACTTGACTAGGTCAAATAGTCAAAGTGGCCTTCTCCTCCATCCATTCCACCTCCCTCATTCTTGCTACTTCCATATTTTCTCTCAAACCCCAACATCAAAGATTTATCATCTAAATTCAATCAAGGAAGTTCATCACAAAACAAATTACATATTCGTGATCCTCTCTTCATCCTCTTCGATTTGGTACCAATTTCATAGCTTGGGGTAAGGTTTCTAAAAACTCTAGATTTCTCTAAATTCGTGTTTTTGACTTGAAATTGTGTTAGTTAGTGTCTATGGCTCGTGTCTAGCATGAATACATGTTTTGTTTGCTCGATTTATTGTTTTGAGTAACTAGTTTGAACATTTGAAATGGGTGTGCTTAATCCTTAATTTTGGATGAGTTAATGTTGTTAAATTGTTAGAGTTTATGTTTTAAAAGTGTTACTAGCATCTTTAGCATCAATTTGATGTGTAGGTTGATTTGGAAAACATCATTAACATGATTATTGGTTTTGTGATTCTTGATTAGGGTTTGATGAACTCTAAAAGGAAATTTTGATGCTTTGAATGCCATGAAATGTTATTAGTTAGTGATTAGTTGTATTGTATGTTTCATTACCTTCAAAACGGCATATCATATGTGTGAATTGCATTCCCGGATCTTAAAATGCGTTTTGTAAACTTGAAACGATGGTTTTGAACATTTAATGACGACTTGACGAGATTTCGGCTATTGTAAATGATGTTTTTGCTTGATGAAAAGTGGTTAGTTGTATTCCTTGTCAAAATACCTTTCCAACGATATAAGATACTTGTTTTGGATGTTTACGATTTAGGATTTATGGGTATTTGAAGTTGGATTCATGCTTGAGTGTGAAAACTGCCAGAATTCTCTGCACAGGTAATGGCGCGGCACGCCATGTACCCGCGCGGCGCACCAAAGTGGTCTGTCCAACTTTGTCAATTTTTGAATAATGTTTGCTATGCTACGCACCTCCGATTCACATGTAACTTGTTCTAACATGCTCATATATGATTAAAAACCTCAGAAAAATAGTTCGGGACCCGACCCGAACGTGTTGACTTTTCGTTGACTTTGACCGACCGAAGTTCGACTTTTTGTCAAACTTAACCAAATGATTGTGCAATCTTCCTAACTTGTTTCTATACTTGTATCTTGCATGAAACTTGACAAATTGATTCACATGCTACATAATCGAGTCGTAACGAGCCATAGGACTAATTGAACACATTTCGCCCGACCTTGTGTCGTAACCGGTTAATTGATACAACTTACTTGTTTAGGTTGAGGCTAAGCAACTATCATGCACACATTTACTTTGTGAAGTACATTTATACTCGTGCACTCGAGGTGAGATCATAGTCCCACCTTTTCAACAACTTTTTATACTTTTAAATTGTGGGCTGAGAAATATATACTTTGTTACATTTTGTACTACTTACTTTTATACTTTGAACACAAGTACGATGAAACAAACATTCCACGGCGAGTTAGAACGAAAATCCTCAATTCGATTATCATTAGTTAACTTGCAGGGTGTAAGCGAGAACTTATATTGTGTGGCCATACGGGTTTGACAAACCCTCATTCAAACGGTTCGCTACCGTTTACGAATGGAATATATTTTCGAGAAACAGTGTATGTTCTAACACTATTGTGATGGGGTTCTATGGAAGGAATGTTAAGCATTGATAATTGGGTGCTCGCGAACAAACTTTTGGAATGAAACTTTTGGATGATCAATTTTATGGAAATACTAAATCTTGTGGTTCAAAATATAACTTTTATTAATACACCTATGATTTCACCAACGTTTTTCGTTGACAGTTTTCTATATGTTTCTCAGGTTCATACATGGCTATTTGATACATGCTTCCGCGTACTTTCATACTTGCTTGAGGTCGAGCATACATGCATACACTCTGATTTCTTGCTTGGAGTCAAGCATACATACATACTTACGCTATTTATAGCAACTGTGATTTTTAACTAATTATGTCGCAAGTTATTTCATTTATACATTACTACTTTTGTAAACTTAAACTTGTTGTCGATCCGTTTGGTAAACTAAACTTTGCAAGTATTGTACTTTTCAAATGAATGCGACATAGTTTTGGTCAAACGAGTCTCATATAGGGACTACGACCACGTAACGGGACCTAAGTTAGCGGCGCCGTAAATGACGATTTTGTCGGGTCGCTACAGACGGTAACTGGAGGATGTGCGTTGATTTCAAAGATATTAATAAGGCATGTCCCAAGGACAACTACCCTCTCCCGGAGATAGACTGGAAGGTAGAATCACTATCGGGATTTAGGTACAAATGTTTTCTGGACGCATACAAGGGTTATCACCAAATCTTAATGGCTACGGAAGATGAGGACACGACTACTTTTCATACGCCGCAGGGTATTTATTGTTACACGAAGATGCCTTCCGGTTTAAAGAATGCTGGCGCGACCTATCAGCGTGTAATTGACGCAGCATTCAAGCACCAAATCGGTAGAAATCTTGAAGCGTACGTCGACGACTTGGTAATTAAAAGCAACACCGAAGAAGACATGCTCACGGACATCCTGGAAATGTTTGCATCTCTGCGCAGGATCAATATGAAGCTTAACCCGCTTAAATGTAGTTTTGGGGAAGAGGAAGGCAAGTTTTTAGGTCATGTGGTGACAGCGCGGGGTATTAAGGCCAATCCCAAAAAGATTGAAGCCATTGATAATTTGCCATCTCCGAAGACAAAGAAAGATGTGCAGAGTCTAACGGGGAAGCTTGCGGCTATCACACAGTTTCCGTCGAAAGCCGCAGAACGAGAGTTACCATTCTTCAATACTTTGAAAAATTGTTTGAAGAAAAAAGACTTCGTATGGACTCAGGAAGCAGAATCAGCCTTTCAGGAGATGAAAAAGGTGCTTGCAGAATTACCAACACTTACTGCGCCGGTATCAGGAGAAACGCTAACGCTGTACCTCGCGGCATCGAAGGAAGCTGTCAGCTCAGTTCTCATCGCGGATCGAGGAAAGGTAATCCATTAATTTACATGCTTTATTTATATCGCAGAAATTTAACGACTGAGGTTTTTCTCAGACGCAAATGCCGGTCTACTTCGTAAGCAAGACGCTGACATCAAGCGAAGTAAACTACTCACCAATAGAAAAGCTTGTATATGCGCTGGTCCATACGGCGCGGCGTTTGCGCCGATATTTTCAAGCACATCCAATCGTGGTTCTAACTGATCAACCAATCAAACAGGTTGGTAAACACCTACTTTGCGGCAATGACCGGGGTTACCGCATTGACTAACGCAATCATTTTTCTTTCAGGTGTTATACAAGCCTGAGATTTCTGGCCGAATGGCTAAGTGGGCAGTTGAATTAGGTGAACATGAAATAAATTTCTCTTCGCGCAGTGTGGTTAAGGGTCAAATACTTGCTGATTACCTAGCAGAATTACCTGCGGATGTCGAGGCGTCAGCAGAACATCAGAATCCACCTGCACCAACATTGTCACCATGGGAATTGTACACCGATGGTGTGTGCAGCGCATCTGGTGCAGGTGCGGGTATAATTTTAACAGGCCCAGATGGCGAAGAGCATACATACGCACTGCGGTTTAATTTTGCTGTTACAAACAACGAAACAGAGTATGAGGCTCTGTTAGCAGGTATGCGCATTGCGCATAAGTTAAATGTTAAAATTTTGCACGCTTATGTGGATTCAAAGCTAGTATGCAGTCAAGTCAGCGGAGATTTCGAAGTGCATGACATAGCCATGCAGCAATATCTATCGCTTGTTCACAACCTCGCTGACCAGTTTGAAGCTTTTCAAATCTCCCACGTAATGCGGGGGCAAAATAAGAAAGCGGATGCGCTAAGCAAACTGGCTGCCTTGGCTTTTGATCATATGGGGAAGAAAGTTCTAATAGAAGAACTCAATGCGAAATCCATTGTTATGATGCCTTTAGTGGCACCAGTTGAGGAATCAAACTCAACATGGATGACGCCCATCGTGGCTTTTCTGCGGGATGGCACTTCTCCTGCAGATTCCGCTGACGCAAAGAAAGTCCGCGTTAAGGCACCGCTGTATGCCCTTGAGGGTAACGTCCTATATCGAAAGAATTATTTGGGACCGCACTTAAGGTGCATTGGCCCGAAAGAGGCGGAGGAGGTTGTACGCGAGGTGCATGAGGGTGCATGCGCACTCCATTCGGGGCACAGGTCCATTGTGTCAAAAATAATGCGGCTAGGATATTATTGGCCCACCATGTACGCGGATACTGCGCGCATAGTTAAGCAATGTGAATCATGCCAAATACATGCACCTATTAGCAGAGCACCTGCGCATCCAATGATACCAGTCTCCTCACCGTGGCCATTCTGCAAATGGGCAATCGACATAGTCGGACCATTCCCAAAAGGCCGAGGTAATTTTATCATTTATTTTCTAAACATGCTACTCACATCAGTATCTTACGCACATTCTGCGCACGCAGGAAACATCAAATTCTTGATTGTTGCAATCGACTATTTCACAAAGTTGGTCGAAGCGAGACCGCTGGCAGCAATCTCAGGAAAAAGGGTGCGAAATTTTGTATGGGAAGACATCGTCTGTCGATTTGGTATACCAAACGAAATTGTTAGTGATAACGGTACGCAGTTCGCGGGTGACCCTTTTCGCAGCTGGTGCGCAGAGCTTAATATTAAGCAAACTTTTACATCCGTTGCGCATCCGCAGGCGAATGGCCAGTGCGAAGTGACCAACTGGGATATAGTAGCTGGAATCAAAGCTAGGTTGGGTCATGGTCGCGTTGGTTGGGTGGATGAACTACCGAAGGTTTTATGGGCGCATAGAACAACACCCAAAGCAAGCACTGGTGAGACCCCGTTCAGTTTGGTCTATGGATCAGAAGCTGTTGTACCCGCAGAAATTGGGGTACCAACTTTCCGCATACAAAATTTTGATGAGCAAAATAACTCTGAAGCTTTGCGGGAAAATCTTAATTTGCTGGAAGAGCGCAGACTTTCTGCGGCTGTCAACGAAGCAAATAACAAGCAAAAAATTGCAAAGTACTATAATCAGCGTGTGCGTTCGCGCTCTTACAAGTGCGGTGACTTGGTTTGGCGTCAGAACGACGCAAGTCATGCGGAGGATACTGGGAAACTGGGCCCCCGTTGGGAAGGTCCATACAGGGTAGCGAAGGCAAACAATACCGGGGCGTACCATCTCGAGACACTAGATGGAAAACCTGTGAAACGCACTTGGCATGCGACGTTATTGAAAAAATGTTATATGTAGCTAGGTGGACCTGATCACTCCAGTTTATTGTAGCACATTATTTTTTCTATGTATTTTCCGTCCGTTTGGATGTGTCGCGGTTGTAATTGTGATTAATGCCAATTAAATATTTACTCGCGCATACTTTTGTTGTTTAAATCTTTTTTGTATGCGGTTCCTGCCTACTTAAGGGGTGTCCTCTAGCCCCCGTGCGGCAGAAGCCTGTTTGGTTACAAGGCTAGACGCTAACGGCAGGCAAAGGGAATTGGTTTTCCCCTAGTCAAGCGCCACGCAGACTAGATGGCTGCAAAGTCGACTTAAAAAAATTACAAGCATTGGTTTGCTTGTGCGTAATTACTCTCGCATTGGTTTGCTTGAGGAACTCAAAGCATAAAAACATTGGTTTGTTTTTAGTTGCGTTGCTTACCATACAGCTATAGTGCACCTCTAGTACATGACAAAGCGATAACGCAGTAGCTTTAGAGTCTAAATTATTAAAGGGTAATTGTTAAAGTATTGGTTTATTTTACGCAGTAATACCCGCATACGCATGAGTTTTGGTTAACTATGCGCATGGGCATGCGGTTCACCTTTTGTTTTGATTCGCGATATATAAACAAATAAACACACTACACATGCATATCAGGAATATATATACATCAAATTCAGTTGTTACATAAGAGGTAATTGTTTGTAACGCCTGCCCAACAAGGGACTTAGGGCTGCAAAAATACAAATACCTGCCTAAGCATAGGACTTACGGCGCAATCCAACACAAACTAATAATCCTCCTTTAAAAACCCATCGATCGACATGTTCGGGTCCGCAGCGAATGCGTTGATTAGGGGGATAGGGATGGACTTGATGGCTTCTTCCGCCTCCATTAACGCTGCAGCCGTTCCCTCTTTTAGCTTCTTTCGAACGATGTCGGGGAACGGCGGTGTTAGACCGCAAGCTTGGATTACCTCCTGCACAGCCTTGTTGATTTCATGGTCCCTGACCGCATCAACGTAGGCATTGAACTTGTCGGACACAGGCTCTGAGTCCATCACCTTTTGCACAATGGTAGGGAGTGCGGTGCGCAGCTTCGCTAGATCCGCCTCTGCCAGCTCGCGGTTGGTTACCGCGTCATCCCTTTCCCTCGTCACCCTTTCCAGCTCCACCCGCAGACGCTCCGCCTCCCCCTTGGACTGGTCAACCGCACCAACCAGCTCGCGGTTTTTCTTTCTCTCTTCAATCAGTGCAGTTTTGGTTTCCGCCGCGGTTAACTCCACCGCCTTGCGCGCTTCTTCTGCGGTGTCCCTGTCTTTCTTCACCTGATCAACCCCCGCTTGCAGCAGCCCTAGCTCTGTTTCTTTCCGCAAGGCCACTTGATACAAGTTAGTCGAACGGCGGTCTTGATCTACAACCATGCCCAAAAAGACAAGGCCGTTTTGGACGAAGGCGTTGAGCGCCTGATTAAAAGGCAGTGCGGCTAGTTGGTTGCGGAACTCAGCCGGGAAGATTTGTTGGAGGAAGGCGGACTGCTCTGCAGCGTTTTCCGCCGATGTCTGGGTGAGCTGCGCCAGGTTTGCCAGTCGGAAGCTACCGTGTGGAGGGGTTGGTGTGGACTCGGAGTCCAGGTGTATCGTCTTATCCTTTGACTCGGCAGTAGCTTCGAGGTCCGGATTGACCCGCGGTGGGGTGTGATGAGTTTCTTCCGCATGCCCTGCGTGTTAATAAGTGGTTATATAAATGCAAACTTTAATGTGCGGTATGCGCGAAAGCTGAACTCTTACCAGAGGATGGGGGAGGTAGATCCGCAGAACGGGGTTCGATGGGAACGAAGTTATCGTTCCGCTTGTCCTCCCTCTGTTTGGGAGTGAGTTTCTTCTTCTTCTGTTGGGATTGGGAGGCTTCGGCGGCCTTGCGCTTATTGCCGGAGGTGGCAGGTGCATTCTCGTCAGTCTTCTCCTGCTCTAACAGCTGGTTCACATTCTGTTTGCGGAAGGCGATGCCCGCAATCTCCTCCGCAGTCAGTACTCTCTTCATCTTCATCTCTGCAAACATGCACGCATGCGTTAGAACACATAAATAGCAAACTGTTAGTACGTGATTATACTATTCCTACCCTTTCCATCCGGTCCGACTATGGCTGGACGCACATCCTCCCATGGCCAGTGTGCGAATATCTTCCCTAGCCGCAACATCACGTTCCCGTATGACCGGTGCACCAGCTGTGCGTTAGCGCACTCCGCTAACAGCTTTGTTTCCTCGTCATCAAGGACCGGGGTTTTGTTCACATTCTTTTCCACCTTCTCGCACCATATAAGCGTTTGCGAAAAAGCGGTACCAACTACAGTTTGGTCAATGAAAAAGAAAGTTTCTTTCCAGTTACCCGCATTCGACTTTGGGGTTTTGGTGAAATTTTGTCGGGCGAAGAAGGTGAACCAGGATTTGTGGTGACTGGCTAGGCGGTATAGATGACAGAAAACTTTAACCAACGGTACCCTGTCGATTGCGGCGCACCACATTTCAAACAGAACTATTTTGCCTATGGCATACGGGTGTAGTTGTCCTAATCCCACTCTGAAGTGATCTAATACGCCTAAGAAGAAGTCAGAGGGAGGAACCTTAAAGTTACCATGCTTGAACGCATGTTCATAGATGGCCACTTTCTTTTCCGGTGGCTCGTGAGCACGCTAATGGGGTAGGGGTGGCACCGGATTGTACTTGGCTAAGGGAGGATACTGTTTCACTAAGTAATCTACGTGCTTCTGCTCTATAACAGACTCTACGCTATCTACATACGTCTCGTTAGCTTTAGTCATTTTCTAGGAGTAATCGGATGAATACTAACCTTTAAATGGTGGCCGGAATGTTTGATTTTTGATCGGAATTCAAATTGGCAGCGTAACGAGGAAGCTTGAAGTAGGAAAGTGGAAATGAGCTGCAAAATGGGGTATTTATAGGGAAGATTGGGAGTCATGGGATGGAGTGGTGTGATCGTGGCTGTACACGTGTTACGCAATCGACGGCCAGCACTTTATTTATGCGCGTGGATGCCAGTTGGGTATGATTACATGTACGCGCGTGGTTGGCACGCGCCTGACACACTGTCACTTTATGTCATGTTCGCCGAATGGGCTTCTGCGATTGTGACAGGCATTTAATGGCATCGAGGCGCACGCGGAATATTAAATGCTAGCCGTTTTCTTGTTTTTTCTTTCGCTTAATAGTTTGATATCATACGCCTCGCGCCATATAACATCAAACTGGGGGGACATAATGATACCGCAACCCGCATGCGCACCTCATATGCATGCGGGCGCTTAATAGTGTGCGTATGCGTGTGCTTGTGTGCGCTATGCCGTATGCGGATTGTATCTGATTCCTTTGTTCCCGGTACGGCGGTTGCTTAGCTGTCAAGTAAATATCTTTTCCATAATTATATCCGTGATTCGGGGGAGTCAGTTATGGATGAGATTAACGTGATCTGGGATGGTTCTAGAATTAGGGTTTGCCTATAAATACAACCCTAATCATCATTTACCGGACACGGCATATTACGTAACTATCACACACGAGATGCATTACGCAAAACAGCATCATTCAGCATCTTTTCAAGGTTAACAGGTTAGTCTTTCGTAAGCTAGTACCTACGACCTTATTTGGGGCCTCTTGATCGACGACCGTTATCAGAGGTGGACTTAATCACTTGGCCACCCTGCCGACATCATCATGTCGGCCAGGGTTATTCACGGTAGCCGGACCGGAGAGCCACGTTCTAAGATCCTTAAACCCCTCCTTACGTATTGAGCAGACATATTAAACCCCACGGTTAAAATATGCATGATCAGGTATGAACATTTCTTTGTATTATAGTTTTTGAGAAATCAATAATTTTCTAAGTTGAGATTATTAATTTGTGCAGGTTTGACTATTCTAAGTCAATCCTAGAATGAGATTACAAATGAAATGGGTTTGAAGATGAAATGTGTTGTCAGTTTTGATATGTACAGCAGGTGTCTAAAGAGGATGTTTAGTGTTCTGTTCACATGGAAGTGCAGGGGGTCAAAATCGAATACTGCTTTGACACTAATATTCATGTAATGTTTTTGAGCCCATTAAAGTTATTATGCCTCTATTAGCTAGAGTAATCACCTACTATAATTATGGCATCAAGCTCATTTTTAACTGTGTTCATATAAATAGATTTGGAATTACATAATCTTGCATTTGTTGTGCCATATTATTGGATATTCAGATACCCCAAATATGGTTACATTACTGATGATTCTTATGCCCCTATTGGATACCCCATAAATCCATAATACAATTTTTTACGGGTTGGTTTTACTAATGAATTTCACTAATAAATTTTACTAATGAATTTTATTTTATATTCAACAGGTTGTTCATTTTACAGCCATGTTTTCACTTCTAGCAGGTTTTTGCAGGACTAAGCGTAAGTTATCCGTGCCTGACGTTTTTTTGACATTAAGTACATTTTGGCAATTTACATTTTTAAATGAGTGATCATCTATACTGTTAAACTTACATATGTTTAATCTAATCGGATACTTGTGTTACTAACCGTTTACAAGTATTACAACTGCTAGTGCGTTACTCCGTTACTGTATATTATGGATCCCGTCTCAAAATCAAACGGTAACGGATGTGGAATTTCAGGTAAAAGAAGCGAATTCAATGGCCTCTAAGCTACCAATTGTGGTTGCAAAACAATGACAATGTTGCTTAGGATATGTTAAGAGTTGTTGCTACAAACACGTTTAGCCATGTTCATAAATTACATTAAATTTGATATTCTATTTATATTTATATGTTGTTTGCTAGATTTTTTTATATTTATATGCTGTTTGCTAGATTTTGAGGTACTTTGAGATCATAAATATACTCAAGAGTTGTTGCTTCAGATGGTTCTTAGATTATGATTTTATGTCAACACGTCTAGATTTCTGTGCTATGCTTAAGATGGTACTTAGATTATGATTTTATGTCAACACTTCTAGATTTCTGTCTATACCAAAGTAGCAATTTATCGTAATGATTTTTAACCACACCCGTGAATTCACGGGTCATTTAACTAGTTTAACTTTACATTCGTACGACTTTCATTCATGTATATTTGAAGACGTATAAGTAACTTAATTAACTTCAATTAACGATGCGTCGTCATGTCGATCACATCCATAATTACTTTTGCATTTCTATACAGTAGTCGGATACTAATAATGCTATATATTGACATTTAAACATCAAATCATTTGTGTAAATAATAAGGTCAAGACTCAAGACAAACTACTAACTCATCTTGTAATGAGATTATTTGGAGTAATAAATCTTATAAAATGTTTTTTTAAGGCAAAATAATTGATATATTAAAAAACGCTCTCTAGCAAGGCGCTAAGAAAGAAATTAAAGGGGCTTAGAAGCCACGAGTTCCAATTTAAAACTACATGACTCGGTTTTAAGCCAGTGAAAAGAATAAATTTTAGTGACATCAAAAATGCTACATCTACGGATTACAATATCATTAAAAACTACGTCGTTTCGATATCGCCAAAGAACCCACAATAAGGTAATTACGATCGCTATTAAACGAAGCTTGGAAAATGTCGACATTTGAACATCATCGATCCAACAGGAGAAACTAGGCAATCCGCAATCTAACCAAATACGAACCAACCTCCAGACGTCGGACGCCAAAGAACACTCAAAAAAGAGATGGTTTACCCGTTCAACATCCAAGTCACATTCGGACAATTAGTCGAGCTTAATTCGATACCTTTTGGAGATAAGTTCCATCTTAACGGAAGGGCACCTAGCTTGAACAGCCACCAAAACACATTCACCTTCTTCGGAAGAACTTTTACCCACGATGTGGATATTTGGAGCGAAGGCAGAATGATATGATCAATATGCTCTCTCGTGGCTTTAACCGTGAAAACGCCATCCCCATTCAAGGAACACTTTCAACGATCTTCACGGACCGAAATATGAACATTCTGTAAAATATGCAACAAGTTCAAAAGAGAATCCGAGTTCCTCGAACCAATTACCTCCCTTGACCAAACCCATTTCCATTCTCCATTAACCCACTTATCCGCCACCCGATCGAGTTTGTTAACATCAAGATGATAAATCTCATAAAATGTTACTATGTGTTTATAGTTCTGAGTAAAAACAGCTAACATTACAATGTATGAATCTCAAATGGATGAATATATTTTTGTTGAGATTTTGAAGATAGTTGTTATATATAATAAAAAGCTAATGAACATTAGACTATTTGCAACGCAACGTCATTTTCACCTCCGTCAACTGAGTTAGCTATATTTGACGTTCCTAACGCCATTAACGGGGAGTCAAAGTTTGATGTTATGGGGCGTTAGTTGAATTTTTGACGGATGCTTGACACTTTTCATCAACCAATCCGAAATTAATATTAAATATATTTTTGTTACTTCGTATTAATATATTTTTTTCCTATCCAACTTTTAAATTAGATTTTACTACATCATCTTACCGATATTTGACATAAAAATTTGACATTTAAAGTTAAAGAAGATCAAATATCGTCACAATCAAAAACTCATTTTTCAACAAAAGGTACACAATTTAACTCCGATATCAAATAGTCTTACTTATTTGATAACGTCATGCTAATGTCGTGCTAACTTAATCTTTTCATCTTTTTCAAATAAAGTAAAAAATTTTAAAAAATATTACTTAATATACGAACTTCCTAACTCGTACTACATTACAAAAATGATAGAAATCGACAAAACACCAACTATATACAACTATTCAAATCCATAAAAATAAGCTTTAATAACGCTTCAACTAAATAAATGATTCACGCACATCTAACTAAATAACATAAATATTTATCTCGATTCAATTTGCTTCATCATCTACTTGTTTAGCTTTGGAGTTCATAGAACGCCAAAAATAATGATCCCATTCATGTTTCTCTACAGACCCAAACAAGTAGTACTTCCAACTAAATCTTTCATCAAAATCAAAACTTGATGTGTTCATACTAATATCCCCAATTCTTTCAAGAACCCCTTTAATACTTAGATCAAATGCATCTCTATATTTATCCAGTTTCGACTTCGGATCAGCATAAACCACATTCGGGATCAGCCCGATCACCTCGTTCCTCATTCGTGACACTTTCCTAGCAGGAATTCGCGACAAAATCCCCTCGATACTTACATTGTTTCGTTTCACATCCTCCTCGTTTATAAGAACCGAGTACTTGTCGAATTCCTTAGGCAAATGCCATAAGTATTGAACGTAAGCTGACCCGGGCGTGAAGAAAACCGGAATGCAGCCCGCGAGAATAGAATCAAAAGTTGATCGGCGTGTGTATGAGTCGCCTGGTGGCTTTAAGCAAAAAACCGAACTTTGAAATAGTCTCATTACATCTGCTGGTTGATAACACCTTGAGTTATCATATGAACATTTTAGCAAACGACATTTCGGTGACTCGACACATTGTTCTATAACCTCGTCCCGAATGGATTCTTCCATTTTGGGACGAGGGGCCCCGGCAAAGGAGAACAGAGCTCTCCTTCGCCGTCTTCTCATTCGATACTGCCAGTCGTCGATATCTTCATCGCTTCGTGGATGAAAATATGTAGGATACGGTATCCCAAAATCGTTACTATGCCACGGGCTTTTCTCGATGGTTAAAATCGTCATGTTTTTGAACTCGGGTAGCAACATGAGCTTGTTTCCCCAATCATCATCGTTTTCGCCTCCTCTACGAAAATCCCAAGTTATCCTTCCGGCTACGAGAAAATGGTTTTGGCCCGACATTGTTTTCCACTCGGGTCTTTCACGTAACCATTCAGCTAAGTCGAGAGATAAAGCATCACGAGAAGAGACATTGTGCCCAAATAAGTACCTCCAAACATCAAGACCCGCGTAATAAGGCACGTAAATAGCATTAGCGATCGATGAATCGTTTGTAAGACACTCGTACTGCTTCATTCGATTATGAAAAATAACTTCTAACATAAACTGATTCGTCGAATACCAACCCGATCTCGATAAAACCCTTTGTGGGTTACCTAGGTTCGGGCCGAGCCCATTGTTATCAATGTACGGGCACATGTTCTGCCATTTACTAAAAGCTCGACAATCGTCTAGGATATCATCATTAAACCTGCCCGGAAGATCATGAACGTAAACATACCGGCCCGAACACGAACGCCTTTTAGCCCGATTCCTTCTTCGTGTTTTACCCATTTCTTCGACTACTTCATCGATCACGGTCTCGTTCACTCTCTTCTCATCGGGTCTTGATCTTCGTTTGTCCTGTTTTTCGTCTTCTTTTTTCTCGATCACCTTTGCGTTCGGTTTGGGCTTTAATTTTTCGAGTAGCGGGTCCAATTCATGTTCAAGAGCACGCATTTGGGTCACATTATGAATCCAATCAATCTCACCTTCAACAACAAAATCACGATCCGTATTTTTATCACCATCATCTTGATCAACACCACCGGTGCTAAAGTTGTACGACCCCGTTTTTTCAATATCGACAACACGGGTCGTGTTCGAATCTATGATTTCTACTGGGTTCGATTCATGGCTAAACTTGGCTGTAGGAGAAGATAACAAATTATACTTCACGTTGTGAATCATGAAATACCAACAAATGAAGAACGCAAAAAGTATTAACCAGATTTTGCAACGACACCCCATTTTAAAAATTCATTAAAAATTAAAAATTCATTAAAAATTGGAACTTGATCGTGAAAAAAGTTGTTTTGATATGCAGAAAATATGGTGGATCATAGCCAGGCAAGAACCGGTCAATTTAGAATGGGGAAAACATGGATTTAATGCAAAAAAAACATATCTTCTATATTAATAAAAATATTTGGTTGCCAAAAAACTCTTTTTTATAATGTCAATGTTTAGATTTAGATGTTCAAAACAACTTATTAATGTCAATGTTTCATAGCTTCTCTTTTGTGCTTTGACGTATATATTAAAAAGACAAGAGTGATGCCAAAAGGTCCATTTTAATGCGATCGAGTACTATATATCGTAGAGGCTAAATAAGTACACAACAAAAAAGAACGTTTTTGTAAGATGTGGCTGTAAATTAATATTGCAGTTAAACCCATACTCGTACTATATAAATATAATAATAAATATAAATGAAAATACTAAAATAAAAAGATGATTTCTATTGCACCGGTAATGTTGGGATCTCTTAATTTATACTTTACTTTTTTAGAAAAAATATTAAACATTTAAATTTGATTTTTTACAAACGTATTACGTGTTGCCTAACCCTAAACTTTAACTTTTGTATAGTTTATCGTGTTCAAATAATTAATGTGCTCGTAAATAAATGGTCGAAAACAATAAACAACATACATGCAGTGGCGGCACGTGACTAATTTTAGTAGGGAGGCCCAGCTAGATTTAAAAAAAAAATAGGGAGGTCCAATTAAAGTAAAAAAAATTTAGCCCATGAAAATTTGAAAAATAACACTACTGGCCCAATAAGTTGGGGTGGCCCAGGCCCCTTCTGGCCCACACTACCTTCCGCCACTGCATACATGTAGTAATAAAAAAAAAAAAAAAACTACTCGTGCTGCTCGAATAGCCTATACAAGAAAATGTATAATCGATAAAATATTTTGCTTGATTTTCAAAAAAAGCCTATAAAAGAAATTCAATTTCCATTTACCCGTTTTTATTAAATTGAAATGCTATTTCGTTTACCCATTTTGTTGTCGTTACAGAGGTTTACATTGCCAGGAAAAGAAACAAGGAAGGAAAACATTTTGGTTTTGCGAGATATCTCAATGTCCAAGACCCGGGCAAACTTGAACACGAACTCAACAGCTTTTGTATCGGTAACAATTTTATTCGTTGTAACGTGGCTCGGTATCAGAAACAACATGGGAATAATCATCCGAAAATAGTAGATGTCGTGGGTATGAGGACTAAATCGAAGATTAATAGCGAACTTAAGAGTAATAATTTTGGAAAGACTTTCTTTGAGGTGCTTACCGGAAACAATCGAGTGCAACAATCTAATTTCAATGGTGGTTCTACTCCCATTGAAATAAAGGTAGAGGGTAAGACTTTCGTTTTTAACTTACCTGAATCAGTGGGAAATCACAACTTTGTTTTCAGTTATAATAGGGATTGATTCACTTGGTCTTTGATCGAAGATGGAAGCAGGAATGACAAAGATCTTAAGGGTACTGACTCGGTTCTTTCGGATTCAAAAACTAAAGGTCTCTCTGACTGCCAAGAAAATAAGGTCTGTGATGCTTCCTATATTGATAATATGGGGCAAGATGAACTCATGAAGTTGTCGAGCAATGATGATGATTTTTGGTTCACCGGAAATTGTCAATCGAGACAGAAGTTAGACCCGTTTGTAAGTCTTTCATCCTCTAGTTGTGACGGGGGTTCGAAGGATATCGATACTGAACCAAGCCCCCAGAAGCAGGCTGATTCAGAAGAGTCAAATTTTCATAAAGTCCATTCTCCATTGTCTATGGTCGCCGGATTCAATTTGGCCGGAAATTCTCAGGTGGAAGAGCAAGGTTCATCGGGGGTGACGTTTTCAGCCTGCTCTTCACTGACTGGTCAATGTAATCCAGATTCCAACGAGTTAAATTCAAATTCTCAAAAGCGGGAGGTTGTTGCTTCGTGTGGTGTGCAGGCTCATGTCTCGATGTCTGAAAAATATGTTCATGCTTCAAACGATGCTCATGCTTCAAAAGATGCTGACATCTCAGTAGGGATATCTAATACCTCTCAAAGTGTTGGGCCATTTAGCCCATTAAACTCGAGTGATTTTGATGCATCCAAACTCAACGTTAAAAGTTCAAAAGAATCTTGTGTGCCATTTGGGCCTAGTGAGAGTACCCTAGAGGAGTGTTTGGTTAATTCGAGACCTCTTGATTCTAATGTTGAAGAAGTTCATCCCGAGCTGAATGTTCATATTGGAGACGGGTCCAGCATGGTGAATAGATTTCGATGCAAGAAACGAATTTTCAGACCTCTAATTAAACACCATTTTATTAATTTCCTTCTAGAAAGAAAACAATTGAAACGTAAAAGATGTCGTGAGAAACAAACGTGGATTGATAGGGTTATTCTCGATAATTTTATGAAACGATCAGATGTGGACGAGGAGGATCTTGATGGCTGCTCATGCTCATGCTCGGGCTCGAACTCGGTCTCGGACTCGGACTCGGACTCGGTCTCACTGTAGGCTTTGTTGGGCTTCAATTGCATGGTAGTACTTTCGGTTTGGAAACCACGCATGTGTCTAGCCATATCCTTGGTTGTTTTTGGATATTTTGTGGTGTTTTGTCAAGGTTGCTTGGTTTTTTTGGTCGTGATGTATTTAGCCTAGTTTTGTCGCGGGGTTCGTTAGAGCATTTTTGCTTTCGTTTGCGTGTCTTGCTCGTGCTTTCGTTGTTTTTACTAGCTTCTTGCTAGTTGTATTTTGTTCCTTTTATCTATAATAAAATTCTTGTCTTTCAAAAAAAAAAAAAAATTCTTTGTATTATATTTATATATTTAAATGGAAATTTCATGAAAGCTAGGACCAACATGTAATAAGAATCACTTTAAAGGGTAAAAAAGTTGGACTGTTTTTGTCTTTTTTTAAAACCAATTTTTTTTAAGAGTTAATATTAAACGTTGTGAGTTTAAATCAAAAGTACCAATGGCTTGTTTTATACAAATAAAAAAACCATGAAAAATGAGAGTTTTGAATGTTTAAGCGGTGTGAACAGTACACTCTTTTGTTTAATTGCTTATGACAGCATGACGTCATGCATATCTTTTATATTTTCATGTTGAAGTCTTAGACCACCCCTTATGGTTAGTTACCCGCCCATTACCCGCTCATTACCCGTAACTAACCATAGGCACCACTTAGTTACCCGCGTTCACCATAGATTTAACGGAAGAGTTATAGGAATTGCGGGTCCCAGTGTTTTTTATTGTTGGACTTGATGCTTTATTGCTTGTACGTTGTATATTAAGAGGAGTATTGTTTTAGCCATGATAGAGAGTGTTTAGTTATGAATTAGTTATAGGATATTGGTGTTCATGTTGCGCTGATGTGGAAGGTTAAGAGGATGAATAGTTTAGTTACGATAGGGAGTGGCCTTATGTTAATGTCAACATGATATTATACATGAGTTTACTTATTATTATTTTTAAACTATTTTCTTATTATTCTTTTCATAGTGATGTAATCATGATGTATTTTTTATATATAGACTTTCTTATATTTTCGCAAAAAATATATACAAAATATTTTTATCATTAATTTTTTGTTCCGGATAATATCATGTATAATAAACTTTTGTTAAAAATGTTTTCTTTTTATTTTTCTCATTGATTTTTGAATGATTTTCCGTAGCAATGCACGATTTTTGTTTTTAAACTTTTATAGAATATACTTTTTATTATTAGCATAAAACTTCTTAACTAATGAGACTTATAATTTTTTACCAAAGAGGAAACAAGGTGATCGATCGCTCGAGGCACAAGGTATTCATGGGCCCAAAATTTTTATATATAGACATAATCGGAGATTTTAGAAACAAAGAAAGACAACTGAAGCACAATAGACACAAAAATTACAATCAAAGATCCCGGGAAAAAAAGAAATCAAAGTCCAATAGCATTCAAGCAAGGCTCAAAGTATATTTTTTAAAATGTTTATATTATTCGTTAGAAGCTAAGAGTCTTTTTTAACTAGTTTGTATTATTCGTTACGACCTAAGAGCCTTTTTTCTCACCTCGTTCGATGTACTTAAATTCTCAGGACTAGCCCTGTAAACACCTGAAAAATGTTTTTTTTATTACATATATAATAAAACTACTATTAGTACAAATAAATTTTCGCGATAGCACCTGAAAAATTTTCGCAATAGCAGGCGTACATATATAATAAAACTACTATTAGTATAAACACTTTATATTATGAATTTATTATTTATCGATCTAAAAGTCAATGTTAATTAACATCCTAGTTTTTCATGAGAACTCCCTGAGTTTCCGAGAGCTTCTTCAAAGGGAGATGATAGTTCCACCAATGAAATTTATTCTTCCATCAGTATTTGATACTTTGTTTCCAAAACTATCCCTTATTTGAGTATACCAAAAAATCCATGTAACACTTCATTAAGGGTATAATAGAACATTTAAGTGAAAGGAGTAAAAGTGGTGGTAGAAATATCATCTCTCTTCTTCAAAAGTCTCTGCCGATATTTCTTCATTACTCAATAATCTGTAACACCCTAGGCAAATCCCACATCGCCCATGGACATGAGTGATCATGGGATTATAAGGTAATACTCACACTTAAATGACACAACGCGTTTTGGGACCATAGGTAGAGCAGATGTGTCAGTACGCTGCTGTTAAGCGTGCTCGGGCGAGAGCACTACTAGGATGGGTGACCTCCTGGGAAAGTGCTTCTCATGTGTGGTCGCCAAGAAAAAGCCGTGCGCCTGCGGGCAAAGCGGACAATATTGTGGTCATGTTAAGCTGGGGTGTTACAGAATGGTATCAGAGCCACTCATGTGCCGTTGGGGGTGGTGGGGCAAACCTCATCGAGGACGATGAGTCCCTGAGGGGGGGTGAATGTAACACCCTAGGCAAATCCCACATCGCCCATGGACATGAGTGATCATGGGATTATAAGGTAATACTCACGCTTAAATGACACAACGCGTTTTGGGACCATAGGTAGAGCAGATGTGTGAGTACGCTGCTGTTAAACGTACTCGGGCGAGAGCACTACCAGGATGGGTGACCTCCTGGGAAAGTGCTTCTCATGTGTGGTCGCCAAGAAAAAGCCGTGCGCCTGTGGGCAATGCGGACAATATTGTGGTCATGTTAAGCTGGGGTGTTACATAATCTAAAACCCGTAAATGGTTTGCTCCTCTTATTGGATGATTTGGGCGGCAGTTCCTGTTGAAACCGCACACCCCATCCGACCCGCCTAAACCCACCCAACAACCCGACCCAATCCAGATAAAATGTAATGTTTTTACGCCGGCACCCACCCAAAAAACATAACCTCCTCCAAAATATTGCGTGTCGGTCGCCCGACTGTTGTCTCTCACATTATCTTTAGTTACTCTGATTGCCGTTATTGTTCTTCGGTTCGATTACAGGTTCCATTTTCTGATTGTTCTGCTGTTTAAACAAGATTATCTTCCATTGTTGTGCTATTTAACATGTAATTTAGGGTTCCTGATTTTCATAGTTTAGTATTGAAACTATGTGTGCTATTTTGTGATTGATGTTCTTCAGTCCGATTACAGGTTTGATTTTCTGGTTGTCTGGTTGTCTTGCTATTTAAACAAGATTATCTTCGATCGTTATGCTATTCAACATGTAATTTAGGGTTCCTGATTTTGGTAGTTTAGTGTTGTTGAAACCATACAAAATCATTTTCGATTGTTGTGCTATTTAACACGTAATTTAGGGCACCTGATTTTGGTAGTTTAGAATTGTTGAAACTATGTGTGCTATGGAACATCTGTTGACAATTGAGTAGTTTATTTGGCCAAAATTTATGTTCCTTTTATGAATCCTAAATTTTTTTTAGATTTTTTAATTAATATGAATTATAAATTTTTTAAGATTTTTTAATTAACCTTGATTTTTGCATACTAGGATTTGTGCATTTCAAGTCAGATAGTTATAAATCAGGTATTAGTATTCTGTTAGTGATTGTAACAAAGGTTATTGTAAATAATAATTAGTTACATTGAATCTTTTTGTGTTTCAACTGTATCACTGAAGCAATAAAACCAACTGAAAGGACCCGTTCATATACATTATAAACGATTCACAATAGTTGATTAAATTGCGAGGTATTTGACCTCTATATGATACATTTTACAAACATTGCATTCGTTTTTAAAAGACAAACTTTTCTTTACATTGAAAATTGACAGGCATGCATACCATTTCATAATATCCACTATCCAACTATAAATTGATTTAATAATAATCTTTGATGAACTCAATGACTCGAATGCAACGTTCTTCGAAATATGCTATGAAAGACTCCAAGTAATATCTTTAAAATGAGCAAATGCACAGCGGAAGATTTCTTTAACACCTGAGAATAAACATGCTTTAAAGTGTCAACCAAAAGGTTGGTGAGTTCATTAGTTTATCATAATCATTTATTTCCATCATTTTAATAGACCACAAGAATTTCATTTCCAGTTCTCATAAATATACGTCCCATGCATATAGACAAAAATAATCATTCATATGGTGAACACCTGGTAACCGACATTAACTAGATACATATAAGAATATCCCCTATCATTCCGGGATCCTCCTTCGGACATGATATAAATTTCGAAGTACTAAAGCATCCGGTACTTTGGATGAGGTTTGTTAGGCCCAATAGATCTATCTTTAGAGTTCGCATCAATTAGGGTGTCTGTTTCCTAATTCTTAGATTACCAGACTTAATAAAAAGGGGCATATTCGATTTTGATCATTCACCCATATAATGTAGTTTCAATTACTTGTGTCTATTTCGTAAAACATTTATAAAAATTGCGCATGTATTCTCAGCCCAAAAATATAAAGGGTAAAAAGACAAATGAAACTCACCATACTGTATTTCGTAGTAAAAATACATATAACGTCATTGAACAAGTGCAAGGTTGGCCTCGGATTCACGAACCTAAATTAATTATATATAATTATGTGTTGGTCAATATTTATCTAACAAATTAGATCAAGTCATAGTGTACCACAATCCTAATGCTCGAGACTAATATGCAAAAGTCAACAAAAGTAAATTTGACTCAAAATAATTTCCAAAAATCTATACATGAATAATATATAGTTTAAATATCGTCGTTTTATATTTTTAAATATTTTTAAAAGATTTATTAGAGTAATAATATAAAATGATATTTTATAATAACAATGACATTTCTATTAAAATGATAATTTTTGTTAAAATGATAGTTTCAATACTAACGATACTTTTAATAATAATAGTAATGATAAAAATAATAAGAACGATAATTTTATCTAAATCAATATCTTATAATATTTTAATTTCATCATGATACTCTTACTCATTATTTCCTAATCGTTTCGTTTAATAGCTTTTAATCGTCTTTTATATCGTGTTCATAATAATGATAATAATAGTAATCAAAATAATTAGGTGTTACCAATATTTGTTTTAATTACACTTATATTAATAATGATAGTTACTATAACATTATTAACGATAATACTAATAATTATCTTAATGATAATATAGTAATAATAATAATAACAATAACAATAACCATTTTTAAATAATGATATATATATATTAATAATGATAATAATAATAATAATAATAATAATAATAATAATAATTGGATAATAATAATAACACTAATTATAACTTTAACGATAATAACGATAGTAGTAATAAAAAAAAATAACAATTTTTAATGATAAATCCCTTTTATTGATAAAGATAATAATAATGATAATAATAAGATAAAACTAGAACGACGATAAAAAAAGGACGATAATAATAATCATTTTTAATAAAAATATCGAAAATTCAATTGATTATAACTTCTAATCCATTCATCGAAACCATTCGATATCTAAAGGAAAAGTTCTTAATTTTTCGCTAGCTTTCCAAGGACATGCATATCTTATACCTTATCTCAACCGCAAGTGTAACTAATTCAATATTCAACCTAACTTGTCTAAGGGCAATATCAAAAGTACAAGCATGCATAATCCTAAATACTCGAGCACTAGTCAGGGATACACTATTAGTATGTAAAAGTTAAATTATGAGTACTCACGTATCAATATTGAGATTCAATATTGCAGGAAAGGTACGTAGACGCAACGGAAATGATAAACACTATATTGACCTCATGAGCATACCCATGAACCATACTCAATCACCTCCATAGCTATAACCCATAATTTCCTTAATCCTATCCTACTCGAAAAACAATTTTGAAATCACTCGGACAGCACTCCGTCGTAATATTTTATGTATACTAATAATATCTTAAAATAATACGGAGTAAATATATATGTAAATCGATTGAGAGAGTTTAGAGAAAAATATTTTCAAGTTTCTATGAAATAATGAAACCTATTGAATTCTATTTATAATAGATTTTTGAATTATTAAAGTGAATTATTAAAGTATGAATTATTAAAGTGAATTATTAAAGTATGAATTATTAAAGTGAATTATTATTATTAAAGTTAAAGTAAAGTAAAAATAAAGTAAAGGTAAAGTTTAAGTATAGTAAAAGTATAAAACTATGTACGTATAATACGCGTATAAATATATATAATATTAATTTAAATTGTTATATATATTTAATAAAATAAAATATAAATATCGTTATCTTTATCATACTAGTTAAGTAATGAGTTGTCAAAAGTGGTTCTAGATATTTATAAAAGTTATATACGTTTTAATAATAAAGTTCTTTTTAAACTGAAAACGTTTTTGTACGTTTGAAACTAAATAGATCAATCGAGTCTTTATGAGATTCAATCTTCCACTATCCTTTGTCTAGTTCTCAATGATTGACAATTTATTCTTATTTATAAATCACTTTACCATTTTTCGAATATTGTTAAAATGGAAAGATTTCTCAAATCAACGTGGGCCTTTCAACAGAGACTTGTAATCATAATTCAATATATCTGATAATTCAATCATTTGATCTTATCTTCTAATTCCATTGATAAACATTTTGAAACAGATACAATCATATAAAGTATTTAATCTAATATTTTGTTTACGTTTCAAGTTATAATATATATACACATATACATATATAATCATGTTCGTTTAATGGTTCGTGAATCGTTGGAACTTGGTCGAGGTTGAATGAATGTATGAACATAGTTTAAAATTCTTGCAATTTAACTTAACAAATATTGCTTATCGTGTCGGAAACATATAAAGATTAAAGTTTAAATTTGGTTGGAAATTTCCGGGTTGTCACAGTACCTACCCGTTAAAGAAATTTCGTCCCGAAATTTGAGTGAAAAGGTCGTGAATGATAATAAGTATGTTTTCATGATGCATACGGGCTGAAAATTAGAGTTTTCTCATCAGCGAATAATTTGGATAAACAATCCATTTATATGAAGAGTACGAATGAAGCTAACATAGAAGAGTGAAATGAGTAAGTGTATATTCATCTTATCATTTGACGTAGATATGATTGATTCCTAGATTTCAAGGGATTTGAAGAAAATCTTCTTAATAAGATTTGACTCTCCGGTAATCAAGGAAATTAGGATCCGCTTTAAATGCGATCGTCCATTTTAATTGTTCTGTCGGAGATTTTCTTATAAATTCACCTCCTTCGTTTCCTTACAACTCACACCTTCTGTTGATGCATTTTATGCAACTCCCTAGACATCTACCCACGTCCATTGTAGGTATAACAGTTTACAGGCCACCATGATTGCTCGTTATTATCCTATCCGTGTTTGTATGTGGTTACAGGAACTGCAGGAACGAGATTTAGATGTTTGACTATGTTAGACTTAGTCAGACATACGAGTGAAGCCTCACTAGTACGGCTGACAGGCTCATACGCACGATTGATGCTGAGCTAAGTCATAATTATACGGCTGATGAAGCCAACTCGTACGTGTAATGAATGAATCGTATGGGTGAGTCAACAGCAGGGGTATATAAAGTCTTATGTTCTTCATTTTAGGTTAAGCCTCTCATTTGTTACATATACTCAGATCTAGTGAGCTCCTCCGATTCTCTCTCAGTCCAAATCACCCAGGTGGTGAATAATAGCTCTAGGTGTTGATCTAATCACACTTGATTTAGTTGTGGTTTGACTAAATTAATCAAAAAAAAAAAACTTAACCTATTCACTAGAGGGTTTGATTCACTTATTCCGCCATTGTGTGAGTTAAATCTGTTGATTTCTAAGTTCCTAGTCATGTTTCATCACCTTCTATTCTTTCCCCCTCAACTCATATTTTAAAGTATTCATCAATATGCTCCATCCAGTTCTGATTCTCGATATACTTCTAACTTTCATATCGGTCATTCTTCTTTTTCATCTATCGCCAGAAGAATCTATTTACTTCTACTATACTCTTGGGTTTATAGTGTTTCTAGTTCTCCCGTGTCTTTATATTGCTATATGCATCGATATATATGATTTATAATTTCTGGTTTGTCGTTGGGATTTATATGTTCCCTTATATTTCAAAGTCTCTGCTTCTGTCTTCTATAATCATTATCATTCACAGTTAATGCTCTCTTTTATTTGCTGCAATTTATACCCCAATTTCTATTTCGGAGTTTTGTCCTTTCGTTTCTTCTTCTTGCGATTAAGCACCGCTTGTAATGGTCCAGAATTCACAGATATGAATTTCGGAATGAACATTGTTAATGTTCTAGGAATAAAATTGTGATGGCACGATCTTGACTTGTCAAATTACTAGAATACCTTGGAAAAGGCCGAATCATCAAGAAATATTTTCTTGATATTTTAGAGGTTAAATAGAATACAAGAGTCGTATAACATGGCACATGATGATGTTATGATCTGTGAATCATCACGTTCCATTTAGAAACTCAGCATGACTTACTGTAATATAATCACATTGATCAAGTGTCATTATATTATACTAATTCATGCTTCAGTTCCCAACATTACTTCAAAATATTCCTATTTTAAACTTGAATGTTTCAGAATTTAGAAACTAAAATAGTTTCTTTTATGATGTAATACAGATAGCGCGAAGAGGTAAATGATTTCAAATAAGAAAAATTAAGAAAATATCTTCAGAAATATGGAGGATATTTATAATGAAAGATATGATGATATTTTAGAATTTCTAATATCAGAGGATGATGAAGAATATTGTCCGCAGGGGTTTAGAGTCAGGAGCAAGGTATTCGTTAATGACTTCAGCAGGTACTGAATCATTTGGATCCTTTCAAGTCAGGTCCAGTCTTTGTAATTTGTCCACAGCCTCCTTCCTACTTTGCTCAATCCGTTTTCCAGTTCCAAAACTTCTCTTTTTCTGCGCTTTGCCAGCACACTTCATCATTATAATCCAGCTTTTACCATTTAAAGTCGTTTATATTTTCGCTGCTTCATCAGCATTTTTTTTCCATTTTCGGAGAACCAATTCATAGTTCGGAGTGTTTTTCAGAAACTTCACATTCAAATTAAGTTCAGAAGATAGACGTTATATATACACATATAACTGTTGGCGTAGACATCCTGCGAGATTTCAAAATACTGATTGCTAATTCCCAATGATTCGTATGGCAATTCTCATTACAAGATGCGAATGAGTAAATGATGGGGTTTCAATGAATAATTATAATGACTTTTTGGAGAGGCTAAAGTCAAAGGGTAATGAAGTTGTTGGTACATCTGCTAATAATGTGGTGGAATGTAAAAGGTTCCCTGGTAACGATGGTGTATATCTCAAGGTTATAATAAGGTTAGTCTGACTGAAAAGTTGAAGTTGACTTGCTGGAGCTGTGACAAAACTGGCTACTTTGAATAGGAGTCGCAAAGTTATTTTTGCTAATAAATGCCAAAGAATCTGACGCGGATACGTTGTTTAAACTTTTACTTTGATATCAAGAGTTTTTCGGGTACATAACTGTGGGCAATATGTGGTTGGATCATCATCTCGATTGCTCATCATTCGAAGAGTCTTCAGAAATTTTCGAAGGGTTTGAACACAGATTGTAATCGTTAACATACATTTGATGTTCTAACACAGTTTTGAAGTCAAAGTATAGCTTGTGAAAGATGTAAGGATCTAAGAGTGTTGATTTTGGTCTTATCTCAAGTTGAATTTTGAGATTTCAAAATCAGAATATGTAATTAAATTTTGAATGAGTATGGTTGTTTTGATTTCTATAAAAGAATGTATATTGTTGTGAAAGTATGGAGTATAATGGATGATTTGCTGAATCAGATTCGAAGAATGTAACATATTAATTGTGAATTTATATTTCTCTCGGGTATTACCTACCCGTTAAAAAAAAAAATTCACAATTAATATTTTGTACAAAAGAATTTTATTACAGTCTTTATGAAAATATATATATGTATATTTTCTTCAGATGTAACATAGATTTAATGAGTTAATGTTAAATTAAACTCATTTGATTTACGGTTAAAACTAGAATTGAATAATCCCTAAAGGCTTTAAAAAGTACATAACTTTTACGCAGTATTTCTTTAATGACATTGAAATTATGAATCAATACTTCGTTATTTGTTGATGTATGATGTTCGGTTCGTGGAATTCTTGTGAATTTCGCAAAGTACGAATGATGTTATCTGAAAAGTTTCGAGTACATCGATGATGAAAGTGTAAAATCAAATATATACTTGATTTATTATGAATTGGAATTTGTTGAATTGCGACAGAGATTGTAGTTAACACTGGTTAAGTTGCGGTCGAAGGACGTACATTATTGCATATTTGTAATATGAATTAACCGAGTAGTTAAGATTCACACACAATAGCTTAGCACGGAAAGATTTATTTCAAATATATATATATATATATATATATATATATATATATATATATATATATATATATATATATATATATAATATACATATAATTTCTTCAGAGGGAATGAGTTAATTCTTCATAACTCGTTGATACAATATACACGTTATTGATTCGTAATGATGTCCACAGTGATCCTTGAATTGACGGAGTTTGTGATGTTATCGGTGTTGTTGATTCGGATGTTGACTGTATTGACGATGCTGGTAACGCTGACGGTATTGTTGATGCTGTTGGTAAAGCAAGTTTAGCTTGTTAATCACACACTATTTTTGTCAGGGTTTCTACTCTTCCTTCTATCATTTTGATTCGTTTAACTGATTTATGGTTAGGGCTAGATTAGATAATCTCTAAGACTTTAGAGATTACATAATCGCCGCAGAATGTTTTTCCAATGAAGTTATGAATTAATACTTCGTCAGTTATTGTTGTTGGTACTCCTTGGTATCTATGGTGCGTATGACGTTGATGCTCATGGGACAGATTGTGAAGTTGAGGTTTACGACACGGTTGTGGTTGGAGGTGGTAATGGTACTGTTGGCGTTGATGATTGTGGTACTGGTTATGCTGCTGGTGCTGCTGCTGGTGTTTGTAATCTCTGCACCATATTCTCCAAAGCCACTACCCGAGCGCAAAGCTCGTTGACTTCTTCTATTATACCGGGGTGATTGTCGGTTTGGACGAGCGGATAAATATAATCTAGAATTTGATGTAGTATATAATCGTGACGAGATACTCTGAAAATGAGAGAGAAAATTGTGTTTCAGATTGGTTCGCCGGTAAGTGCTTCAGGTTCTTCGTTAAGAGGGCAATGGGGTGGATGGAAGGGATCACCTTCTTCTTGTCTCCAATGATTGAGGAGGCTACGAACCCATCCCCAATTCATCCAGAATAGATGATGGCTGATTGGTTGATCCATTCCAGTTACACTGCTTTCAGAGCTGGAGTGGGATTCCATTTCGGAATCCGAGGAACTTGAATTAATGATGAATTCCATTTCGTACTATTGAATAAGGATTTTTTCCGATATGAAATGATTTTCGGTTATCGGATGGTATTCTAATTACATAGAATATCCATAGATATAGAACAAAAGATTTCGTAAATTACGGAGGAATTTACGGGATATGTTAGGTAAAGTTTAAAGTAACAGATACGATAAGATATGATTTAGCAGATACGCTAAGATATGAATTTTGTCTATACACTACTCATGCAATTAATGTAGCAAGACGTGTCTAGACTAGTAATGATAAGCAGGTAATTTCCTAAGAATGATAAGCAGATGATTTCCGACTAAAAATGATAAGCAAAACTTTTGACATGCAGACACGGTCGAAGTCCAGACTCACTAATGCATCCTAACGACTTATCAGTTAGACACACTAATGCAGACATGGTTCGCTAAGACCACCGCTCTGATACCAACTGAAAGGACCCGTTCATATACATTATAAACGATTCACAATAGTTGATTACATTGCGAGGTATTTGACCTCTATATGATACATTTTACAAACATTGCATTCGTTTTTAAAAGACAAACTTTCTTTACATTGAAAATTGACAGGCATGCATACCATTTCATAATATCCACTATCCAACTATAAATTGATTTAATAATAATCTTTGATGAACTCAATGACTTGAATGCAACGTTCTTCGAAATATGCTATGAAAGACTCCAAGTAATATCTTTAAAATGAGCAAATGCACAGCGGAAGATTTCTTTAACACCTGAGAATAAACATGCTTTAAAGTGTCAACCAAAAGGTTGGTGAGTTCATTAGTTTATCATAATCATTTATTTCCATCATTTTAATAGACCACAAGAATTTCATTTCCAGTTCTCATAAATATACGTCCCATGCATAGAGACAAAAATAATCATTCATATGGTGAACACCTGGTAACCGACATTAACTAGATACATATAAGAATATCCCCTATCATTCCGGGATCCTCCTTCGGACATGATATAAATTTCGAAGTACTAAAGCATCCGGTACTTTGGATGAGGTTTGTTAGGCCCAATAGATCTATCTTTAGAGTTCGCGTCAATTAGGGTGTCTGTTTCCTAATTCTTAGATTACCAGACTTAATAAAAAGGGGCATATTCGATTTTGATAATTCACCCATATAATGTAGTTTCAATTACTTGTGTCTATTTCGTAAAACATTTATAAAAATTGCGCATGTATTCTCAGCCCAAAAATATAAAGGGTAAAAAGGCAAATGAAACTCACCATACTGTATTTCGTAGTAAAAATACATATAACGTCATTGAACAAGTGCAAGGTTGGCCTCGGATTCACGAACCTAAATTAATTATATATAATTATGTGTTGGTCAATATTTATCTAACAAATTAGATCAAGTCATAGTGTACCACAATCCTAATGCTCGAGACTAATATGCAAAAGTCAACAAAAGTAAATTTGACTCAAAATAATTTCCAAAAATCTATACATGAATAATATATAGTTTAAATATCGTCGTTTTATATTTTTAAATATTTTTAAAAGATTTATTAGAGTAATAATATAAAATGATATTTTATAATAACAATGACATTTCTATTAAAATGATAATTTTTGTTAAAATGATAGTTTCAATACTAACGATACTTTTAATAATAATAGTAATGATAAAAATAATAAGAACGATAATTTTATCTAAATCAATATCTTATAATATTTTAATTTCATCATGATACTCTTACTCATTATTTCCTAATCGTTTCGTTTAATAGCTTTTAATCGTCTTTTATATCGTGTTCATAATAATGATAATAATAGTAATCAAAATAATTAGGTGTTACCAATATTTGTTTTAATTACACTTATATTAATAATGATAGTTACTATAACATTATTAACGATAATACTAATAATTATCTTAATGATAATATAGTAATAATAATAATAACAATAACAATAACCATTTTTAAATAATGATATATATATATTAATAATGATAATAATAATAATAATACTAATAATAATAATAATAATAATTGGATAATAATAATAACACTAATTATAACTTTAACGATAATAACGATAGTAGTAATAAAAAAAAATAACAATTTTTAATGATAAATCCCTTTTATTGATAAAGATAATAATAATGATAATAATAAGATAAAACTAGAACGACGATAAAAAAAGGACGATAATAATAATCATTTTTAATAAAAATATCGAAAATTCAATTGATTATAACTTCTAATCCGTTCATCGAAACCATTCGATATCTAAAGGAAAAGTTCTTAATTTTTCGCTAGCTTTTCAAGGACATGCATATCTTATACCTTATCTCAACCGCAAGTGTAACTAATTCAATATTCAACCTAACTTGTCTAAGGGCAATATCAAAAGTACAAGCATGCATAATCCTAAATACTCGAGCACTAGTCAGGGATACACTATTAGTATGTAAAAGTTAAATTATGAGTACTCACGTATCAATATTGAGATTCAATATTGCAGGAAAGGTACGTAGACGCAACAGAAATGATAAACACTATATTGACCTCACGAGCATACCCATGAACCATACTCAATCACCTCCATAGCTATAACCCATAATTTCCTTAATCCTATCCTACTCGAAAAACAATTTCGAAATCACTCGGACAGCACTCCGTCGTAATATTTTATGTATACTAATAATATCTTGAAATAATACGGAGTAAATATATATGTAAATCGATTGAGAGAGTTTAGAGAAAAATATTTTCAAGTTTCTATGAAATAATGAAACCTATTGAATTCTATTTATAATAGATTTTTGAATTATTAAAGTGAATTATTAAAGTATGAATTATTAAAGTGAATTATTAAAGTATGAATTATTAAAGTGAATTATTATTATTAAAGTTAAAGTAAAGTAAAAATAAAGTAAAGGTAAAGTTTAAGTATAGTAAAAGTATAAAACTATGTACGTATAATACGCATATAAATATATATAATATTAATTTAAATCATTATATATATTTAATAAAATAAAATATAAATATCGTTATCTTTATCTTTATCATACTAGTTAAGTAATGAGTTGTCAAAAGTGGTTCTAGATATTTATAAAAGTTATATACGTTTTAATAATAAAGTTCTTTTTAAACTGAAAACGTTTTTGTACGTTTGAAACTAAATAGATCAATCGAGTCTTTATGAGATTCAATCTTCCACTATCCTTTGTCTAGTTCTCAATGATTGACAATTTATTCTTATTTATAAATCACTTTACCATTTTTCGAATATTGTTAAAATGGAAAGATTTCTCAAATCAACGTGGGCATTTCAACAGAGACTTGTAATCATAATTCAATATATCTGATAATTCAATCATTTGATCTTATCTTCTAATTCCATTGATAAACATTTTGAAACAGATACAATCATATAAAGTATTTAATCTAATATTTTGTTTACGTTTCAAGTTATAATATATATACACATATACATATATAATCATGTTCGTTTAATGGTTCGTGAATCGTTGGAACTTGGTCGAGGTTGAATGAATGTATGAACATAGTTTAAAATTCTTGCAATTTAACTTAACAAATATTGCTTATCGTGTCGGAAACATATAAAGATTAAAGTTTAAATTTGGTTGGAAATTTCCAGGTTGTCACACCAACTTCTTGATTAGTAAGTGTCTAACCACAGCTTAATATATGTATTACTGAATGTTGTTGTATATGTTCAACTTTTTGTACTTCAATCAACTATTAATTAAAACTGTAAATTTAAGCAATAAAACCCGCTTCTTGATTAGTAAGTGTCTCAACACAGCTTAATACATGTATTGCTAAATGTTGTTGTATATGTTCAAGTTTTTGTATTTCAATAAGCTATTAATTAATTTGCAGTACCTATACATATACAAGTTGAATTTTTTTCCATTTGAATCAGGTATATATATATATATATATATATATATATATATATATATATATATATATATATATATATATATGTGTGTGTGTGTGTGTGTGTGTGTGTATATATATATATATGTATATGTATATGTTTATGATTCAACTGTCATTTCTTATTAGGTTTAGGGATGGCAATGGGCGAGAAAAAACCAGTGACCCGAGGGTACCCGATCCGTAATGGGCGGGTAAAATCATTAAATCTTACCCGCGGGCATGGGTACGGGTAAAAATTTATACCCGCTGACGGGTCGTGGGTATATACTACCCTTCATGGGTAAAACCCGACCCGTGAATACATGAGACTTTTCTTAATTTACCCACGAGTTTAGATTTACAATTATTAAATTTAAAATTTATTTGACTTGTAATTGAATAATGATTAAAAATATAATATTATATACAAGTAAAAAACTCAATTTTCACGTCATTTTACATATAACTTGCACATATAGTTTTATAATTAATAAAATTATTTGGATTTTCTAATAAATGTATATTATTATCACCCGCGGGTTACTCGTGGGTCACGGGTATCCACGGGTCACGGGCATGGGCGAAAAGTTTCTACCCGCGGGCGGGTAACGAGTTTCAACGTGTAAAAAAGAAACCCGATGGGCGGGTCACGGGTATATAGAACCCGTACCCGTTATCCACGGGTGCCATCCCTAATTAGGTTGTTTTTTCATGATTTGTGGCTTGCTCATCCTGTTGCTCAATATTGCTGAAGTTATTATATTACTTAAAACAGTATGATTAGTTTATGTCTGATGTTTTGGTATGCAATTTCCAAGTTTATTTTATTTTGTTTTGGTATGTATATAGTTGAAAATATTTCAGGTACCATAAAAGCACTCTTAAAAGATGTCGCAGAACAACACATCATGGTATAGTATATATACCTTCATTTTGTTGTTGCATATTGATATATTTATTTGTCATATAGTATAATACATACTTTCATTTTGTTATTGCATTTTTATATAATTATTTGTGGTTCTATTAGTGATGTTAAAGATTATATTGACATGGAAGTTTTCTATGATGGATACTTTTCACGTGGTTGGAAGATGTATATCGATGGAAAAAAGAAATTATTTCGCCTATGTGAGTCAACCATATTTTTCTTTGATTGGGTGGAAGAGATACTTAAAAAGGAAATACCGTCTCGATACAATTCGGTACTGTATTTTGATGAAGATGCAGAGAAGTTCAAGTTCCTTCAACTGGAAGAGCAGTTTGATTATGTAAATAATCGAGCCAAACAAAATGGATCAACAGTTAAGCTGTACTTACTCTTCGAGCCTACTTTGAGTGACGATGGCTGCTATTGATCAAATGTGGTTTGCTAGCATTTTTAACTGATTGTATTTGTGTATCTAAGCTGTTATATATATGTATGTGTGTTTATGTAATTGACTATGTATATTTTTATCTACAAACATGTAGTATTGTATAATGGTAATCAGATTGTACTTTGATGTTTTGTTCTTTTTATATTATTAACTATTAATCTTCTATACTAAGAGTAAGTAAATAAGTAATTTCAATAGTTATATCAGCCAAACAGGCTATTGCCGTTTTGTTTACTTAATGATCCCAAAATTGTGCCCAACCATTGTCGTTTTCTACTGTTGCTCCATTTAACCATTGTAGTGGGACATTTGTTGACTGTTGCTCCATTTAACCATTGTAGTGGAAACTGTTCCTAAATTTGGTCTTAGGTGGAGAACACGTGTTGCACTTAGGTCATTTGGTGTTACCACGTTTACATTCATTTGTTTCATCTCCACTTTGCTTCCATCCCACCGTCATTCATTTGTTTCATCTCGATCTCACTCCATCCCACCGCCACCAATCCATCTCCTCGCCATCGCCGCCGCTGCTTAAACTAACTGCCAATTTCATATACTAGGTAAATCTTTGTTCTGTTAAGAAATTATCATATTTAGGGTTTCTAATCTACGGTTGGTAATCTCTATTTTCTTTCTTTTTCGTTCTCTGTAATATAGGGGTTTTTCCCTTTGGCTTTTCAATTGCAGTTTATCTCCTAATTTGTATGGGTTTAGGGTTTTCGATTTTAGCGGATTTTCGTTGGTAATTTTGTGATTTGGGTAGGAATTACTGTTTAATTGTATCATTTTATCATTTGCTGTTATGCTTCTCCGATTACCATAAAAATTTAAAAAAGAATCGATTTGCCATAAAAGAGAAGGGTGCGTGTTTATTGCTTCTTTCATTCCGAACTTGCATAAAACTATTTATATTATTTTTTAACTCAAATGTTAAAAAAAGGTTAAAGTTAGATTCTGGTAGTGGATACAGTTATTCTTTGTTTCATATTAGTTGAATGTAAAATATGTAGTATAATGTATACTTTATGTACCGGTGGTTAATTTTATTATAAGGAACAATGCTTTACTTGTAGTTAATGCATCCGTGTCTTTATTTATGCAAATGTCGATTTCATGGACATTATTGCTCATAATACGTTAAGTTTGTTCTTTTTCATGTTTTTAAGTAGATAAATGTTATTACAAAATGTTAATATTAGGTGTTTCTTCTATCTTATTATGCTCATTGTAGGTTTGTTGATGTTGGAGTTTTAGTCCGGTGCATTTGGTTTTCTTCACGGACAAAGGTAAGTTTATTTTCTTGATGGATTTTTTTTATCATAGATGTTGTATGTTGTGTTTTTGTTTTTTGATGGTTGGCATGCTGTTATTGTTTCTTATATTTCTTCACTATCGTGTTATATGCTATTAGTTTTCACCTATGTTATGTCTAACAATGATAAGAGGAAACGTTGATTTATGCGTAGTCTAAACGAATGTTTTATTTATTTCATCTACTAATCGTGGCGAACGAGTATTACTTCTTTCGGGTTCTTTTTAATCGAACGAACTTTTGGGTGAAATTACTACTGCCACACTCCTGTCATCTCTGTAGTCTTAATTATTTGATGTATCTTTCCTACAAGTTTTTGTATGGTTGTAATTAGTTGATAAGTTATTTGATTATATGGTTGTCGATGACAATGATTGTGTTAACCGTAATGCTAGCTTATTTTTTCATATGAAAATATCCAATTAATCTAATGTTTGTGAACATTTGGGTCTAACGTACCTCCTTTTTTGGAAAATATATGTCATTGGTTAAATGATTGTGAGTTTGCATTTATGTGTTTTTTGGGGGCTTTTTCGTTTTGGTGTTGCCTAGAACATGTTTATAAAAATGTCTGAAAGAGGTAATTTTGATGTCAATGTTGTGACCATTGGTGTATCATGCATTTGGAATTTTACTGTTCATGGAAGATGATTATGTTGTACATTGTTGGAAATTGTGGTGTTTATATGCGTTTGTGGTTATTGCAGGTGTTGTTGTTGGTGTCTATGTTTTCTCTTCCTGTTTACTCTTGAAGGTATGTTTTTTCTTTCTATTTTTAAGTTTTATTCGATGTTTCATATTAGTTTTAAACTTAAGGTGCTTGCAGATTGGATAGATTTAAGAAGATTTCGTTAACTGCTATTCTTCATTATTAGTAATTGTATTAAACAATATGCTTGAATATGTTGCCCAATTTAATATGTATTTTTCTGTTAGTAATGAATAATATTATGTCAAAAATTATTTTCTTTGAATTTTACGGTTTTACGTGTTTTATGTTCACGATTGTTCTCAAAGTGATGGCGATATATCTGTGACTTTGAACAACACAATTTTAACCGAATCAACAACCATTGATAAAATGTCTACGGAGAACCTCTCAAGGTGTGTCTTAGTTCCCTTGATAATTTTACTTTATCATTGTAAATGTACGACATACATGTAGTCCCCATCACCATCAGTATTCGTTATGTATTCACTGTTTTTTCCCTTTTTTGTGCATATTCAAAGCGAGATCGATGATACTCATATTTCAATGGACATATTCTATGGTGGACACGCATCTCCAAACTGGAAATCGTACGAAGAAGGTAAAAGAATTTCGTTTAAAATTTCCGAAACAACCATTTTCTTCCTAGAATGGTTACATGACTTACTCAAGAAAGAAATCCCGTGTGAATATTCAACAATTATGTATTTTGACGAAGGCGAGGAAAAATTCAAGTTTCTTTACACCGAAGAACAGTTTGACGTTTTAAAAAACAAAGCCACGCGAACAAGTTCTAAACTTAGGTTATATCTACTTAATCAAACTGATTGGAGCAGTGATGAAGGACATGATAGTGGAGATTCACATTTTTAACCATCTTACTATTGTCATATAGGGAAAAATGCTTTCGTAACTTTATGTAATCGCTTTATTACGACGTTGTAAATAAGAATGTTAGCTGACTGAGTCAGCAACCTTCGAACTTTATCGTTTGATGGTGGTTGTCTTGGTCGTTATTTTATTTTGACATTCATGTTGTCCAAACCGTTTCATCTAGGTTACATTATCATTGCGTGCATCTGCAGGTTTTTAATATGTTTTTTTTCAAAGATGACTAGAAAAAGTTTCTGGTGGTTGTGGTTATACTATGGCATTGATAGTGGTGAATGACATGAAGGTAATACAGGACATGAACTGCATTTTCATTTTTTACATTTAGTTAATGGTTTTTTAATGAAGAGGTCGATTATTCTTTAATAAGTATGTCGATAAATGTACATCTATGTGATGATAAATAATGCTAAAACTGAATGTAAACAAGGCAATAAAACGCGCAGCAAAGCGCGCACCGGACCTCATCCTAGTTGACTATTATTCTTCTATATAAACAATAATTTTATTTTTTTTGAAAAAGCTGATACAAAAACTCGGCTATAATTATAAAACCAGCAGCCCCAAAAAAAGCCCAAATTATAAGTCGAACCTGTCATTTCATTTACAGCATAGTGGAAGGGTATTTTTGTAAATTCATTTAGGGGCTGTCATTTCATTACAGTGCAGAACGAGGGTATTTTTGTAAATCCATTACAAATCTGTCATTTCATTTGCAGTATAGTGGAAGAGTATTTTCGTAAATTTGTTCTTGACGCTATATAATCCCTACCGACCTTTTGTTACCCATTTCTTCTTAGTTCAACTGAAGAATCGGTTTCTCTCCTCTTTACTGCAAGTAACAAGAAGTAAGTTTTTTTTTTCCTTTTTCATGCTTTGATTTTACTTCTACTGTGTTAAGCATTCGTCAATTACTGTATGTGTAACATTGTAGTATGTTTCTAACTTCTTGAATACTGAAAACAGATCTGTATGTACATTTTTTTTGAAGATTAAGAAATTATTACTTGACATTATTACATGCAATAATCTTTGCTGCTATGAACAGTTATACCTAATTTGTTAAACTGATTTTTCTTTAAAATTTTGGTTTAGATCAAAAATTTGCAGGAAGAGATTATTAGGGCTTTTTTAAAACTTACTGATTGTTGTATTTCATTGTAATATAGTCAGATTTTTTTACCTGTTTAAAGTAAAAGAAATACATTTATAGTTCCTGACTTGCAATCTCAAGTATTATACTTTGATGCTAAAGAAAAAGGCACTCTGTGTTGTTATACATGCAAAAAGTTATGTGTATTACATTCTGTCAACTTTCATATTTGGGTTATACTAACCAACAGGTTCCATAGATGTGTACCATGCATATTGAGTATACACAAAATAGATATGCATGATAGATAGTATCTGATTTTGTATGAAATAGGAATCTGAGAAAGGTCAAGATTATGAATCAGATATCTTTTAGTTGCTATTTGTATCAACTTTGTATTATATGTACTAGCTATGTATTATACATATTGAACATGTTCTAAATACATTGACTTTCAATATATTGACCCTATTGACCATCAATTTTGCTAAAAAAAATGATACATTACCATATAAGTAACAGGGAAAAGATCAAAAACATAAATTAGATGTTTTTTATTTGCTACGTGTAAGACTATCAATATAGTATTAGTTATACTATTTGTTAAAAAATTATAGATTACTATATGAATTATACTTATGATCAACGAAGAAATGTGTCATTAGCTGTTTATGACATTCTTTCAAAAAACTAATTGAAATATACAAAAGACATAGATTACATGTTAATTATCTATTGGATTCATTAATGACCAACATACTTGCTATATTGAGTACCAATTATGTCTAAAGACAAATATCCTTAAAAAGGTTTGGAAAATTACATTTTTTGTCTTTTACTTTCAGTTTGCTTTATATATAAGTAATAATAGTTTAGCATTCTGTTTATACTAGGTGTCAATTAATTTGGTATTCGTCTTCATCTTTTGACAATTATTTTTTTTTACCTTCAGAAAAAAACCAAATATGTCAAAGTACTACTACTACTACTTCGAAGAATCAGCAGGTACAAAACAAGAGCCAATTGATTTAGATCCTCTTCAGGAGCAAAAACTTAACTATAACGTAAGCAAGCCAAAGTATTGTCATGTGACGAGGCAAAATAACTACATATTTATCAGCTTTTCGATTCCAAAGGCGCGTATCTGGGTAAATTTACAAGTCATTATTACTTATTTTGTTTATAGTTCTAGGTTAAAATTTCTTCAAATTAATATTTAGTTTTACGTTAACTCAAATTAATGTAGAATATGTACCATTTTTTTAGTCTCATGCATTATAATGTAGAATATTTAGCATCTAAAGTAGTTTAGCTAATATTTTGTTTCTAAATATGTTTCTCCTTTTATTAATTCAGCGTCTTCCAGAGGAGCTAAATAATCTTGCTGAACTCAGGGGTGGAATGAGGTTACGCTACTATGACCAAGAAGGAGATATTTGGCATTGGAAGCTGATCAATGAAGGCTGGAAAGGAAAAAAGAAGCTGGCAATTTCAGGTGGATGGTCGCAGTTTCTCAAGGGTCGGCAGCTCAATGTTGGTGATGATTGTTGTGTGGTGTATGAAGTCGGTGAGCGTGATTTTGAGCAGCTCGATATCTACAATCCCCCCTGTTCCAATAAAAAACAATGTTATATGTGAAGCTTATATGTCGTTTATAACTTAAACCTGCCAATATTTTGTACTACAAAGGCAGTGTTTAACAAAGCTTCACATCGTCCTAACTTTTGTTAACAACATGTTGTGGCTACTAACGAATCTAAATTGCATTATGTAATGCAATTTCCTATTACTCTTATATATTAGTATTAGTTTTTGAATCTTCTTTCATTAGCTTTTTACAAAAACAAATTGAATATTCTCCTACAATTCAAAAACAGGTTAAATAAGTACATGATTAACTATATAAGAGCAAATCTGTTACAAAACAAACACAACCTTAATATATTCATAGTGATTTTTATAACTTTATGCTTCCAAATATTTTAGCCCAATAAACAGTCCATACACAAACATACATTTACATATACCACCATTAGCCTAAAAGAAAAAATTAAAGTAACAAAAGGATTACCCAATTGACATATGTAAACCACAATGTGTGTGTCCATTTAACCCTCTTCTCCACCAAAAAATACCCACAAAAACTCCATACTCACAGAAAGTTACCTTACTCAATTGACTTTGATCTAGATTTTGAAAAAAATCTGAAAAGGACTCAAAATCCATGGCTACATCCTCCAGGTTCTCTTAGCTTTCTTTTACATACTTATAACTGTTTTTTAAAAGTATATCCTGCAGTAGCAATAGATGCAAACCAAAACAAATGTTCCCGATACAAAAAACCATGGAACAGATTACAATATGATAGTATGACAGTCTGATGGTTAATAGCAGAATTGTTTGACATAAATTGGTGACCCAAAGTAGAGAATTGTGTGTTTACCATTAACTATCATTTATTGACTAAAAATTATACATGCATGTTTATCTTTAACAATATTTACTAATGTACATATGCAATGTGCTTTGGGTCACTAAGAACATACAAGTATATGATTGTTTTCTCAATGTTATTCATTAACAAAATATTATTCACCTTCCTCCCCATTACATCCAACCTTCTGAGCATTTTTCTATACAAACAGCATTAAAACAAATTGAATTACCAACCATTAAATTTTTAATGTCAATTTGACATTTACTTTGTTATTTGTTCAATGACTTTAAGTATTTTTTTTATTTTCTTTATTGTTAAGAAAATGATTAATACAGTCTTTGGAAAAGAGTGTATTTCAGTTAGGTTTACTTTGCAGTTCATTCAGTGGTTTTAGCATTCGACTCATCTACTATTATTTTCTTACTAATCTTGGAATTCTGTCACTATTTCATCAATTATTATTGTACAAAATATCAATAACGTATGATGTGTATATTGGAATTACAGAACATTACACTGATGTTTACAGTTATATACTAAAATTGCAGCGCAGTTGAGATAACACCGATCAAACAATTGGAACCAGACGACACAAGTAAAACAATAGAGGTGAAGGTTTATAGGAGATGGATTGTCACCGGTACGGATGAAACGACTCCAATTACACTCTGCATTATGCTTATTGATGCCCAGGTAACTTCAAAACCTTATCTACAAAAAACATTTAAAAAACTATATAAAAAGTTACTAACAATAAAAAAAATTCTTTAGAGGTATGGGGAACAAGCAAACTTTGCCACAAATGATTGCATAATATTTGACAAGTTTATGCAAGTTAACAAAGCATACATAATTTCAAAATTCATCTGCGAAAAAACATCAAACTGGCAACGAACACTCCCAACAAAAGTTACTTTGACAGTCAGACAGTGCGCTGAGTTTGAACTAGGGATGGCAATGGATCAGATATGGATCGGGTGAGGCCGTATCCATATCCATTTATTTTTTTTACTTTTCATCCATCCATATCCATATCCGTCGGGTGAAGCGGGTTAATGGATAATTATCCATATCCGTTTAAATTTATTTTATTTTTAACAATTATAAGCGGTGGTTCACTATATACGATCAAAAGTAATATTTTTAGTAGTTTATGCGACCGAAAGTCACATTTTACTAATCTATATAACAAATATTCAATAGATAACCTATTAAATGTGTAAAGATATCGACATGTAAGTTGTTTACTTTTAGTTACATGGAATCACATTTGAACCACCAAAGTACGATAAATACATTTGATTATTTAAACAAAACAAAATATAAGAAGAAAGTTATATTTTTATAGAAAATATAAAGAAAGATGAATATGGATATAATTAATGAAATATCACTACATAAATGATACTAATATGAGTGATAAATTTATATATTTAGTTATTTCGGGTGAAAGCGGGTTCATCAATGGATGAATTTTTTTCATCCACATCCATATCCATATCCATTTAGACCGTCCATATCCACGAATAATCGGGTGGATCGGATGGATATCCACTGGATCGGGTATCCATTGCCATACCTAGTTTGAACCAATACCAGCAGATCCGTTTCCACAACATTGTTTCTACTTTGCATCATATGATGAAGTCTGCGATCGAATAAGAAAAAAACACCTATACTAACAGGTATCTAATTATGTTTTGTACAACACTTATGTATCAACATAACACTAATATATATAAATTAAATATTACAGACTACATAGGTTGTATCCATAACATTGGAGATATACAGCATACAACCAGCCGCAAGTGCTTCAGACTAATTGATATTATCGACCTTCAGTAAGTTACAAATGCTTTTGCCAATCAAATTACCATATCAATCGGTTATTACCATATATGAAACATATTTAAATGACTTCATGTTAAAAAGATGACTTAAAAACAAATTCCTAACAAATCATATGTATGTAGTTATAGCTTTTTTTATATTCCATTTGTATTTTTGACATCTGCTTTGCAACACATTGTAGCAACAACTATCTGCAATTGATTCTTTGGAATCAGCGCGCAACGTCATTCAATTTTAATGAATATGAATCACATTCGAAGCCCGTCCTGATCTCAGTAAGTTCATGTTGGGAAACTATTTTTACAAGAACAAGGATGATTCAGCTTAAACCTTCTCAAGCAACACACTATTACCTTAATCCCAACATTCCAGAATACCGCGACAACATCAACACGTAAGTACAAAACAACAAACACATATTGTTACATAATCCATTAATCAAGATGAATAATACTTACGTGTACAACAGGTACAGGAAACTGTTTAGCCAGAACCCAATGTTGCAAGCTGAGAGAAACAAAAAAAACAAAGCAGAAGAAGAGCAACACCGAAACAGAATTACGTTGCAACAATTGAGCACCTTTGATTTTCAACACACCAAGGTAAGTAATAATAGTATAATACATATTGATAAGCACACAATTTATGGATAATTAAAAAATAATCATAAACAAACAGGTTTTGCAAATCAACAGATATATTTGTGAGGCAACAATAGAGAGAGTGGACGATAAGAGATCATGGTTTTATGCAAGTTGTGACAAAGAACAATGCAACAAAAAGGTTGGAGGAAAATTACATGAACTCCTATTTCCAACACATGGAACACCAAAAGAACCTGATTTCAGGTACATAAATATATAACTGACACATTATACATCTACATACACAAAAATATATTAGAAATTCATCTATGCTAACGATTTTACAGATAATGTTTCAGAATTATCATAGCAGACAGTAGCGGTACAGCAACTGCAACATTAGTTGTATTGTGTGATAATGCTGAGAAACTCCTGCAAATCAAATGCAAGAAAATGATCTTAGAAATGGGATTTGACAACAAAAACATACTGCCACAACCAATCAAAGCTCTTGAAGGAAAAACTCACATTTTTCAATTTCATTAATAGTCAGCTGACGAATTCATGGTTGACGACATCTTTCGAGCAAATGAAATTACCAGCTGCACACCACCAAATAATGAAGCTCCACCAATTGCAGATGTCGATACACATTCACAGAATACAACACCTGCAAAGAGAATTTTATTTGACAAACCAGGTAAACATCATGATTGAATAAAGCTTAAAAAATTAAACAAAGACTGTAACACCCCGTTTTCCTTGTATATAGTCCAAGGTGCGTATTTTAACTCTTAAATGTTTAGCATTAACCGCGATCGAATTTAATGGCCTAAACTGTGAAATTGGGTGTGACCTGATCAATCATCGCGTTTCAAGCAGCTTTGTCACGTCCCAGGCCATCGCGAAATGCGATGTACATGACCAATACGCGACGCATTGAAAACCTGCTGACCTGATCGAATTGTCGCGTTCGAGTGGAGTTTATCGCATTTGGGTATCGCGAACCGCGACACCTTCTCGCGAAACGCGACATTGTTGCTGAATTGACTCTTTTAACCCGTTTTAAGGGTATCTTTTGGGGTATTTTGGTCTTTTCACTATGTGGACGGTTTGAGAACATAAAAACTGATACCAAGCTTATCTTTATCTCATTTTTCACACAATTCACCTCCTTCTTTAAACCCTAGATTGAGAAACCCATTTTAGTGAGAGAAAGCTTGAATCGAGGAAGAATAAGAGTGTTTTGGGTCGGGTCTCAAGAGTTAAAGTTGTTCTACTCTTCAACGACATCATTTTGGTGGTATTGGTAAGTCTTAACTCCGAATTTCATCTTTATGATTTGATATTTAAGTTAGGGTTTTGAGATAGTTAATGGTGAAACCCATTTAGATGATGAAGTGGATTTATGGTGACTAGTTATTGTTACTTGGCGGATTTTGGGTTGGTTGACATTTTGGCCATGTTTAGGCTTCGATTTTGGGTGTAATCACTTAGTTTAGTGATTTTGAATGTGTTGGAACCCATTTGGTTGACTAAATTTGAAATGGGTTAAAATTAGGGTTTAGGTGTCATTTTGGGCAAGATAAGTGTTTAACACTTATGATTGGGTTTGATTAGCGTTATTGGAACCATTATCACTCTAGTTAGTGATTATTAGTAAGTTTGAGCATGAGTTGTGCTTGGAAGTGCGTTTGGGTCATTATAGCACTAGGTGTCAATATGGGTTGGTTTGTAATCCACCCTAATTGTGTTGTTTGTTATGTGATAAATGGAATAGGTACTTGATAATGCTAAAAACGAACATATATTTAATAGCATTATCCCTCAAGAAAGACAAGTTTGTAGTTGCAATTGTTCTACGTACAAGTAATATTCGTTTAAATAATAAAAGGTGAAGACAAAAGACAGATTCGACGAATTGAAGACGCAAACGACCAAAAAGCTCAAAAGTACAAAATACAATCAAAGTGGTTCCAATTATTGATAAGAAACGTCTCAAAATTACAAGAGTACAAGATGCGAAACGCAAAATACAAGATATTAAATTGTACGCAAGGACGTTCGAAAATCCGGAACCAGGACCAGAGACAACTCTCAACGCTCGACGCAACGGACTAAAAATTACAAGTCAACTATGCACATAAATATAATATAATATTTAAATAATTCTTAAAATTATTTATATATTATATATATTTATATAAATCGTCGGCAGAATACAAACAAAGACATGTGACCTGGAAAAGCTGGCCATGCGATCGCATGGCCTGGAAGAACAAATTCCATGCGATCGCATGGCAGTAGGTGGCAGGCCACACCCCTATAAATTCGCAGTTTTGGTTGATCATATATCCATCATCCATCTCTCTATCTATCACGTATATATATATATATATATATATATATATATATATATATTATAATTTTAATTTTAATTTTAATTTTAATTTTAATTTTAAATTCTAATAATAAGGGTATGTTAGCGAATGTTGTAAGGGTGTAAGTCGAAATTCTGTCCGTGTAACGCTACGCTATTTTTAATCACTGTAAGTTATGGTTAATGTTATTTTTAATTTAATGTCTCGTAGCTAAGTTATTATTATACTTATTTAATGCCGAAGTAATCGTGCTGTTGGGCTAAATATTAAAATTGGGTAATTGGGCTTTGTACCATAATTGGGGTTTGGATAAAAGAATGACACTTGTGGAAATTAGACTATTGGCTATTAATGGGTTTTATATTAACTAAATGATACCTCGTTGATTTAATATATAGACTTATAATTTGACGTATTTATATATAACCACATACGCTTGACTGGGTACGGTGGGCGGGATATCTATAAATACCAATAATTGTTCATTTTACCGGACACAGAACTGGATTAATAGTTAATAGACTTGTTGAAACTGGGGTGGATTACATTCAAGGGTAATTGGTGTAATTGTTAACAAAGTAGTAAAACCTTGGACTACACACAGTCGATAACCTGGTGTATTCATTAAACAAAGTATTAAGACCTTGTTACAATTCGAATCCCCAATTAGTTGGAATATTTAACTTCGGGAATAAGAATAATTTGACGAAGACTTTCGCACTTTATGATTATGACTGATGGACTATTATGGACGAATCCGTATGAACATATCAAATAATCCAGGACAAAGGACAATTAACCCATGGGAATAAACTAAAAATCAACACGTCAAACATCATGATTATGGAAGTTTAAATAAGCATAATTCTATTATTTCATATTTAATTGCACTTTTAATTATCGCACTTTTATTTATTGTCATTTTATTTAATTGCATTTTTAATTATCGTACTCTTTAATTATCGCAATTTTATTTTATCGCAATTTCATTATCGTTATTTACTTTACGCTTTAAATTAAGTTATATTTATATTTTACATTAGGTTTTAACTGCGACTAAAGTTTTAAAATCGACAAACAGGTCATTAAACGGTAAAAACCCCCTTTATAATAATAATACTACTTATATATATTTTTGTATTTTTACAATTATAAGTTAAAACTAATATAGCGTTAAGCTTGTTTAAAAGATCCCTGTGGAACGAACCGGACTTACTAAAAACTACACTACTGTACGATTAGGTACACTGCCTATAAGTGTTGTAGCAAGGTTTAGGTATATCCATTCTATAAATAAATAAATATCTTGTGTAAAATTGTATCGTATTTAATAGTATTTCGTTGTAAAAATAATACTATTTCCTAGCACACCTCGCACACATCAAGTATTTTTGGCGCCGCTGCCGGGGAACTTCTTGCTTAAACACCGGAAGCGCAACGCTATATATAAAAAAAAAATATTTTTATTAATTTTTAGTTTACTTTTATAAAAATACGCTTTTGTAAAAATACGTTTTAAATATACGAAAATATAAAAAGAAAAGAAAAACAAAATATTTATATATTTTTAATAGTTTGTTATATATATATATAAAATTATAAAGTTTCTTTATTTTTATTTTAGTTTTTAAAATACAAGTTTTTATTTATTTATATAATTATTTATTAAAACAGAAAATAGAAAAAAAAATATATAACTCTCGGCCTGGTACTGTAGCAGCCCAACACCTGGTCCGAAAACCTAGCCCATGCGATCGCATGAGCCCGAAGGCAAAATTTCATGCGATCGCATGAGGGTACCTGACACGCCAGGTTTGACCATCCAACAGCAATCATTACGGAGTATTATTATTAATTATAATTAATTAAAACCCTAATTAGGTTTTTATTTATTTATTATTTAAGTTTTAGTTTTATTATTTAATTTGTATTATTTAGTTTATTTAGTTTTATAAATTATATAAAAATTAATAGTTTTATAAAATAAATAATATAAAAATAATATTTTTATAAAAATTGTACTTTTTACAACTTTAAATTTATTTTTATATTTTGTATTTTTTTTGTTTGTTTTAGCGTAATATTTATATTTTTCGCTCGTATTTAGTTTTAAGTTATAGTTTTTGCCATAGTTATTTTTATTTCTAGATTTTTAGGCTTTGCCGTAAAATCCCTTAAGTGTTTTTTCTTTAGACTAAGATTTAGGTGCTTTAGAATTTTGCGATGCCGTTTTTATATTTTAGTACCTTTCTAAGTTATTGCCATTTGAGATATAGTATTTCTTTTAAGCTTTAATATTTTTAAACGCAACTTTTAATTCTTAGTTTTTAGTTCCTTTTTAAGTATCGACGCGCTACTTTCATATTTTTATTTTTTGACGCCTATTATTTTTCGACCTTTTATTTTTTGACGTTTTTCGATGCGCTCTTTTTTTTCTTATTTTTCACCGCTCTAGTTTTTAGGACTTAGAATTTTCTATTTCTTCTCTAAAATTTCTTTAAATTTCAACGAAAAATTATTTTAAGCGGTTAAATTGATAGACATCCAAATTTTCTGTTTCGTAGTAATAGTTGGATTTGTTAGTGGCTGAGTTGTGAGCTTCCGATTTAAAGGGTTCTGGCTCCCTGCTGCATCTATTGGCTATTCGAAACGTGGGCAAAAGGAGAAAAGTCTATTAATTGATAACTTATATAATTTTTATTTTTATAACTAATAGGATATTCAGTGAATGCACCGAGCAAAACGTTCACCACCTTTTATACGTTCACCACCTGTAACTCGATCAAGACATCTAGCAAATATTGTCGCCGTTGATTATTCTTTAGAATCGTCATCTAGTCGACCAAGTACTCCAATTCAAATTTCCGATAATCCATTTTTTGAACCCGACCTCACAATTGAGAATTCGGAGAATATTCAGGGACAATTCAGAGATTCTGAACCATTAATCTTTCCTCCGGAACCACCAATCATTCAAACAGAGATTGTAGAGGAACCAACCATTAAATCAGAATCCTATAGTGATTCAGATTCAACAAATTCAATCATGGAAAATCTGGAACCTCTAAGTATGGAAGACCGAATGCGAGCTAAACGCACTGGCCAAGGTCACGCAATTACTCAACTAGACATTAATGCGCCAGATTATGAAATCAAAGGATAAATCCTACACATGGTAACAAATCAATGCCAATTTAGTGGTGCGCCGAAGGAAGATCCAAACGAACATCTTCGTACATTTAATAGGACCTGTACTTTATTTAAAATAAGAGAAGTGGAGGATGAACAGATATATATCGTGTTATTTCCCTGGACTTTAAAGGGAGAAGCCAAAGATTGGTTGGAATCGTTACCTGAAGGGGCGATTGATACATGGGACGTTTTAGTTGAAAAATTTCTTAAACAATTCTTTCCGGCATCTAACGCCGTGAGACTTCAAGGTGAAATTGTTACGTTCACGCAGAAGCCAAATGAAACTCTATATGAGGCATGGACAAGATTTGGAAAGTTGTTGAGAGGATGTCCGCAACATGGTTTAGACACTTGTCAAATAGTACAAATATTCTACTAAGGATGCGACATCACTACACGAAAAGACATAGATATAGCAGCAGGTGGTTCCATTATGAAGAAAACAGCAACTGATGCTTACAAAATTATTGATAACACTGCTTCCCACTCACATGAGTGGCACCAAGAAAAAGATATCGTTAGATCATCTAAAGCAGCTAGAGCCGATTTTAGCCATGACTTAGATTCCATTTCCGCAAAGATAGATGCTGTCGAGAGACGAATGGAAAAGATGACTAAGGATATTCACTCAATACGAATTAGTTGTGAGCAGTGTGGAGGACCACATTTGACAAAAGATTGTCTCAGTATTGAACTAACAATGGAACAAAGAGAGAATGTTTCAAACATAAACCAAAGGCCTGGAAATAATTATCAGAATAATTATCAACCGCCAAGACCAATCTACAATCAAAACCAGAATTATAACCGAAATGTTCCATACAACAATCAACAAGGTCCTAGTAATCAACAAGTATCCAATAATACTTACAATCAGTAAAGACCTAATTTTCAAAATAAACCACCACAAACCGATGATAAAAAGCCAAATTTAGAAGATATGATGTCAAAGCTAGTTGAATCTCAAACTCAGTTTTTCACATCTCAGAAACAAACGAATGAACAAAATGCTCAAGCATTTAGAAATCAACAAGCTTCTATTCAAAATCTGGAACAAGAAGTGAGTAACCTACCAAGGTTGATAGGTGAAAGAAAATCGGGAAGTTTACCTAGTGATACAAATGCTAACCCCCAGAATGAAACAGCTAAAGCCATTACCACAAGAAGTGGTATTACACTTAAACCACCTGAAATACCTGTAATTTCTAATGAAGCTATTTCTACTCCACAAGAACCACAACCTGAACAAGATAAGGAAAAAGAACCGGTAGTTGAAAAGGTTAATGAAGATAACATAGTTAAGGCTAAACCTTATGTTAAACCATACCAACCACCACTTCCTTACCCGAGTAAAATGAGAAAAGAGAAACTTGAAGCCGAGCAATCCAAATTCTTGGATATGTTTAAACAAATAAATGTAAATCTTCCTTTCATTGATGTAATTTCAGGAATGCCTAGATATGCTAAATTCTTGAAAGATCTAATCACAAATAGAAAGAAAATGGAAGAACTCTCGACTGTTACTATGAATGCTAATTGTTCTGCAGTGCTGTTGAATAAGATACCAGAAAAATTATCAGATCCAGGAAGTTTCACAATTCCATGTTTTCTGGGAAGTCTTAGTTCAATAGAAGCATTGGCAGACTTAGGTGCTAGTATAAATCTAATGCCGTATTCACTATACGCTAAACTAGACCTTGGAGAATTGAAACCAACACGAATAAGTATACAACTAGCCGATAGATCAGTAAAATATCCTAGAGGGATAATGGAGAACATGCTAGTTAAAGTTGGTACTTTAGTATTTCCAGTAGATTTTGTTATTCTGGATATAGAAGAAGATTCTCGAGTTCCTCTCATATTAGGAAGACCATTCTTAAACACGGCCAAAGCAATAATAGACGTGTTCGGTAAGAAACTGACCTTAAGTATAGAGGACGAGAGTGTTACTTTTTTAGTTGTTCGAGCAATGCAACAACTGCAATCTGCAGATGATAGATGTTATTATATTCAAACTATTGATTCACATGCAGAATTGTTAGAAGAATTTCCAGAATTACAAGGAACAGGAGAATGTTCTTTAGGAGAAGGAACTGAACCAATTGATGAAACTGAAATGTTCGCTACACTTATGGCTAATGGATATGAACCAACAACAGAAGAAATTCAAATGCTAAAAGAAGAAGACAGATATCGATATAAATCATCGATAGAAGAACCACCGACATTAGAGTTAAAGCCACTTCCAAACCATTTGGAATATGCTTATTTACATGGTGAATCTGAATTACCTGTAATAATATCGTCTTCTCTTACTGAAAATGAAAAATCTCAACCCATTTCTGTGCTAAAAGCTCATAAACCAGCTATTGCATGGAAGATTCATGATATTAAAGGAATAAGTCCTTCGTATTGCACACATAAAATCCTTATGGAAGAAGGTCATAAAACGTATGTGCAAAGCCAAAGAAGACTAAATCCTAATATGCAAGATGTTGTTAAGAAAGAAATTATTAAACTGCTTGATGCAGGTTTAATTTATCCAATCTCTGATAGACCATGGGTAAGCCCAGTTCAATGCGTACCTAAGAAGGGTGGCATGACTGTCATCACAAATGAAAAAAATGAGCTTATTCCTACTAAGACTGTAACAGAATGGCATGTTTGTATTGATTATAGAAAATTAAATGACGCCACCAGAAAAGATCACTTTCCCTTACCTTTTATTGATCAAATGTTGGAAAGATTAGCCGGAAACAGTTACTATTGTTTTCTTGACGGTTTTTTCGGATATTTTCAAATTCCAATAGCACCCGAGGACCAAGAGAAAAACACATTCACGTGCCCTTATGGTACTTTTGCTTACAAACGCATGCCATTTGGACTTTGCAATGCCTCTGCAACCTTTCAAAGGTGCATGATGGCGATTTTTCACGACATGATAGAAGAATGCATGGAAGTTTTCATGGATGACTTTTCAGTCTTCGGTGATACTTTTGAATCATGTCTATTTAATCTTGAACGAATGCTTATTAGATGCGAACAATCAAATCTAGTACTTAATTGGGAGAAATGCCATTTCATGGTTAAAGAAGGCATCGTTCTTGGTCATAAAATTTCAAAGGAAGGAATTGAAGTGGATAGAGCTAAAGTAGATGTAATTTCTAAACTTCCATATTCCACCAATGTTAGAGGAGTTAGGAGTTTTCTAGGGCATGCCGGTTTTTACCGACGTTTCATAAAAGATTTTTCTAAAATTGCCACTCCTATGAATAAACTCCTAGAAAAAGATGCTCCATTTATCTTTTCATATGAATGCATCAAATCTTTTAATATTCTTAAAGAAAAACTCACTAATGCGCCGATCATGATAACTCCAAATTGGAATCTACCGTTTGAACTCATGTGCGATGCAAGTGATTTTGCAATGGGAACCGTTTTAGGACAAAGGATTGAAAAACGATTTCAACCTATTTATTACGCTAGTAAGACGTTACAAGGAGCACAAACGAAATATACAACTACTGAAAAATAACTCCTTGCTATTGTCTTTGCTTTTGACAAATTTCGTTCATATCTCGTTCTAGCTAAAACGGTGGTCTATACTGACCATTCTGCTCTTAGATACCTATTTTCGAAACAAGATGCTAAACCAAGATTAATCCGTTGGATCTTACTCTTACAAGAGTTCGATATTGAAATCCGAGATAAAAAGGGAGCAGAAAATCTCGCCGCTGATCATCTTTCCAGTCTTGAAAATCCTGAATTAGAAGTTCTAAATGAATCGGAAATACAAGACAACTTTCCTGATGAATATCTATTGAAGATAGATTATAATGAAATTCCATAGTTTGCATACTATGCAAACTACTTAGTAAGTGGATTCCTTGAAAAAGGATTATCGTACCAAAAACGAAAGAAATTCTTTAGCGATATAAAACACTATTTCTGGGAAGATCCACATTTGTTTAAAAGTTGTCCTGATGGAATAATACGCCGATGTGTATTCGGAGATGAAGCTAGTTAAATATTAAACCAATGTCACACAGGACCAACAGGAGGGCATTATGGGCCTCAGCTCACAGCAAGAAAAGTTTACGATGCTGGATTCTATTGGCCTACAATTTTCAAAGACGCACACCTTCTTTGCAAATCCTGTGATGCTTGTCAAAGGGCCGGAAAAATAAGTCAACGTGATGAAATGTCACAAAATGTCATTCAAGTATGTGAAGTATTTGACATTTGGGGTATTGACTTTATGGGTCCATTTTCAAAATCTCATAATAATCTCTACATTTTCGTTGCCATTGATTATGTATCTAAATGGGCGGAAGCACAAGCTCTCCCGACTAATGATGCACGAGTTGTAGTCAACTTTTTAAAAAAATGTCTTTTTGCTAGGTTTGGAACACCGAAAGCTTTAATAAGTGATCGGGGTACTCATTTTTGTAATAATCAACTTGAGAAAGTTCTCAAAAGATATGGAGTAACTCATAAAATCTCCACTGCATATCATCCACAAACAAGTGGACAAGTTGAAAATACCAACCGAGCTTTAAAACGTATTCTAGAGAATACCGTAGGATCAAATCCAAAGGCATGGTCCATGAAATTGGAGGATGCACTCTGGGCTTTTAGAACAGCCTACAAAACTCCAATTGGAACCACACCTTTTAAACTCGTTTACGGAAAAGCATGTTATCTTCCAGAAGAAATTGAACACAAAGCATTTTGGGCTTTGAAGACATGTAATCTTGATTTACATGAAGCTGGGCGTCTACGGTTAAGTCAACTAAACGAATTAGAAGAATTAAGACATGAAGCATACGAAAATTCGTTAATCTATAAAGAAAGAACGAAGAAATGGCATGATAAAAGAATCAGAAGTTCAAAAGAATTTAAAGAAGGAGACAGAGTTCTTCTTTTCAATTCAAGATTCAAGCTATTTCCTGGAAAATTGAAATCAAGATGGTCTGGACCATTCATAGTCAAAAGAGTTTTCCCATACGGAACAATAGAGTTAATAAATTCAAATGGGATTGAATTTAAAGTTAATGGTCACAGAGTTAAACATTACATACATGGTCCGATGGAAGTTGACAATGAAGTCAATCATAATTTCACCACCCAAGAAAACCTTCAAAATGAAAACATAAATATGTTATCAACAACATATGAAAAATCAAAATTGGAAAATAGGAAGGATTCAAATTGGAGTGATGAAGAAGAATTCTTATACAAACCTCCCATTCCAAGAAACGAAGAAAAATGTGAACAAGAAGTTCAACTAGAAGTGAAAGAACTAAGAAAAGAACACCCGAAAAAGGTTTACAAACCAACTCGACTTACTAAAGTAGGAGACCCAGGTGAATTTATCATTTCTTGTTTGCTTAATGATGGTGCTGTATATAATGGACTCGCAGATTTAGGAGCAAGTGCAAATATTATGCCTCTTTCCTTATACAAAAGATTAGGTATGGGTAAATTAAAACCAACCAAAATAGGGGTTCAATCATTTAACCTAACTATTAAACACCCGGTTGGAATAGCAAATAATTTACTTGTTAACGTGGGAAGTTTGACCTTTGTTGCAAACTTCATAGTGATTAATATGGAGGAAAACCTTGATATTCCTCTAATCTTAGGTCGCCCAGTTTTAGCAACCACCGAGGCATTCATTGATGTAAGAGAAGGTAGAATGACACTTAGGGATGGTGATACATCGATCACCTTTGTGAATCGAAAGTTTAGATCTCCACCAACCAAAACTGTTAAACCAATAAAAATGCATAAGTGTGGGGAAGATGAAGAAACACTTAATGATGATCCGATCACAAAGAACCCCATTGATGATAAGAAATTAGATGAACCCGTTTTTAACAGTTCAACGAAGAAACTTTATAAACGGATTCACGATGCTAAGATTAAGAGAAACTTTAAGTTATGTAACCGATTACTATCCAATTTATCGCCAAAAGAAAAGGCAATGTTAGTTGAATTTGTGAAAGTTACGGAGGAAATCAACAATTGGCTTGAAGCAAAAGTCAGAGATATACAAGTTGTTGATAGTCCAATTAAAAACGAAGTTAATCACAATTTCAACACCACATCTAACTAAGTGTGGGGAGAATCAAGTCTTTAAAGGATAATATGTATTTCTGTTAGAGTTAGATATTCTGTTTTCGTGTAGTTCTCGAGAATGGAACCCGAATGGTCTTTCCCTAGCAGACCCTAAAGAACTAGTCTTCTCCCCCCATTCTGAATTTTTATTTTTTTAGGTTTTACGAGATGAAGACTTCCTGTGAACTAAACCATGGTCTAATGCTACACGCTTTGATCACTAAACGTAATAATGACACCCTTCCAAGTGAATTGGTATCATTAATCAGAGGCAAATTGGATGGAGTAAGAAAAGAATCCAGGAACAAAAATAATAAGTTACATTTTGGTAAAGGAAAATCAAAATCCGCAGCAAAAAGAAGAGCACGACACCTTGAAAGATGTCACAAATGCGGAAAATGGTCACACGAAGGAAAATGCTCGACGAATCATACATATTCCAATACCGAATTCGTTACTTTATGCAGAGATGGACCGTTCATATGTTTCGAAGAAAAAACGTTGAATGCTCAAGGTTACGCCTATGTAGCTATGGAAAACCAATTAGTCCGACTATCTTATGAGTGGGCTAAAGCAGGTCACTAAGAATTCTATTTCACAGGTAAGTATGTACAGTTTTTATGTTTATTTTTATTGCTTTTAACCTTTTGATAATAAATGCTAAATCGTTCGCCATAAAGTATTAAATTGGTATTCAATAAAATTAGGTTTTGCGACCGAAATTATTGATATCATGCAAAAATTTATTACATCACTGCGAAATTTACCGTTTATTCTTAAGGTATAAATATCTTTAATCATTCAACCCAAAATATTTCAAAAAATCGTCATGAGTTAAACTAGGTTATGGAACCGAAATTACTTTACCGAAAAGAGGGGCGTATATTTTTGATAATATTTGATTGATTAAAGTGGAATAAAAGACCAAAAAGATTTTTAATTTTATTTTTACTTTGTTTTTAAAATTAATATTAAATTAATATTGTAAACCTTTTAAAATCAATATATTTAAATTTATAAATATTTGAAAAAATTAATATTTTTAATATAAGTTTGTATGTATAAAAAAAATATAATATAAATTTGGTGTGAATTTTTAATTTTAATAATATGAATTTTTAATTTTATGCATTTTAAATTTAAGTTTGGTGTGAATTTAAAAACAAAAATTTACGTTATTTCGCTAAGTTAAAAATTGATTTCTAAAAATTCGTCGTGAGTTGAAGACTAGGTCGTTGAACCGAAATTGCTCTACCCAAGGGAGGGACAAGAACTTTTATTATCAATATTTTTAATCTTATTGAATTAAAGTATGCCAAAAACATTTAAAAAACCCAAAAATTTTTACTTTTAAAACCACGCTTTGAATTGACAAATTTTAAAATTTTGTCGAGGGACGGACTAGGACAACGATCCGAAACGCCCTCATCCTAAAAAGAAACAAAATTTTAATTTTTATTTAATTATATGTTTTAATAAGTATAAGGTTTAAAAAAAAAGAAAAAAGTACTGTACCCGGACCTCATGCGATCGCATGGGGTTTGCACTGCAACTTCATGCGATCGCATGGAGCTGGAATCCAGGCCAGAAACATAAAACCCAGCGAGCTGTGTTCTGTCTCCACACTTACACACACATATACACACGAACACACACTCAAATCACCAAATTTCACCGTAATTCATCAAATTTTTTGCTCTAATCATGCCTAGGTTAGGATTCTTCAACAAAAAGGTAAAAATTACACCCCTAAACTCTTAAAATTTCTAGTTTTTGTAATAATTACCAATATTATACCTAATTTAATTTTGTTAATTTCTAGTGTAATTAGAGTTAAATTGTTAGTATTTTATGCATGTATAACCTAGATTGATGCTATTTAACATGATTTGAAGCCAAAAACTTCAAAAATTTTAGAAATCTAAGGTTTGTGTTCTTGAGCAATTTGGGGCTTTTTGATATAAACAGGTTATGGCCGATTTTTATCATGAATTATTGCTAAATTAAGTAATGTAACATGTTTAGGTAGCTAAATGATCCAAACATTGATCCTAAACATGATTTTTGGAGATTAAAGTAGACTTTTTAGGTACAAAATTCATGAATTTGATTAATTTGATATAATTGCCATTTGAGACTTGTTTAATTGTTAGTAATGACTATTTTAACATGTTATTTGAGTTAAATGCTTATGAACTTTGTATACATTTTCATATATGCTTATTTGAAAAAGTGTAGAACTGATAAAATTGTGAAAATGTGTATAAGTTTAATTTTGATTTAACATGTTATTATAATTGTTTCAAGTTGTTATTTTGCTAACACTAATGCATATTTGGATGCACAAATTTTGTGTTTAATGTGTTTTGCAGAAAACCGATACTGCTGGTGCTTCATCATCATCTAGACAACCACAACAAGAACCTGAACCAGAATATGAGCAGCAATACGAGCCAGAACCCGAACAAGAACCACAACAGGAATAATAACATCAGCATTATCAACATGTACCTTATTATGATCCGCTACAATTTATTGATGCCTTCACAGTATTTCTGATACATCCGCCAGTAGAATACCCAACGATTCCTGAACATACATTGCATCCTAATCTGAGATTCGATAGAGGCTGGAGAGATTACCCGGCATATCAAAGTAATAAATTCAAATTAGTAACGAAAGATGTAGAGGTGCCTAGGGTAATTGATTGGAATCCTTTGGAAACGGTACATCTAGCTGACTGTGTTAGACTGCTACTGATTCAAAGGTATAGCAGTTCTTCTTTTACCGATTGGGAACATCTATTCACCATTCGTAGACCTGTATATAAGGAATGGTGTGTTGAGCTGATGAGTACTATAGCGTTAAATGTAGATGTAGATAGATTAGATGATAGAAGTTTTCTTAGATTTATACTTGGCCGTAGGATGTACAGGATGTCCATGCTGGACATGGCCAGGGATTAGCAGATATATACACCCGCTGAATTACTACTACCCGATTGTATTAATTTGATTTATCGTGGTGAAAGGGTAGATAGGAATTTTGATGCGAACGCCATCTGGAGGCGTATGTCAGATTATAATGTTTTTGGGCGGGCAGGAACACATACCTACTTACATATTAACAGAGCCGAGCTTCGTATAATTCATAGATTTTTGGCTAACTCGATTACACAGAGAGGTCACAACAAGGAAAAATTGACCTTACATGATTTATTTTACCTAAAGTGTATTCGAGACCCAAGAGGCTTTGTTAATATCCCTTATTGTGTTGGTTTTTATTTATCTAAAATGATGGAAGGAATACAGGAAGGGGGATAATTGGAGGAGGTATTTTTGTTACTCTCATTGGAGAGTATTTAGGTATAGATAGGGACCAAGGGGGTCCACTTTTGGTATGTAAAGAACAGGTTGAGCCTTTAGGATTGAGAGTTTATGCGGGTGCTAAGGTATTAAAGAGTAGACGCAATCAGGCAGTACCCTATGAAGGTAGTCATCCTCAGGTAGAGAGAGGTTCAGACGAGGAAATGGAGGAAGCGGATGACATTAGGGATGTCATTCGGGAGGCTATGACTGATGTCTACCAGCGTGTAGATGAGGTAGACATGACAAACGCGGAGAGATTTCGTCGGATGGAGCAGTGGCAAGCCCGGAATGATTACGAGCATTCCAGGCAACGACAGTATGATAGATGGGACTATCATCAGCATCAGATTATGAGTCAGCTGTCACCTCAGGAGCACTACGTCCCGACCCAACCAGCTTACTATCCTCCACACCAGCCCGAGATGAGACCGCCATTTACTCTCTACGACCCTAACCAGGCATACCAGTACACCTATCACCAACCATGGAACCCGGACGACGACATGAACTGGAACCCCTATCCAGATTGATTTAGTTCCGGTTGGTAATTTATATGATTTTTAATTTTTATTATTTCTGTTTATTTATGTTTAAACACATTATATTATGATACTTTTATTGTAATGTTTAATATTTTTATTTGTTGTACTAATGTTTCATATTTGATTTGAAAGTGGGATTTAAGTCCCATTTCAAATTACCATGCATGTTTATATTTGCATTGTATGTATTTTATTTCATGTACACAACAGGGTAAAACAGCGTATTTTTAAAGACTCGCATTAAGTTCAGCAAAAGCTAGTACTTTTGACGACAAACTGAAAAACAAATGTGATGTAACAACAAGATGGAATGAACAAATGATGTGCACCATTTATCATTCAACAAACAAACGCCAATATGTTTGGAAACTTTGGTAAAATTTAATCATTTTTCTACGCTAATCACCCTCAATAATTTAAATTGTTACTGATTTCTTGCAAATGAGGGCATTGCAAGATCTTAAGTGTGGGAAGGGGTTAAATTCTTTCGGATTTTTAAAATTTTTACCTTATACACTTGGTTACCATTAAAAATACTAGTAATGCAGTAGTTGTATTAGAATCTAGTGCTCTCTGATAATAAAGAACAGCCCTAGTCTTATATACTGACTACCCAATTCTAGTAAAATTTTCAAAATTTTCAATTAAATAAATTCAAAATCATGTTTATACATATTTATGAACGATAAAACTAGGTGTTAACACCGAAATTATTGTTACCTCGAAAAGGACATAAATTGAGAAACAGCCTAAAATATTAGAATTCATTTAAAATGGAATAGAGGACAATAAAAAGGCAAATAAAAGAAAATAAAAGCCAAGTGTGGGAAAATTTACCAAGTTATTTAAAACATATATCACATATTTTTGTACAAATAACTGAAGATACTTTTGCTTTGGACTAATCTAAACAGTTTTACCCAATTTACTGTAATATATTTGAAAGAAAGATGGATCTACACGATGAATCAATTCCATCATTAAAAGGAAGTAAAGTCTTTCGAAAAAGAAACGCACTTCTTGATTTAGGTCAAGAAGTTGTCGTCCAGACCAGTTGTAGAGTCTACGAAAAACCTTGAAAAGTTTTCTCGAAAATCAGCTGGAAATCCACGGACCTCAGCATCAAACAGGGTCGCCAAGTGGTCAGACTTATCCTAACCATGAGAGGATCTGTCTCGTAAAATGGGGAGGATGCCGTGCAAATTAGCTTGATAAGACTAATGAATCAGATCCCCAGAAAGGATAATTTCCTTAAAGATCAAAAATCAGCTTTTAAGACTGATATTACTCAATCCTAGAGATTGACCTTAAAGATTGAGAATTACAAACTCATGGAATTCGATGATATCTAAACTCGAGCTTGAATGAGAAAATATTTTGATCAAAATTATAAACCGATTTGTTTTCTGAAAACTCATTTTCAATGCGTTCATTACCATTGAACGTAAAATTCTAGGAATTCACCTAGAATTTATTAGGTCACCTGAACCAAATCGGGTGTCAACCGTAAGAACGGTGGTTGCATAGCATGGTCAAAGACAGGACCTTGTGCCAGACCGAAAAACCATAAGGGTGAGCTTTACTATTGCTCCTACAAAGGATAGTAATTGCATCCGACACGTTATAGACCATAATTAAAAGCATGTCAGGGGACATTGCCTTAACAGTTGCTTGTTCAACGCTTTCCTTTACAACCGGACTGTAGTTTATCGAAAGGTAATATACGGAGCAAGTATACTGGACTTGTTGCTTTCTCAATACAAGGTTAGCAAGGAGGTGACACAAAACCGTAAGTTTTGAGCTAAAATTTTCAAATCTGAAACCCACCAAACCCACAAAAACAATTTTGCAACGCCGGTGAAGGGTTATTCCGGAAAACTTATCTAGGGTAAAAGCTAGATTTAATTTTCAAAAGATCAAATGTTTTCATAAAGATCCAATTTTCTTAAAGGATCTAAATTTTTATAGTCATGTGGGACTGTAAACCACATCGTTACTACCATTGTTCATACCATCGTATAAAAATCACTGATGTACAAAGTGTGAAGAATAAAGAAGTGATTCTAGTATTTTTATTTCAAGACTATATTGCTTGAGGACAAGCAATGCTCAAGTGTGGGAATATTTGATAATGCTAAAAACGAACATATATTTAATAGCATTATCCCTCAAGAAAGACAAGCTTGTAGTTGCAATTGTTCTACGTACAAGTAATATTCGTTTAAATAATAAAAGGTGAAGACAAAAGACAGATTCGATGAATTGAAGACGCAAATAACCAAAAAGCTCAAAAGTACAAAATACAATCAAAGTGGTTCCAATTATTGATAAGAAACGTCTCAAAATTACAAGAGTACAAGATGCGAAACGCAAAATACAAGATATTAAATTGTATGCAAGGACGTTCGAAAATCCGAAATCGGGACCAGAGACAACTCTCAACGCTCGACGCAACGGACTAAAAATTACAAGTCAACTATGCATATAAATATAATATAATATTTAAATAATTCTTAAAATTATTTATATATTATATATATTTATATAAATCGTCGACAGAATGCAAACAAAGACATGTGACCTGGAAAAGCCATGGCCTGGAAGAACAAATTCCATGCGATCGTATGGCAGTAGGTGGCAGGCCACACCCCTATAAATTCGCAATTTTGGTTGATCATATATCCATCATCCATCTCTCTATCTATCACGTATATATATATATATATATATATATATATATATATATATATATATATATATATATATATATATATATATATTATATTATAATTTTAATTTTAATTTTAATTTTAAATTATAATAATAAGGGTATGTTAGTGAATGTTGTAAGGGTGTAAGTCGAAATTCTGTCCATGTAACGCTACGCTATTTTTAATCACTGTAAGTTATGGTTAATGTTATTTTTAATTTAATGTCTTATAGCTAAGTTATTATTATGCTTATTTAATGCCGAAGTAATCGTGATGTTGGGTAATTGGGCTTTGTACCATAATTGGGGTTTGGATAAAAGAACGACACTTGTGGAAATTAGACTATGGGCTATTAATGGATTTTATATTAACTAAATGATACCTCGTTGATTTAATATATAGACTTATAATTTGACGTATTTATATATAACCACATACGCTTGACTGGGTACGGTGGGCGGGATATCTATAAATACCAATAATTGTTCATTTTACCGGACACGGAACTGGATTAATAGTTAATAGACTTGTTGAAACAGGGGTGGATTACATTCAAGGGTAATTGGTGTAATTGTTAACAAAGTAGTAAAACCTTGGACTATACGCAGTCGATAACCTGGTGTATTCATTAAACAAAGTATTAAGACCTTGTTACAATTCGAATCCCCAATTAGTTGGAATATTTAATTTCGGGAATAAGAATAATTTGACGAAGACTTTCGCACTTTATGATTATGACTGATGGACTATTATGGACAAATCCGTATGGACATATCGAATAATCCAGGACAAAGGACAATTAACCCATGGGAATAAACTAAAAATCAACACGTCAAACATCATGATTATGGAAGTTTAAATAAGTATAATTCTTTTATTTCATATTTAATTGCACTTTTAATTATCGCACTTTTATTTATTGTCATTTTATTTAATTGCATTTTTAATTATCGTATTCTTTAATTATCGCAATTTTATTTTATCGCACTTTTATTTATCGCAATTTCATTATCGTTATTTACTTTACTCTTTAAATTAAGTTATATTTATATTTTACATTAGGTTTTAACTGCGACTAAAGTTTTAAAATCGACAAACCGATCATTAAACGGTAAAAACCCCTTTTATAATAATAATACTACTTATATATATTTTTGTATTTTTACAATTATAAGTTAAAACTAATATAGCGTTAAGCTTGTTTAAAAGATCCCTGTGGAACGAACCGGACTTACTAAAAACTACACTACTGTACGATTAGGTACACTGCCTATAAGTGTTGTAGCAAGGTTTAGGTATATCCATTCTATAAATAAATAAATATCTTGTGTAAAATTGTATCGTATTTATTAGTATTTCGTTGTAAAAATAATACTATTTCCTAGCACACCTCGCACACATCAGTACTTTTCGTTGGCGATTGCGGATTTTGGTTTTTGCATCCATCAAGATTTCAAGGTGAGTGTCAATATACTATGTGCATATGTATGTATAGGATGGGTGCGGGTTGGGTGAAGTGAACCTCGGCGATAGAGCTCACTTCACATATAGGTGGATTTTGATGGACTTATGTAATAGGTCCAATTGGCACAGTTGTGAGTTTTGGTTTACCACCTTTGGCGAGGTGCACACTTCGTGTGTATGTTATAACATGGGTTTGTGATGTGGATTTATATAACCCCAGTGGCGAAGGGTTGGTATTTGAGTTGCAGTTTAGTAATCCCGATGATGTGGATTTATATAATTCCGGAACCGTGGGTTTTGATTTGGGAGGTGAATCACGTGTGGTGCGGATTCACGGTGACGAGTGTAGATTTGGTCATCTTATTGAGGTAGTGGTCACGTGTGGTGCGGATTCACTAAGGCTCGTGTAGTTTCGGCCAACCTCGATGTTGTAATGGTAGTGAAGATAGTAGTCGCGTATGGTGCGGATTTACTAAGGCTCGTGTAGTTTCGGCCAATCTTCATTTGGTATTGGGTTAAGGGGTTAACCTTAGACGGTTTACGCATTGTTATATATATATATATATATATATATATATATATATATATATATATATATATATATATATATATATATATATATATTGTCATATTGTTATGATGTAGCTAACCCTCTGGGTGTAGCTTGTTGGCATGGTTCATATCGTTGTTGGTGTACTTACATTGTTGATATATTAGCTTGTTGTATAGCGATAGTACGGCATGCTTAGATTAGCTTGCCTTTATGCTGGGACTTCGGTATGTGCTATTTGATTATTGTGTGGTGTGTCCATTTTATGCATGTATATGTATGTAGTATATTCTCACTCACTAAGCATTAGCTTACCCTCTCGTTGTTTACATTTTTATAGGTTCGCAAGGTGGCGGCATGAGTAAGCATGGGGACTTGTGCTTTGTGGGTTGCTTTAGAAGATTGTGCCTTAGACTTTTGATTAGGATTGGGTAGCGTTCCCAATCACCGTGCTCGATCTTGTCAAAAAGTAAAATAGTCGGGTCAAGGTTTATTTTATTGTTATGTCAAAGGGGTCTTGGGTTGTATGCCCATTTTGTATTTCAACTTATGTAATGTATGTTTTAAATTCGATTAAACTTACTATTGTAATGAAGATGTTTTTGGAAACATAATTGGGACCTAAATGTTGTAAATATTATTTCGTTAAAAAGAAAAAAATATGGGCCGGAATACGACGGGTTGGGTCGTTACAAGTGGTATCAGAGCATGGTCTAAGGGATTTAGGTGACTTGAGATAGGTGCCTAGACTTAGACTTTTGTGTGTGTGCTTAATTGTTGTAGGACTTGTAGGAGTACGGGTCGGAATGGGAACTTGGTTAGTGCCTTAGCATGTAGGTGAACTAACTAGAATTGTGGCTTGTGTTGTGATGTAATTCTTGCGTGTGTTTATATCGCGTAGAATTTTTGTTATGTTGGTTTATATCATCGAGCGAGGTGGTCGTTGTACTAATAAGTTGAAACGGCGTGTGTGCGTAATAAGGACTTGCAAACCTTATTACGGGTGCAACACGTGTCTAACAAGTGATGTACAAAGAGTGTTTAGCAAGATGGGGCGGTGTTGTGCGTGTGGTTTTATACGTTCGTGGACTAATTGTTTTGCATTCTTTAGAATGACGACGCGAAACGAGATAGAGACGAATGATGACGAGTTTGACGTTAGGGTTGCGGCCGCCGTTGCGGAGCAAATGGGTGTGTTTCGAGAAGAAATGGATAGGAAGTATTCCAAATTTCAAAGTAGAGGTGAAATGGAGCGTTGTCATAAGAGCTTCATGAGAACTAAATCTCTAATGTATGACGGGAAACCAGATCCTTTGATTAGCGGATGTCGAAGGGTGTTTTCGCACTATTGAATGCCCTCCCGAGAAGAGGACAAGACTTGCTACTAGCTTATTGCGGGGTAGGGCGAAGGATTGGTTAGATGGTAAAATTGATATTGTTGGTGGTGAATCGTTTATGGGGTTATCATGGGACGATTTTAAGAAGGAATTCTTCGAGGAGTTCAGGACACAGGCCGATTTGTCGGATTTACGTGATGAGTTGCGAAATTTGCAACAAGATTCTCTGGATTTGAATACTCTCAAGACGACCTTTGTGACAACCCGGAAATTTCCGACCAAATTTAAACTTAATCTTTATATGTTTCCGACACGATAAGCAAAGTCTGTAATATTGATTCTCAAACTTTTTGAACTAATGTTATATATTCAGTTAACCTTTGACTATTGACCGACGATTCACGAACATCTATTTGTAAATATATATATATATATATATATATATATATATATATATATATATATATATATATATATATATACACATACATACATACATACATACATACATACATACATACATACATACATACATACATACATACATACATACATATACATACAATAAGTTGGAATATTAATTATTCATAAATAACTTGCAATGTGTATTTAAAACTGATTTATGTATATTAAATAAAGATATATACATATATATAATTTCAAGTTATTTAGTAAACGATAGTAACATTCATTTATTGATTCGATTGATATTTAGATAAGTTAACTAAAACGTTTAAGATGAACAAGTAAAACACTAATTTACTACAGTATTTTCGAATTGCTACAGTACTCGAAAAGCTACAGTGTTTTCGAAAATCACTATTTGTTACAGTAAAAATCATATTGCTACAGTGTTTTCGAAAATCACTATTTGCTACAGTAAAAACGACTTTGCTACAGAAAATCACTATTTGCTACAGTAAACGACTTTGCTACAGTAAAAACACTATTTGCTACAGTAAAACACTATTGCTACAGAGAACACTATTTGCTACAGTGAAAAATATGTCGACAAACTAGCAAACAAAAGCAACTGTGAGCTGGAAACCCACCTTATGCGATCGCATGAGATATGGGCATGGAAGCCATGCGATCGCATGGCAGCCCAAATCTGGCCAACTCTATAAAAGCTCGATCATTCTGATTTTTTTTATGCATTCCATCCATCTCTCTCTCACACTCTTATATTTATATTTATATTTATTATTATTATTATTATTATTATTATTATTATTATTATTATTATTATTATTATTATTATTAAGATTAATATTATTATTAATCTTATTATTATTATCAGTAGTATAATAATTATTAGTATTATACATAAAATACTACGACGAAGTTATGGGCAAGTTATTTCAAATGATTTTTCGAGCGGGAAAGAGCTAAGGAAATTATGAGTTAGAGCTATGGAGGTTATGGGTATTGCTTAGGGGTTATGACCATGAGTCAAAAGTCAAACCTAGTGTTTATCATCTCCATTGCGTCTACGTACTTTCCTGCAATATTGAATCTCAATATTGATACGTGAGCATTCATATCTCAACTTTTATATATTAATAGTGTATTCCTGACTAGTGCTCGAATATATATGTTTATGCATGCTTGTATGCTTTAATTTTGTCGTTAGATAGTTTATGATGAATCACGAATTTGATATATATGCTACTGATATAATGTGACACCGCTATTTTTTTTATATTAAATACGTGGCGGAAGCATAATTTTAATTAAATACGATATCAACATTTGTACAAACCGATGTCACGTGTCATTAAAACAATTTACATATTAACAGGAAGAGACGTAAATACATTCTATTTTCAAAAGTACACGGTTCATATTCTAAAAGAACATATCAGAGTTAACCCTGTCAAACATAACATCATCATGCCCGTCTCCTCCCAAAAGCATTATCTACGCAAGCTAACAACCTGCAGGGAGGAGATGGAGGGGAATTAGCACGAAGCTAAGTGAGTACGACTAACTACATGTCATAGCATACATAAGCGTTATACTAATCATGTCACAATAGTCTAATACACAAACATCACCCAAGTGCCATCTACAGAGACTCTGGCGGCTCGGTCAAACCATTAACCACCAGCTAATCGGACTGGGGCTTACCAGAAGTTCTTCCACCACCGTATGTGATGTGGTAGCGGAGTGTATATAAAATAGCTTTATATTTTAGCAGGAAAATACTATTAAATATGATACAATTTTACACAAGATATTTATTTATTTAGAGAATAGATATACTTAAACCTTGCTACAACATTTATAGACAGTGTACCTAATCGTACAGTAGTGTAGTTTTTAGTAAGTCCGGTTCGTTCCACAGGGAAAATCTTTAAACAAAGCTTAACGCTATATTAGTTTACTTTTATAAAAATACAAATATATATATAAGTAATATTATTATTATAAAGGGGGTTTTTACCGTTTAATGACCGGTTTGTCGATTTTAAAACTTTAGTCGCAGTTAAACCAAATGTAAAATAATAAATAAATACAAGACTTAATTTAAAGCGTAAAGTAAATAACGATAATGAAATTGCGATTAATAAAAATGCGGTAAAATAAATTTGCGATAATTAAAAAGTACGATAATTAAAAGTGCAATTAAATACAATAACAATAAAAATACGATAATTAGAAGTGCAATTAAATATAAAATAAAGGAAATTAAATATGAAATAAAAGAATTATGCTTATTTAAACTTCCGTAATCATGATGTTTGACGTGTTGATTTTAGTTTTATGCCCATGGGTTAATTGTCCTTTGTCCTGGATTATTTAATATGTCCGTCTGGTTTTTGTCCATAACAGTCCATCAGTCATAAATATAAAGTGCGAGTGTCCTCGTCAAATTATCCTTATACCCGAAGTTAAATATTCCAACTAATTGGGGACTTAAACTGTAACAAGATTTTAATACTTTGTTTAATAATTACACTAGGATGTCGACTGAGTGTAACCCAAGGTTTTAATATTTTGTTATAAATTATGCCAAGTGTCCTTTTACATAATTTCACCCCTGTTTTAATTATTCTAGTAGCTATTAATCCATTCCCGTGTCCGGTTAAATGAACGATTATTCGTACATATAAATACCCCGCCCATCGTGTCCGATCGAGTGTATATGGTAATTTATAGGGACGCCCAATTGTAAATCTTTATATTAACATTAACAAACTATCATTTAGTTAAACAAATATAAAGCCCATTAATAGCCCATAGTCTAATTTCCACAAGTGTCGTTCTTTTGTCCAAACCCCAATTATGGTACAAAGCCCAATTACCCAATTTTAGTAATTAGCCCAACATCATGATTACTTCGGATTAAATAAGCATAATAATAACTTAGCTACGAGACATTAAATTAAAAAGGTTGAACATAACTTACAATGATTAAAAATAGCGTAGCGTTACACGGACAGAATTTCGACTTACACCCTTACAACATTCGCTAACATACCCTTATTATTAGGATTAAAATTAAAATTAAAATTAAAATATAAATATAAATATATACGATATAGATAGAGAGATGGATATATGTTATGAAAAATGATCAGAATTCGGTTGGCTTTATAGGGAATTGAGTTCAGGTATACTCCGCGACTCGCGGCATTTTTTGCCTTCAAATAGTGATTTTTGAAAACACTGTAGCATTTTTGGGTACTGTAGCAATTTGAAAATACTGTAACAAATTAGTGTTTTACTGGTTCATCTTAAATGCTTTAGTTAACTTATCTAAATATCAATCGAATCAATAAATGAATGTTACTATCGTTTACTAAATAACTTGAAATTATATATATGTATATATCTTTTTAATATATATAAATCAGTTTTTAAATACACCTTGAAAGTTATCTATAAATAAATTTTAATAATAAATATTTTAACTTATCATATATATTCAAATAGATATTTAAACCAATAAGTTTAATGTACGGTATCAAACAATTAATACATTGTTACCTTTTCAAGTTATAGTATATATGTATCTATTTACATATAATTGTTCGCGAATCGTCGAAAACAACCGAAGGGTATTTAAATATATAAAAGTAGTTCAAAAACTTTGAGATTCAGTTTTACAGACTTTGCTTAGCATGTCGGAAATGTTAATCATACAAAGATTAAGTTTAAATTTGGTCAGAAATTTTCGGGTCATCACATGATCTAACGATATCTTTTTCTTGGTGCCACTCATGTGAGTGGGAAGCAGTGTTATCAATAATTTTGTAAGCATCAGTTTCGGTTTTCTTCATAATAGAACCACCAGCTGCTATATCTATGTCTTTCCTTGTAGTGATGTCGCATCCTTGGTAGAATATTTGTACTATTTGACAGGTGTCTAAACCATGTTGCGGACATCCTCTTAACAACTTTTCAAATCTAGTCCACGCCTCATATAGAGTTTCATTTGGCTTCTGTGTAAACGTAACAATTTCTGCTTGAAGTCTTACGGCTTTAGATGCCGGAAAGAATTGTTTAAGAAATTTTTCAACTAAAACGTCTCATGTATCAATCGCCCCTTCAGGTAACGATTCCAACCAATCTTTGGCTTCTCCCTTTAAAGTCCAGGGAAATAACATGAGATATATCTGTTCATCCTCCACTTCTCGGATTTTAAATAGTGTGCAGATCCTATTAAAGGTACGTAAATGTTCATTTGGATCTTCCTTCGGCGCACCACTAAATTGGCATTGATTAGTCACCATGTGTAGAATTTGTCCTTTGATTTCATAATCTGGCGCATTAATGTCTGGATGAGTAATTGCGTGACCTTGTCCAGTGCGTTTAGCTCTCATTCGGTCTTCCATACTTAAAGGTTCCAGATTCTCCATAATTGAATTTGTTGAATCAGAATCACTAGAGGATTCTGATTTAATGGTTCATTCCTCAACAATCTCTGTTTGAATGATTGGTGGTTCCGGAGGAAAATTTAGTGGTTCAGGATCTACGAATCGTTTCTGAATATTCTCCGGATTCTCAATTGTGAGGTCGGGTTCAAAAAATGGATTATCGGAAATTTGAACTAGAGTACTTGGTCGACTGGATGACGATTCTAAAGAAAAATCAACGGCAGTAATATTTGCTAAATGTCTTGATCTAGTTACAGGTGGTGAACGTACAAAAGGTGGTGAACGTCTTGCTCGGTGCATTCACTGAATATCCTATTAGTTTTTAAAAGGAAAGAAAAATTATAATAAGTTATCCAATCAATAGACTTTTCTGATTTTGCCCACGTTTTGAATAGCCAAAAGATGCAGCAGAGGGGCAGGATTCGTTTGGTCTCAATATAATTGAGGACTGTTTGGCTCCAATAACCCGGTCCACGTACAAATCCAACTATTACTACGAACCAGAAAATTTTGATGTCTATTAATTTAACCACTTAAAATAAATTTTCGTAATTTTAAGAAATTTAGATAAGAAGTAGATTAAAAATCTATGTCCTAAAACTAGAATAGCGAGAAATAAGAAAGAAAAAGAGTTCATCGAAAAAGGTCGAAAAAGAAAAATGGTTGAAAAATAAAAGGTGACGGAAAAATAAAAGAAACTTATAACACTTATAAACACTTGACTAACCTAACCTTATTACTACAACTAACTTAAAATTATAATCGCAAATTGAGATTACTAATTGGAATGATAATTGATACATAGGTAAAAGGTGTCTAAAAATATTAAAGCTTACAGGAAAAACTAAATCCCAAATGGCAATAACTTAAAAAGAAACTAAAACTTAAAAAGGCATCGCAAAATTCTAAAGCACTTAAATCTTAGTCTAAAGAAAAAGCACTTAAGGAATTCTACGGCAAAGCCTAAAAATCTAGAAGTAAAAATAACTATGGCAAAAACTAAGTTTAAAACTAAATATGAGCGAAAAATACAAATATTACGCTAAAACAATTAAAAAGGGACAAAATATAAAAATATACAAAAAGTTGTAAAAAGTACAATTTTTATAAAAATATTATTTTTATATTATTTATTTATTAAAACTATTAATTTTACAATTTAATTAAACTAATTTAACTAAAATATAAATTAAATAAAAAGTAAAACTAAAATTAAAATTAATTATATCAATAATAATAAATTAGGGTTAATAATAATAATAATTAATAATTACTCCGTAATTAATGCTGAATTAGGGTTCTGTCGCGTGTCAGAGTGTCTCCGCGAGTTGCGGTATTCCAAGCAGCAAACCCCGCGAGTCGCGGGGTTCCAAAATTCAACTCTGGAACAGTTTAAAACTTGACATTTTTTTTTATATTTTTCTGTTTTAAAATCTAAATATTTATATAATAAAATACTTATATTTAAAAACTAAAATAAAAATAGAACTACTTTATAATTTTATAAATAAAAATTGTAAAACTAGATTTATATATATATTTTATTTTTTTTCGGTTTTTTATTTATAAAATATATTTATAAAATAAATTAAATAAAACTTATATTTTTACAAACTAAAGAAACTTTATAAAACTTAAATATTTATCAAACTCCTAAAAATATTTATATTTTTGTTTTTCTTTTTATATTTTAGAATATTTAAAACGTATTTTTACCAAAGCGTATTTTTTTTTATAAAAGTAAACTTAAAAATAAAAAACTTTTTATTTTATTTTATATATTAGCGTTGCGCTTCCGGCTTTTAAGCGATTCCCCGACAGCGGCGCCAAAAATACTTGATGTGGTAGCGGAGTGTATATAAAATAGCTTTATATTTTAGCAGGAAAATACTATTAAATATGATACAATTTTACACAAGATATTTATTTATTTAGAGAATAGATATACTTAAACCTTGCTACAACACTTATAGGCAGTGTACCTAATCTTACAGTAGTGTAGTTTTTAGTAAATCCGGTTCGTTCCACTGGGAAAATCTTTAAACAAAGCTTAACGCTATATTAGTTTACTTTTATAAAAATACAAATATATATATATAAGTAATATTATTATTATAAAGGGGGATTTTTACCGTTTAATGACCGGTTTGTCGATTTTAAAACTTTAGTCGCAGTTAAAACCAAATGTAAAATAATAAATAAATACAAGACTTAATTTAAAGCGTAAAGTAAATAACGATAATGAAATTGCGATTAATAAAAATGCGATAAAATAAACTTGCGATAATTAAAAAGTACGATAATTAAAAGTGCAATTAAATACAATAACAATAAAAATACGATAATTAGAAGTGCAATTAAATATAAAATAAAGGAAATTAAATATGAAATAAAAGAATTATGCTTATTTAAACTTCCGTAATCATGATGTTTGACGTGTTGATTTTAGTTTTATGCCCATGGGTTAATTGTCCTTTGTCCTGGATTATTTAATATGTCCGTCTGGTTTTTGTCCATAACAGTCCATCAGTCATAAATATAAAGTGCGAGTGTCCTCGTCAAATTATCCTTATACCCGAAGTTAAATATTCCAACTAATTGGGGACTTAAACTGTAACAAGATTTTAATACTTTGTTTAATAATTACACCAGGATGTTGACTGAGTGTAACCCAAGGTTTTAATATTTTGTTATCAATTATGCCAAGTGTCCTTTTACATAATTTCACCCCTGTTTTAATTATTCTAGTAGCTATTAATCCATTCCCGTGTCCGGTTAAATGAACGATTATTCGTACATATAAATACCCCGCCCATCGTGTCCGATCGAGTGTATATGGTAATTTATAGGGACGCCCAATTGTAAATCTTTATATTAACATTAACAAACTATCATTTAGTTAAACAAATATAAAGCCCATTGATAGCCCATAGTCTAATTTCCACAAGTGTCGTTCTTTTGTCCAAACCCCAATTATGGTACAAAGCCCAATTACCCAATTTTAGTAATTAGCCCAACATCATGATTACTTCGGATTAAATAAGCATAATAATAACTTAGCTACGAGACATTAAATTAAAAAGGTTGAAAATAACTTACAATGATTAAAAATAGCGTAGCGTTACACGGACAGAATTTCGACTTACACCCTTACAACATTCGCTAACATACCCTTATTATTAGGATTAAAATTAAAATTAAAATTAAAATTAAAATATAAATATAAATATATGCGATATAGATAGAGAGATGGATATATGTTATGAAAAATGATCAGAATTCGGTTGGCTTTATAGGGAATTGAGTTCAGGTATACTCCGCGACTCGCGGCATTTTTTGCCTTCAAACTCCGCGAGTCGCGGAGTTTGAAAATACAGCTCACAAACTTTGGAGTCTTTCTTGCCGACGGTTTTTTTGTTATTTATATAATATATAAATAATTATAAGAATTATTTAAATATTATATTATATTTATGTGGATAGTTGACTTGTAATTTTTAGTCCGTTGCGTCGAGCGTTGAGAGTTGACTCTGGTCCCGGTTCCGGATTTTCGAACGTCCTTGCGTACAATTTAATATCTTGTGCTTTGCGTTTTGAATCTTGTACTCTTGTAATTTCGAGACGTTTCTTATCAATAATTGGAACCTCTTTGATTGTATTTTGTACTTTTGAGCTTTTTGGTCGTTTGCGTCTTTAATTCGTCGAATCTGTCTTTTGTCTTCACCTTTTATTATTTAAACGAATATCACTTGTAAATAGAACAATTGCAACTAAAAGCTTGTCTTTCTTGAGGAATAATGCTATGAAATATATGTTCGTTTTTAGCATTATCAGTATGTATATACATAATCCACACGCGACAGACGCGTCATTCACATATATATACACCACGGCTGTCTAGGCTACCACAGAGGAACCCAACCCGCAGGTTGATCTCTCCTACCGAGGCTACCACACAATAGGGACGCACCGGGCTCCAGCAGACAAGCATCATCTAACATGCAGTCATCACAAGTACTAACTAACCACAACAATAAGTATATCTAACAAGCATGGAAATCATAATATAACATGCTTCTATATACTATATTCTCCAGTTAGTCCCACTCACCAATTACCAGCAAACGAGAAGGTATTCAGCTATCTAATCACTGAACCTTCTCTTTCTCCTTTTCTTTTGAGAAAAACATATGCACAAGTTAGTTTCTATCCGATAGAACAAAACAGCACAATACTGAAATTTTTGACGAAAAAAGTATCCGCTAAATTTTTTTTGCTTAACACTTGTGCAACATCAAAATTTACATCAAAATCATCAAAATAAAAACGGGCAGCATAACGGCTAAAAATCAACCCTTGGTAAAATATTTCACTTCCCAAGACACTCAGTCGACTATCAGAGACAGTCGGCCGACTGTCTTCACTCACTCGGCCGAGTGTCTAGTCACTCGGTCGATGGTCTTACACAGACACACTCGGCCGTGGGTCATACACACTCGGTCGATGGTCTTGTCGATCGGTCAAGTGTCAGGAGACACTCGCCCGACCGTGTTCATCTGCAGAAGCTGAAAACAAAGTAACGGGATTCACCCAAAATCGCCCAATTCTTGCTCTAAAGCTCGATTATGACCTCAAAACTGACCAAATCAAAGACACTATACATTAAGAAACATAAACCCACAAGATTTGGACTCAAACAACATCAAATCTAACCACTTTGACCCAAAATACACACTTTATAAAAACTAACACAAAAACCCCATTTTCTTGAAGATTAAAGCATGAAAACTTGTGATTCTTACCTTGAAAGAATCAGTGAATCACAAGGAACACAAAGATGTAAATGATTCGAGATCTAAAACAAGGATTAGAAATTAGGGTTTGATTGTAGGTGAAAGGAAGGTACGGGAGTGTTTTGGGAATTTTCTGGAAAAATGCAAGAAGGGGATAGACATCAGTCTATTATTTGGGATTAAATCCCATACTGTGTAACTCACGGGTATTTACAAGTTATCTGATATCTTTCGTACATCATTTGGTAACCCAAACAAAGTCCAAATTAAATAAACAAATCTGTTCTATTACCCTTGTCACAAACTGGTCCTAACCACATCATCAAGTAATAATAAATATTGAATAAAAATAAAAGCATATAGTAGCACAATACTAACTTAAGGGCAAAAATAGTAATCTTACAGCTAGGCCCGATTGAGGATGTTACAAATCTACCCCCTTAATAACAAATCTGTGCCGCCATTCCACTAACACCATTGGAATCTGTTTCTTTCTTAGCTTTGTGACTTTCTTGTCCACTATTCTAACCGGTTCTTCCACTAATTTCTTAGTCAAATCAACTTTCAAATCCTTCAACGGAAGAATCTGACTTTCCTCATCCACTTTGCACTTTCTCAGATAGCACACGTTGAATGTGTTGTGTATTCCTGCTAACTCTGATGGAAGATCTAAAACAACAGTCTGATCATTCAAAATTTCTTTGATTGGAAATGGCCCAATAAACCTCGGATACTCGAATGATATGAATTGTTGTAAGCAAACTCTATCAATGGAAGATGTGAATCCCATGAACCACCATATTCTAAGACACACGCTCTCAACATGTCTTCTAACGTTTGAATCGTGCGTTCACTCTGACCATCTATTTGTGGATGATAAGCTGTACTTAGATTCACATGCGTACCCAGATTCTGCTGCAACATATGTTCAATTATCAAGTTTGATAAGCTGTACTTGGAAAACTATGTGAAATAATAAAATATTTTCGATTGCCCTGATAATTCAAATATAATATAGCTTCTTAAATAAATAATATTTTGAGTTTGATAAACTATAAATTCGTTCAATTATCAAGACTTATATTATATTAATAAACATGTATAGATTTAAAGATCAGATTGTGATACACTATGACCTGACCTAGCTTGTTAGACATGTATTGACCAACATATGTTCTCTAGGTTGAGATCTACGATTATTTTGCATTCCGAGTTTCGGTCACATTTCGGTGAATGACCTTATGTGCTGCTAAGGTGAGTTTCATTTGCTCCCTTTTTATTTGCTTTTGCAATCTATATTTTTGGGCTGAGAATACATGCACTTTATTTTAAACTCAATGGATACAAATACATACTCAATTCCTTCTGCGAAAAGATATATTGAAGACTCTTATGATCTGTATAGATTTCACAATGTGTACCATACAAATAATGTCTCCAAATCTTCAAAGCAAACACAACTGCAGTTAACTCTAAATCGTGAGTAGGGTAGTTTCGTTCATGATTCTTCAACTGTCATGAAGCATACCGAATAACTTTATTTCTCTGCATCAAAACGTAACCCAGACCTGCACGTGACGCATCGCAGTAGACCACAAAATCTTCTGTTCCCTCTGGTAAAGCTAAAACCGGCGCTTGACATAACAACTGTTTGAGGGTCTGAAAAGCCTTTTCTTATTCATTAGTCCATCGAAAGGCTACATCTTTTCTAGTTAACTTATTCAACGGACCTGCTATTTTAGAGAAGTCTTTGATAAATCGGCGGTAATAACCTGCTAAACCCAGAAAACTCTTAATTTCTGTCGGCGTTTTCGGTGAGTTCCAATTCATTACGGCCTCTATCTTAGACTGATCTACTTTAATACCCTGTTCACAAATCACATGACCCAGAAACTATACTTCCCGCAACCAAAATTCACATTTGGAGAATTTAGCGTACAACTGTTCCTGTTTCAGAAGCTCTAACACCAACCTCAGATGCGTAGCATGATCTTTCTCGGTTTTCGAATATATTAAGATATCATCTATGAAGACAATCACAAACTTGTCAAGATACTGATGACACACCCTGTTCATGAGATCCATAAACACTGCTGCCGCGTTTGTTAACCCAAATGGCATAACTAAAAATTCATAATGACCATATCTAGTTCTGAACGCTGTTTTCGGTATATCACTCTCTGCAACACGTATCTGATGATACCCTGAACGTAAATCAATCTTTGAAAAGTAGGAATCACCCTGTAAAAGATCAAATAAGTCATCTATTCTTGGTAACGGATACTTATTCTTGATTGTTCTCTTATTCAAATCACGGTAATCTGTACACATACGAAGCGACCCATCTTTCTTTTTCACAAACAAAACAGGAGAACCCCACGGTGAAGAACTTGGTCGGATAAACCCCTTATCTAACAGTTCCTGAATCGGAGACATCATCTCTCGGATTTCTGACGGAGCTAATCTGTAAGGAGCTTTTGCAACTGGCGTAACACCTGGAACCAAATCAATTTTATACTCTACTTCACGTACTGGAGGTAACCCTGGTAAATCATCTGGAAATACTTCGAGAAATTCTGACACAACGGGAATATCAGTCACCTGCTTCTTCTCTTTCTTAACATCAATCACGTAGGCTAAGAATGAATCACACCCTTTCGTTATTGCCTTCTAAGCTTTCATTAGGGAAACCATAGGAAAGTTAAATCCACTGCGCTCTCCCATAGCTATCACTCGGGATCCATCGGCCAAACGGAAAGAAATCATATTCTTATCACACTTAATATTAGCCTTATTAGCTCTTAACCAATTCATACCTATGACTACATCAAAGATAGGTATAGGCATCAACAAACAAGTTAAAGGGAAGGAATGGCCGTCAATTTCGATGGCAATTCTAGACACAGATGATGTGCATGGAACAATTTTACCATCAGCTACTTCTATTCCCAAAGGCTCATCTAACATCCTAACAGGCAACTTCAACTTATCACAAAAGCCTAAGGACATGAAAGAATGATTCGCTCCTGAATCAAATAACACACGAGCTGGCAAGGAATTAACCAAGAACATACCGGTAATGACGTCATCAATAGCAGTTGCAGCGTCTACCGTCATCTGAAATGCCCTTGCCCCTGCTGTTGGAGGATTCTTTCTCTTCTGCCCGGCAGTAGAAGCAGAAGATCCCCCGGAAGTTACAGACCTCGCCCCTGACCCTGCCCCAGAATCGGCTCTCGACGCAGATGGACAAGTTGCAGATCTATGTCCCTCTTGATGGCAACTCCAACAAACATTAGACTTAAAAGAACACGCTGTTGATTCATGACCTAACACTCCACATTTTAAACACCTTCTAGTCATTGGAGAACACGGACCGACATGGGTCGACTTGCAAACATTACACCACCCCGACTGACTAGAACTCGATCCACTCATACCAGACTTACTTTTCTGTTTAAACCCGCCTGACTTTTTACCACGAAAACCGGATTGCTTACTCGACTGCTGATTTGACTGTCCACCCGATTGACCTTCTGATTTACCCCCAAAAGATCCAATTCTCGAACTTTCTCTTTTTGCTGCCATTATATCACCTTCTGTAACTTTAGCCATCTCATGAGCCTGCACCAAGGTTGTTGCAAATCTCACAACGGTTCGGTACTCCGGCTTAATCACCCGCATAAAATGCTGAATCTTATCTTTCTCAGTTGGTACCCACTGTTGAACGAACCTTAGCTTAGATGTGAAATCTCTGAAAACCTCATCAATCGTCATACTTTCTGTCATTTTCATACTCAGAAACTCAGTTTTCAATCTTTCCATCTCATACTCAGAACAATACTGCTCACGAACTTTAGCAGCAAATTGTTCCCAGGTAATTTGACTGATTTGTTCTTTGGGTAAATATGCAGTAATAGAATCCCACCACTCCATTGCTTCACCTTTGAGAAGCCTACTAGAAAACAGTACCATAGATTCAGGCTCACAAAAACATGCTTCCAACTCTCTCTCTACTTCTCTTAGCCAATTAAGGGTCATTGTAGGGTTTGTGTGACCACTGTACTCAGAAGGTTTGCAGTCCATAAACTGTTTATAGGTACACTTCCTTCTTGTCTCAGGGACTTGAAATGGGTACATCATTTGATTAGGAAAAGTCTGGTTAAACGGAAATGGCATTTGATAGTTTTGATAGGTATTTTGTGGAAACTGTGATTGGGAACTGCCACCGGCTTGATTATAAAGGTTTGAAGGAAAAGTTGTGTTTAACGCAGTGATATTAGGGTTCCATTGCGCCCGTTCTTGTTCCAATTCCTTAATTTTCTCCTGAGCTTCTAGTAGCCGACTTTGAAGTTCTATTACTTCTTGAGAAGTTTCTTCTTCTGAAGACACATGTCCATCTTCGTCAGGGGCTCTGAATGTACCAGTTCCAGGGACAGCAGGGCCAGTAGCGTTAGCTTCGTTATCTGTCATTTCTGCACTACCACAACACTCACACCAAAGCTTAGTATAAATTCTGTTAGTACTAACAACTAACACATATCATGTCCTAATACTCACTTAACCCATCCCCAGCATGTTATGTTTGACATGACTCTTCTAAGTTTGGGAACATGACACGTTGATCACAATGCACATGCTGCCAAACTCAGCTCTGATACCAACTTGTGACACCGCTATTTTTTTTATATAATAAATACGTGGCGGAAGCATAATTTTAATTAAATACGATATCGACATTTGTACAAACCGATGTCACGTGTCATTAAAACAATTTACATATTAACAGGAAGAGACGTAAATACATTCTATTTTCAAAAGTACACGGTTCATATTCTAAAAGACCACATCAGAGTTAACCCTGTCAAACATAACATCATCATGCCCGTCTTCTCCCAAAAGCACTATCTACGCAAGCTAACAACCTGCAGGGAGGAGATAGAGGGGAATTAGCACGAAGCTAAGTGAGTACGACTAACTACAGGTCATAGCATACATAAGCGTTATACTAATCATGTCACAATAGTCTAACACACAAACATCACCCAAGTGTCGTCTACAGAGACTCTGGCAGCTCGGCCAAACCATTAACCTCTAGCTAATCGGACTGGGGCTTACCAGAAGTTCCTCCACCACCGTATGTATATACATAATCCACACGCGACGGACACGTCATTCACATATATATACACCACGGCTGTCTAGGCTACCACAGAGGAACCCAACCCGCAGGTTGATCTCTCCTACCGAGGCTACCACACAATAGGGACGCACAGGGCTCCAGCAGACAAGCATCATCTAACATGCAGTCATCACAAGTACTAACTAACCACAATAATAAGTATATCTAACAAGCATGGCAATCATAATATAACATGCTTCTATATACTATATTCTCCAATTAGTCCCACTCACCAATTACCAGTAAACGGGAAGGTATTCAGCTATCTAATCACTGAACCTTCTCTTTCTCCTTTTCTCCTGAGAAAAACATATACACAAGTTAGTTTCTATCCGATAGCACAAAACAGCACAATACTGAAATTTTTGTCGAAAAAAGTATCCGCTAAAATTTTTTTGCTTAACACTTGTGCAACATCAAAATCATCAAAATAAAAACGGGCAGCATAACGGCTAAAAATCAACCCTTGGTAAAATATTTCACTGCCCAAGACACTCGGTCGACTGTCAGAGACAGTCGGCCGACTGTCTTCACTCACTCGGCCGAGTGTCTAGTCACTCGGTCGATGGTCTTACACAGACACACTCGGCCGTGGGTCATACACACTCGGTCGATGGTCTCGTCGATCGGTCGAGTGTCAGGAGACACTCGGCCGACCGTGTTCATCTGCAGAAGCTGAAAACGAAGTGACGGGTTTCACCCAAAATCGCCCAATTCTAGCTCTAAAGCTCGATTATGACCTCAAAACTGACCAAATCAAAGACACTATACATTAAGAAACATAAACCCACAAGATTTGGACTCAAACAACATCAAATCTAACCACTTTGACCCAAAATACACACTTTATAAAAACTAACACAAAAACCCCATTTTCTTGAAGATTAAAGCATGAAAACTTGTGATTCTTACCTTGAAAGAATCAGTGAATCACAAGGAACACAAAGATGTAAATGATTCGAGCTCTAAAACAAGGATTAGAAATTAGGGTTTGATTGTAGGTGAAAGGAAGGTACGGGAGTGTTTTGGGAATTTTCTGGAAAAATGCAAGAAGGGGATAGACATCTGTCTATTATTTGGGATTAAATCCCATACTGTGTAACTCACGGGTATTTACCAGTTATCTGATATCTTTCGTACATCATTTGGCAACCCAAACGAAGTCCAAATTAAATAAACAAACCTGTTCTATTACCCTTGTTACAAACTGGTCCTAACCACATCATCAAGTAATAATAAATATTGAATAAAAATAAAAATATATAGTAGCACAATACTAACTTAAGGGCAAAAATAGTAATCTTACAGCTAGGCCCGATTGAGGATGTTACAAATCTACCCCCTTAAGAAGATTCCGTCCTCGGAATCTGGTCAAGGTCAAACAACTGGGGATAGCGCGCCCTCATTAACTCCTCGGTTTTCCACGTCAGGTTGGAACCTAAACTGTGCCGCCATTCCACTAACACCATTGGAATCTGTTTCTTTCTTAGCTTTGTGACCTTCTTGTCCACTATTCTAACCGGTTCTTCCACTAATTTCTTAGTCAAATCAACTTTCAAATCCTTCAACGGAAGAATTTGACTTTCCTCATCCACTTTGCACTTTCTCAGATAGCACACGTTGAATGTGTTGTGTATTCCTGCTAACTCTGATGGAAGATCTAAAACAACAGTCTGATCATTCAAAATTTCTTTGATTGGAAATGGCCCAATAAACCTCAGAGCTAGTTTACCACGTTTACCAAATCTGATCACCCCTTCCATGGCGAAACTTTCAGATAAACACGATCACATACATTAAATGTCACAGGACGTCTACGCGGATCAGCATACATCTTTTGTCGATCTCTAGCTGCTTTTAACTTTTCCCGTGCAATTTTGACCTTTTCTGCGGTTATCTGAACAATTTCGGGACCTGCAAATTGTTTCTCACCCGCTTCTAACCAACACGTAGGAGTTCTGCATTTGCGACCATACAACATTTCATACGGCGGCATTCCGATACTCGAATGATATGAATTGTTGTAAGCAAACTCTATCAATGGAAGATGTGAATCCCAAGAACCACCATATTCTAAGACACACGCTCTCAACATGTCTTCTAACGTTTGAATCGTGCGTTCACTCTGACCATTTGTTTGTGGATGATAAGCTGTACTTAGATTCACACGCGTACCCAGATTCTGCTGCAACATATGTTCAATTATCAAGTTTGATAAGCTGCACTTGGAAAACTATGTGAAATAATAAAATATTTTCGATTGCCCTGATAATTCAAATATAATATAGCTTCTTAAATAAATAATATTTTGAGTTTGATAAACTATAAATTCGTTCAATTATCAAGACTTATATTATATTAATAAACATGTATAGATTTAAAGATCAGATTATGATACACTATGACCTGACCTAGCTTGTTAGACATGTATTGACCAACATATGTTCTCTAGGTTGAGATCTACGATTATTTTGCATTCTGAGTTTCGGTCACATTTCGGTGAATGACCTTATGTGCTGCTAAGGTGAGTTTCATTTGCTCCCTTTTTATTTGCTTTTGCAATCTATATTTTTGGGCTGAGAATACATGCACTTTATTTTAAACGCAATGGATACAAGTACATACTCAATTCCTTCTGCGAAAAGATATATTGAAGACTCTTATGATCTATATAGATTTCACAATGTGTACCATATAAATAATGTCTCCAAAGCTTCAAAGCAAACACAACTGCAGTTAACTCTAAATCGTGAGTAGGGTAGTTTCGTTCATGATTCTTCAACTGTCGTGAAGCATACGCTATAACTTTATTTCTCTGCATCAAAACGTAACCCAGACCTGCACGTGACGCATCGCAGTAGACCACAAAATCTTCTGTTCCCTCTGGTAAAGCTAAAACCGGCGCTTGACATAACAACTGTTTGAGGGTCTGAAAAGCCTTTTCTTGTTCATTAGTCCATCGAAAGGCTACATCTTTTCTAGTTAACTTATTCAACGGACCTGCTATTTTAGAGAAGTCTTTGATAAATCGGCGGTAATAACCTGCTAAACCCAGAAAACTCTTAATTTCTGTCAGCGTTTTCGGTGAGTTCCAATTCATTACGGCCTCTATCTTAGACTGATCTACTTTAATACCCTGTTCACAAATCACATGACCCAGAAACTGTACTTTCCGCAACCAAAATTCACATTTGGAGAATTTAGCTTACAACTGTTCCTGTTTCAGAAGCTCTAACACTAACCTCAGATGCGTAGCATGGGCTTCGCGCTCGGGTAGTGACTTTAGAGAATACGGTGCAAATATTAAAAGCACCAGCAGTGTCATCGGCATCAACAGTACCACCATCATCAACACCAACAGTATCATTACCACTACCAACAACAACATCCGCATCCCACACCTCAACATCACAATCTGTACCTCGAACATCAACGTCATACGCACCATAGATACCAAGGAATACCAACAATAACAAACGATGAAGTATTGATTCATAACTTCACCGAAGAAATATTCTACAGAGAATATGTAGTTTCTAAAAGTTTTAGAGATTACTTATTCTAATTCTAATTGTAAAACAGATGAGTGAGCGAATAGAAATGATGAAATAAAACCCTGATCGGAATGGTGCACGATTTACAAGCTAGATCTATTTTACCAGCAGCACCATCAGTACCGTCAGCATCGTCAGCATCAGCAGCATCTACAACATCACAAGCTCTGCCAAATCCATAATCACCGCAAACATCATCACTAATCAACAACGCGTATATCGTATCAACGAGTTATGAAGTATTAACTCATTCCCTCTGAAGAAATTATATGTATATTTTATATATATGAATTTGAGATCAAAATAAATCTTTTCGTACTAAGCTATTACGTGTGAATCTTAACTACTCGGTTAGTTCATGTTATTAATATGCTATGATGTACATCCTTCGTTAATCACTTAACAATCGTTAACTATAATCTCTGCTTCGACTTAATAGATTCCATTTCATAATAAATCAAGTGTATTATTCAAATACATGTTTGATTTTACACTTTTATTTTCGATGTACTTGAAACTTTCCAGAAAGCATCATTCGTACCTTGCGAAATTAGCAAGAGTTCCATAAGCACCAACATGATTCACTGAGGAAATATCAATAAAACAGAATAATGAAGTATTGATTACACTAGTGAAATACTCTGCGAAGATTAAGAAATCTTTAATGTTTTAGAGATTATTCAATATCTAATCCAGCCGAAAATCAAATGAGCTTAATATGATATTAAATCATTAAATCTGTATTACATCTGAAGAAAATATACATACATATATTTTCATAAAGACTATAATAAAATTCTCTGGTACAAAATATTACGTGTGAAACTTTTAAAGGGTAGGTAATACCCGAAAGATATATAAATTCACAATTAATATGTTACATTCTTCGATTCTGATTCAGCAAATCATCAACTATACTCACTACTTTCACAACGATATACATTCTTTCCTAGAAATCAACACAACCATTCGCATCCAAATTTGATTACATATTCTGATTTTGAAAAATAGAATCCAAGCCAAGATTTAACAGAAAACATAACTCTTAGATTCTTACATCTTTCAAATGCCATACTTTGAATTCAAAACTGTACTAGAACATCATATGTATACATATAACATTCATCTCTTAGAATTATGAGCTTTCATTCTGAAATTCTAAAAAGCAACCAGTCTACGAATCAATACTCTGAATGTTGAAAAAGCTGATGAGGCAGTAAAAACTGTAAACGACTTTACCAGTTGAAAGTTTGATGATAAAGAATAGTGTGTTGGCAAAGCTCAGAAAAGTTGGAACTGGAAAACGGATTGAGCAAACCATGAAGGAAGCTGTAGACAAATCACAAAGACTAAACCTGGCTTCAAAGAATCCAAATGATTCAGTATCTGCTGAAGTCATTAACGAATACCTTGCTCCTGACTCTAAACCTTTACGGATAAATCTTCTTTATCATCTTTCGATATTAGAAACTCTAAGATATCATTGTATCTTTTATTATAAATATCCTCGATATTTCTGAAGATATTTTCATAATTATTCTTATCTGAAATCATTTATCTCCTCGCATTATCTGTTTACATCTTAAAGGAAACTGTTTAGTTCCTATATTTCATAACCTTCGAGTTTAAATTATTAATATTTTTGAAGCAGTGTTGGAAACTGAAGCATGAGTTAGTATAATATAATGACACTTGATCAACGTGATTATATTACAGTAAGTCATGCTGAGTTTTTAATGGAACGTGATAAAGGTTCACAGATCATATCCTCATCATGAACCATGTTACATAATTCTTTCATTCTATTTAAACTCTAAACATATCAATAAAATATTTTTCTTGATGATTCGGCCTTTTCCGAGGTATTCTGGTAATTTGACAAATCAAGATCGTGTCATTACAAATTCCTTCTTAGAACATTAACTATGTTCATTCCGAAATTCATATCTGCGAATTCTGGACCATTACATGAGGTGCTTAATGGATAGAAAGGAAAAGAGAGCATGAAGCTCCGAAATAGAAATGAGGGTATAAATCGCAGCAAATAGGAGAGAGTATTAACTGTGGATGTCGATGATTATAGAAAGACAGAAGCAGGGACTCTGAAAAATAAGGAAAGATATAAAGTGTGACAACCCGAAAATTTCTGACCAAATTTAAACTTAATCTTTATATGTTTCTGACACGATAAGAAAAGTCTGTAATATTGATTCTCAAACTTTTTGAACTAATGTTATATATTCAGTTAACCTTTGACTATTGACCGACGATTCACGAACATCTATTTGTATATATATATATATATATATATACACACAATATATATATTATATATATATATATATATACAATAAGTTGGAATATTAATTATTCATAAATAACTTGCAATGTGTATTTAAAAACTGATTTATGTATATTAAATAAAGATATATACATATATATAATTTCAAGTTATTTAGTAAACGATAGTAACATTCGTTTATTGATTCGATTGATATTTAGATAAGTTAACTAAAACGTTTAAGATGAACAAGTAAAACACTAATTTACTACAGTATTTTCGAATTGCTACAGTACCCGAAAAGCTACAGTGTTTTCGAAAATCACTATTTGCTACAGTAAAAACGGCTTTGCTACAGTGAAACACTATTTGCTACAGTAAAAACGACGTTGCTACAGTAGAACACTATTTGCTACAGTGAAAACGACTTGCTACAGTAAAACACTATTTGCTACAGTAAACACTAATTGCTACAGTGAGTAATATGTCGACAAACAAGAAAACAAAACATATTGGGTGCATACCAGCTGGCCATGCGATCGCATGGCAAATGGGCATAAAACCCATGCGATCGCATGGGTGAAGAAATCAGCAAACATCTATAAATTGAGGAGTCGTGCACTGGTTACACACACATATATTTCTATCTATATTACTCCGTATGTTATTTATTTTATTTAAATTATTATTATTATTATTATTATTATTATTATTATTATTATTATTATTATTATTATTATTATTATTATTAAAATTAATATTATTATTAATCTTATAGTTAGGAGTATTATTATTATTATTTATACATAAAATACTACGACGAGGTTCTGCTCGCGTGTTTATGAACTGGGTTTTCGAATGGGTTAGAGCTAAGGAAATTACGGGTTATAGCTATGGAGGTTATGGGCAATGTTCGGGGGTATGCTTGTGAGGTCAATCTAGTGTTTATCATCTTCGTTGTATCTACGTACTTTCCTACAATATTGAATCACAATATTGATACGTGAGCATTCATATCTTATCTTTTATATATTAATAGTGTATCCATGTCTAGTGCTCGAGTATATATGTTTATGCATGCTTGTATGCTTTAATTTTGTCGTTAGATAGTTTATGATGAATCACGAATTTGATACATATGCTACTGATATAAAGTATATGATATGCATGTTTTTGAAAACCTGGCAAAAAATTATTAACTTTTCATTTAGAAATCGCGTGATTTCGATGAACGGATTAAAAGATATGGTCAACTGAATTATGGTTAACGTTAATTGAAATTGTGTTTGAAACTGTAAATTAATATTTAAACAACTTGTCTATGAGATTGATAAATTGGATTTTCAAATATTATTAATCGAGTAAATGAATTTCTATATAAGGCACATCTCGTCTTGTTGATCAATTGTCAAAGTTAACTGTCTTATCATGTTTTAAAGCTTTATAAACACTATAATCTGATTTTACAAGTATTGGAAAACTATGTGAAATAATAAAATATTTCCGATTGCCATGATAATTCAAATATAATATAGCTCCTGAAATAAATAATATTTTGAGTTTGATAAACTATAAATTCGTTCAATTATCAAGACTTATATTATGTTAATAAACATGTATAGATTTAAAGATCATATTGGGTCAGGTTGACTTTTTGAGATGACTTTTGTTAACTTTTACATGTCGGTCTCGAGCATTAGGATTGTGATACACTATGACATGACCTAGCTTGTTATACATGTATTGACCAACATATGTTCTCTAGGTTGAGATCTACGGTTATTTTGCATTTCGAGTTTCGGTCACATTCCGGTAAATGACCTTATGTGCTGCTAAGGTGATATATTCAGTTAACCTTTGACTATTGACCGACGATTCACGAACATCTATTTGTAAATATATATATATATATATATATATATATATATATATACACAATAAGTTGGAATATTAATTATTCATAAATAACTTGCAATGTGTATTTAAAAACTGATTTATGTATATTAAATAAAGATATATACATATATATAATTTCAAATTATTTAGTAAACGATAGTAACATTCGTTTATTGATTCGATTGATATTTAGATAAGTTAACTAAAACGTTTAAGATGAACAAGTAAAACACTAATTTACTACAGTATTTTCGAATTGCTACAATACCAGAAAAGCTACAGTGTTTTCGAAAATCACTATTTGCTACAGTAAAAATCATTTTACTACAGTGTTTTCGAAAATCACTATTTGCTACAGTAAACACTATTTGTTGTAGTGAACACTATTTGCTACAGTGAAACATATGTCGACGAACTAGCAAACAAAAGCAATTGTGAGCTGGAAACCCACCTCATGCGATCGCATGGGATATGGGCATGGAAGCCATGCGATCGTATGGCAGCCCAAATCTGGCCAACTCTATAAAAGCTCGATCGTTCTGATTTTTTTATGCATTCCATCCATCTCTCTCTCTCACACTCTTATTATTATTATTATTATTATTATTATTATTATTATTATTATTATTATTATTATTATTATTATTATTATTATTATTATTATTATTATTATTATTATTAAGATTAATATTATTATTAATCTTATTATTATTATCAGTAGTATAATAATTATTAGTATTATACATAAAATACTACGACGAAGTTATGGGCAAGTTATTTCAAATGATTTTTCGAGCGGGAAAGAGCTAAGGAAATTATGAGTTAGAGCTATGGAGGTTATGGGTATTGCTTGGGGGTTATGACCATGAGTCAAAAGTCAAACCTAGTGTTTATCATCTCCATTGCGTCTACGTACTTTCCTGCAATATTGAATCTCAATATTGATACGTGAGCATTCATATCTCAACTTTTATATATTAATAGTGTATCCCTGACTAGTGCTCGAGTATATATGTTTATGCATGCTTGTATGCTTTAATTTTGTCGTTAGATAGTTTATGATGAATCACGAATTTGATACATATGCTACTGGTATAAAGTATATGATATACAAGTTTTTGGAAAGCTGGCGAAAAATTATTAACTTTTCATTTAGAAATCGCGTGATTTCGATGAACGGATTAAAAGATATGGTCAACTGAATTATGACTAACATTAATTGAAATTGCTTTTGAATCTGCAATTGATATTTAAACAACTTGTTTATAAGATTGATAAATTGGATTTTCAAATATTACTAACCGAGTAAATGAATTTCTATATAAGGCACGTCTTGTTAAACAATTGTCAAAGTTGACTATCTTATCATGTTTTAAAGCTTTATAAACACTATAATCTGATTTTACAAGTATTGGAAAACTATGTGAAATAATAAAATATTTTCGATTGCCCTGATAATTCAAATATAATATAGCTTCTGAAATAAATAATATTTTGAGTTTGATAAACTATAAATTCGTTTAATTATCAAGACTTATATTATGTTAATAAACATGTATAGATTTAAAGATCATATTGGGTCACGTTGACTTTTGAGATAACTTTTGTTAACTTTTGCATGTCGGTCTCGAGCATTATGATTGCGATACACTATGACCTGACCTAGCTTGTTAGACATGTATTGACCAACATGTGTTCTCTAGGTTGAGATCTACGATTATTTTGCATTCTGAGTTTCGGTCACATTTTGGTGAATGACCTTATGTGCTGCTAAGGTGAGTTTCATTTGCTCTCTTTTTAATTGCTTTTGCAATCTATATTTTTGGGCTGAGAATACATGCACTTTATTTTAAACGCAATGGATACAAGTACATACTAAATTCTACACTGAGTTTGAACCGAAAATTCCTTAGCTTTGGTAACTAGTAATTGCCAGTTATAAGAACTGGTGGGCGCGAGTAGTAGTATATGGATCCATAGGGCTTGACATCCCCTTCTGTTCCAGGTATAGAAACCCTAGCCTGAACTATAAAACAGACGTATGCTATTTGAGTTAAGTACATGTTGGATTGCGTGTATTGTACATGTTGGTTACATGTATGTTAAAACAGGGGTACTTATTATAACGTTAAAGCATAGTTACCAGGGTGCTCAATTTTGTAGAATATTTTGATAAATGTTTCGGATGAAACAACTGAAATCTTGTGATCCACCTTTATATACAGATTATGCGTACCATTAAAACTATGAACTCACCAACCTTTGTGTTGACACTTTTAAGCATGTTTATTCTCAGATTTCTAGAAGTAGTCCACTGTTTGCTTATACGTTATACAAGCTATGTGCATGGAGTCATACATGCTTTATTTGAGAAGACTTTGCATTCACAAAATCATCACCATGTATCTTATTTGACTGTATTGTCAACGGATGTATTGTTAGAAACTATTATTTACGGTGATTGGCTATACGTAGAAATCATCAGACGTCAAAGACCTTGGAATTAGATATTCATTTATGGTGTGCCTTTTCAAAAGAATGCAATATTTACAAAACGTATCATATAGAGGTCAAAACCTCACTATGAAATCAATGAATGATGTATTCGTCCAAATGGACCTAGACGGGTCATCACAACCTTTATGGCGAAGGCTCGTTTTTGCCAGGAGTATAGCGGAACTGATCGTATGTTGATGGGAGATTTCTATCGAACTTTGAATGATGACTTGCGGAACAAGATTAGCCTTGGTCAAGTGAACTCGTTCGCAGAATTATTCGCCGTAGCTAGGGGTTTCAAATCGCATTCGCGATCGATAGTTGGTGAACCTTCAAGTAAGAGAAGGGTTGTTTCGTATGGTGCTCCAAGTAAGAGAACTAAGGGTACAATTGTGAGTACGGGTAGTATACGGACGGGTATATCGGATTCTAGTGCGTCTAGGTGTTACAATTATGGCGTGAGAGGTCACAAGTTTTGAGAATGTTTGGTGCCAAAGGGTGATGGCACGGTGTGCTTCAATTGCCAAAAAGAAGGACATCACAAGTCAGAGTGTCCCGAGTTAGCGGGGACGGGTTTGTCGAGAAGACGTTAAGGTACTTTTCATTTTAATAAATATGTCCTTTGATTATTTATTATGTTTCGATGAGTTTGGGTTTGTTAAATGCATGGTGTTGTGCATATTATTGTTAGGGTTGACATTCCTTATGGAATTACCCAATGGTGACATTTTGGTAAATGGACGAAGGGCATAAGACTTGGTGCAACCAAGCATTCCTTAGTGTTTCGGAAAATTTTTCTACCAAGCCATGGGAATGAGCTTTGGTGTTCGGTTGTTAAGCGTGTGTTCGCTTTTGTGTTGAGGAATGGTGAACCATGAGGTTCATCGAGTGGATGGAACCCTAGAGATCGAGTGTTTGATCTCGATGTATGTTGGTAATGGAGTCTACGGGACGCAATGTTAGGTGCCTCTTTTATACCTACTAGCATGGTATTTGACTCCGATGGTGTTGCGGTTACATTGTACTTAGGGTACCCTATAGAAACCCTTAGGTACATGAGTGACTAAGCGGGATTTGACAAGCCATGGCAATCAGACGATTGCAAGAGTGATGTTTTGTGTTCGTGCTAATGAACGATTTGAATGAGGTGGAGAAGGACGATCCAAAGTCCTTCGTGTGCTCAAGGTTAGAGCAAGGTATCGTGATGGGTGTATTATGGAATACAAGACGGGTGGATCTTGTCTTTCTTAGGCATGTTGGTTGTATGAGTCTCTGTGAGACGGAGACGGACTCGACGGTTGACTAAGTCAACAATGAGTGGATAGTGGTTTCGCGGGATACTTTTTTCTCGATGATGTGGTTATGGAACGGTGTTTTGAGTGGGGGGTTTGTACTCTCGCACGAAGGTGTTCTAGTGTATTGATATTGGACAATGCTCGCATAGATTCGGTGCTAGCGTGGAGACCTACGTTGGTCGATTGTGGTAAAAGTACGATTTGGAATAAATTGTACTTATGGTTTTAGATTTAAATTATCACCGAGGTGGTAATGTGGTGAATCTCATTTAGAGATAATGGACGTGTTTGACGAGCAAGGTGAGATCCCTCGGTTAAGGGATGTGTGTGTCGGATTCTCTTCTAGAGAATTATTTATTTGTGCCTATGTGCGATATATGTGGTTCTTGCTCGATTGTGGTGGCGTTGTGTACACGTACGTGTGATGCGTGTGCAAGGATTTCCAAGTGAGTGGAATGTTCCTAAGTATGAGTATATACTTGTTGTTTGGGGTGGATGGTTAGTGAATTCCGTTAGAATTCACTATGGTGTAGCAGGGCGCGATGTTACACTACTCGTTGTGATCGAAGCCAAAAGAGCGTGTGTTGATGGTTAGTATAATCCGTTAGGATTCACTATGGTGTATCAGTGCGCGATGTTACACTACTCATCGTTTGAGGCCAAAAGAGCGTGTGTGATGGGTAGGTTTAAAGTTCGGGCGTCGATACCACCCAAGGGACTAGTGATGCGTACTAGTGGCGTCTGCGTGGCTAACGGTTCATTCGCGAGAATCGTTCCCTTTGGATTTTGGTTATATGTTGGGAGTAGTGTTATATCGGCATGGTATAACATTATCGGGAAATGCGTGTACCTGTGGGAAATGAGAGTACCATTCCTGTATTGAGATTTGGGAAGTGAGTCGCGTGTAGTTCGGATTTACAATGACACGTGAGGATGCGGTCATTCTATTGGGATAGTGACTCTCGTGTAGTTCGGATTCACTAGGGCGCGCGTAGTTCGGCCAATCCCAATTGTTTTTGCGGTGGAGGTGGTGAGTCGCGTGTGGTGCGGATTCACTAAGGCGCATGTAGTTTCGGCCAGCCTTCATGTGGTTAGTATTGAGAACTATTGGTTGTTTTATACGCCAATGGTGGGGTCGTGAGGACCATGTTGTATGATTAGTGATGCGATAGCCGTGTTTCGCTCACATGTTGTTACGGGTGTGACAATAGTCGATTTTGTACACCTTGGGATTAGCGTTGCCATAGTCGTTTTGGGCGCTATCGATTTTAGCCGGTTGCTTATGATGTTACGGTAGTTGTGTATTGGCCGTGTTTGCGAACTACGAGGGATGTTAAGTGGTAAGTGTTATCCGTAAGGATTCGCTTTTATTCGGTCTTCATCGGCATAGGCGGACCTTCAAGGGAGGCATGGCAGGGTGCTAGCCCCTCCAGCCTTTTGTATAATTACTAGAAGTTTGATATTATATAGGTTTAAATAATATAAATTCTATATATTAGCCCTTCCAAAAAATTAGAAATAGCCCTTCCAAAGCTTCCACCCTTTTGTGATTTGCCTTTGAACCATTTTCGCCCTCTCGGTAGTGTAGTTCAAGATCCGCCATCATCGGTTAGGTTGTTGACCTTATTCTGGCATGTGATTGTTATTAGCATTGTACTTGTTATGGGTATGCTAAGGAGTTGATATCTCGGTACGAGATTGGTTGAGTTTTCCCGATGTGAGGGATTGAGCAAGTTCTTGCGCTCGGAGTTGCGGATTTGATAAATCACGGGTGACGATTTAGTTGTTGAGGGTGACTCATTGAGAAGAATTTCCTAAAGGAGTTAGAAGAATACATAGTGATTCCGCGTATTCTAAGTGATCTTTGTAGACTTCGGATGTTGTGTACATTGAATGTCTCAGAATGTGTGCAAGTGTGAATTTGGTAAATGGAATAATCTTCGGGTTAATGAGAAATGTGATGGAAGTCGGATTGGAACGTATGTTTGAGGACCATAGGGTATGGGTCCGAGCGGTTAAGTGACGAGGATCGCGGGGACGTGATCGAATTTAACTGGGGGAGAGTTGTAACACCCCGTTTTCCTTGTACATAGTCCAAGGTGCGTATTTTAACTCTTAAATGTTTAGCATTAACCGCGATCGAATTTAATGGACTAAACTGTGAAATTGGGTGTGACCTGATTAATCATCGCGTTTCAAGCAGCTTTGTCGCGTCCCAGGCCATCGCGGAACGCGATGTACATGACCAATACGCGGCGTATTGAAAACCTGCCGACCTGATCAAATTTTCGGGTTCGAGTAGAGTTTATCGCTTTTGGGTATCGCGAACCGCGACACCTTCTCGCGAAACGCGACATTGTCGCTGAATTGACTCTTTTAACCCGTTTTTAAGGGTATCTTTTGGGGTGTTTTGGTCTTTTCACTATGTGGACGGTTTGAGAACATAAAAACTGATACCAAGCTTATCCTTATCTCATTTTTCACACACTTCACCTCCTTCTTCAAACCCTAGATTGAGAAACCCATTTTAGTGAGAGAAAGCTTGAATCGGGGAAGAAGAAGAGTGTTTTGGGTCGGGTCTCAAGAGTTAAAGTTGTTCTACTCGTCAACGGCATCATTTTGGTGGTATTGGTAAGTCTTAACTCCGAATTTCATCTTTATGATTTGATATTCAAGTTAGGGTTTTGAGCTAGTTAATGGTGAAACCCATTTAAATGATGAAATGGGTTTATTGTGACTAGTTATTGTTGATACTTGGCGGGTTTTGGGTTGGTTGACGTTTTGGCCATGTTTAGGCTTCGATTTTGGGTGTAATCACTTAGTTTAGTGATTTTGAATGTGTTGGAACCCATTTGGTTGACTAAATTTGAAATGGGTCAAAATTAGGGTTTAGGTGTCATTTTGGGCAAGATAAGTGTTTAACACTTATGATTGAGTTTGATTAGCGTTATTGGAACCATTATCACTCTAGTTAGTGATTATTGGTAAGTTTGGGCATGAGTTGTGCTTGAAAGTGCTTTTGGGTCATTATAGCACTAGGTGTCAATATGGGTTGGTTTGTAATCCACCCTAATTGTGTTGTTTGTTATGTGATAAATGGAATACGTACTTTCCGTTGGCGATTGCGGATTTTGGTTTTTGCATCCATCAAGATTTCAAGGTGAGTGTCAATATACTATGTGCATATGTATGTATAGGATGGGTGCGGGTTGGGTGAAGCGAACCTCGGCGATAGAGCTCACTTCACATATAGGTGGATTTTTATGGACTTATGTAATAGGTCCAATTGGAACGGTTGTGCGTTTTGGTTGGCCACCTTTGGCGAGGTGCACACTTCGTGTGTAAGTTATCACATAGGTTTGTGATGTGAATTTATATAACCCCGATGGCGAAGGGTTGGTATTTGAGTTGCGGTTGAGTAACCCCGATGATGTGGATTTATATAATTCCGAAACCGTGAGTTTTGATTTGGGAGGTGAATCACATGTGGTGCGGATTCACGGTGACGAGTGTAGATTCGGTCATCTTATTGAGGTAGTGGTCACGTGTGGTGCGGATTCACTAAGGCTCGTGTAGTTTCGGCCAACCTCGATGTAATGGTATTGAAGATAGTAGTCGCGTGTGTGCGGATTTACTAAGGCTCGTGTAGTTTCGGCCAATCTTCATTTGGTATTGGGTTAAGGGGTTAACCTTAGGCGGTTTACGCATTGTTATATATATATATATATATATATATATATATATATATATATATATATATATATATATATATATATATATGTATATGTATATATATATGTATATGTATATATATATGTATATGTATATATATATGTATATGTATATATATATATATATATATATATATATATATATATATATATATATATATATATATATATATATATATATATATATATATATATATTGTCGTATTGTTGTGATGTAGCTAACCCTCTGGGTGTAACTTTTTGGCGTGGTTCATATCGTTGTTGGTGTACTTACATTGTTGATATATTAGCTTGTTGTATAGCGATCGTACGGTATGCTTAGATTAGCTTGCCTTTATGCTCGGACTCCGGTATGTGCTATTTGATTATTGTGTGGCGTGTCCATTTTATGCATATATATGTATGTAGTATATTCTCACTCACTAAGCATTAGCTTACCCTCACGTTGTTTACATTTTTATAGTTTCGCAAGGTGGCGGCATGGGTAAGCATGGGGACTAGTGCTTTGCGGGTTGCTTTAGAAGATTGTGCCTTAGACTTTTGATTAGGATTGGGTAGCATTCCCAATCACCGTGCTCGGTCTTATCAAAAAGTAAAATAGTCGGGTCAAGGTTTACTTTATTGTTATGTCAAACGGGTCTTGGGTTGTATGCCCGTTTTGTATTTCAACTTATGTAATGTATGTTTTAAAGTCGATTAAACTTACTATTATAATGAAGATGTTTTTGGAAACATAATTGGGACCTAAATGTTGTACATATTATTTCGTAAAAAAGAAAAAAAAATATATGGGCCGGAATACGACGGGTTGGGTCATTTCAAAGACATAGAACAATATATATAACAAGGACAACTGTGTGCAGAAAATGAAGACAGTGACGTTGAAGAAGGGAAGGCAGGATTAAGGAGAATGTAGTCCGCAAAAAGCAGTTAAGCCAATTTCTGGCATATCTTTTGAACAATTTGAAATCTTTGTTTTAAGATCCAAGTCTGACTTTGTTTCCGTGTCAAAATGTATTTACTTATCCTTTAACTATAAACTCCTAGGTATATTATCTCTTGCATTTTTACCGTAGTTAGCATTTTCTGCTACAATGATTAACAAATACACGAAACTAACAACATCAACAAAAACAATTTACAAAAACGATTTACAAATTCCGTCGTGAAGCGCGGACCACCAACCTAGTTTTTACAATAATGAAGCTCCACCAATTGCAGATGTCGACACACCTTCGCAGAATACAACACCTGCAAAGAGAATTTTACTTGACAAACCAGGTAAACATCATGCTTGAATAAAGCTTTAAAAAATTAAACAAAGACATACAACAATATATATAACAAGGACAACTGTGTGCAGAAAATGAAGACGGTGAAACGTTGAAGAAGGGATGGCAGGATTAAGGAGAATGTAGTCCGCAAAAAGCAGTTAAGCCAATTTCTGGCATATCTTTTGAACAATTTGAAATCTTTGTTTTAAGATCCAAGTCTGACTTTGTTTCCGTATCAAACACATGTATTTAATTATCCTTTAACTATAAACTCCTAGGTTTATTATCTCTTGCATTTTTTTACCGTAGTTAGCATTTTCTGCTACAATGATTAACAAATACACGAAAATAACAACAGCAACAAAAAAGATTTACAAAAATGATTTACAAATTTCGTCTTGAAGCGCGGACCACAAACCTAGTTTTTACATCCAATGAGCGTGTCTAAGCTGCAATGTACATTAAGTGTGTTTTAAATTTTCAAACATATACTCATGTTAGTGAAATAAGCCCAATCCGTAGCCCAACAATAAAAAGCCCACATTCTACAAATATTCAATTTTGAGCCAATAAATATCCAGTCGAAGGGTATGGTTGGATGTATGTAGGTACAATTTCAATTATTCTTATTATTCAGATTTCTCCGCAACTGTAGGTAAGTAATCGCATCTTTGATCCAATTTATACATCGTTTTCGATTAATCGATATTAATTAATTGTTGCAGCTTGTTGATTACTAATTCTGTATCTTATTCCTTCGAATCGAATTGTTCGAGATGTATAATTAGGGTTAGGGTTTGTATTTTATTTGTGCATAATTAGGTATTTTGTCGTTTTATTATGTTTTGAATCCACGTATAATTAATTGAATACTAAATTTGGAAAATTGATGCTGTTTGACTGTTTTTTTAGTAATTGATACCTGAATTTGAAGTTTCAGCTCATGTTTTGATCTAAAATTGATTTATCTTCTAGTTAATTCAGGGCGATAACACGTGGTTTTTGGGTAATTAGGCGAAAAACATACATGAATTTCACTTTGTTTATTATTTACGGTTTATTTGATGACATTTTTTTTGGTAAAGAATCAGATTCTAATTAAGAAGTGAATGGTGAGATTATGTAGTTAGCTAAAATAAATTTCGCTCGATTGCGTCTATATTATATTTTTAAAATTTGAATTTGAGTTTTTTTTTTTTTTTTTTTTTTTTCTATATCGTAAAAGAATCTGTTACTAAAAATGAAAATTGATAAGAAGTCATTTGAGAGGATCAGCTGTTGCTTTAAGATGGACCTACAGTGAATGCCCATGTGTCCTAGCTTTGGCATGAAAATTTCGTTTGGTGATTAATGGCTTATATCATTGAATACTTCAATGAAGAAGACAAGTCTACTAGATGACAATAACATTGCTCAATGAAGAAGGTGAATCTTCTAGAAGGCAATACTGTAGCTGATGAAGAAGGTGTCTTCTAGAAGATGATGTCACAGATAATGATGTTACAGCTATTTCTTGATGTTGTAACAAATGCTGACAGTTTGCAACGGTGTAATAAGTACTTACATACCCAAAAGCTTTGGTGTATATAGTACTTTTGGAGCTTCAGACCGTTTTGCAGGACTTAGAGTAGTTTTGGAGCGCATAGTCTTAAAACTTGTGTGGTTGGGACACGATTAATCCTTAAACCTCAAACCTCACGTTAAGTATAAAGTTTGAAGCTTTAGACTTACTCTGGAGCTTAAGTAGGTTTTGGATTTGGATCTGGCCGTATGAGTGTCCAGATCTAAGTATACCGTTCATCATAAAACATTGCTTTTTTCCAAAACGAGTTTTTCTAGTTTAGCCAGCAACTTATATACATTGTTAAGCATGTTGTTAAGTTTTCTTTAAACATCTACACCTTTTTGTTGAAGGTGTATCTTTTAGTGCCTTGATTCTTTAGTTTATGTATATAAAGAGTATGGTGTATTTAGATATTATGTGGTTTTGTTTGTTCATGCTTACAATCATTGTGGGTGGTTTCTTCGGCGAATAGTGCTCAACAATTTGTGGTTTCACAACGTTGAGTTTCTGCAGGACGATGGTTGATGCAATTGAAAAAGATGAAGCTCCAAAATCGAACTCAGTTCCCGAAGCTGCATCGGATGTAAAAACCGAGCCTCAAATGAACTCTGAAAAAACTGAGGTTGGGTTTGAAGTTACTGGCAATATGCAAGAGGATGAAGATGAAGATGGAGTTGAGTATGATGAAGAAGATGATGAAGATGAAGATGAAGAGGATGAGTACGAGGATGAGGAGGATGAATATGAAGAAGAAGATGAAGAAGAAGTTGAAGAAGAAAAGGCAAATGATGGAGGAGTTGATATGAATAAAGAGGGCGAAAAAGGAAAGGCTGTAGTAACAGTAACAGAAAGCGAAAACGGAAAGGCTGTAGTAACAGTAACAGAAGTAACTGATAACGAAAATGCTGTTAAAAAAGATGAGAAGAAAGTTGAAGTACCAAAAAATGGTGATGAATTAGGTGAGAATTCAAAGAGTAAAGGTAACCGAAGACCTAGGATCCGGAATCGGAACAAAAAGAAAGATGAACAAAACGTGTTGGCTACTAATGGAGATAAGCCACAATCGAAGGGCGAACAGAAAACGCCTAATAAATTGGCTGCTGCTAATGGTGATAAGCCAGAATCTTCTAGCAAAAAGAAGGGATCGAAGAGGGTTGAGAGTATGGGGATGGTGTTTATGTGTACATCGAAGACGAAAACTGACTGCTTTCGTTATAAGGTTCTTGGGCTGCCTGGAAATAAGAAGGATCAAGTTGCAAAGATCTATAAAGGGATGAGACTGTTTCTGTTTGATGTTGATTTGAGGTTGATGTATGGGATCTTTAAAGCTGCTGGACCAGGAGGTTATAACCTTGAACCGAAGGCTTTCAAGTCCGACTTCCCATCTCAAGTTAGTATTATATACACATAAACATTTTGCATATAAATTTATCAGCTTTATTAATCTTTGAGTTTCTGCTATTGATAGTAGATGCTTTACTAACTGATGCTTATCTTCATCATAGCAAGTTAGATTCTTTTCTGTCTGATTATACAGTACAAGCTTAATATTGAAATGACACATTTAAATCACAAATTGCAAACTCGGGTTCAGTGAAAATTGTTAGTGAATAAAGATTCTTGAAATTTTTCTTAGGAAACATTTACATGTGGATTTCGTAAAGTGATCGTCCCCAGCTTGTAAATTTAGATGTCATAATGCAGTCAAGAGCCAATTATACCTGCTATGGTTGGTGTAAAAGAATATTAGTATATGGTTTATGTGACTTGTAAAATTAAAAGAAAAAAATATAACAATAATAACACAATACAATAAAGGTTACGAGTATATGTTAGAAATTGCTTTAATAATTACTTTTTGATATACTACAAGTTTCAGCTGTCACTATGGGAAGTATCTATGCTGGAAGATTAAGATGTTAGGAGAAATCGGCCTCATTAGTTACTAACAGAGTTTTTGACTTTTTTTTTTTTATAAATTATCACGTAGGTTCGATTTACCGTGATTGATGATTGCTTGCCACTAGCAGAAGAAAAATTTAAGGGAGTCCTTAAAGAAAACTACTACTCTCGGAATAAGTTTGAAGGTCTGCTCAAGGCAGATCAGGTCTCTCTTTTTCTCTACTTATTTTTGTGTATATATATAATTATATATGTATGTATATCTTTACGAGCTAATGAGTTGCAGAACAATCTTTCATCAGTTGATTTATAAATTAAAATTTTGACAGGTGAAGAAGTTATGTAAACTCTTTGTGGAAATGGGCAGAGGAGGTGCCCGTCCCAAAGCCCCTCGCAAGCTCCGTATGACCCGACCCGTTGAAACCCGTAGGATCCGACCCGTTGAAACCCGTAGAAGCCGGGCAGACGATGCACACCCATCTAAACCCGGAGAGAAACGTAAAAGACGGGAGCGAGAACAAGGCCGACTTCCCCGTTCTCCACCTCGTAGAGAAAAACGACGCTACGACGACTATGAACGACCCCACGTCATATACGAGCGGGACCCACCACCTGTTATATACGAGCGGGACCCCCCAGTTCAGCGATACCTGGCCCCACCACCACAACCAGCCATATCCTCGCCCGTAAGGATGTACACCTATGAACGACCCCACGTTGTCTACGAGCGGGACCCACCTTACATACATGAACGTATACCCGAGCATCATCGTACTATACCCGAGCATCACGCTTATCGTGTTCTCGATGTTGAACCACGTGACCGACAACGGGGGCTCGACCCATATCAAGTGTACAGTAGAGATGCACCTTCGTACCGTGATCCTACTGCCTACACCTTAACACCACGAGAATACCACCTACCAAGCAGAGAGTACAACCTTCCTCCTGTTCCAACATCATCTGAGTATCGTCTCTCTGAAGTGGGGTCCACTCGTGTACCTAGCTATCGTGACGTTGGGCGTCCAAGTGACTACCGTTCTGCTGCTGCAGCAGCAGCGCAACTATCTGAGTATCGTACTGGAACACATTACCGTTATTAGTTTATGTTTTATAAAATGTACTACTACAAATTTGTGATGTTTTTAGACTTTTGTTTAACGAGCTCTTGTTTTTCGTTTTCTTTTTCTTGGCCATGTACCGTCACATGATTGTTTCCAGTAGACTTCTGAGTTAACGTATTGTTTTGTATCCTACTTATTCTTTGAAATTCTTTAATTTTAATTTTTATATTTTAAGGGTTTATAGCTCACATAGCGTTGGGCTATAGTTGTTGGGTTGGCTTGAACATTTTGAGGGCTAAAATCTTAAAACTTTAATTATTTTTACAAGAACATGCAAGTCGAGTCAAGGTTAAGGGGGGAATAAGAGGAAATCTTTAACCGATAAGTTATAGGTTCAAGTGTTGTTTCAATTTACGTTTTGAAAATTGCGTTATAGATGATTAGAATCGAATGATAATATCATTCATAAGGTGTTTATATTTAGTCACATTTGAGGCGGTAAAATGGTACTCGAATATAAGTGTTGATTGTCATGGTATGCGTGTTGGATCGTAGATTTATGATAATCATATCATATTATTATCTCACGTCACTATATGTGGTTGTTTTTTAAATGAGTGCTTTTGTTAACAAGCTTTGTCTCAAACTTTTGAAATTTAGCCAACTAACTGTTCATATGGAAGTATACACCGGCCTATATTTTTGACTTACTATTAATCAAAAAATCTCTAATAGTGCTTATAAACAAAATAAATAAATAAATAAATACAATTGCACGTTTGCTTAAGTGGTTCTCCACATCTTCTGTGTGAAACTTAGGTTTATGTCATGGGTTCAAGATTCACTCTGTCCATCCTATTAATCAATCTATTTGAAATATGAAGCTTTAGATTAATCTCATAAGAGTTTTTTTTCGGATCCATCAAGGATTCAAACTTGGTCTGTCTGACTCTCGGGATGGTTTAAGGATCGAGTTCCTGCAATGCGATTCGGGTTTTCTTCCAAAAGCGCGTGCGTGCATGGCATATGATCGCTAAGGTGATTAAGTCCTCTCTCGGTGATGACGACAACTTGCATAAAAATAAAATAATTAATTAAATAATAAAGTCTACGGGGTTTTTTTATAAGAAAAAGAAGATTTTAAATACACGACTTATCTTAGTTAAATATGAAAGTAACGAAATGCTTACATATTTATTCAATATTAAGTACACGAGTTATCTTAGTTAAAAGAAGATTAAATACACGACTTATCTTACTAAATGGCTTGCCAACAAAAGAATTTTCCTTAGGAAGAGGTGTATGCCAAGGCGATCCTCTCTCACCTTTCCTCTTTATAATCGCGCCTGAGGGACTCAATCTCATTTCCAAAAAAGCAGTCATTTCCAAAAAGCAGTTAACAATGTCACGACCCGAAAAATTTCGACTAATTTTGAACCAAACTCACGATACGATTTCATAATTCTGACATGATAAGCAAAGTCCGTTATATTGCATCTCAAAATTTTTGAACTATTTTCGTACATTCATTTGACTTCAACCATTTCCGACGATTCACGAACAATTAATTGTAAATAGATATGTGTGTATTTATATATATAAATAATAATTGAAAATATAATTTGAAATATTATATGTTGTTATTAAAATTAATTATGTAAAATAATATAAAAATATGATATTATGATAATTATTATCTAAAACACATCTATATAAATAAAGTATATTAAATATATATTTTGTGATTTCGAATCTATTTAGTAAACAACACTACAGTAACACTCAATTGTCATTCGATCGATATTAAGCAAGTTAAATTCGAACTTATGTGATTGTAAAATAAACGTTGATCCGAAATAAGTTAAATAAATTATATTTTTATTTAAAAATATATTTAGAAGCTATTTGATAAATTTTAATACTCCGTACATTTTACTTGGGATTGAGCGCTAATTATCAATCAACTTTTTATGATTGATTTTACACCCTAAAAGACCGAAATAAATAAATATAATTAATTTAAAAATATGAAAATTTTCTGAAAACTTTTATCCGCCATTGATTATCAACGGAGCACGAATTTCAATCCGTGAATGAAATAGTACACGACGGCTAACAAATTACACGTTTATATTTCTTTGATTATTATATTATTATTATTATTATTATTATTATTATTATTATTATTATTATTATTATTATTATTATTATTAATTATTATTAATATTAAATTACTACTTTTGAGTTGATTGAATTATATCCGTGACTTTGGAAACATCAACCAACAAATTTCTTCATTCTGTTTTTCAATCAACACCAATTGTCACTTTCTATTATTATAATTATTAATATATTATTATAATTTAGACTAACAAGTAACAATTATATAAATCTATATATAGATTTAGAGATGATACATAGGATACATACTATCATCTCCAACCTTCTTTAACCGCCACCCTTCACCGCCGAACACCACCATCAACACCCTAAACCACCGCTACTCACCATTACCTCGCACCATTTTTCTTTCTCTCTCTCATCGTTCCTTCTTATTCACTCAGCTCTTCGTAAACCACCATCAATAACCACCATGACTTCCACCATTAAACTGCTACTGCTAGAGTTGTTATTGCTTCTGTGTATAGTCCGAAGACACCACTAAAACCATCGCTACCATCTATCTTGTTCCTCTATTAGTTTTCTCGTAAACCACCATAACAACCGTAATCCACCATCGTTTACCACCTACTGCCCATGTGTTTTGGATTCTGTCATGAACAAACAAGCACCGCCTTACCATCCACCACCGCCCGTTAACTACTGTTACTATGCTATATTCTGTTTTTGTTTCAAGACGAACGCTAACCCCATCAAAACCCATTTACTGTTACCTGTTGTTCATTATTTTTATTTCTATTACAACCGTCGAAAACCATCACCTTTTACATCCACCTGATCACCACAATTTTATCACTTCTATAAACCTAATAACCTGCACAACCTTCGGAGGACTGCTGTTAACTCGATTCTATTGTTACCATCGAGTACCCAAATTATTCCCAATGTAATCATAGATCTACAATTCATAAACTGCTGCTATATATAACTGTTATAATTCCTGTTCCTGTTTCCAACCACCGTCAAATTGTAAACCATTTCCTGTAACATTGATGATGATGAACAGTGAAGAAGATGGTGTACGCTGATGAATTAATGATAGTAACGATGATACTAATTATTGTTGCTTCATTGTTCCTGTTGTTCTCACTGCTTGTTTCCATTTCGAACCACCACAATAGACAACCCTTAACTGCAGTTCCTGCTGCTGTTCGAAACAGTGTTGTTACAACAATAAAGTGATGAAGATGAGGTGATGTTCGATGAATTAAGAATGATGATGATGTTTATGCAGCTACTCATTTTCCTTTCTGTTATTAGACGACTATGAATGATGAAGATGATATGATTACGAGCCAAGATGAGGATGCATTTTTTGTTTCTGTTGCCAGGCGAACCCACAACCAGACTCCTATTCGATTACAATTTGGGCTTGTTAACAATTTGGCTTGATCATAGTTGGGCCATGTCCCTATTTATGTCGTTGGGCCACTTAGGTTGTTACATGGACTTGCAACTTGGGTTTGTTATTGTTGGACTATGCTTTTGGGTTGTTTTTGGGCCATATCAAAACCCACTTGTATTTCTTAATTAAGATGTTGAGCAAAGAAGAACGATAATGATGATAGTGATTACCTGATGACGATTAGATGATGATGTTTGGATTAGGATATGATGAAGATGATGATAAATGTTAAGGGAAATGATAACAGATTCGTATATGTTAAGTATTTAAACGTGCGAATTATTACAAAAACAAACTAGCGGTTCAATGGTTGGAAGTGTATTTGTGAAACTGGAGGTCACGGGTTCGAGTCTGAGCAATGGCATTTCTTTTTAAAAACGCCCATTCTTGCCCATTATTTTGAGGTAGTGATATTATTATTATTATTATCATCATCATCATCATCATCATCATCATCATCATTATTATTATTATTATTATTATTATTATTATTGTTGTTGTTGTTGTTGTTGTTGTTGTTGTTGTTGTTGTTGTTGTTGTTGTTGTTGTTGTTGTTGTTGTTATTATTATTATTATTATTATTATTATTATTATTATTATTATTATTACAACAACAAATATAACTTACATAAAATGTATCTAACACATATATAATACCTATGTTAATATTACAAACTATTTTGTTTTCAAAATAAAATATTATTATTTTATTAAATATAAGATATAAATATATTTTAATATAATCATATATATAAATTTTAATATATTATATATGTTTTAATTAAAATACTTTAATAAGAATTCGATATATATAAATATTAACTATTTAATTAGTATATATAAAATAGATATAATTAATATATTTATTAAGGTAACATATAAATCATTAATATAACTAGCATATTAATAATATCAACTTGTTTAAATGTTAGTATATGTTTTAATATATATATATATATATATATATATATATATATATATATATATATATATATATATGAATGATATAGGTTCGTGATTCCGAGGCTAACCTTGCATTGTTCAGTTCAGTCGTATGCATATTTTTACTACAGCATATCGTATCGTGAGTTCATATAGTGACCCGAACTTTTCCATGTTTATATATATTAAATGAAAATGATATTTACATGATTAAATGTTTTCAACATGTTAAGCAATCAAACTTGTTAAGACTTGATTATTTGGAATGAGTGTCATGTAGACAATTGACCACCCAAGTTGACCGGCGATTCACGAACGTTAAAACTTGTAAAAACTATATGATATATATATATATATATATATATAGTTAACATGATATTATGATAAGTAAGTATATCACTAGGTATATTAACAATGAGTTATATACATAAAAATGAGACTACTAAGTTAAGAAACTCGAAACGATATATATAACGATTATCGTTATAACAACGTCTTGCTAAATACATATGTATCATATTAAGATATTGTTACACTATATTTAACATGATAAAATGATAATTGTATATATCATTAAGTATATTAACAATGAACTACATATGTAAAGCAAGACTACTAACTTAAGAATTTCGAAACAATATATATACGTAACGATTATTGTTGTAATAGTATTTTAACATATATATATGATGTTAAGATATATTCATACACCATGTTATCATGTTAACATAACAATTTAACATCTCATTTAAGTATAATAACAATGAATTAATTACATTTAACAAGATCGTTAACTTAAAGGTTTCAAAACAACACTTACATGTAACGACTAACGATGACTTAACGACTCAGTTAAAATGTATATACATGTAGTGTATTTAGATGTATTAATACACTTTTGAAAGACTTCAAGACACATATCAAAGTACTTCTACTTAACAAAAATGCTTACAATTAAATCCTCATTCATTTTCATCAACAATTCTACTCGTATGCACCCGTATTCGTACTCGTACAATACAAAGCTTCTAGATGTATATACTATTGGTATATACACTTCAATGATCAGCTCCTTAATAGCCCATGTGAGTCATTAAACATGTGGGAACCATCATTTGACAATTAGCATGAAATATCTCACAAAATTATAAAAAATATTATAAATCATTCATGAATTATTTACATGAAAACAAACTTACACATCCTTTATATCTAATCCATATACCAACGAGCAAAAACACCTACAAACACTTTCATTCTTCAATTTTCTTCATCTAATTGATCTCTCTCAAGTTCTAAGTGTTCTTCATATATTCTATAAGTTCTAGTTTCATAAAACCAAGAACACTTTTAACTTTACAAGATTACTTCCAAGCTTTCTAATCTATTCCAAGTAATCATCCAAGATCAAGAAACCTTTGTTACTTACAGTAGGTTATCTCTCTAATTCAAGGTAATACTCATATTAAAACTTTGATTCAATTTCTATAACTATAACAATCTTAATTCGAGCAGAAATCTTACTTGAACTTGTTTTCGTGTCATGATTCTGCTTCAAGAACTTTCAAGCCATCCAAGAATCTTTTGAAGCTAGATCATTTCTTGTCACTTCTAGTAGGTTTATCTACTAAACTTAAGGTAGTAATGATGTTCATAACATCATTCTATTCATACATATAAAGCTCCCTTATTCGAAGATTTAAACTTGTAATCACTAGAACATAGTTTAGTTAATTCTAAACTTGTTCGCAAATAAAGTTAATCCTTCTAACTTGACTTTTAAAATCAACTAAACACATATTGTAGCGACCCGACCAAATCATGTTTGACGGAACCGTCTACGTAGGTCCCATTACATGGTCATAAGTCTTTAAGACAAAGTTTGACCGAAAATATGTCGCATTCATTTCATAATTGTGGATGTTTCAAAGTTTACAAAAGTAGTTTCCATAACTAGTACATAACGATGTTCAAAGTACAAATGAAACACGTGCGACACAGTTTAAAGTAGTCAAAAGACGCTCCACATATGCAAGTATACTCGACATCCAAAGCAAATATCAAAAAGAATGTGCGGAAGCATGTATCACCTAATGATCAAGGACCTGAGAAAAACATAGGGAATCTGTCAACGAAAACGTTGGTGAAATCATAGGTTTAAATAAGTAAGTGAGTAAAAGTAAGTCGAACCACAAGATTTGCACATTGATAAAATAGTAATACATTCTAAAAGTTAATATTCACGAGCACCCAATTATCAAAGCTTAACGTTTCCTTCCATAGTACCCCATCACAATAGTGCTAGAACATACACTGTTTCTCGAAAATATATTTCATCCGAATAACGGTAGCGAACCGTCCGAATGAGGGTTTGTCAAACCCATATGGCCATATAACATAAGTTCTTGCTTACACCGTCAAGTGTAACTAATGATAATCGAATTGAGGATTTTCATTCTAAACTCGTATGTAGAATGTTTGTTTTCATGTACTTGTGTTCACTTAGTTAAAAGAAGCGTTTATGTTTTCTCATCCCAAAAGTAAGTTCAAAAGAGTACAAAGTGGGACTATGATCTCACCTTGAGCGCAAGAGCAAATAAGTACTTCGACAAGTAACGTGTGCAAAGAACAATGCTAGTCTTGACCTAAACAAATAGGTCGTATCAATAACGGTAAACACGATAGGTCAAAGATGTCCAATTAGTCCTATGGCTCAATACGACTCGATTATGTAGCATGTGAATCAAATTGTCAAGTTTCATGCAAGATACAAGTATAGGATCATGTTAGAAAGATTGCATAATCATTTGGTTAAGTATGACAAAAAGTCAAACTTTGGTCGGTCAAAGTCAACGAAAAAGTCAACGCGTTCGTGTCGGGTCCCGAACTATTTTTCTGTGCAAATTATTCATATATAAGTATGTTAGAACAAGTCTCATGTGAATCGGAGGTCCATAGCGTGCCAAACATTTTTCGTATAATTGACAAGTAGGTCAGAAGCTGGACACGGCTTAGGTCGCGCCGCGACCCAGGATTGCCGCGCCGCGGCATTGGTCGTGTGCTGGTACCTGTTCAGTCTCAATTGTTCAAGTCCCAAATCAAAACTCTTTCAAGCATAAATTACAAATCGCTAACACTTAGAACTCGCACCTTATATCGTTAGAAAGCTAATTTGACAAGGAACCCAACTAAACACATTTCACCAACCGAAAACCTTATTTGCAATAACCGACTTTTCAAATCAAATGATCAATCAATGCACACATTTAATGCTTCAAATTTTACAAGTGCACATTTATGATTCGGGCATTTAATGCATACATAAAACACGCCGTTTTGTAGATAATCAAGCATACAATACAACTAACTACTTACTAACAATAATTCATGTCATTCAATGCATCAAATATTCATTTCAAGCTTATCAAACCCTAACTCAAATTCACCAAATTCACTAATCAAGTTTACGGAGCTTTCTCAAGCAACCTACACATCAAATTGAAGCTAGTGATACTAGGAACACATTTAATACATGCATTTATCACATTTAATAACATTTAAGCAACCAAATCATCAATCAAACACACCAAACTTTCAAGTTCATGCTAGTTATCTCAAATAACAAAATCGAACATATAAATCATATATTCATGTTAGACTTGAGCCATAGACACTAATTAACAACTTTATAAGTTAAAAACATCAAGAACACAAAATCTAGTGATTTTAGAAAGTTACCCAAATGTAATGAAATTGGTATGGAATTGAAGAGGAAGTTGCAAGGATTTCAAATATGTAATTTTTTTTGATTGAAGCTTCCTTGAACGAATTTAGATGATGATTCCTTTGTTTGGAGAATTGAAAGAAAAATGGAAAGTATGAAGAGAAAAGGAAAAATGAAAATGAAAAAGATGAATGGATGGGAGTGGTTTGACCACTTTGACCTAGTCAAAAGTTTGGTCACATGGCAAGATTGGTCCCTCAAGTTTTAATCGGGTGCGTGAATTACCTAAACGAGATAATTTAAAACGCGTATTAACGGGAGGTGTTATAAACATATAACGGACTTTAAATAATTAAACGAAAAAGTAAACGAAAAAAGGCGGGATGTTACACATGTTCTATATATATATATATATATATATATATATATATATATATATATATATATATATATATATATATATATATATATATATATATATATATATATATATATATATATGATATGCTAACTTAATGATTTAAAACCTGAAAACATGAAGAACACCGTAAAACCAGACATACGCCGTCGTAGTGAAATCGGGGGCTGTTTTGGGTAAAAAATAATAATAAAAAGTATCTTAATCTTTGAATTGGAAGTTTGTTTTCTGGAAAAATGATATTACATATGAACATGATACTATATCCAAAAATCATGGTTAAACACAAAGTGGAAGTATGTTTTTCAAAATGGTCATCAAGATGTCGTTTTTTCGACAGAAATGACTACCTCTTTTAAAAAAATGACTTGTAACCTGTATTTCTGGCTATAAACTTATACTTTTTCTATTTATTATCATAAATTTTAGTTCATTATGAAACCATAGCAACTTGAATCACTCAAAACGGATTTGAAACGAAGAAATGACGGGTAAAATAAAATTGGATAAACTTGCTAGTTTTAGCTACGAAAATTTTGTAACAAATCTAGACTAAACATATCCTAACTAATTTATATTGTATTATACATATTATGTAATCTTGGGATACCATAGACACGTATACAATATTTTGACATATCATATCGACCCATCTATATATATTATTTGGAACAACCATAGACAATCTATATGCAGTAATGTTTGAGTTAGCTATACAGAGTTGAGGTTGATTCCAAAAATATATATACTTTGAGTTGTGATCTAGCCTGAGACGTGTATACACTGGGTCGTGGATTGATTCAAGATAATATATATTGATTTATTTCTGTACATCTAACTGTGGACAACTAGTTGTAGGTTACTAACGAGAACTGCTAACTTAACAAACTTAAATCATAAAAACGTAATAAAAAATGTTGTGAATATATTTCGATCATACTTTGATATATATGTACACATTTGTTATAGGTTCGTGAATCGACCAGTGACCAAGTCTTACTTTCGGCAAAGTAAAAATCTGTGAAAGTGAGTTATAGTCCCACTTTTACAATCTAATATTTTTTTTGGGATGAGAATACATGCAGCTTTATAAATGTTTTACAAAATAGACACAAGTACGCAAAACTACATTCTATGGTTGGATTATTAAACCGAATATCGCCCTTCAAGTCTGGTAACCTAAGAATTATGGAAATGGCCCCTAATTGACGCGAATCCTAAAGATAGATCTATTGGGCTTAACAACCCCCATACATGTTATGGATGGTTTAGTACTTCGAGATTATTATACAGACGAGAGGTTCTGTTTTGGGGATATTCTATGCATTAAGTTAACGTCGGTTACCAGGTGTTCAACATATGAATGATTTTTATCTCTATGCAGTTTGCGAAATGCCTGATATGAGATGTGTTATAAAAATGAAATCTTGTGGTCTATTATTATGATTTGATAATATATAGGTTAAACCTATAACTTACCAACATTTTTGTTGACGTTTTAAGCATGTTTATTCTCAGGTGATTATTAAGAGCTTCCGCTGTTGCATACTAAAATAAGGACAAGATTTGGTTGTATGATATTGTGTAAAAACTGCATTCAAGAAACTTAATTTTGATGTAATATATTCTTATTGTAAACCATTATGCAATGGTCGTGTGTAAACGGTATATTTTAGATTATCATTATTTGATAATCTACGTAATACTTTTTAAACATTTATCGATAAAATAAAGGTTATGGTTATTTTAAAAATGAATGCAGTCTTTGAAAAACGTCTCATATAGAGGTCAAAACCTCGCGACGAAATCAATTAATATGGAACGTTTATAATCAATATGAACGGGACATTTCAATTGGTATCAGAGCATTAGTTTTAGAGAACCAAAAATTTGTATTAGTGTGTCTTATCGAGTTCGTTAGGATGCATTAGTGAGTCTGGACTTCGACCGTGTTTACTTGAAAAACGATTGCTTAACATTTTTGTTGGAAACTTAATATTGTTAACATGTAAATATTATGTGATATATTAATCTCTTAACGTGTTTGATATTGTGTGTTAGATGTATACCTCTAGTACAAATCCCATCGACTCACCTAATAATAATGAAGAGTCGAATATAGTTTGGGAAGATTCACAAATTCTCGAAGAGGAACCAGAAGAGGAGAAATCGAAAGAAGAGGAACCGGAAGAAGAGGTTCCGGAGGAGGAAATATTAGGAACCATAGAAAAATAGATAAATAAAATAAAATCCTCAAACAATGGACCAAAGTTAAAAATGGTCAATGGTGTTTCCGCCGAGGAAGAAAAATATTGGGAAGATTACCAATTTTTCGATGAATCGGATCCCGATGAGGATTCCAATGATGTTATAGAAATTACCTCGACCCAATTTGAAAAGGCAAAAGAAAATAATAAGGGAAAGGGCATCAAAATAGAGAAACCTGATTCCAACCCCGATGAACTTTATATGTATCATCAATACCTGTATTTCTTAAGTTGTAACAATAACCCGGGAACCTCTAAGCCACCGGGTTTTTCTAAACCATTTGTGAAAACAATGGCTCGTATTAGAGGAACATCATATATCCCTAGAAAATTAGCAAAACGAAACAGGTCCGAAGAGGAAGAAACTAGTGAGTCGGAATAAAGAGTTGTAATCATGAGGTGTAAAATATGTAAAATAAGTGTGCTTGTACTTTTCTTGTTGTATGTGAAAATTGCTTGTATTATTTGATAATTATCTTTTACAAATCTAACCCTCGTCTATTTTTACAGTATTAAAACAAAATGGATGTTAAGGATAGACAACCAAAAATTTTAGAAGACCTACCCGGGGACATGATTGATGAAATCTTGTCTAAAGTCAGTCAGAATTCATCGGCACAATTATTTACGGCGAAATTAGTGTGTAGAACATTTGATGAATGTTTCAGGCATGCCTTAGTTTATAAAAGGCTTTCATTTGAAAGATGGGGTATATCACATTGGGGACACCGTAAGTTATGCCGTGTTTTCTTTAAAGCGTTAAATGCCGTGAACCCAAATGCAATTTTACGCGACGGGTTAAGAACCTATTTTGATTCAACATATCCCAACATAGGACTTCGTGAGTTAGAAAGAGCTTCTAACATGCAACATAAAGAAGCATGTTATGCTTACGGGTTAGTGATGTTCGCTTCTCACCAAAGTGAGAAAAAGAACATCAGATTACAACTTTTAAATAAAACCTTCCCACAAGTGACGGATTCAGTAGTTAGGGTGAGAAACAAGGTTTTTAAATTATTACGGTGCTGTTGGACATTACGGAACCCTCGTCCCTTTGACAACGTTACAACATGCTGTCATATCAACGGCCACAACGGTTATGTTCCACAAGACCAAGGATGGGAAGTAGTCTTAGTAAAAACAGAATGCATGACTTGTTTCTGGACTTATGAATTACGTTTTTTTATTGCCTTTGCTGAACGACTTGCGTATTAACTAGGATTGTTGTCACAACTATTTTGTATCAAAGTTATTGTGTGCTATATTTCATATTATATGTATAATAGCGGTATTGTAAGTTTGTAAAATATTGTATACAAGTTTGAACGCGAAATATTATTATAATCAGTTTTTTCATATAGAATTGTAGTAGTTAAATTGCATATTAGCTACTAAGTATGAACTTAACGGGTAGGTACTACCCGAATTAAAACTATAAAACGCTAATATGAAGAAAAAACTTTTATAAATGAGTTCATATTATGCAACGAAATACTATTGACTACTCTTAATATTCTATATGATTAACTTAATTCTTTTGAGCTATTTTTGAAGGTAATGGCACCGACAACTCGTCAGAATTTGAACATGAGTGAGGAAGACTTCCGTGTTTTCCTTGCAGCAAACATAGCCGCGGTACAGGCTGCAATGCAAAACAACAACAATAACTCTGAATCTAGCAATACAAATAATGCCACAAGAAATCATGTAGGATGTTCCTACAAAGAATTTATTGCCTGTAAACCTTTGGAATTCGATGGAACCGAGGGTCCAATCGGATTGAAACGGTGGACCGAAAAGGTTGAATCGGTGTTTGCCATAAGTAAGTGTACTGAAGAAGACAAAGTAAAGTACGCTACGCATACCTTCACAGGTACTGCGTTAACATGGTGGAATACCTACCTAGAGCAAGTGGCACAAGATGCTGCCTACGCACTACCGTGGTCAGCATTCAAACATCTGATGACTGAGCAGTATCGTCCTAGAAACGAGGTCAATAAGCTCAAAGTAGAGCTTAAAGGATTACGAACACAAGGTTTTGACATTACCACATACGAACGACGATTCACGGAGTTGTGTTTATTGTGCCCAAGAGCGTTCGAAGATGAAGAGGAGAAAATTGACGCATTTGTAAAAGGGTTACCAGAAAGGATCCAAGAAGATATAAGTTCACATGAGCCCGCCTCCATACAAAAGGTGAGTTGAATGGCTCATAAACTCATAAATCAGATTGAGGAAAGAGTTAAAGAGCAGGCGGCCGAAGAGGCCAACACGAAACAAATCAAGAGAAAGTGGGAAGAAACCAGTGACAAGGGTCACAATTTTAACAATCAACACAACAATCACAACTACAATCGCACCAATTTTCGCAACAACAAACGCAACAACAACAACCACCCCAGCAACAACTACAACAACCGTTTCAATAACAATAACAACCGCAACAACAACAATCCCAATAATAACAACAAGAGGCAGAAACCATGTCATAGGTGTGAAGGATACCCTCCGACTGGGCTCTGTACGGCAGTGTGTACTAAGTGTAAAAGAAAGGGCCATGGTGCGACAAAGTGCGAAATCTACAGATCAATGGCTAAGGGAACAAATAATGCCGGAACAAGTTATGCCGACATTACCTGTTTCGAATGCGGGAAGAAGGGCCATTACAAAAATGCGTGTCCAAATCAGGGGGATAATAATAGGCAAGGCCGAGGAAGAGTCTTCAAAATTAATGCGGTTGAAGTGCAAGAAGACCCGGAGCTTGTTACGGGTACGTTTCTTATTGACAATACATCTGCTTATGTTTTATTTGATTCGGGTGCAGATAGAAGCTATATGAGTAAGGATTTCTGTGCTAAAATAAGTTGTCCATTGGCGCCTATGAATAATACATTTTTACTCGAATTAGCAAACGGTAAATTAATTTCGGCAGATAAAATATGTCGGAATCGAGAAATTAAACTGGTTAGCGAAACGTTTAAGATTGATTTGATACCAGTAGAGTTAGGGAGTTTTAATGTGATAATTGGCATGGACTGGTTGAAAAAGGAGAGAGCGGAAATCGTATGTTACAAAAATGTGATTCGCATTGTAAGAGAAAAAGGAAAACCCTTGATGGTGTACGGAGGAAAGAGCAACGCGAAGCTAAATCTTATTAGTAATTTGAAGGCGCAAAAACTAATAAGAAAAGGTTGCTATGCCATTCTAGCACACATCGAAGAAGTCAAACCCGAAGAAAAGAACATCAATGATGTTCCCATCGCAAAAGAATTTCCTGATGTATTTCCGAAAGAATTACCGGGACTACCTCCACACCGATCTGTTGAATTTCAAATAGATCTCATACCAGGAGCTGCACCAATAGCTCGTGCTCCATACAGACTCGCACCCAGCGAAATGAAGGAACTCCAAAGCCAATTACAAGAACTCTTAGAGCGTGGTTTCATTCAACCAAGTACATCACCATGGGGAGCTCCTGTTTTGTTTGTCAAGAAGAAAGATGGTACATTCAGGTTGTGTATCGACTACCGAGAGTTGAACAAACTTACCATCAAGAACCGTTACCCACTACCGAGAATCGACGACTTATTTGATCAACTACAAGGTTCGTCAGTTTATTCGAAGATTGATTTACGTTCCGGATATCATCAAATGCGGGTGAAGGAGGATGATATTCCGAAAACAGCTTTTAGGACGCGTTACGGTCATTACAAGTTTATGGTCATGCCATTTGGTTTGACTAACGCACTAGCTGTATTCATGGACCTTATGAACCGAGTGTGTGGACCATATCTTGACAAGTTTGTCATTGTTTTCATCGATGACATACTTATCTACTCAAAGAATGATCAAGAGCACGAAGAACATTTGAGAAAAGTGCTAGAGTTGTTGAGGAAAGAAAAACTGTACGCTAAGTTTTCAAAGTGTGCGTTTTGGTTGGAAGAAGTTCAATTCCTCGGTCACATAGTGAATAAAGAAGGTATTCAGGTGGATCCGGCAAAGATTGAAACCGTTTAAAAATGGGAAATCCCGAAAACTCCGAAACACATACGCCAATTTTTAGGATCAGCTGGTTACTACAGAAGATTTATCCAAGATTTTTCCAAAATAGCAAAACCCTTGACTGCATTAACGCATAAAGGGAAGAAATTTGAATGGAAGGATGAACAAGAAAAAGCGTTTCAATTATTGAAGAAAAAGTTAACTACGACACCTATATTGTCATTGGCTGAAGGGAATGATGATTTTGTGATATATTGTGACGCCTCAAAGCAAGGTCTCTGTTAGGATCATGTTGAGATTGAGAGAAATGATAAGATAGAATGAGATTCGGTAAGTAAGAAGGAGATTCTGTATGAGAGAGAATCGGTACAATTTACATTCCACAGCTTCTAGAACTCAGTTACAATACAATGGCTATCTAATTAGGACTACTTAGGTTCCTTATATAGCCCTCTTCTAAGGAACCTTCATTTAAGCATGTTTCACATTAACACTATACAACATCAGGGTCCTAACAATCTCCCCCTTAGTGTTAATTGTGAAATTTACAATATAATCCTATTGTGAAATCTTAAGAAACTTTGTTCCTCTGAAGTGAACTTTGGATTTGAATCCTTTAAGCTTCTCATATCTTCGTATGTTCACTCTTGTTTTAAGACGACTTTTCAATCTTGTAAGAATGTATTTGACAATCTCATTATCTTCAGTTGAATAACAGTTGTTGATCAGTCTCCATCGTAAGTACTTGAAAGCATACATCAACGTTCCATCTGAATATCTTCTGAAGTCTGAAACTCTGAAAAAAACCTTTGTATATTAAGAATTGACAAATACAAACCCATATGGATAGTCGCTCACTTCAAGTAAGGACATGTATCTTAGCTCTTCAATCAATTGATTTGGCGGTTTGATTCCGAGCTTTTTATGTCCAGATTCCAATCCCATCTGAAAATCATGAACGGACATCCATCTCATCGAATCAAGAATAAATCTGTAAACTGCCTTCATTGCGGTAGCATGATAAATTATTGCAGATTCATTCAAGTTAATCAAGTGGTTGTAAATGAAAATAATGTCGTCCATCTTCAATCTATCAAAATCTGCCTCAGAGAATTGATAATCTTCATCATCCATTCTTGTTACCTGAAACAATGGCATCTTCACTCCATCCTTGTTAATCATCAAAATCTTATTTATGCTTTTGATCTCTGAATTTCACTGAACTTGAAGTTTCTCTTCATTCTTCAATTTATATTTGTCACGAACACTCAGATAAGCTTTGAGAAATTCTGATTTCTTATGATATTTCCATGCACCCAGAACACTCATTGATGTAGAAAGGACGAGATCAGAATCACCATAGATTCTATACGCATGTTGTTCAATGAATGGTGAATGAAGAATCATCTTCTCTTCATCCTCACTTAGTTGGAAATCAGCATCACGCTCAAGAACAATCTCTGCAGTTTGAAATGGAACATTCAAATCAGGAGGAGTCGTAGTATCTTCCTTGCCATTAGAGAAAATCTCCTTTTCGAAGTGTATTCCAAATTCATCAGTTGGAGATGACAAGTTGACAAATTGATGATCATTGAATTCATTGGCGACACTCGATGACTCCTTCAAAATATCTTCAATATTATCAAAGTTTTGATTGTTCGCTTGAGTTGACTTGTTCTCTGTTTGATCAGCTGAATCCATAATCATTAACATCCCTGAGTCACCCTCTCTCTGTTCTTCCAATTCATCTAGAAAACTTTCACATTGAATCTCCTCAATTTCATCACTTTCAGATTCAGAGATATCAACTATATCCTCTTTTCCCATATGTTGACTAGACGAACCACCAGCTTCATAAGTTGATTGATGAAAAGCACCTGACCGTGAATGTGAACCATGTCTATTCTCCCCCTCATGAAGATTATCGGGATCGAAATCATCATGTTCAGGCATATAAAGTGTGTCAGGTGATTTACAAGAAGAAAGAGGATACACTACCCTTGCTTGTTCGAGATAAAGCATCATTGTTTCACGAATTTCGTCAAGATCCGTTCTTCGTGAAAATTCAGCAAGATAGAGCTCCTCAATCGCATTATGGTTACACTGTTGTTTCACCAATTGGGTCACCCACCTGGATTTCGAATAAATATGGTTTTAGATATCTCTTTGATAATGCGATTGAGGAGCTCTATCTTACTGAATTTTCACGAAGAACGGATCTTAACGAAATTCATGAAACAATGCTGCTTTATCTCGAACAAGCAAGGGTAGTGTATCCTCTTTCTTCTTGTAAATCACCTGACACACTTTATATGCCTGAACATGATGATTTAGATCCCGATAATCTTCATGAGGGGGAGAATAGACATGGTTCACGTTCACGGTCAGGTGCTTTTCATCAATCAACTTATGAAGCTGGTGGTTCGTCTAGCCAACATATGGGAAAAGAGGATATAGTTGATATCTCCGAATCTGAAAGTGATGAAATTGAGGAGATTCAATGTGAAAGTTTTCTAGATGAATCGAAAGAACAGAGAGAGGGTGACTCAGGGATGTTAATGATTATGGATTCAGCTGATCAAACTGAGAACAAGTCAACTCAAGCAGACAATCAAAACTTTGACAATATTGAAGATATTTTGAAGGGGTCGTCGAGTGTCGCCAATGAATTTAATGATCATCAATTTGTCAACTTGTCATCTCCAACTGATGAATTTGGAATACACTTCGAAAAGGAGATTTTCTCTAATGGCAAGGAAGATACTACGACTCCTCCTGATTTGAATGTTCCATTTCAAACTGCAGAGATTGTTCTTGAGCGTGATGCTGATTTCTAACTAAGTGAGGATGAAGAGAAGATGATTCTTCATTCACCATTCATTGAACAACAAGCGTATAGAATCTATGGTGATTCTGATCTCATCCTTTCTGCATCAATGAGTGTTCTGGGTGCATGGAAATATCATAAGAAACCAGAATTTCTCAAAGCTTATATGAGTGTTCATGACAAATATAAATTGAAGAATGAAGAGAAACTTCAAGTTCAGCGAAATTCAGAGATCAAAAGCATAAATAAGATTTTGATGATTAACAAGGATGGAGTGAAGATGCCATTGTTTCAGGTAACAAGAATGGATGATGAAGATTATCAATTCTCTGAGGCAGATTTTGATAGATTGAAGATGGACGACATTATTTTCATTTACAACCACTTGATTAACTTGAATGAATCTGCAATAATTTATCATGCTACCGCAATGAAGGCAGTTTACAGATTTATTCTTGATTCGATGATATGGATGTCCGTTCATGATTTTCAGATGGGATTGGAATCTGGACATAAAAAGCTCGGAATCAAACCGCCAAATCAAGTGATTGAAGAGCTAAAATACATGTCCTTACTTGAAGTGAGCAACTATCTATATGGGTTTGTATTTGTCAATTTTTACTATACAAAGGTCTTTATTAGAGTTTCAGACTTCAGAAGATATTCAGATGGAACGTTGATGTATGCTTTCAAGTACTTACGTTGGAGACTGATCAACAACTGTTATTCAACTGAAGATAATGAGATTGTCAAATACATTCTCACAAGATTGAAAAGTCGTCTTAAAACAAGAGTGAACATACAAAGATATGAGAATCTTAAAGGATTCAAATCCAAAGTTCACTTCAGAGGAACAAAGTTTCTTAAAATTTCCCAATTAACACTAAGGGGGAGATTGTTAGGACCCCGATGTTGTATAGTGTTAATGTGAAACATGCTTAAATGAAGGTTCCTTAGAAGAGGGCTATATAAGGAACCTAAGTAGTCCTAATTAGATAGCCATTGTATTGTAACTGAGTTCTAGAAGCTGTGGAATGTAAATTGTACCGATTCCCTCTCATACATAATCTCCTTCTTACTTACCGAATCTCATTCTATCTTATCATTTCTCTCAATCTCAACATGATCTGACCTATCATTTGGTATCAAAGCTTCCAGGGAGTGATTCTACATCACTATATCGATCCAGAGATTGTAGATTACAGAATCTGTATACTATCGGTAGAATTGAATCAGATTCGGTATTATCGAATTTGATAATCAGACGTTCAGATTCTTGTGATACGTTCAGCGAAGGTTTATTAGGTCTATTAGAAAGAGTTTCAATCATCATTACAACTTTTTAACTTCAATTATGGAGAGTCAAGTTGATTTTTAGAGTTCGTGGCTAAAACTCTCAGTATTGCTTAATTCAAGCTTGATTCTGGATTTTTGTGAAGATTTAAAGATTTAGTTGTGTTCGTGAGGTGTTAAATCACATTTCTGACGGTTCAATTTCTTCATTTCTTCAAGTTTTGAAGATTTGATCAACACTCGGTATCGTAACTGTCATACCGAGTCTGCTTCATTACTGAAAATTCATCTTAAGTGTTGCAGATTGTTGTGTGTTTGTAATTCTATCACATTCGGTTTGATTATACGCAGCTAATTGGTGTAGATTGAGAAAGGATTCTGTTACATTTCTAAGTTTTAAACTTAGAATCGATATTGTCAACTGCTACAGTTGACATTCGGTATCCTGAATCTTCGGTATCATTGATATTCTGTTTGTTACTAACTTATTTTCTTGTGCAGCAAGGTTACTGAATCTAATTCAAAGGAATTGGATTGTGTTTAAACATAATAGCTTACAGAATTTGACTACCGAGTCATTTACAGAACCAGAATCTCTGTTTCATTTAATTCTTTGATTTTAATTGTTCTGAGCCTTCAAGTTGTGTGGTTACCGAATCCATACCGAATCTGGGTGTATTACTTGTGATTCTTATCAGTTTCTGATACAGAATCTGGTTTACCAAATTGTTACCGAATCTGCTACAGTACCGAACCACTTATTGAGTCTGCTACAGTACCGAATCTTTACTGAATCTGTCATTCTTGTTAGATTTTGTACTGAACCTTGATCCTAGATTGTGTTTAATACCGAATCTACCTCAATTTAAGATGTCTACTCAAGATACTCTTATCATTGGATCAGATTCCCGACCTCCAGTGTTGTTTAATGGCAAGTACACTCAGTGGCTTCATCGTATCACTCAGTACATAGACTATAAGGGTGAGAAAGCTAAACACATATGGGCTTCTTTGAGAGATGGTCCAGTTACAGAGTTTCATCCGGATACTGGTATGCCAATTCTAGTCTATGAACTTTCTGGTGATAAACGTGAAAGAGCTCAGGGTGACATAGAGGCTAAGAATATTGTCATGCAAGCTATCCCATATGAGCTATTTGAAAATGTTGATAGCAACACTACTGCAAAAGATATATGGGATGAGATCAAACGATAACAAGAAGGTTATGACATGTCAGACGTTACTAAATTGAATAAGGCTCTGGGATTGTATGAAGATTTCAAGCAGGAACCAGAAGAACTACTCAAGGATACCTACCGTCATTTCAATGGTGTTCTCAATGAGTTGAGAAAGTGTAAGATTGTAAAGGTGAATGCAGAAGTCAACATGAAATTCCTCAAAAAGCTCAATGTTGATTGGCTTCCCTATGGAACCATTGTTCGTTCAACCAAAGAGATTGACAAGATGACAATTCATGAGCTTGTTGGAGTTCTTATGCATTATCAACCTGAAGTATCTAAACTTCAAGAAGGAAGGAAAGAGGTGTCTCCAAGTGATCCTCTTGCTTTAATTGCCAAAAGGAAGAGCAAATCATCTACTTCTTCTAAAAGTTTATCCAAGAAAGTTCTTGTTGAAGAATCTTCTGATTCTAATGACTTGAATCTTTCTGATATTGATGATTCTCATCTTGACTTAGTCAAAATGGCTGCCACGTTCACGAAAGCCTTGAACAAACACAAGTTCAAAGGCAAATCAAGCAATTAACGCAAAAAATCATCTTCTTCCTCCTACTACAAGAAACCTGATCAATCCAAACAACTACGTGTTGATGATTCCAAGAAGGAAGATTCAATCTGTTTCAATTGTGGTAAAGCTGGGCATTACTCTCGGGAATGCAAGATGCCTAAGAAAAAGGATGCTGCTTACTACAAGAAGAAAATGTTGATGGCAAAGATTGTGGAAACTGGAGGAGAGCTGAAACTGGTTGATGATACTTTGTTTAACTGGACTGATGAATCAGATTCAGAGGTGGATCATACAAATGTTTGCAAAGTGACTAAGCTCATAAAGGCTATAGAAGCATTGGAGAATTCTGACTCAACATCTGACGATGATGAGGTACAATCAACTGAAATCTCACCTGATTTTATAAAAATGCAAAATGACTTGATGAAGAATCTGGTCTCAATGTCAAAAGAAGTCAAAGGCTTAAAATCTGAAAACAAGGTTTTAAAAGATAAAATCAAACTTTCTGAGACCAAACCATCTTCATCCAAATTACAATCGGAATTGCAAAAGTTGACCGTCCAACTCAGCTCCACGGAAACTGAGTTGGAAGATATTAAAAAATCAATTCATCCGATTAAAGTTGAAAGGACAGATTATATTCTAAAATCAGAACGACTTGCAGAAAAAGTTCAATTTTTAGAAAAAGATCTTTCAGATTTGAAAAACCAACATGAACCCACACTTTCAAAGCTAAACAAGAAAATCATTCAATTGGAAAACACCATAATTTAAAAGAACACTGAAATTTCTTCGTTGTCAAAAGAGTCTTTTCAAATGAAAGAACAACTTGCTCGATATGAGGAGAAACTCTATCGAACAGAGCAATCCAAAGCTATCATGGATATGGAACTTTCAAAACAAACGATTTTCATGAATAGAACAAAATCGATTCATGGTGAAAAGTGGGGGTTGGTGATATGGCCGAAACGGACGGTTTTTATTTACGCGGTGTCGTTAGGCCGCGGCTCGCCAGGATCAGCCACTCGTGGGAGAGGGTACTGTTTTAAATTTATATTTAGCGGGGCTTAAATCTTACTACTCCTTATAAGTAAGGGAAGTATGACCTAGAGTCGTATTTTGAGATATCAGTAACATCGAACCTATATTGTAGCCTAAGATAGTTAGGGAGTAGTGAATATTTATTTTGGGATTTTCTAATTTATAAGATAGATAAAGTAAATGCGATAAAATTTGTAATTCAGATAAGGTTAAAGTAAGTGCGTACTATGACTTCATCAGTTATTCTGTCGAGATTATGGAATGCTGGCTCATGAATAGGCAGAGGCCCTGTATTCATTACACTGGTCCTAAACGCCCCTGTCATAAGACATGTAACTGGGTACTGCGTTAGGCTTGAAGATTCTGAATAGACAGCAACGTCCTTTACCCCCGACGCCCGTGCAGTCTGACTACAGGCATACACGTTCAGACGGCTCATCCAATTGAGCGACTCAGTTGGGTGACGTATTAACATTCCAAAATGGTCTAAACTTTCTTAAGCATAATAGAATACATGGTGTACCATATCCGAGAGATGTGATGTGCCTCAATGCTTTCGTTAATGATTGGTAAAAGATAGTTAGGCCCTTAAAAAGAGTTCAACCATAAAGAACACCATGGCCAAGTCAAGTCAGACTTCCATGAACACGTTCGGTTATCCTAACGGTCCAATCCTTTATGTGTCTAAACAAACAGTTCCTTAATTAACTAAGAATCCCTCAAGCGGGGTGCAATGCTTGAGACCACGTTATGGTGCAGTGTACTGGTCAACACTAACCGTGTTCCATGGCCTTACTTAGCAGAGGTACAGCTTACAACAACCGCTGTGCTTCAACGTGCACGTACAAAGTTTATATGCTTGGTGACTACACTAGCATGGTCTGGGACTGACAATGTACTAGGGGTCTAGTCAGATGTTTCACTACGAAAGAGTCCTCAGTCGGAATCCAAAGCTCGATAGACTTACTACAACCGGTGTGCCTCGGTCGATCTTACGTTGTATCCGATAGACTTCTCTTACCAAGGGGTGACACAGATAGTGTACTCTGAATCGGGGTTCGCGACTTCCCAATAACAGAGCCTATAACTACGTTCTATTAGTTGGAAAAGCGATTGAGTTTAAAGCATAATTGGAAAGCATTTTGACAACATACACAGACCGTAATATTATTTCGGCATTATAACTGCTTACATCATAGCATACACTAAAGATAACTACTCGCTAATCATGGCAATAATATCATAAAACATTATATAAGATAAAGGATAGAAATACCAGTAGATTAAACGAGTTCCGAATACAAAAGTGACAACTTCAAGACTCCAGACCCCTCCTAATACAATCTTCAGCATTCGCCTCCGGGTACTTAATTTCCCGCTCGGAGGTGAGAAGGCCTTGAAAGTATGACTAATATTGTACAAGAGAGAGAAAAAAGTGAATTGAAGTGTCTGTTGGAATGAATGACAAAGACCCTTTAAATAGATTTGAAAATTGCCAAATACGCCTGGCAGGCCGTTTGGCAGGCCGTATTTGGCAGGTCGTATGCAAGGCAGGCCGTTTGGTGGCTCATGTGGTGGCACATATATGGCAGGCCGTTTCCATACTGGTAGGCCATATGGCAGGCCGTATGGCTTGCTTGTCAGCCTGAATTCCCTGGATCGTAACTTGATTTCTTGTCTTTCACCGTTTTCACTCTAGAATCTTCGTTTTAGCTCCGATTCTCTTGATTCTTTTTGCACCATCTTCGTAATTACTTGTTCTTCAATTCTAACCGACGAAGTGGGTATTTTGCCGACAAAGTTCGAATCTTTCTCGTTTTTGGGCCTTAATACCGGGGTGAAAACGTGACTTTTTAGCCGATATCAAATATCCCACACTTAGACTTTGCTTGTCCTCAAGCAAACTCTCATTTTAAAGAATATTTTCGGCATTTCTTTTCTAATAGCCTAAGCAGTTTGCTTTTATTATAAGAGAAAAAAGATAAGGTGTGTCATCTATGTTAGGACTGAAATTATCTCTGCAAGCATGCGAGGAGGTTACATGACATAGGCTAGCTTTCACGGGTCACTCAAATCTCTCAAGTGTTTAGGGTTCCCTATAGATCTAAGAAATGAATACGCTCATAGCCAGTCATGCTGCACCCATCGTCATAGGCTTGATAAAGACTCAAATTCTTACTGCTAACTCGAGAACGGTAGTAATCTCAGCTTTATGGGTTATTTGTCAATGATGGAAAGGAATTTTGGAGTGGTAGTGAAGTTATTTTTGAAGGGTGAGATAAAAGGGTAATGTAGTCTTTATACAGACTTTTATTCGGATAGATAGGAGTGCTGAAGTATTTTGAGAAGCACTTTTGAACTTTTCTTCATTTGATAATCATTTTCGGTCGAGTTCTCTTCGGCATTTCTCTTATTTAGTTCTGCTCCTTTTTTCAGAACTTCATCATTTTTTTTTTGGAGACTTCATCTCGAGAAACTTATTGCCGGTAAACTTTTTCAAGACCTTTGCCATGATACTTGAGAGGTTTATAACATTGGGTTTTCGGAAGGAATCTCATTTTCTGGGTTTTCTGAGAAATAGTAAAGGTGATATGGATGTGATGGTGGAGTAGAAGTAGTAGAGGTGTGGAAGGCTTATGTTTGACAAATGGATAGCTATTTTGATTACAACCGAACCACGCTTTGCTGCTTGGAGATGTAGATCTAAAGCAAGTTCTGATTCTGAGCACAGACATCGACACTCTCAACGGAAAATAGTGAAGCATTAAAGATGAATGCTGGCCTTATTTAGGGTGCCTCACCATAATCAATTTAGGTCAATAATGCCTTAGTCATGCAATGCTCTATTAGAGATTTCAATCTAACAAGAATTCCACCTTACTTAAGCCTTATTTTTATTGACAAACGTTTTAGGTTTTCAAAAATACTTTTTCGAAAAGGGTTTCTTTTGCAAAAAATTTGAAATTTGGCTTAAGGACTTGAAATCTTTGTAATGGTTTATTATGATATAGCATAAAAAGATACCAACATCCCACACTTCGATGAACATTGTCCTCAATGTTCCTAGTGTATCCCACACTTAGTGATAAGCTAGGATGCGGTATAGTTTGAATCTTGAGCTAGTAGCGAAAAGAAAGAAGTACCCCTAGCAGATGCAGCTGGTTTCCTTGCTTCTTTATTGGCTCATTTGTCATCCTTTATTCTTCTACTCTACTTTATTGCACGGGTTGCCTCCCGAGAAGCGCTTTTGTTTAAGGTCGTTGGCTCGACCGTAGTGTGTAGTGACCCGAACTTTCCCTTGTTTATATATATATTAAATGAAATTGATATTTATATGATTAAGTGTTTCCAACATGTTAAGCAATCAAACTTGTTAAGACTTGATTAATTGAAATAGGTTTCATATAGACAATTGACCACCCAAGTTGACCGGTGATTCACGAACGTTAAAACTTGTAAAAACTATATGATGACATATATATGGATATATATATAGTTAACATGATATTATGATTAGTAAACATATCATTAAGTATATTAATAATGAACTACATATGTAAAAACAAGACTACTAACTTAATGATTTTGAAACGAGACATATATCTAACGGTTATCGTTGTAACGACATTTAATGTATATATATCATATTAAGATATATTAATACATCATGATATCATGATAATGTAATAATTTAAAATCTCATTTGATATTATAAACATTGGGTTAACAACATTTAACAAGATCGTTAACCTAAAGGTTTCAAAACAACACTTACATGTAAAGACTAACGATGACTTAACGACTCAGTTAAAATGTATATACATGTAGTGTTTTAATATGTATTCATACACTTTTGAAAGACTTCAATACACTTATCAAAATACTTCTACTTAACAAAAATGCTTACAATTACATCCTCGTTCAGTTTCATCAACAATTCTACTCGTATGCACCCGTATTCGTACTCGTACAATACACAGCTTTTAGATGTATGTACTATTGGTATATAAACTCCATTGATCAGCTCTTAGCAGCCCATGTGAGTCACCTAACACTTGTGGGAACCATCATTTGGCAACTAGCATGAAATATCTCATAAAATTACAAAAATATGAGTAATCATTCATGACTTATTTACATGAAAACAAAATTACATATCCTTTATATCTAATCCATACACCAACGACCAAAAACACCTACAAACACTTTCATTCTTCAATTTTCTTCATCTAATTGATCTCTCTCAAGTTCTATCTTCAAGTTCTAAGTGTTCTTCATAAATTCTACAAGTTCTAGTTTCATAAAATCAAGAATACTTCCAAGTTTGCTAGCTTACTTCCATTCTTGTAGAGTGATCATCCAACCTCAAGAAATCTTTCTTATTTACAGTAAGATATCTTTCTAATACAAGGTAATACTCATATTCAAACTTTGATTCAATTTATATAACTATAACAATCTTATTTCGAGTGAAAATCTTACTTGAACTGTTTTCTCATTTCCAGTAGCTTTATCCAGAAAACTTGAGGTAGTAATGATATTCATAACATCATTCGATTCATACATATAAAGCTATCTTATTCGAAGGTTTAAACTTGTAATCACTAGAACATAGTTTAGTTAATTCTAAACTTGTTCGCAAACAAAAGTTAATCCTTCTAACTACACTTTTAAAATCAACTATACACATGATCTATATCTATATGATATGCTAACTTAATGATTTAAAACCCGTAAGCATGATAAACACCATAAAACCGGATTTACGCCGTCGTAGTTACAACCGGGGGCTGTTTTGGTTTGGATAATTAAAAACTATGAAAAACTTTGATTTAAAAGCTATACTTCTGGGAAAATGATTTTTCTTATGAACATGAAACCATATCCAAAAATCATGGTTAAACTCAAAGTGAAAGTATGTTTTTCAAAACAGTCATCAAGATGTCGTTTTTTGAAATGACTACCTCTTTCAAAAATGACTTGTAACTTGTATTTCCGACTATAAACCTATACCTTTTCTGTTTAGTTTCATAAAGTCAAGTTCAATACGAAACCGTGGCCACTTAAATCACTCAAAACGGATTAGAAACGAAGAAATGGCGAGCAAAACAAAATTGGTAAAAACTACTCATTTTAGCTACGTGAAAATTGGTAACAAATCTATTCCAACTATAACTTAATCAACTTGTATTGTATATTATATAATCTTGAGATACCATAGACACGTATACAATGTTTTGACCTATCATGTCGACACATCTATATATATTTCGAAACAACCATAGACACTCTATATGTGAATGTTGGAGTTAGCTATACAGGGTTGAGGTTGATTCCAAAATATATATAGTTTGAGTTGTGATCAATACTGAGATATATATACACTGGGTCATGGATTGATTCAAGATAATATATATCGATTTATTTTCTGTACATCTAACTGTGGACAACTAGTTGTAGGTTACTAACGAGGACAGCTGACTTAATAAACTTAAAACATCAAAATGTATTAAAAGTGTTGTAAATATATTTTGAATATACTTTGATATATATGTACATATTTGTTATAGGTTCGTGAATCGACCAGTGGCCAAGTCTTACTTCCCGACGAAGTAAAAAAACTGTGAAAGTGAGTTATAGTCCCACTTTTAAAATCTAATATTTTTGGGATGAGAATACATGCAGGTTTTATAAATAATTTACAAAGTAGACACAAGTACGTGAAACTACATTCTATGGTTGAATTATCGAAATCGAATATGCCCCTTTTTATTAAGTCTGGTAATCTAAGAATTAGGGAACAGACACCCTAATTGACGTGAATCCTAAAGATATATCTATTGGGCCTAACAAACCCCATCCAAAGTACCGGATGCTTTAGTACTTCGAAATTTATATCATATCCGAAGGGTGTCCCGGAATGATGGGGATATTCTTATATATGCATCTTGTTAATGTCGGTTACCAGGTGTTCACCATATGAATGATTTTTATCTCTATGTATGAGATGTATATTGAAATATGAAATCTTGTGGTCTATTGTTACGATTTGATATATATAGGTTAAACCTATAACTCACCAACATTTTTGTTGATGTTTTAAGCATGTTTATTCTCAGGTGATTATTAAGAGCTTCCGCTGTCACATACTTAAATAAAGACGAGATTTGGAGTCCATGCTTGTATGATATTGTGTAAAAACTGCATTCAAGAAACTTATTTCGTTGTAACATATTTGTATTGTAAACCATTATGTAATGGTCGTGTATAAACAGGATATTTTAGATTATCATTATTTGATAATCTACGTAAAGCTTTTTAAACCTTTATTTATGAAATAAAGGTTATGGTTTGTTTTAAAATGAATGCAGTCTTTGAAAAACGTCTCATATAGAGGTCAAAACCTCGCAACGAAATCAATTAATATGGAATGTTTTTAATCAATAAGAACGGGACATTTCAGTTGGTATCCGAGCGTTGGTCTTAGAGAACCAGAATTTTGCATTAGTGTGTCTTATCAAGTTTGTTAGGATGCATTAGTGAGTCTGGACTTCGACCGTGTTTACTTGAAAAATGATTGCTTAACAAATTTTGTTGGAAACTATATATTTTTAACATGTGAATATTATGTGATATATTAATCTCTTAACGCGTTTGATATTATGTGATATATGTCTACCTCTAGAACAAGTCCCATTGACTCACCTAATAATAATGAAGAGTCAAATGTAAATTGGAATGATTCGTGGACTGATTCACAAGTTCCCGAAGAGGAACCGGAAGAAGAGTCAGAACCGGAAGAAGAATCGGAACCGGAAGAAGAAATAGAACCAGTGGGGGAAATAATAAAACGGTTAAGTAGAAGAAAATCCTCAACCAACCGACCAAAGTTAATTATGGTCAATGGTGTTTCCGCCAAGGAAGCAAAGTATTGGGAGGATTACCAATTCTCCGATGAATCGGATCCCGACAAGGATTCCGATGATGTTATAAAAATTACCCCAACACAATTTAATAAGGCAAAAGAGAACAATAAGGGAAAGGGCATAAAAATAGAGAAATTTGATTCCAAACTCGATGAACTTTATATGTATCGTCAACACCCGTATTTCTTAAGTTGTGACAATAACACGGGAACCTCTAAACCACCAGGTTTTTCTAAACCAATGTGGAAAACGACGGCTCGTATTAGGGGAACATCATATATCCCTAGAATCTTGGCAAAACGAACCAAAACTGAAGAAGAAGAAACGAGCGAGTCGGAATAAGATAGTTGTATTCGTGTGGTGTAATATATGTAATATAGTGTGCTTATGCTTTATGATATATGTAAAAATTGCTTGTATTAATAAGTATTTTTTTTATGAATCTTACTCTTGTCTATTTTACAGTATAAAAACACAAAATGGATAGACAACCCAATATTTTAAGAGACCTACCCGGAGACATGATTGATGAAATCTTGTCTAGAGTCAGTCAGAATTCCTCGGCACAACTATTTAAGGCGAGATCAGTTTGTAAGACATTCGAAGAACGTTCCAAGAATGCCTTGATTTATAAAAGGCTTTCGTTTGAAAGATGGGGGATATCACATTGGGAAATCCATAAGTTACGATGTGTGTACTTTGACGCATATATTGCGGGGAACCCAAATGCTATTTTACGCAACAGGTTAAGAAATTATTTTGACTCAATATATCCGAATATAGGACTTCGTGATTTAGAAAAAGCGGCTAACATGCAACATAAAGAAGCATGTTATGCTTACGGGTTAGTAATGTTCGCTTCTCACCAAAGTGAGAACAAGAACATCGGGCTACAACTATTAAACAAAACATTCCCACAAGTGACGGAGTCGGTAATTGGGGTAAGAAATGAGGTTTTTAGGTTATTACGAGACTGTTGGTCATTACGTAACCTTCATCCTTTTGACGACGTTACAACACGCTGTCTTATCAACGGCCATAACGGTTATGTTCCACAAGACCAAGGATGGGAAGTAGTGAAAGGACCCGTCCTAATCCATCTGGACGAAGTCACCAACAACTGGTTCCATTGCGATGATCTACTCCAAGTACTGTCTTTAAAATGAGCAAATGCACAGCGGAATGATTCTTTTATACCTGAGAATAAACATGCTTTCAAGTGTCAACCAAAAGGTTGGTGAGTTCATTAGTTTAACATAAATAATCATTTCATAATTTTAATAGACCACAAGATTTCAGGTTTCCATTTCTCATAAACATACGTCCCATGCATAGAGACAAAAAATATCATTCATATGGATTGAACACCTGGTAACCGACATTCACAATATGCATATAAGAATATCCCCATCATTCCGGGATTCTCCTTCGGACATGATATAAATTTCGAAGTACTAAAGCATCCGGTACTTTGGATGGGGCTTGTTGGGCCCGATAGATCTATCTTTAGAGTTCGCGTCAATTAGGGTTTCTGTTCCCTAATTCTTAGATTACCAGACTATATAAAAAGGGCATATTCAATTAGATAATCCAACCATAGAATGTAGTTTCGATTACTTGTGTCCATTTCGTAAAACATTTATAAAAGCAGCGCATGTATTCTCAGTCCCAAAAATGTAAAGAGTAAAAGGGAATCAAATGAACTCACCTAATGTATTTTGTAGTAAAATACATATGACTATATTGAACAACTGAACAATGCAGGGTTGGCCTCGGATTCACGAACCTATATTATTTTGTATATATATTAAAACATATGATTGTAATTTGAACAAATATATCTTATAGTTTTGATTTTATATTATATATATATGTATATTTAATTTGGGTATATTTTAAAATGGTTACATTAAATAATTTTATCAATACATATATGATTAGTTTTATATATAAAAAAATATCATTAGTTTGTTATATATAAGTATTTATATAAATATTGTTATTAGGTTTGATATGTGGGTATATAAACTTTTAATATAATTATAATATGTGTATTAAGTGTATTTAAGATAGTTATTTGTAACAAAAAGATAGTTTTGATAATATGATTTACTAATAATAATAACTTTATTAATATCGATAATACTATTAATAATTACGATATTGTTAAAATTGATACATATGTTAATAATAATAATAGTAAAACTAATAATTATAAAAAGTGATATTAATACCAATATTAGTGAAAAATAATAATAACTTGTATTCTCTAATCATAATCATGATCTTCGCGTTTAATTTTTCTAAACTAGTGACTAAAGTTTCGATAACATCCATTTGTAATCCTAATCCTAATAATAGTAATACTTATTTTAATAGTAGTCTTATAAAATTAATATTAACTATAATAATAATAATATCTAGTGATAATGCTAATAATGATAATGATTGTAACATTAGTAATAATAATATTGTTCAAAATAATGATTCTATCTATAATATTTTATAAGAATAAAACTAATAACAATAATAACAATAATAATAATAATTAATAATATTAACAACATAATAATAATAACAATAAAACTAATGATCTTTAAAAAAAGAAGTAAAACTACCTCAAAGTTTTTATGAAAATAAAACGCCAGAGACGGGACTCGAACCCACGACACCTCGTCCATACGCAACACTCCCTAACCATGGCTCCATTTGTGTTTTCTGATAAAATCCCAAACCCATGAGTATATAACCCGTCTATAGCGTTCTGGCCCAACAACTTAACTTCCAATTTTCATAAGCCCATTTAACTATATACGGCCCATAACCAAAACAGATTGTTACCAGCCCAAATTTTAATCAATATAGAAACCACACAGCAGGTATCGATCAACGAAAGAAAAGAGAAAAAAGAAAAAAAAAAATTATATAAACGGATGTTATCTCCTTCTCTCGATCCGTAATACCTCTTCTTACGTTCAACATCATCAGTAACGTTATCATCATCCCAGACCTTCTTCTTCTTCATCATCGTTTTTTTTTTTTTTTTTTTTTTTTTTTTTTTTTTTTTTACATCGTCATCATCATACTTCGCCTATTATAATTATCATCATCCCTATTTTCGATCATCATTGTAGCCTCGCCTCATCATCAAATCATAATTGTTATTCAGAAACCAAAACGAGTGACGATCTGTGGTTTAAACCGAACCAAGAAAGAAACCTGTCATGACATTAGTACTTGGTTTTATGGATGGGTTTATATAATTGCAGGTTTGATAATATATCATCTTCGTCTTTGCTTTCGTCATCATCTTGTAGCCGGAATAGTAACTTGAATATGTGGAGGTTTGGGTTTGTTCTTGGTGGGTTTGTGTATTTGTTTGGAAACCAAAGTGGCGGTTTATGGTGGTGTAGAGTGGTGCCGACGGTGGCTTGATGTCGGGGGTGATGGTAGATAGTCATGGTGGTCGACGGTGATTGGTTCAAGTAGGGTGATGATGAGTTTAGGTGGTGACGGTGTGCCGAAGAAAAGAGGTTGTAGGGTGGTCATCATGGTGACGATCGGTGATTGGGGTGGTGGTGGTGCCGGGTTGTTGATGGTGGCCGAAAGTTGAAGATGGCCGGTGGTTCTTGGTTACCGAAGCAAGGAGGAGAGGAAGAAATTAGTGGCGATTGCAAAACAAAAGATAAAGGTTGTGTGTGTGTTTTCCTCATATATCATGTATTTGTATAGATGTTTATATAACTTATAAGTTAATCTAATGATTAATAATTATAGGAGTAATTATATAATCATGTGGGGATGGATGTTTAAGGGTGGTTAGATGGTACACAGAAAGGAAAAAAAATTATGCTTGTGTGTGTGTGGTATCTTTATCTTATCTTATCTATATGTATATTATATTTACATACCACTTTGATAGTGGAATCACTGCGCAAACAACAATAATTTAGCATCCGTAATATTACTGTGAGGAGAATAAAAAGAATCCAAGGAAAATAGTAAACTAATAGAAAATTTTAATCACCTAACAATTAGGTACCAATTAGGTACAGTAAATCTAAATCAAGCATAGTATTTTTAAATTATAATATATATTCAAATATAAACGTGTAATAAAGGATTTTAATGATGCCCGACAGTTTTCACGGACAGTGCATCGTGCGCTATTTGAAATCAGGAGCGGATAAAAGTCTTCAGAAAAATCTCAAATTTTTAGATTAACTATATTTAATTATTTTGATCATTATGGTATAAGATTCGAGCATAAATTATTAAATAAAAACTACATCAACTGTCCCTCTCATTTATGGGTGAAATATAAAAAGTGTTGAAATTTATTAATTAGCTTCTAAATATATTTTTAATAAGCATAAAATTTATATAGCTCATTTTCGGATCACCGTTTATTTTAAAATCATATAGTTCGTTTATAACTTGTTTATTATCAATCGGAACATCAGACGAGTATTACAATCATTTACTATTTATTTTTTTAACATATATATATATATATATATATATATATATATATATATATATCTTCAGGTTTTATTATATAATTAAATACATTAAATATATTTTTTCAAATAAATAACTTTAATATTTAATCTTATATATTTACAGTTAATATTCATGTACATAAATATACATATTTAACCATATATAAATCTATTTACAAAAATAGTTGTTCGTGAATCGTTGGGAGGAGTCGAAGGTCAATTGAAAATATAGTTCAAAATATTCGAGACTCAGCATTACAGACTTTGCTTATCGTGTCGAAATCATATAAAGATTAAGTTTAAATTTGGTCGGAAATTTCCGGGTCGTCACAGTACCTACCCGTTAAAGAAATTTCGTCCCGAAATTTGAGTGAGGTCGTCATGGCTAACAATAAATATGTTTTTTTTTTTTTTTTTTTTTTTTTTTTTTTTTTTTTTTTTTTTTTTTTTGACGAATATGAGCTGATAAGTAGAGTTTTCATCATTACAGAATAATATAGATAAAATATTTCGATTATTCGAAGAGCACGAATGAAACTATCATGAGAGAGGTCCCAACGGCCATCGTCCACCTTCGCCCAAAAACTTGCCCAAATTTTTAGCCGTTAGTAAAATAAAATAAACAAATTCCAACGGCTATCCCAACGGTCACTTTTACACTATAAAAACACCAACCATATACTTCATTTTATACACTCAAACATTTATTTCTTTTATATTTCCACCTTTCTCAAAATCAAAATCAAACACTCCCAAACTAAAAATGTTAACACTTCCCCCAATAATTGTTTCATTCAATGTTCATTACGGAGGTGATTTCCGTAATCAAATGAAGGAATATAAGTGGGGCGACAGTATTTCGTTTGAAGATATCGACATTCGTGATGTTGGTTTACAAGACTTGCTATCCTTTCTGAAGGAAAAAGTTCCGTGTGAATTCACGTCTGTGTTCTTTTATAAAGACGATTATGATGCGGATTGTAGGGCAAGTTTTCTGTGTACCGATGATCAATGGTACTTTATAAAAGATACCATTGAAGATCGCGGTAAACGCATTTCTTTGTATGCGGTTCTTGAAGATGAAGAGACGTTGGGTTATCGTTACCTCGATGAATCAGCTGAAGCAGTAGTTGAGACATCAAGAGAAATACCGATGTCTCCAGAGTACCTCACGGATGGCGAAATGACTGGTGAACGCTACTTTGCAGATGACAATTGACGACGACGAGTAGTTTGATTGTAATCTTTTAATTTTTAATTGTCGTGATGTTTTAATTTTTAATTATTGTAATTTCAGTGTTGTTGTCGAGTTTTATATCTTCTTTAATGTTTCGGAGCTCTTCGTCTTTTTAATCTCCTCTCGATCTCTAGTAAAACGAGTAATGGTCTAGAATTTGTAAGTATGGAGTTTCGAATGAATTTAATGTTATAATCAAGAAAGAACGTAATAGCACGATTTGATTCGTCAAATTACCAGAATCATTGAGAATAGAGCTATCATGAATATACTTTCTTGATATGTTCAGAAGTTAATTAGAATGAAAGAGTTATGTAACATGACACATGATGGTGGTATGATCTACTGTGAACCATAATGTCCCATTAGAACTCAGCATGACTTACTGTAATATAATCACGTTGATCAAGTGTCATTATATTATACTAACTCATGCATCAGTTCCCAACATTACTTCAATAACATTCATATTTTTAGCTCAAAAGTTTACATAATATATAAACTAACAGTTTCTATATGAGGTAACACTGATAGCACGAATAGATAAATGATTTCAGATAGTATTAGTTATAAAAATATATTCAGAAATATCGAGGATATTTATAATGAAAGATACGATAATATCTCGAAATACCTAAGATCAGAGGATGATAGAAACTATTAGCTGCAAGGGTTTAGAGTAAGGAGCAAGATATTCACTAAGGACTTTAGCAGACATTGAATCATTTGGATTCTTTGAAGTCAAACTTATTCTTTGTGATTTGTCCACGGCTTTCTTCCCAGTTTCGCATAATCTGCTTTTCGGTACTAAATTTTCTATTGAATGTTTCCAGTATAATGATACACAGGAAGCATAAGGAGGTATATAATTTCAGACGAGAATATTTATGAAAATATCCTCAGAAATATCGAAGATATTGATGATGATATTTTGGAATTTCTAAGTTCGATGGTTGATGGAGAAAGATTTTCCGCAAGATTTTAATATGACTTCGAAGCAAGATATTCTCTAAAGATTTCAACGAATCCAGAATTACCTGAATTCTTTGAATATAGGGTTTAATCCTTGTATTTATCCTTGGTCTCCTTCGTGGTTAGCTCAATCCGTTTTCCAGTTCTAACATTTCTGAGCTTTTCCAACATATTATTCTTTATTATCAAACTTCCGACGACTAAGGTCATTTACGGTTGTCTACAGTTTCTGTTGCTTCATTCAGCTTTTTCAACATTCAGAGTATCAATTCGTAAACTGGGTGCCTTTTCCAAAATTTTAGAATGGAAGATCATTATTCTAAGAGATAAATTTTTATACATACAACTGTTGATGTAGATATGCTGTGAGTTTTCAAAGTACTGATTGCCGATTCCTCAACATTTACTGCTACCATATCTGAATCATTGGTTATCGATCCGAGGTGATTTCAAGAGAATTGTGCTTTTAGATGATTAAACGTTGACGGTAATATGGTGGAATATAAAAGGTTCCCCGATAACAATAAAAGAGCATACATATAGATCAAGGTGATAATAAGGTTGTCTCGAACGAAAAGTCGAAGTTGATTTGCTGAAGCTGTGACAAAATTTGCTACTTTGAAAAGGGATCGCAAAGTTTTTTTTTTTTTTTTTTTTTTTTTTTTTTGCTAATAAATGCCAAAGGATCTGACGCGGCTACGTGTTAAACTTTTACTCAGTTGCCGAGAGTTTCTCAGGTGCATAACTATATGCATAAATCTTTCCTTCATAGATGAAGTGCGGTTGATTCATCCTATCGATTGAGGTGTTTTCAAGAATCATGAAAGGTTTGAACGCAGATTGTAATCATCAGGATACAAACAAGGTTTAAGATGAAATTAAGTGGCAAACTTGAAGAATTGTTTAGTTTCCTATGTTTAATCAATATTTTAATTCATTTTATTTGTCCACTGTTGGTAGTCCTCAGTTGATTAGTCCACAATTAGCTAGGAACAGTTAGTTGGGATTTTGTTAGCGTGGATTCTTAACAAACTTTCTCATGATTAATTTGTTTGTTTCTAACAAATTTTATTTTGTCCAATGTTTTCTTCATTATGCCACTTGTTGAATTTTGATAGGTCAAAATCCAAATATGAAATTGAATGAAAATGGTTACTCTGTGGTGAACGGATTCGTATATCTGTGGATGTAAGTAGGATAGTAAATGATCGTTGAATCAGATTCGAAGAATGTACAGTGTAACTTATTAATGTGAAATCTAAATATTCCTCGGGTATTACCTACCCGTTAAAATATTTTCACCATTAACAGTTTGTACGAAAGAATTTTAATTACAATCTTTATGAAAATATATATACATATATATTTTCTTCAGATGTAATCATGGATTTAAATATTAATCTCATTTGATTTACCGTTAGAACTAGAATACATAATCTCTAAAACATTAGAGATTACATAATCGCCATGAAGAACGAAGATATTTGATGTAGAACGATACGTAGAACGATGATTATACTCGAGGTACAAAATGTGTTGTTGAGTTATGGATTGTTGTTGGTACTGGTGCTGTTACTGATGGTACTGTTGGCGCCGGTGATGTTGTTGAAGCTGGTACATTTTGCACCATATTTTCCAAATTGATTACTCGAGTGCGAAGTTCGTTGACTTCTTGTATTACTCCGGGATGATTGTCGGTCAGAACAAGTAGATGAATAAGGTTTAGAATCTGAGTTATGATATAGTCGTGGCGAGATATTCGGGAAATAAGGGTGAAAGTGATGTTACGAACAGGTTCGTCTGTAAGTGCTTCAGGTTCTTCGCCAAATGGTGAATTCGATTAGTGGAAGGGATCGTCTTCTGCGCGTCTCCATTGATTAAGTCGACTACGAATCCATCAGATGAATTGGGGATGGATGATTGGTTGATTCATTCTGGTGACACTGCTTTCGGAGCTTAGGTGAACATTCATGTCGGAATAGCTGTTGGAATAACTATCGAAATAGCTATCGAAATCTGAGGGACTTGAACTTGTTGAGGGATTCATCTCGTACGATCAGATAAAGGATTTTCGATAAGAAATAGATTATAGGATATAGATTAGTACCCTGCAATACATAATTTACATATGTATATATAATACTAAAATCCCATGAGTTACAGAGGAATCTACGAAAGTTGTCAGGCAAAGTCTACAGTTACAGATATGCTAAAATATGAATTAGCAGATACACTAAGATACGAATTTTGTCTATACACTATTCATGCAATCATTGCAGTAATATGTGTCTAGACTAAGAATGATAAGCAGGTAATTTCCTAAGGATGATAAACAGATGATTTCCGACAAAAATGATAAGCAAAACTTTTGACATACAGACACGGTCGAAGTCCAGACTTACTAAAGCATCCTAATGACTATCAGTTAGGCACACTAATGCAAGACCTGGTTCACTAAGACCACCGCTCTGATACCAACTGAAAGGACCCGTCCTAATCCATCTGGACGAAGTCACCAACAACTGGTTCCATTGCGATGATCTACTCCAAGTACTGTCTTTAAAATGAGCAAATGCACAGCGGAATGATTCTTTTATACCTGAGAATAAACATGCTTTCAAGTGTCAACCAAAAGGTTGGTGAGTTCATTAGTTTAACATAAATAATCATTTCATAATTTTAATAGACCACAAGATTTCAGGTTTCCATTTCTCATAAACATACGTCCCATGCATAGAGACAAAAAATATCATTCATATGGATTGAACACCTGGTAACCGACATTCACAATATGCATATAAGAATATCCCCATCATTCCGGGATTCTCCTTCGGACATGATATAAATTTCGAAGTACTAAAGCATCCGGTACTTTGGATGGGGCTTGTTGGGCCCGATAGATCTATCTTTAGAGTTCGCGTCAATTAGGGTTTCTGTTCCCTAATTCTTAGATTACCAGACTATATAAAAAGGGCATATTCAATTAGATAATCCAACCATAGAATGTAGTTTCGATTACTTGTGTCCATTTCGTAAAACATTTATAAAAGCAGCGCATGTATTCTCAGTCCCAAAAATGTAAAGAGTAAAAGGGAATCAAATGAACTCACCTAATGTATTTTGTAGTAAAATACATATGACTATATTGAACAACTGAACAATGCAGGGTTGGCCTCGGATTCACGAACCTATATTATTTTGTATATATATTAAAACATATGATTGTAATTTGAACAAATATATCTTATAGTTTTGATTTTATATTATATATATATGTATATTTAATTTGGGTATATTTTAAAATGGTTACATTAAATAATTTTATCAATACATATATGATTAGTTTTATATAAAAAAAAATATCATTAGTTTGTTATATATAAGTATTTATATAAATATTGTTATTAGGTTTGATATGTGGGTATATAAACTTTTAATATAATTATAATATGTGTATTAAGTGTATTTAAGATAGTTATTTGTAACAAAAAGATAGTTTTGATAATATGATTTACTAATAATAATAACTTTATTAATATCGATAATACTATTAATAATTACGATATTGTTAAAATTGATACATATGTTAATAATAATAATAGTAAAACTAATAATTATAAAAAGTGATATTAATACCAATATTAGTGAAAAATAATAATAACTTGTATTCTCTAATCATAATCATGATCTTCGCGTTTAATTTTTCTAAACTAGTGACTAAAGTTTCGATAACATCCATTTGTAATCCTAATCCTAATAATAGTAATACTTATTTTAATAGTAGTCTTATAAAATTAATATTAACTATAATAATAATAATATCTAGTGATAATGCTAATAATGATAATGATTGTAACATTAGTAATAATAATATTGTTCAAAATAATGATTCTATCTATAATATTTTATAAGAATAAAACTAATAACAATAATAACAATAATAATAATAATTAATAATATTAACAACATAATAATAATAACAATAAAACTAATGATCTTTAAAAAAAGAAGTAAAACTACCTCAAAGTTTTTATGAAAATAAAACGCCAGAGACGGGACTCGAACCCACGACACCTCGTCCATACGCAACACTCCCTAACCATGGCTCCATTTGTGTTTTCTGATAAAATCCCAAACCCATGAGTATATAACCCGTCTATAGCGTTCTGGCCCAACAACTTAACTTCCAATTTTCATAAGCCCATTTAACTATATACGGCCCATAACCAAAACAGATTGTTACCAGCCCAAATTTTAATCAATATAGAAACCACACAGCAGGTATTGATCAACGAAAGAAAAGAGAAAAAAGAAAAAAAAAATTATATAAACGGATGTTATCTCCTTCTCTCGATCCGTAATACCTCTTCTTACGTTCAACATCATCAGTAACGTTATCATCATCCCAGACCTTCTTCTTCTTCATCATCGTTTTTTTTTTTTTTTTTTTTTTTTTTTTTTTTTTTTTTTTTTTTTTACATCGTCATCATCATACTTCGCCTATTATAATTATCATCATCCCTATTTTCGATCATCATTGTAGCCTCGCCTCATCATCAAATCATAATTGTTATTCAGAAACCAAAACGAGTGACGATCTGTGGTTTAAACCGAACCAAGAAAGAAACCTGTCATGACATTAGTACTTGGTTTTATGGATGGGTTTATATAATTGCAGGTTTGATAATATATCATCTTCGTCTTTGCTTTCGTCATCATCTTGTAGCCGGAATAGTAACTTGAATATGTGGAGGTTTGGGTTTGTTCTTGGTGGGTTTGTGTATTTGTTTGGAAACCAAAGTGGCGGTTTATGGTGGTGTAGAGTGGTGCCGACGGTGGCTTGATGTCGGGGGTGATGGTAGATAGTCATGGTGGTCGACGGTGATTGGTTCAAGTAGGGTGATGATGAGTTTAGGTGGTGACGGTGTGCCGAAGAAAAGAGGTTGTAGGGTGGTCATCATGGTGACGATCGGTGATTGGGGTGGTGGTGGTGCCGGGTTGTTGATGGTGGCCGAAAGTTGAAGATGGCCGGTGGTTCTTGGTTACCGAAGCAAGGAGGAGAGGAAGAAATTAGTGGTGATTGCAAAACAAAAGATAAAGGTTGTGTGTGTGTTTTCCTCATATATCATGTATTTGTATAGATGTTTATATAACTTATAAGTTAATCTAATGATTAATAATTATAGGAGTAATTATATAATCATGTGGGGATGGATGTTTAAGGGTGGTTAGATGGTACACAGAAAGGAAAAAAAATTATGCTTGTGTGTGTGTGGTATCTTTATCTTATCTTATCTATATGTATATTATATTTACATACCACTTTGATAGTGGAATCACTGCGCAAACAACAATAATTTAGCATCCGTAATATTACTGTGAGGAGAATAAAAAGAATCCAAGGAAAATAGTAAACTAATAGAAAATTTTAATCACCTAACAATTAGGTACCAATTAGGTACAGTAAATCTAAATCAAGCATAGTATTTTTAAATTATAATATATATTCAAATATAAACGTGTAATAAAGGATTTTAATGATGTCCGACAGTTTTCACGGACAGTGCATCGTGCGCTATTTGAAATCAGGAGCGGATAAAAGTCTTCAGAAAAATCTCAAATTTTTAGATTAACTATATTTAATTATTTTGATCATTATGGTATAAGATTCGAGCATAAATTATTAAATAAAAACTACATCAACTGTCCCTCTCATTTATGGGTGAAATATAAAAAGTGTTGAAATTTATTAATTAGCTTCTAAATATATTTTTAATAAGCATAAAATTTATATAGCTCATTTTCGGATCACCGTTTATTTTAAAATCATATAGTTCGTTTATAACTTGTTTATTATCAATCGGAACATCAGACGAGTATTACAATCATTTACTATTTATTTTTTAACATATATATATATATATATATATATATATATATATATATATATATATCTTCAGGTTTTATTATATAATTAAATACATTAAATATATTTTTTCAAATAAATAACTTTAATATTTAATCTTATATATTTACAGTTAATATTCATGTACATAAATATACATATTTAACCATATATAAATCTATTTACAAAAATAGTTGTTCGTGAATCGTTGGGAGGAGTCGAAGGTCAATTGAAAATATAGTTCAAAATATTCGAGACTCAGCATTACAGACTTTGCTTATCGTGTCGAAATCATATAAAGATTAAGTTTAAATTTGGTCGGAAATTTCCGGGTCGTCACAAGTAGTCCTAGTAAAACCAGAATGCATGACTTGTTTCTGGACGTATGAATTACGTGTCTTTATTGCCTTTGTTGAACGACTTGTGTACTAGCTAGAATTATCTTCACAACCATCTTGTATAAAATTTATTGTGTGCTATATTTCATGCTATATGTAAAATAAGCGGTATTGTAAGTTTGAAAAATATTGTGTAAAAGTTTGAACGCGAAATATTATTATAATCAGTTTTTCATATAGAATTGTAGTAGTTGAATTGTATATTAGCTACTAAGTGTGAACTTAACGGGTAGGTACTACCCGACTTTAAACTTATAAAACGCTAATATGAAGAAAAAGCTTTTATAAATGAGTTCATATTATGCTACGAGATAGTATTGACTACTCTTAATATTCTGTATGATTAACTTGTTTCATTTGACTATTTTGAAGGAAATGGCACCAACTACTCGACACACCTTGAATATGAGCGAAGAGGAATTTCGTGCCTTTCTTGCTTCAAACATAGCCGCAGTACAGGCTGCGCTACATACCAATAATAACCTTGGATCTAGCAGTACAGGAAATCGTGTAGGATGCACCTACAAAGAATTCACTGCCTGTAAACCTTTGGAATTTGATGGAACCGAAGGACCGATCGGATTGAAACGGTGGACCGAGAAGGTCGAATCGGTGTTTGCCATAAGTAAGTGTACTGAAGAGGACAAAGTGAAGTACGCTACGCATACCTTCACAGGTACTGCGTTAACATGGTGGAATACCTATCTAGAGCAAGTAGGACAAGATGATGCTTACGCACTACCGTGGTCAGCAGTCAAGCACTTGATGAACGAGAAGTACCGTCCCAGAACCGAGGTCAATAAGCTCAAGAAAGAACTTAGTGGGTTACGAACCCAAGGATTTGATATTACCACGTATGAAAGACGATTCACAGAATTGTGCCTATTGTGTCCGGGAGCGTTCGAGGATGAGGAAGAGAAGATCGACGCGTTTGTGAAAGGATTACTGGAAAGAATCCAAGAAGATATAAGTTCACACGAGCCCGCCTCCATACAACAGGCATGTAGAATGGCTCACAAACTAGTGAACCAGATTGAGGAAAGAATTAAAGAACAGACGGCTGAAGAGGCCAATGTGAAGCAAGTCAAAAGAAAGTGGGAGGAAAACGGTGATAAGAATCACCAATACAACAACAACAGCAATTACAACAATAATCGCAACAACTATCCCAACAATCGCAACATCAATCGCAACTACAACAAACGGCCCAACAACAACAACAACAACAACAACAACAACAACAACAACAACAACAACAACAACAGCAACAGCAACAGCAACAGCAACTACAACAATCATCCCAACAACAATAATAACCGCAACAACAACAACAATCAGAAGCAGCTATGCCAAAGGTGTGAAAAGTATCACTCGGGGTTCTGCACCAAATTTTGCAACAAGTGTAAAAGAAATGGTCATAGAGCGGCAAAGTGTGAGGTCTACGGACCAGGGGTTAACAGAACGAATGGAACAAATGGTGTCGGAACGAGTAATGGCGGAGCAAGTAGTGTCGGAGCAAGTTATGCCAGTGTAGTTTGTTATAAATGTGGAAAACCGGGCCACATTAATAGAAATTGTCCGAACCAGGAGAACACGAATGGATAAGACCGCGGAAGAGTTTTCAATATTAATGCGGTAGAGGCACAGGAAGACCCGGAGCTTGTTACGGGTACGTTTCCTATTGACAATAAATCTGCTTACGTTTTATTTGATTCGGGTGCGGATAGAAGCTATATGAGTAGAGATTTTTGTGGTAAATTAAGTTGTCCATTGACGCCTTTGGATAGTAAATTTTTACTCGAATTAGCAAATGGTAAATTAATTTCAGCAGATAATATATGTCGGAATCGAGAAATTAAACTGGTTAGCGAAACATTTAAGATTGACTTGATACCAATAGAGTTAGGGAGTTTTGATGTGATAATCGGTATGGACTGGTTGAAAGAAGTGAAAGCAGAGATCGTTTATTACAAAAATGCAATTCGCATTATACGAGAAAAAGGAAAACCCTTAATGGTGTACGGAGAAAAGGGCAACACCAAGCTACATCTTATTAGTAATTTGAAGGCACAAAAACTAATAATAAAAGGTTGCTATGCTGTTCTAGCACACGTCGAGAAAGTACAAACTGAAGAAAAGAGCATCAATGATGTTCCCGTCGCAAAAGAATTTCCCGATGTATTTCCGAAAGAATTACCGGGATTACCCCCACATCGATCCGTTGAATTTCAAATAGATCTTGTACCAGGAGCTGCACCAATAGCTCGTGCTCCTTACAGACTCGCACCCAGCGAGATGAAAGAACTGCAAAGCCAATTACAAGAACTTTTAGCGCGTGGTTTCATTCGACCAAGCACATCACCGTGGGGAGCTCCTATTTTGTTTGTCATGAAGAAAGATGGTACATTCAGGTTGTGTATCGACTACCGAAAGTTGAACAAACTTACCATCAAGAACCGCTACCCACTACCGAGAATTGACGACTTATTTGATCAACTACAAGGTTCGTCTGTTTATTCAAAGATTGACTTACGTTCCGGGTATCATCAAATGCAGGTAAAAGAAGATGATATTCCAAAGACTACTTTCAGAACATGTTACGGTCATTACGAGTTCATGGTCATGCCGTTTGGTTTAACTAATGCACCAGCTGTGTTCATGGACCTTATGAACCGAGTGTGTGGACCATACCTTGACAAGTTTGTCTTTGTTTTCATTGATGACATACTTATTTACTCAAAGAATGACCAAGAACACGGTGAACATTTGAGAAAGGTGTTAGAAGTATTGAGGAAAGAAAAACTGTACGCTAAGTTTTCAAAGTGTGCATTTTGGTTGGAAGAAGTTCAATTCCTCGGTCACATAGTGAACAAAGAAGGTATTAAGGTAGATCCGGCAAAGATAGAAACTGTTGAAAAGTGGGAAACCCCGAAAACTCTGAAACACATACGCCAGTTTTTAGGACTTGCTGGTTACTGTAGAAGGTTCATCCAAGACTTTTCCAGAATAGCAAAACCCTTGACTGCATTAAAGCATAAAGGGAAGAAATTTGAATGGAAGGATGAACAAGAGAAAGCGTTTCAGTTATTGAAGAAAAAGCTAACTATGGCACCTATATTGTCATTTCCTGAAGGGAATGATGATTTTGTGATTTATTGTGACGCATCAAAGCAAGGTCTCGGTTGTGTATTAATGCAACGAACGAAGGTGATTGCTTATGCGTCTAGACAATTGAATATTCACGAACAAAATTATACGACGCCTGATTTGGAATTAGGCGCGGTTGTTTTTGCATTAAAGACTTGGAGGCACTACTTATATGGGGTCAAAAGTATTATATATACCGACCACAAAAGTATTCAACACATATTTAATCAGAAACAACTGAATATGAGGCAGCGTAGGTGGATTGAATTGTTGAATGATTACGACTTTGAGATTCGTTACCACCCGGGAAAGGCAAATGTGGTAGCCGACGCCTTGAGCAGGAAGGACAGAGAACCCATTCGAGTAAAATCTATGAATATAATGATTCACAATAACCTTACTACTCAAATAAAGGAGGCGCAACAAGGAGTTTTAAAAGAGGGAAATTTAAAGGACGAAATACCCAAAGGATCGGAGAAGCATCTTAATATTCGGGAAGACGGAACCCGGTATAGGGCTGAAAGAATTTGGGTACCAAAATTTGGAGATATGAGAGAAATGGTACTTAGAGAAGCTCATAAAACTAGATACTCAATACATCCTGGAACGGGGAAGATGTACAAGGATCTCAAGAAAATTTTTTGGTGGCCAGGTATGAAAGCCGATGTTGCTAAATACGTAGGGGAATGTTTGACATGTTCTAAGGTCAAAGCGGAGCATCAGAAACCATCAGGTCTACTTCAACAACCCGAAATCCCGGAATGGAAATGGGAAAACATTACCATGGATTTCATCACTAAATTGCCAAGGACTGCAAGTGGTTTTGATACTATTTGGGTAATAGTTGATCGTCTCACCAAATCAACACACTTCCTGCCAATAAGAGAAGATGACAAGATGGAAAAGTTAGCACGACTGTATATGAAGGAAGTCGTCTCCAGACATGGAATACCAATCTCTATTATCTCTGATAGGGATGGCAGATTTATTTCAAGATTCTGGCAGACATTACAGCAAGCATTAGGAACTCGTCTAGACATGAGTACTGCCTATCATCCACAAACTGATGGGCAGAGCGAAAGGACGATACAAACGCTTGAAGACATGCTACTAGCATGTGTTATTGATTTCGGAAACAGTTGGGATCGACATCTACCGTTAGCAGAATTTTTCTACAACAACAGCTACCATTCCAGCATTGAGATGGCTCCGTTTGAAGCACTTTATGGTAGAAAGTGCAGGTCTCCGATTTGTTGGAGTGAAGTGGGGGATAGACAGATTACAGGTCCGGAGATAATACAAGAAACTACCGAGAAGATCATCCAAATTCAACAACGGTTGAAAATCGCCCAAAGTCGACAAAAGAGCAACGCCGACATTAAAAGAAAAGATATAGAATTTGAAATTGCAGAGATGGTCATGCTTAAGGTTGCACCTTGGAAAGGTGTTGTTCGATTTGGTAAATGAGGGAAATTAAATCCAAGGTATATTGGACCATTCAAGATTATAGATCGTGTCGGACCAGTAGCTTACCGACTTGAGTTACCTCAACAACTTGCGGCTGTACATAACACTTTCCACGTCTCGAATTTGAAGAAATGTTTTGCTAAAGAAGATCTCACTATTTCGTTAGACGAAATCCAAATCATTGAAAAACTTCAATTCATCGAAGAACCCGTCGAAATAATGGATCGTGAGGTTAAAAGACTTAAACAAAACAAGATACCAATTGTTAAGGTTCGATGGAATGCTCGTAGAGGATCTGAGTTCACCTGGGAACGAGAAGATCGGATGAAGAAGAAATACCCGCACTTATTTCCAGAAGATACGTCAACACCTCCAACTGCTTAAAATTTCGGGACGAAATTTATTTAACGGGTAGGTACTGTAGTGACCCGAACTTTTCCATGTTTATATATATATTAAATGAAATTTATATTTATATGATTAAGTGTTTTCATCATGTTAAGCAATCAAACTTGTTAAGACTTGATTAATTGAAATAGGTTTCATATAGACAATTGACCACCCAAGTTGACCGGTGATTCACGAACGTTAAAACTTGTAAAAACTATATGATGACATATATATGGATATATATATAGTTAACATGATATTATGATTAGTAAACATATCATTAAGTATATTAACAATGAACTACATATGTAAAAACAAGACTACTAACTTAATGATTTTGAAACGAGACATATATGTAACGGTTATCGTTGTAACGACATTTAATGTATATATATCATATTAAGATATATTAATACATCATGATATCATGATAATGTAATAATTTAAAATCTCATTTGATATTATAAACATTGGGTTAACAACATTTAACAAGATCGTTAACCTAAAGGTTTCAAAACAACACTTACATGTAACGACTAACGATGACTTAACGACTCAGTTAAAATGTATATACATGTAGTGTTTTAATATGTATTCATAAACTTTTGAAAGACTTCAATACACTTATCAAAATACTTCTACTTAACAAAAATGCTTACAATTACATCCTCGTTCAGTTTCATCAACAATTCTACTCGTATGCACCCGTATTCGTACTCGTACAATACACAGATTTTAGATGTATGTACTATTGATATATACACTCCAATGATCAGATCTTAGCAGCCCATGTGAGTCACCTAACACTTTTGAGAACCATCATTTGGAAACTAGCATGAAATATCTCATAAAATTACAAAAATATGAGTAATCATTCATGACTTATTTACATGAAAACAAAATTACATATCCTTTATATCTAATCCATACACCAACGACCAAAAACACCTACAAACACTTTCATTCTTCAATTTTCTTCATCTAATTGATCTCTCTCAAGTTCTATCTTCAAGTTCTAAGTGTTCTCCATAAATTCTACAAGTTCTAGTTTCATAAAATCAAGAATACTTCCAAGTTTGCTAGCTTACTTCCAATCTTGTAGAGTGATCATCCAACCTCAAGAAATCTTTCTTATTTACAGTAAGATATCTTTCTAATACAAGGTAATACTCATATTCAAACTTTGATTCAATTTCTATAACTATAACAATCTTATTTCGAGTGAAAATCTTACTTGAACTGTTTTCGTGTCATGATTCCGCTTCAAGAACTTTCAAGCCATCCAAGGATCCTTTGAAGCTAGATCCATTTTTCTCATTTCCAATAGCTTTATCCAGAAAACTTGAGGTAGTAATGATGTTCATAACATCATTCGATTCATACATATAAAGCTATCTTATTCGAAGGTTTAAACTTGTAATCACTAGAACATAGTTTAGTTAATTCTAAACTTGTTCGCAAATAAAAGTTAATCCTTCTAACTTGACTTTTAAAATCAACTAAACACATGTTCTATATCTATATGATATGCTAACTTAATGATTTAAAACCTGGAAACACGAAAAACACCGTAAAACCGGATTTACGCCGTCGTAGTAACACCGCGGGCTGTTTTGGGTTAGTTAATTAAAAACTATGATAAATATTGATTTAAAAGTTGTTATTCTGGGAAAATGATTTTTATTATGAACATGAAACTATATCCAAAAATTATGGTTAAACTCAAAGTGGAAGTATGTTTTCTAAAATGGTCACTTAGACGTCGTTCTTTCGACTGAAATGACTACCTTTACAAAAACGACTTGTAACTTATATTTTCGACTATAAACCTATACTTTTTATGTTTATATTCATAAAATAGAGTTCAATATGAAACCGTGGCCGCTTAAATCACTCAAAACGGATTAAAAACGAAGAAATGGCGAGCAAAACAAAATTGGTAAAAACTACTCATTTTAGCTACGTGAAAATTAGTAACAAATCTATTCCAACTATAACTTAATCAACTTGTATTGTATATTATGTAATCTTGAGATACCATAGACACGTATACAATATTTTGACCTATCATGTCGACACATCTATATATATTTCAGAACAACCATAGACACTCTATATGTGAATGTTGGAGTTAGCTATACAGGGTTGAGGTTGATTCCAAAATATATATAGTTTGAGTTGTGATCAATACTGAGATATGTATACATTGGGTCGTGGATTGATTCAAGATAATATATATCGATTTATTTTCTGTACATCTAACTGTGGACAACTAGTTGTAGGTTACTAACGAGTACAGCTGACTTAATAAACTTAAAACATCAAAATGTATTAAAAGTGTTGTAAATATATTTTGAATATACTTTGATATATATGTACATATTTGTTATAGGTTCGTGAATCGACCAGTGGCCAAGTCTTACTTCCCGACGAAGTAAAAAAACTGTGAAAGTGAGTTATAGTCCCACTTTTAAAATCTAATATTTTTGGGATGAGAATACATGCAGGTTTTATAAATGATTTACAAAATAGACACAAGTACGTGAAACTACATTCTATGGTTGAATTATCGAAATCGAATATGCCCCTTTTTATTAAGTCTAGTAATCTAAGAATTAGGGAACAGACACCCTAATTGACGCGAATCCTAAAGATAGATCTATTGGGCCTAACAAACCCCATCCAAAGTACCAGATGCTTTAGTACTTCGAAATTTATATCATATCCGAAGGGTGTCCCGGAATGATGGGGATATTCTTATATATGCATCTTGTTAATGTCGGTTACCAGGTGTTCACCATATGAATGATTTTTATCTCTATGTATGGGATGTATATTGAAATATGAAATCTTGTGGTCTATTGTTACGATTTGATATATATAGGTTAAACCTATAACTCCCCAACATTTTTGTTGATGTTTTAAGCATGTTTATTCTCAGGTGATTATTAAGATCTTCCGCTGTCACATACTTAAATAAGGACGAGATTTGGAGTCCATGCTTGTATGATATTTTGTAAAAACTGCATTCAAGAAACTTATTTCGTTGTAACATATTTGTATTGTAAACCATTATGTAATGGTCGTGTATAAACAGGATATTTTAGATTATCATTATTTGATAATCTACGTAAAGCTTTTTAAACCTTTATTTATGAAATAAATAAAGGTTATGGTTTGTTTTAAAATGAATGCAGTCTTTGAAAAACGTCTCATATAGAGGTCAAAACTTCGCAATGAAATCAATTAATATGGAACGTTTTTAATCAATAAGAACGGGACATTTCATAGTGATTCTTCAAAAAGCAAACATTCCTTGTTGATGGTTGTGATCTTGGTCTTCTTGAGGGAATGTGAGTCTTGGTGGATAAGTTCTGAGAAAGTGTCGGACCAATAGTGGTAACAAGTTCGGTACTTCTCTTGAAGATCTTCTGAACGATAAGTAGTGCGTAGTTTCGGCTCTTGATAAGTCTTGAAGTCCGATGAGAATATGATCCACAGCTCTGCTGGTTGACCCATGAATGTCAATCATGGTAGCAGTGCTGGTGTTGATGATTTCTCTGACGGGATGCTCATTTCGGAGGTCTTCAAACAATGTCAGAAACTGTATCTTTAGAATTTTGAAGTCTTCGGAACGGTGATCTCCACAGTAAGAGTCTGTAGCTTTGCACAGATTAGTTAAGAGATGAAGCTGGAAAGAAGTGAACAGCAATCCTGATCCGAGTATTAATTTAACCGTCTTTGAGTATATCTCCCGACATCCAGCTTTAAATATGAAACTACGATCTGTGGATTCGTGGAAGATACGTGATAGCTGCTTCGTAACATAGGTGGCAATGTTGACTCGATCTGGTTCAAGATGAGAGAACAGATTGTTTCATCTTGCTTCCTTCATGACAGCATCTTGTAACTCTTTGATAATCAGATCAGCGTGGTGATCAATTGTTACGTAAATCACTAGTCTGTCAGGTGTGCTTTCGAAATTATCTCTATCCAGAAGAGCAAAATAACTATGAATATCCTCGATCATTTGCAAATCAGAGTGATAAGTCGGGTAACCGGTGGAAAGATCCATATGCTTCCAGATGATAGTCAGTAGTGCTCGTTCGTTTCGTGAGAACGGAAGTGCAGATCCGGCTAAGGCATTATAAACCCTAGAGTAAATGATCTTCTGATCTCGACAGAATCTTGTTTCGAGAATGGTGCGAACTACTGAGTTATGCTCTCGTTGCCTTTCTTCGTGATAGATATGATCGTGAAGAGAATTGATAAAGTCTTGAATGCGTTCTTCTAGGATTTCAACATCATTGTCTTCTCTTCGGAGATAGAGGTGGTACTCTTCTCTGATAGCCATGATTTGTTCTATTAAGCGTAGCGAAAAATCAATGGTTGACTTTCGGATGGCTTCGAGAATGTCTTCAAATTCATCGGTATCATTCATGAAGGTAATCATATCTGCATGTGTGGATATAACCGGAATTCGATCTGAAGAAGAGTCCGGCTCCCCTTGATCTACTTCGGTTGGAAAGTGTGAGTTAGTCAGAATGTCTTCGTGATGCTCTTCCTCGTCATCATCGGTATCTGGTTCCTCTGAGGATGCGTCTGATGAACGGGTTTCTTCAGTATTCTGATTCTCCACTTTGATACTTACAGGATTAATTTCTATATCCTTAACCTCAGCCTTGTCGTTCTTCTTCTTGAAGCGAATGATTAAACTGTGATCTGCCGTTTCAAGCCTCATTATTTCTTCATGACGCTCAGTGCTTGGAACGGGTGTTGTCGCAGTTTCTTTTACGTCTTCCATTTCCTCTTCCTCTTCAGATTCCTCCTCTTCCTCTATTTCTTCACTGGGATCCTCTTCTTCCATTTTTGGGTCGTCTACAGACTGTGATTCGACACCCATCTCGATATCATCGGCTGATGGTAATGACTCATCATCGGAAGTGATCTGTCTGGTGGAAATAGCAAACATCTATGCCTGTCCAGAAAGATCGGTTGGTCTGTCAATTTTGAAGGTAACGATCTCCCCATGTGATCGTAAGATCATGGTTTGATTGTACACATCAATGACAGTCCTAGCCGTATTCATGAAAGGTCTTTCTAACACTATTGGGGTGTGTAGGTCTTCCTTAATATCCATTACTACAAAATTCGTAGGATACAAGAATTTGTCGAATTTCACCAAAACGTTCTCAACTATGCCCTTAAGATATCGAATTGTATGATCGGCAAGTTGGATTGTCATTTTGGTTGGTGACAAGTCTCCTAACTCTAATCTCTTGTAGAGAGAGTAGGGGATTAGGTTGATACTTGCTCCTAAATCTGCTAGCAGATGAATGGTTCCAGATTGGTAGATTGAACACAGGAAAACGAATCGACCCGTATCTCCTAGCTTAGGTGGTAGAGAGTTTTTGAGTAATGCAGAGCATTCTTCACTTAGTGGAATTTTGTTAGAGTCTGGTATCCTCTCCTTTGTAGATAGAAGCCTTCGGATGTATCTCTTCTGGTTGGGAACTTTGGACATAGTGTCCAAGAATCTTCCATCAAGTTTGAAGGAATCAAGCTTGGATGGTTCTTCTTGTAGCCTTCCAGGATAAGGTACGCGAACTGGAGTTTCAGGGGTCAGCTTCTGAGTATATGTTGATTTATTCTTAAGCCTAGTTGACCTTCTCCGTGGTTCTTCCTCTGGGATTATGGAATCCATTTGCTTTGCTTCTTCTATGTGGGGATTCTGGATAGTATTACTTGGCAATCTTCCCTGCGGTCAGGTTTCAAGGCATTGTGATAACTGTCCGAGCTGCATTTCCAAACTTTTGAGCAGAGACAATTGATTTCTCATTAGTATCTCAGTCTGATCTTGTCTGGTTGCAGTTCTCTGATTTAACTGTTGTTGTCCTTGGATGAACTGAGTTAACTGATCATCAGCTCCGAGAGTGGGGTTAGTTGCTTTTGTAATCTGGGTGGTAGGGGAATTCTCCTCAACTGGGGGACCAGTGAGTGGAAGTGGTTGATCGTAGGTCAATTGAGATTGTTGGGCTGGATAAGGTGGATAGCGATAGCAGAAAGGTTGATTGTTTCGCTGAAATTGATTAACCCTTGGTGGTTGATTGAATCCGGGATTTGGTGGACGAGCTGGGTATTGAACGTAACAGACTGAACCATCAGGGTTTTCGTACTCAACTTGATAGTCTTCAGTAGGTTGCGGGTTTGTACAATTAACACAAGTCTGAGCTTGGTTAACCTGCTGCGGTTGCGTCTTCAATTCTCCGAGTTGCTTTGCAAGAGATTCCATCTTATCCGTGAGGGATTTGATGGCCTCTGTTTGATTGTTAAGTGCAGAGAGTGGGGCAGATGATGAAGTTGTTTCACCACTGTTCCAGTCATGATGATGCATCGTCATGTTCTCGAGCAATTCCCATGCTTCATCTGCGGTTTGGTTCATCAGATTCCCTTGAGCTGCTGCATCGATCGTCGTCCTATGATTTACCGTAAGACCATTGTAGAAGGTACAGATCTGGGCTGACCGTTCTAACTGGTGATTAAGGCATTTCTTCAGCAGGGTTTTGAAACGCTCCCATGCAGTGTAAAGAGATTCATCATAACTTTGTTTGAAGTTAATGATGTCACTCTTCAGTTTGGTTTGTTTAGAAGGAGGGAAATATTTGGTTAGGAATTTAGTCGCCATCTCCGTCCATGACGTGATGGAATCTTTTTCCAGTCCTTCAAACCAAGTTTGAGCATGATGAGTGAGAGAATAGGGGAACAAGTATAGCCGGACTATATCTTGTCCTATCCCTGGCTGTTTGTAGGAGTTCGAAAGATATATGAATTTATCAAGGTGAGAATTAAGATCATCATTCGGTAATCCATGAAACTGACAGCTATTCTAAATGAGCTGGATGATGTGATGTTTTAACTCGAACGAGTGTCCTTGAATCTCTGGAAATCTGATTGGTCCTCCACGACCTTCAATCGAGGGTTTCGTGCTTTCTGCTAAAGTAACGCGTAACGCCATTTGGTTTCTGATTCGTGCTTCCTTGCGTGCTTTAGAGATTATTGCGTCTGGATCAGGTACGAATAACAACGGCCCTGGTCTAGATCGGGTTTGGGTCATACACTAGGTATGCCTTTTTGTTTTTAATTTTTCTCAAATAAGCTAAATTATAATAAGCTAAACTAAACTAATCTAATTCTAAGGTAATCTAATTTAATCTAAGGCAATCTAAGGTAATCTAATGTAATCTAATCTAAGGTAAACTAAAGTAATCTAAAGTAATCTAATTAATTAACTAACTATCCTATGGTGGAATATGTTTTTGGTTCTGTCTACTGATTCCCTGGTATTTCGGTAACAAAGTTCCGCACAAACTATTCAACAAACCAAGTGGCCAGGCCGACTACGGAGAGGGAGGATCCTTAAGGCTGCACTGAAGTATCTTAAAATTCATCAAAGCAAGGTTAATGACTTTGATACAAAAATGGGTCTTGGAGAGTTTATAAAGCATATCAGAGATCGTCTGAAGCTCCTGATCCGTACAAGACAGTTTGAGATTCTTCGTGGCCAGAGAAAGAGAAGATATTTCAAAGAAATGGATGAATATCCATTACATGAGGGAGATCCAAGAAAAGCATGGGGAGTCTGGAAACTTTCTAAGCAAATTTCAGAAAATCAAGTAGAAGTTTCAAAACCAGATGGCTCATGATGGAAACTAACATTTGGACCTCTTAAGATTTTACAATAGGATTATATTGTTAATTTCACAATTAACACTAAGGGGGAGATTGTTAGGATCCCGATGTTGTATAGTGTTAATGTGAAACATGCTTAAATGAAGGTTCCTTAGAAGAGGGCTATATAAGGAACCTAAGTAGTCCTAATTAGCTAGCCATTGTATTGTAACTGAGTTCTAGAAGCTGTGGAATGTAAATTGTACCGATTCTCTCTCATACAGAATCTCCTTCTTACTTACCGAATCTCATTCTATCTTATCATTTCTCTTAATCTCAACATGATCTGACCTATCAGTCTCAGTTGTGTATTAATGCAACGAACAAAGGTAATTGCTTATGCGTCTAGACAATTGAAGATTCACGAGCAGAATTATACGATGCATGATTTGGAATTAAGCGCGGTTGTTTTTGCATTAAAGACTTGGAGGCACTACTTATATGGGGTCAAAAGTATGATATATACCGATCACAAAAGTCTCCAACACATATTTAATCAGAAACAACTAAACATGAGGCAGCGTAGGTGGATTGAGTTATTGAATGATTACGATTTTGAGATTCGTTACCATCCGGGGAAGGCGAATCTGGTAGCAGACGCTTTGAGTAGAAAGGACATAGAACCTATGCGGGTAAAAGCTATGCATATAATTATTCTTACTAACCTTACTACTCAAATAAAGGAGGCGCAGCAGGGTGTCGTAAAAGAAGGGAATTTGAAGAATGAAATACCCAAAGGATCGGAGAAACACCTTAATATTCGAGAAGACGGAACCCGGTATAGAGCCGAAAGAATTTGGGTACCAAAGTTTGGAGATGTGAGAAAAATGGTACTTGGGGAAGCACATAAAACCAGATACTCAATACATCCCGGAGCGGGAAAGATGTACAAGGACCTCAAGAAACATTTTTGGTGGCCGGGTATGAAAACTGATATTGCGAGATATGTAGGAGAATGTTTGATGTGTTCTAAGGTCAAAGCTGAACATCAGAAACCATCAGGTCTACTTCAACAACCTGAAATCCCAGAATGGAAATGGGAAAATATTACCATGGATTTCATTACTAAATTGCCAAGAACTGCAAGTGGTTATTATACTATTTGGGTAATAGTCGATCGTCTTACCAAATCGACACACTTTCTGCCAAGGAGAGAAGATAATAAAATGGAGAAGTTGGCGCGATTATATTTAAAGGAAGTTGTCTCCAGACATGGAATACCAATCTCTATTATCTCTGATAGGGATGGCAAATTTGTTTCAAGGTTTTGGCAGACACTGCAACAAGCATTGGGGACTCGTCTAGACATGAGTACCGCTTATCATCCACAAACTGATGGGCAAAGTGAAAGGACGATACAGACCCTTGAAGACATGCTACGAGCATGTGTTATCGATTTCAGAAATAGTTGGGATCGACACCTACCGTTAGCAGAATTTTCCTACAACAACAGTTACCATTCGAGTATTGAGATGACGCCGTTTAAAGCACTTTATGGTAGAAAGTGCAGGTCTCCAATTTGTTGGAGTGAAGTGGGGGATAGACAGATTACGGGTCCAGAGATAATACAAGAAACTACCGAGAAAATCATCCAAATTCAACAACGATTGAAAACCGCCCAGAGTCGACAAAAGAGCTACGCGGATAGTAAAAGAAAAGATATAGAATTTGAGATTGGAGAGATGGTCATGCTTAAGGTTTCACCTTGGAAAGGCGTTGTTCGATTTGGTAAACGGGGGAAACTAAATCCAAGGTACATTGGACCATTCAAGATTATAGATCGTGTCGGACCAATAGCTTACCAACTTGAGTTACCTCAACAACTCGCGGCTGTACATAACACTTTCCACATCTCGAATTTGAAGAAATGTTTTGCTAAAGAAGATCTTACTATTCCATTAGACGAAATCCAAATCAACAAAAAACTTCAATTTATTGAAGAACCCGTCAAAATAATGGATCGTGAGGTTAAAAGACTTAAGCAAAACAAGATACCAATTGTTAAGGTTCGATGGAATGATCGTAGAGGACCCGAGTTCACCTGGGAGTGTGAAGATCAGATGAAGAAGAAATACCCGCACCTATTTTCAGAAGATTCGTCAACACCTTCTACAGCTTAAAATTTCGGGACGAAATTTATTTAACGGGTAGGTACTGTAGTGACCCGAACTTTTCCATGTTTGTATATATATTAAATGAAATTGATATTTACATGATTAAATGTTTCCAACATGTTAAGCAATCAAACTTGTTAAGACTTGATTATTTGAAATGAGTGTCATGTAGACAATTGACCACCCAAGTTGACTGGCGATTCACGAACATTAAAACTTGTAAAAACTATATGATGATATATATATATATATATATATATATATATATATATATATATATATATATATATATATATATATATATATATATATATATATATTGTTAACATGATATTATGATAAGTAAGTATATCACTAGGTATATTAACAATGAGTTATATACATAAAAATGAGACTACTAAGTTAAGAAACTCGAAACGATATATATAACGATTATCGTTATAACAACGTCTTACTAAATACATATGTATCATATTAAGATATTGTTACACTATATTTAACATGATAAAATGATAATTGTATATATCATTAAGTATATTAACAATGAACTACATATGTAAAACAAGACTACTAACTTAAGAATTTCGAAACAATATATATACGTAACGATTATCGTTGTAATAGTATTTTAACATATATATATGATGTTAAGATATATTCATACACCATGTTATCATGTTAACATAACAATTTAAAATCTCATTTAAGTATAATAACAATGAATTAATTACATTTAACAAGATCGTTAACTTAAAGGTTTCAAAACAACACTTACATGTAACGACTAACGATGTCTTAACGACTCAGTTAAAATGTATATACATGTAGTGTATTTAGATGTATTAGTACACTTTTGAAAGACTTCAAGACACATATCAAAGTACTTCTACTTAACAAAAATGCTTACAATTACATCCTCATTCATTTTCATCAACAATTCTACTCGTATGCACCAGTATTCGTACTCGTACAATACACAGCTTCTAGATGTATATACTATTGGTTTATACACTTCAATGATCAGCTCCTTAGCAGCCCATGTGAGTCGTTAAACATGTGGGAACCATCATTTGGCAATTAGCATGAAATATCTCACAAAATTACAAAAAATATTATAAATCATTCATGAATTATTTACATGAAAACAAACTTACACATCCTTTATATCTAATCTATATACCAACGACCAAAAACACCTACAAACACTTTCATTCTTCAATTTTCTTCATCTAATTGATCTCTCTCAAGTTCTAAGTGTTCTTCATATATTCTATAAGTTCTAGTTTCATAAAACCAAGAACACTTTCAAGTTTGCAAGATTACTTCCAAGCTTTCTAATCCATTCCAAGTAATCATCCAAGATCAAGAAACCTTTATTACTTACAGTAGGTTATCTCTCTAATTCAAGGTAATACTCATATTCAAACTTTGATTCAATTTCTATAACTATAACAATCTTAATTCGAGCAGAAATCTTACTTGAACTTGTTTTCGTGTCATGATTCTACTTCAAGAACTTTCAAGCCATCCAAGAATCTTTTGAAGCTAGATCATTTCTTGTCACTTCTAGTAGGTTTACCTACTAAACTTAAGGTAGTAATGATGTTCATAACATCATTCGATTCATACATATAAAGCTATCTTATTCGAAGATTTAAACTTGTAATCACTAGAACATAGTTTACTTAATTCTAAACTTGTTTGCAAATAAAGTTAATCCTTCTACCTTGACTTTTAAAATCAACTAAACACATGTTCTATATCTATATGATATGCTAACTTAATTATTTAAAACCTGGAAACACGAAGAACACCGTAAAACTGGGCATACGCCGTCGTAGTGAAATCGGGGGCTGTTTTGGGTTAAAAAAAAATAAAAAGTATCTTAATCTTTGAATTGGAAGTTTGTTTTCTGGAAAAATGATATTACATATGAACATGATACTATATCTAAAAATCATGGTTAAACACAAAGTGGAAGTATGTTTTTAAAAAAGGTTATCAAGATGTCGTTTTTTCGACGGAAATGACTACCTCTTTTAAAAAAATGACTTGTAACCTGTATTTATGACTATAAACTTATACTTTTTCTGTTTATTTTCATAAATTTTAGTTCATTATGAAACCATAGCAACTTGAATCACTCAAAACGGATTTGAAACGAAGAAATGGCGGGTAAAACAAAATTGGATAAACTTGCTAGTTTTAGCTACGAAAATTTTGTAACAAATCTAGACTAAACATATCCTAACTAATTTATATTATATTATACATATTATGCAATCTTGGGATACCATAGACACGTATACAATATTTTGACATATCATATCGACCCATCTATATATATTATTTGAAACAACCATAGACACTCTATATGCAGTAATGTTTGAGTTAGCTATACAGGGTTGAGGTTGATTCCAAAAATATATATACTTTGAGTTGTGATCTAGCCTGAGACGTGTATATACTGGGTCGTGGATTGATTCAAGATAATATATATTAATTTATTTCTGTACATCTAACTGTGGACAACTAGTTGTAGGTTACTAACGAGGACTGCTAACTTAACAAACTTAAATCATAAAAACGTAATAAAAAATGTTGTGAATATATTTCGATCATACTTTGATATATATGTACACATTTGTTATAGGTTCGTGAATCGACTAGTGACCAAGTCTTACTTCCGGCAAAGTAAAAATCTGTGAAAGTGAGTTATAGTCCCACTTTTACAATCTAATATTTTTTTGGGATGAGAATACATGCAGCTTTATAAATGTTTTACAAAATAGACACAAGTACGCAAAACTATATTATATGGTTAGATTATTAAACCGAATATCGCCCTTCAAGTCTGGTAACCTAAGAATTAGGGAAATGGCCCCTAATTGACGCGAATCCTAAAGATAGATCTATTGGGCTTAACAACCCCCATACAGGTTATGGATGGTTTAGTACTTCGAAATTATTATACAGACGAGAGGTTCTGTTTTGGGGATATTCTATGCATTAAGTTAACATCGGTTACCAGGTGTTCAACATATGAATGATTTTTATCTCTATGCAGTTTGCGAAATGCCTGATATGAGATGTGTTATAACAATAAAATCTTGTGGTCTATTATTATGATTTGATAATATATAGGTTAAACCTATAACTCACCAACATTTTTGTTGACGTTTTAAGCATGTTTATTCTCAGGTGATTATTAAGAGCTTCCGCTCTTGCATACTAAAATAAGGACAAGATTTGGAGTCCATGCTTGTATGATATTGTGTAAAAGCTGCATTCAAGAAACTCATTTTTGATGTAATATATTCTTATTGCAAACCATTATTAATGGTCGTGTGTTAACAGTATATTTTAGATTATCATTATTTGATAATCTACGTAATGCTTTTTAAACCTTTATCGATAAAATAAAGGTTATGGTTGTTTTAAAAATGAATGCAGTCTTTGAAAAATGTCTCATATAGAGGTCAAAACCTCGCGACAAAATCAATTAATATGGAACGTTTATAATCAATATGAACGGGACAATTCAGTTCATTTGATTCCCTTTTTCTCTTTACATTTTTGGGACTGAGAATACATGCGCTGTTTTTATAACTGTTTTATTAAATGCTTTTGAAATCTATATTTTTGGACTGAGAATACATAAAATGATTTTATAAATGTTTGACGAGATAGACACAAGCAAAACATTCCTCGAATGAATTATTATACAGACAGAAGTTTTGTTGATTATTATTGAATTAGTTGGACGTTATAATTGCCACTAATTGATGTGAATATTTTTCCCTGATTATTATAGCTTGGAAACCTAAGAATTAGGAAACGGGTATGGCCCCTAATTTACGCGAATCTTAAAGGTAGCTACCGGGTTTAACACCCTCACCCAGAATGTTCACTAGACGGAAGAGCTAGTAGGCGTGGTGTTTAGTACTTCGAGGTTTATATATTTATTACAGACTGAAAGTTCTGTTTATTTTGGGGATATTTATGATGCGCATTAAATGTTAAGGTCGGTTACCAAGCAAAGAAAGCAAAGTGAATGTTATATAACGAGAGAATGATTTTATACACAGGTTATGTGTATGATATTTTGTACACGAGATATGTGTACGGTTATTAAGAATTGTTGAAAAATGGTTTCGTACACGAGATATGTGTACTGTATTTAAAAGAAATCGCATGTACATTACAGGTGGGTATAGGATACAGACCCATTTGTACCATGCACATTTAAATCTTGTGGTCTATCAAAATTACTGAATTTTATATTTTACGATAAACCTATGAACTCACCAACCTTTTGGTTGACACTTTTAAGCATGTTTATTCTCAGGTATGAAATTTGCTCATTTTAAAGAGTTACTTGGAGTCATTCATGGCATATCTAAGTCAGTACCTCGCAATGGGACCAAATGTTGATGACTTCGTCCAGGTGGATTAGGACGGGTTGTTAAAGTTGGTATCAGAGCGGTGGTCTTAACGAACCAGGTCTTACATTAGTGTATCTAACGAATAGTTATTAATATGTATTAGTGAGTCTGGACTTCGACCGTGTCTGCAGGTCAAAAAGTTTTGCTTATCATTTTTTTGTCGAAAATTACCTGCTTATCATTCTTAAGTCTAGACACATTTTAGTGCAATTATTGCATACATAGTGTATAGATAAAATTCACATCTTAGCATATCTGTTACTATAAACTCTGCCTGACAGCTTTCGAAAGTTCCTCCGAAATCTGCGGAATCTTTTGGACTATATATAGGTATTCTATATAATTAGAATATCATCCGAATCCAAAAATCATTTCATATCGAAAATCCTTTAGCTGATCATGTAAGATGGATCATGTACCAAATTCAAATTCATATAATTCCGAAGGCGATTCTGAAGACTCTGAAGGAAGTGTGCCGAAGTGCCCTAATTGGTTGACTACACTTCTTTCTGGAGGAGATGGAGATGGGTTCGAGACATACTCACTCGCTGGAGAAATTAAGAGGGAGAACCCTACCGCGAACCAAATTTATCTCCTAACATCGGAGAACTTGACGCGCTCACCGGTCAACGAATTCGTAATACCGTTTTCACACTCTTTGCCCGAATATTCAGCCTCGAAGAACGCATTCATAGAATTATGTTGGTTATTCAACCTCTACTCTCCACTACTAATCAAGTAGGATTAGTGGAAGAAGTTGGAGAGCTTCGTGCTAGGTTTGAAGAAAGAATGGAGTCTCTAGAAAGTACAGTACGCAATTTAGAAGATAGACTTACGTCTACAGCAACAACACCAGTACCACCAACAACACCAGTACCACCAACAACATTCACAATGCAAGCCTCAATACCACAAGCACCAGCAGCATCACCGGTATCAATAGTATCACCATCATCAATACCATTACCACCACCAATAACAACATCCGCACCCCACACCTCAACATCACAATCTGTACCTTGAGCATGTTCTTCGTTCTATATATTCTTTCTACATCTTGTTCTACATCAATTATCTTTGTTCTACACCAATTATCTTCGTTCTACATCTTGTTCTACATCGATTATTTTCATTCTACGTATTATTCTACATCAAAGATTCTCTTGTACAAACTATAAATGGTGAGAATATTTTAACGGGTAGGTAATACCCTAGAAATATTTAGATCTCACATTAACATGTTATACTGTACATTCTGCAATTCTGATTCAACAGTCATTAACTATCCTATTTGCATCCGTAAATATATGTATCCAATCACCGAAGGATGATCATTTTCATTCAAATACATATTCTGATGTTGACAAATCAGAATTCAAGTCAAGATTTAACAAGTGGCATAATGAAGAAATTATTGACAGAATAAAATTTATTAGAAACAAACTAATTAACTATATGGAATTTTTATAAGAATCCATGCTAATCATATCCTAGCTAACTTATCATATATCCTTTCCTAGTAGAAATACAATATATAGTAGTCGTGATTAATTCTACGACAATATATTATAGTCTTTATAAAATTGTAAGACACATGTATATAATATACCTTGATATCCATAGACACGTATACAATGTTTTGGCATATTATATTGACATCATCTATATATATTATTTTGAATAACCCATAAGACACTATATGCGGTAATGCTCGAGTTAGCATATAATGGGTCGAGGTTGATGTAGTGACCCAAACTTTTTCATGTTTATATATATATTAAATGAAATTGTTATTTACATGATTAAGTGTTTCCAACATGTTAAGCAATCAAACTTGTTAAGACTTGATTAATTGAAATATGTTTCATATAGACAATTGACCACCCAAGTTGACCGGTGATTCACGAACGTTAAAACTTGTTAAAACTATACGATGACATATATATGGTTATATATATAGTTAACATGATTTTATTATAAATATGTATCTCATTAGGTATTTTAACAATGAGTTATATACATAAAAATGAGACTATTAATTTAAGAAACTCGAAAACGATATATATAACGATTATCGTTATAACAACGTCTTACTAGGTACATATGAATCATATTAAGATATTGATACACTTGGTTAATTATGTTAAATGATAAGTAAATATATTATTAAGTGTATTAACAATGAAATACATATGTAAAAATAAGACTACTAACTTAATGATTTCGAAACGAGACATATATGTAACGATTATCATTGTAACGACATTTAACTGTATATATATCATACTAAGATATATTATATATCATAATATCATGATAATATAACAATTTAACATCTCATTTTTTATAATAAATAATGGGTTAACAACATTCAACAAGATCGTTAACCTAAAGGTTTCAAAACAACATTTACATGTAACGACTAACGATGACTTAACGACTCAGTTAAAATGTATATACATGTAGTGTTTTAATATGTATTCATACACTTTTGAAAGACTTCAAGACACTTATCAAAATACTTCTACTTAACAAAAATGCTTACAATTACATCCTCGTTCAGTTTCATCAACAATTCTACTCGTATGCACCCGTATTCGTACTCGTACAATACACAGCTTTTAGATGTATGTACTATTGGTATATACACTCCAATGATCAGCTCATAGCAGCCCATGTGAGTCACCTAACACATGTGGGAACCATCATTTGGCAACTAGCATAAAATATCTCATAAAATTACAAAAATATGAGTAATCATTCATGACTTATTTACATGAAAACAAAATTACATATCCTTTATATCTAATCCATACACCAACGACCAAAAACACCTACAAACACTTTCATTCTTCAATTTTCTTCATCTAATTGATCTCTCTCAAGTTCTATCTTCAAGTTCTAAGTGTTCTTCATAAATTCCAAAAGTTCTAGTTTCATAAAATCAAGAATACTTCCAAGATTGCAAGTTTACTTCCAAGTTTTCTAAATCCATTCCAAGTAATCATCCAAGATCAAGAAACCTTTGTTACTTACAGTAGGTTATATTTCTAATACAAGGTAATAATCATATTCAAACTTTAATTCAATTTCTATAACTATAACAATCTTATTTCGAGTGGAAATCTTACTTGAAATTGTTTTCGTGTCATGATTCTGCTTCAAGAACTTTCAAGCCATCCAAGGATTCTTTGAAGCTAGATCTATTTTTCTTATTTCCAGTAGGTTTATCCAAGGAACTTGAGGTAGTAATGATGTTCATAATATCATTCTATTCATACATATAAAGCTATCTTATTCGAAGGTTTAAACTTGTAATCACTAGAACATAGTTTAGTTAATTCTAAACTTGTTCGCAAATAAAAGTTAATCCTTCTAACTTAACTTTTAAAATCAACTAAACACATATTATATATCTATATGATATGCTAACTTAATGATTTAAAACCTGGAAACACGAAAAAACACCGTAAAATCGGATTTACGCCGTCGTAGTAACACCGCGGGCTGTTTTGGGTTAGTTAATTAAAAACTATGATAAACTTTGATTTAAAAGTTGTTATTCTGGGAAAATGATTTTTATTATGAACATGAAACTATATCCAAAAATTATGGCTAAATTCAAAGTGGAAGTATGTTTTCTAAAATGGTCATCTAGACGTCGTTCTTTCGACTGAAATGACTACCTTTACAAAAACGACTTGTAACTTATTTTTCCGACTATAAACCTATACTTTTTCTATTTAGATTCATAAAATAGAGTTCAATATGAAACCATAGCAATTTGATTCACTCAAAACGGATTTAAAATGAAGAAGTTATGGGTAAAATAAGATTGGATAATTTTTCTCATTTTAGCTACGTGAAAATTGGTAACAAATCTATTCCAACCATAACTTAATCAACTTGTATTGTATATTATGTAATCTTGAGATACCATAGACACGTATACAATGTTTCGACCTATCATGTCGACACATCTATATATATTTCGGAACAAACATAGACACTCTATATGTGAATGTTGGAGTTAGCTATACAGGGTTGAGGTTGATTCCAAAATATATATAGTTTGAGTTGTGATCAATACTGAGATACGTATACACTGGGTCGTGGATTGATTCAAGATAATATTTATCGATTTATTTCTGTACATCTAACTGTGGACAACTAGTTGTAGGTTACTAACGAGGACAGCTGACTTAATAAACTTAAAACATCAAAATATATTAAAAGTGTTGTAAATATATTTTGAACATACTTTGATATATATGTATATATTGTTATAGGTTCGTGAATCAACCAGTGGCCAAGTCTTACTTCCCGACGAAGTAAAAATCTGTGAAAGTGAGTTATAGTCCCACTTTTAAAATCTAATATTTTTGGGATGAGAATACATGCAGGTTTTATAAATGATTTACAAAATAGACACAAGTACGTGAAACTACATTCTATGGTTGAATTATCAAAATCGAATATGTCCCTTTTTATTAAGTCTGGTAATCTAAGAATTAGGGAACAGACACCCTAATTGACGTGAATCCTAAAGATAGATCTATTGGGCCTAATAAACCCCATCCAAAGTACCGGATGCTTTAGTACTTCGAAATTTATATCATATCCGAAGGGTGTTCCGGAATGATTGGGATATTCTTATATATGCAGCTTGTTAATGTCGATTACCAGGTGTTCACCATATGAATGATTTTTATCTCTATGTATGGGATGTGTATTGAAATATGAAATCTTGTGGTCTATTGTTACGATTTGATATATATAGGTTAAACCTATAACTCACCAATATTTTTGTTGACGTTTAAAGCATGTTTATTATCAGGTGAATAATAAGAGCTTCCGCTGTTGCATACTAAAATAAGGACAAGATTTGGAGTCCATGTTTGTATGATATTGTGTAAAAACTGCATTCAAGAAACTGATTTCGATGTAACATATTTGTATTGTAAACCATTATGTAATGGTCGTGTGTAAACAGAATATTTTAGATTATCATTATTTGATAATCTACGTAAAGCTTTTTAAACCTTTATTTATGAAATAAAGGTTATGGTTTGATTTAAAAATGAATGCAGTCTTTGAAAAACGTCTCATATAGAGGTCAAAACCTCGCAACGAAATCAATTAATATGGAACGTTTTTAATCAATAAGAACGGGACATTTCAGTTGGTATCCGAGCGTTGGTCTTAGAGAACCAGAAAATTTGCATTAGTGTGTCTTATCGAGTTTGTTAGGATGCATTAGTGAGTCTGGACTTCGACCGTGTTTTCTTTAAAAATGATTGCTTAACATTTTTGTTGGAAACTATATATTATTAACATGTATATATTATGTGATATATTAATCTCTTAACATGTTTGATATTGTGTGATAGATGTCTACCTCTAGCACAAATCCCATTGACTCACCTAATAATAACGAAGAGTCGAATATATATTGGACTGATTCACAAGTTCTCGAAGAAGAACCGGAAGAAGAATCAGAACCGGAAGAGGAGGAACCGGAGGAGGAAATTGAACCGGTGGGGGAAATAATAAAATGGTTAAGTAAAAGAAAATCCTCAACCAACCGACCAAGGTTAATTATGGTCAATGGTGTTTCCGCCAAGGAAGCAAAATATTAGGAGGATTACCAATTCTCCGATGAATCGGATTCCGACGAGAATTCCAATGATGTTATAGAAATTACCCCAACTGAATTTAAAAAGGCAAAAGAAAATAATAAGGGAAAGGGCATAAAAATAGAGAAATCTAATTCCAACCCCGATGAACTTTATATGTATCGTCAACCCCCGAAACCCTTAAGTTGTAACAATGACTCGGGAACCTCTAAACCACCAGGTTTTTCTAAACCGTTGTGGAAAATGACAGCTCGTATTAGGGGAACATCATATATCCCTAGAAACTTGGCAAAACGAACCAAAACTGAAGAAAAAGAAACGAGCGAGTCGGAATAAGATAGTTGTATTCGTGTGGTGTAATATATGTAATATAGTGTGCTTATGCTTTATGATATATGTAAAAATTGCTTGTATTAATAAGTATTTTTTTTTATGAATCTAACTCTTGTCTATTTTACAGTATAAAAACACAAAATGGATAGACAACCCAATATTTTAAGAGACCTACCCGGAGACATGATTGATGAAATCTTGTCTAGAGTCGGTCAGAATTCTTCGGCATAACTATTTACTGCGAAATCAGTTTGTAAGACATTCGAAGAACGTTCCAAGAATGTCTTGGTTTATAAGAGACTTTCGTTTGAAAGATGGGGGATATCACATTAGGAAACCCATAAGTTACGATGTGTTTACTTTGACGCATATATTGTGGGGAACCCAAATGCTATTTTACGCAACGGGTTAAGAAATTATTTTGACTCAATGTATCCGAATATAGGACTTCATGATTTAGAAAAAGCGGCTAACATGCAACATAAAGAAGCATGCTACGCTTACGGGTTAGTAATGTTCACTTCTCACCAAAGTGAGAAAAAGAACATCGGGCTACAACTATTAAACAAAACGTTCCCACAAGTGACGGAGTCGGTAATTGGGGTAAGAAATGAGGTTTTTAGGTTATTACGAGACTGTTGGTCATTACGTAACCCTCGTCCCTTTGACGACGTTACAACACGCTGTCTTATCAACGGCCATAACGGTTATGTTCCACAAGACCAAAGATGGGAAGTAGTCCTAGTAAAACCAGAATGCATGACTTGTTTCTGGACATATGAATTACGTGTCTTTATTGCCTTTGCTGAAAGACTTGTGTACTAGCTAGAATTATCTTCACAACTATCTTGTATCAAAGTTATTGTGTGCTATATTTCATGCTTTATGTAAAATAAGCGGTATTGTAAGTTTGTAAAATATTGTATAAAAGTTTAAACGCGACATATTATTATAATCAGTTTTTCATATAGAATCGTAGTAGTTGAATTGTTTATTAGCTACTAAGTATGAACTTAACGGGTAGGTACTACCCGAATTTAAACTTATAAAACGCTAATATGAAGAAAAAGCTTTTATAAATGAGTTCATATTATGCTACGAAATACTATTAACTACTCTTAATATTCTGTATGATTAACTTGTTCCATTTGACTATTTTGAAGGAAATGGCACCGACTACTCGACACACCGTGAATATGAATGAAGAGGAATTTCGTACTTTTCTAGCTTCAAACATAGCCGCAGTACAAGCTGTGCTACATACCAACAATAACCTTGGATCTAGCAGTACAGGAAATCGTGTAGGATGCACCTACAAAGAATTCACTGCCTGCAAACCTTTAGAATTTGATGGAACCGAAGGACCGATCGGATTGAAACGGTGGACCGAGAAGGTCGAATTGGTGTTTGCCATAAGTAAGTGTACTGAAGAGGAAAAAGTGAAGTACGCTACGCATACCTTCACAGGTTCTGCGTTAACATGGTGGAATACCTATCTAGAGCAAGTGGGACAAGATGATGCGTACGCACTACCGTGGTCAGCATTCAAGCACTTGATGAACGAGAAGTACCGTCCCAGAACCGAGGTCAATAAGCTCAAGACAGAACTTAGAGGGTTACGAACCCAAGGATTTGATATTACCACGTACGAAAGACGATTCACAGAATTGTGCCTATTGTGTCTGGGAGCGTTCGAAGATGAGGAAGAGAAGATCGACGCGTTTGTGAAAGGATTACCGGAAAGAATCCAAGAAGATATAAGTTCACACGAGCCCGCCTCCATACAACAGGCATGTAGAATGGATCACAAACTAGTGAACCAGATTGAGGAAAGAATTAAAGAACAGACGGCTGAAGAGGCCAATGTGAAGCAAGTCAAAAGAAAGTGGGAGGAAAACGGTGATAAGAATCACCAATACAACAACAACAACAACAACAACAACAACAACAACAACAACAACAACAACAACAGCAACTATAACAGCAACTACAACAATCATCCCAACAACAATAACAACCACAACAACAACAACAACAATCAGAAGCAGCTATGCCAAAGGTGTGAAAAGTATCACTCGGGGTTCTGCACCAAATTTTGCAATAAGTGTAAAAGAAATGGTCATAGCTCGGCAAAGTGTGAGGTCTACGGACCAGGGGTTAACAGAACGAAAGGAACAAATGGTGTCGGAACGAGTAATGGCGGAGCAAGTAGTGTCGGAGCATGTTATGCCAACGTAGTTTGTTAAAAATGTGGAAAACCAGGCCACATTATTAGAAATTACCCGAACCAGGAGAACACGAATGGACAAGGCCGCGGAAGAGTTTTCAATATTAATGCGGCAGAGGCACAGGAAGACCCGGAGCTTGTTACGGGTACGTTTCTTATTGACAATAAATCTGCTTACGTTTTATTTGATTCGGGTGCGGATAGAAGCTATCTGAGTAGAGATTTTTGTGCTAAATTAAGTTGTCCATTGACACCGTTGGATAGTAAATTTTTACTCGAATTAGCAAACAGTAAATTAATTTCAGCAGATAATATATGCCGGAATCGAGAAATTAAACTGGGTAACGAAATATTTAAGATTGATTTGATACCAGTAGAGTTAGGGAGTTTTGATGTAATAGTTGGCATGGACTGGCTGAAGAAGGTGAAAGCAGAGATCGTATGTTATAAAAATGCAATTCGCATTGTACGAGAAGAAGGAGAGCCCTTAATAGTGTACGGAGAAAAGGGCAACATGAAGCTACATCTTATTAGTAATTTGAAGGCACAAAAACTAATAAGAAAAGGTTTCTATGCTGTTCTAGCACACGTCGAGAAAGTACAAACTGAAGAAAAGAGCATCAATGATGTTCCCTTCGCAAAAGAATTTCCTGATGTATTTCCGAAAGAATTACCGGGACTACCTCCACATCGATCTGTTGAATTTCAAATAGATCTTGTACCAGGAGCTGCACCAATAGCTCGTGCTCCTTATAGACTCGCACCCAGCGAGATTAAAGAACTGCAAAGCCAACTGCAAGAACTATTAGAACGTGGTTTCATTCGACCAAGCCCATCACTATGGGGAGCTCCTGTTTTGTTTGTCAAGAAGAAGGATGGTACATTTAGGTTGTGTATTGACTACAGAGAGTTGAACAAACTTACCATCAAAAACCGTTAACCACTGCCGAGAATTGACGACTTATTTGATCAACTACAAGGCTCTTCGGTTTATTCGAAGATCGATTTACGTTCTGGATATCATCAAATGCGAGTAAAGGAGGATGATATTCCAAAAACTGCTTTTAGGACGCGTTATGGTCATTACGAGTTTATGGTTATGATGTTTGGATTGACTAACGCACCAGCTGTGTTCATGGACCTTATGAACCGAGTGTGAGGGCCATATCTTGACAAGTTTGTCATTGTTTTCATCGATGACATACTTATTTACTCAAAGAATGATCAAGAGCACGAAGAACATTTGAGAAAAGTGCTAGAAGTATTGAGGAAAGAAAAACTGTACGCTAAGTTTTCAAAGTGTTCATTTTGGTTGGAAGAAGTTCAATTCCTCGGTCACATAGTGAACAAAGAAGGTATCCAGGTGGACCCGGCAAAGATCGAAACTGTTGAAAAGTGAGAAACCCCAAAAACTCCGAAGCATGTACGTCAATTTTTAGGATTGGCTGGTTACTACAGAAGATTCATCCAAGATTTATCCAAAATAGCAAAACCCTTGACTGCATTAACGCATAAAGGGAAAAAATTTGAATGGAAGGATGAACAAGAGAAGGCGTTTCAATTATTGAAGAAAAAGCTAACTACGGTACCTATATTGTCATTGCCTGAAGGGAATGATGATTTTGTGATTTATTGTGACGCATCAAAGCAAGGTCTCGGTTGTGTATTAATGCAACGGACAAAGGTGATTGCTTATGCGTCTAGACAATTGAAGATTCACGAGCAAAATTATACGACGCATGATTTGGAATTAGGCGCGGTTGTTTTTGCATTAAAGACTTGGAGGCACTACTTATATGGGGTCAAAAGTATTATATATACCGACCACAAAAGTCTTCAACACATATTTAATCAGAAACAACTGAATATGAGGCAGCGTAGGTGGATTAAATTGTTGAATGATTACGACTTTGAGATTCGTTACCACCCGAGGAAGGCAAATGTGGTAGCCGACGCCTTAAGCAGAAAGGACAGAGAACCCATTCGAGTAAAATCTATGAATATAATGATTCACACTAACCTTACTACTCAAATAAAGGAGGCGCAACAAGGAGTTTTAAAAGAGGGAAATTTAAAGGATGAAATACCCAAAGGATCGGAGAAGCATCTTAATATTCGGGAAGACGGAACCCGGTATAGGGCTGAAAGAATTTGGGTACCAAAATTTGGAGATATGAGAGAAATGGTACTTAGAGAAGCTCATAAAACCAGATACTCAATACATCCTGGAACGGGGAAGATGTACAAGGATCTTAAGAAACATTTTTGGTGGCCAGGTATGAAAGTCGATATTGCTAAATATGTAGGAGAATGTTTGACGTGTTCTAAGGTCAAAGCTGAACATCAGAAACCATCAGGTCTACTACAACAACCTGAAATCCCAGAATGGAAATGGGAAAACATTACCATGGATTTCATTACTAAATTGCCAAGGACTGCAAGTGGTTATGATATTATTTGGGTAATAGTTGATCGTCTCACCAAGTCATCACACTTCCTGCCAATAAGAGAAGATGACAAGATGGAGAAGTTAGCACGACTGTATTTGAAGGAAGTCGTCTCCAGACATGGAATACCAATCTCTATTATCTCTGATAGGGATGGTAGATTTATTTCAAGATTCTGGCAGACATTACAGCAAGCATTGGGAACTCGTCTAGACATGAGTACTGCCTATCATCCACAAACTAATGGGCAGAGCGAAAGGACGATAAAACGCTTGAAGACATGCTACGAGCTTGTGTTATTGATTTCGGAAACAGTTGGGATCGACATCTACCGTTAGCAGAATTTTCCTACAACAACAGCTACCATTCAAGCATTGAGATGGCACCGTTTGAAGCACTTTATGGTAGAAAGTGCAGGTCTCCGATTTGTTGGAGTGAAGTGGGGGATAGACAGATTACGGGTCCGGAGATAATACAAGAAACTACCGAGAAAATCATCCAAATTCAACAAAAATTGAAAACTGCCAGAGTCGACAAAAGAGCTACGCGGACAGTAAAAGAAAAGATATAGAGTTTGAAATTGGAGAAATGGTCATGCTTAAGGTTTCACCTTGGAAAGGCGTTGTTCGATTTGGTAAACGGGGGAAACTAAATCCAAGGTACATTGGACCATTCAAGATTATAAATCGTGTCGGACCAGTAGCTTACCAACTGGAGCTACCTCAACAACTCGCGGCTGTACATAACACTTTCCACGTCTCAAATTTGAAGAAATGTTTTGCTAAAGAAGATCTCAATATTCCGTTGGACGAAATCCAAATCAATGAAAAACTTCAATTCATTGAAGAACCCGTCGAAATAATGGATCGTGAGGTTAAGAGACTTAAACAAAACAAGATACCGATTGTTAAGGTTCGATGGAATGCTCGTAAAGGACCCGAGTTCACCTGGGAGTGTGAAGATCAGATGAAGAAGAAATACCCGCATTTATTTCCAGAAGATACGTCAACACCTCCAACTGCTTAAAATTTCGGGACGAAATTTATTTAACGGGTAGGTACTGTAGTGACCCGAACTTTTCCATGTTTATATATATATTAAATGAAATTGTTATTTACATGATTAAGTGTTTCCAACATGTTAAGCAATCAAACTTGTTAAGACTTGATTAATTGAAATAGGTTTCATATAGACAATTGACCACCCAAGTTGACCGGTGATTCACGAACGTTAAAACTTGTAAAAACTATACGATGACATATATATGGTTATATATAGTTAACATGATTTTATTATAAATATGTATCTCATTAGGTATTTTAACAATGAGTTATATACATAAAAATGAGACTATTAATTTAAGAAACTCGAAAACGATATATATAACGATTATCGTTATAACAACGTCTTACTAGGTACATATGAATCATATTAAGATATTGATACACTTGGTTAATTATGTTAAATGATAAGTAAATATATTATTAAGTGTATTAACAATGAAATACATATGTAAAAATAAGGCTACTAACTTAATGATTTCGAAACGAGACATATATGTAACGATTATCGTTGTAACGACATTTAACTGTATATATATCATACTAAGATATATTATATATCATAATATCATGATAATATAACAATTTAACATCTCATTTGTTATAATAAATAATGGGTTAACAACATTCAACAAGATCGTTAACCTAAAGGTTTCAAAACAACATTTACATGTAACGACTAACGATGACTTAACGACTCAGTTAAAATGTATATACATGTAGTGTTTTAATATGTATTCATACACTTTTGAAAGACTTCAATACACTTATCAAAATACTTCTACTTAACAAAAATGCTTACAATTACATCCTCGTTCAGTTTCATCAACAATTCTACTCGTATGCACCCGTATTCGTACTCGTACAATACACAGCTTTTAGATGTATGTACTATTGGTATATACACTCCAATGATCAGCTCATAGCAGCCCATGTGAGTCACCTAACACATGTGGGAACCATCATTTGGCAACTAGCATAAAATATCTCATAAAATTACAAAAAATATGAGTAATCATTCATGACTTATTTACATAAAAACAAAATTACATATCCTTTATATCTAATCCATACACCAATGACCAAAAACACCTACAAACACTTTCATTCTTCAATTTTATTCATCTAATTGATCTCTCTCAAGTTCTATCTTCAAGTTCTAAGTGTTCTTCATAAATTCCAAAAGTTCTAGTTTCATAAAATCAAGAATACTTCCAAGATTGCAAGTTTACTTCCAAGTTTTCTAAATCCATTCCAAGTAATCATCCAAGATCAAGAAACCTTTGTTACTTACAGTAGGTTATCTTTCTAATACAAGGTAATAATCATATTCAAACTTTAATTCAATTTCTATAACTATAACAATCTTATTTCGAGTGGAAATCTTACTTGAAATTGTTTTCGTGTCATGATTCTGCTTCAAGAACTTTCAAGCCATCCAAGGATCTTTTGAAGCTAGATCTATTTTTCTTATTTCTAGTAGGTATATCCAAGGAACTTAAGGTAGTAATGATGTTCATAACATCATTCTATTCATACATATAAAGCTATCTTATTCGAAGGTTTAAACTTGTAATCACTAGAACATAGTTTAGTTAATTCTAAACTTGTTCGCAAATAAAAGTTAATCCTTCTAACTTGACCTTTAAAATCAACTAACACATGTTCTATATCTATATGATATGCTAACTTAATGATTTAAAACCTGGAAACACGAAAAAACACCGTAAAACCGGATTTACGCCGTCGTAGTAACACCGCGGGCTGTTTTGGGTTAGTTAATTAAAAACTATGATAAACTTTGATTTAAAAGTTGTTATTCTGGGAAAATGATTTTTATTATGAACATGAAACTATATCCAAAAATTATGGTTAAACTCAAAGTGGAAGTATGTTTTCTAAAATGGTCATCTAGACGTCGTTCTTTCGACTGAAATGACTACCTTTACAAAAACGACTTGTAACTTATTTTTCCAACTATAAACCTATACCTTTTCTGTTTAAATTCATAAAATAGAATTCAATATGAAACCATAGCAATTTGATTCACTCAAAACGGATTTAAAATGAAGAAATTATGGGTAAAACAAGATTGGATAATTTTTCTCATTTTAGCTACGTGAAAATTGGTAACAAATCTATTCCAACCATAATTTAATCAACTTGTATTATATATTATGTAATCTTGAGATACCATAGACACGTATACAATGTTTCGACCTATCATGTCGACACATCTATATATATTTCGGAACAACCATAGACACTCTATATGTGAATGTTGGAGTTAGCTATACAGGGTTGAGGTTGATTCCAAAATATATATAGTTTGAGTTGTGATCAATACTAAGATACGTATACACTGGGTCGCGGATTGATTCAAGATAATATTTATCGATTTATTTCTGTACATCTAACTGTGGACAACTAGTTGTAGGTTACTAACGAGGACAGCTGACTTAATAAACTTAAAATATCAAAATATATTAAAAGTGTTGTAAATATATTTTGAACATACTTTGATATATATGTATATATTGTTATAGGTTCGTGAATCAACCAGTGGCCAAGTCTTACTTCCCGACGAAGTAAAAATCTATGAAAGGGAGTTATAGTCCCACTTTTAAAATCTAATATTTTTGGGATGAGAATACATGCAGGTTTTATAAATGATTTACAAAATAGACACAAGTACGTGAAACTACATTCTATGGTTGAATTATCAAAATCGAATATGCCCCTTTTTATTAAGTCTGGTAATCTAAGAATTAGGGAACAGACACCCTAATTGACGTGAATCCTAAAGATAGATCTATTAGGCCTAACAAACCCCATCCAAAGTACCGGATGCTTTAGTACTTCGAAATTTATATCATATCCGAAGGGTGTCCCGGAATGATGGGGATATTCTTATATATGCAGCTTGTTAATGTCGGTTACCAGGTGTTCACCATATGAATGATTTTTATCTCTATGTATGGGATGTGTATTGAAATATGAAATCTTGTGGTCTATTGTTACGATTTGATATATATAGGTTAAACCTATAACTCACCAACGTTTTTGTTGACGTTTAAAGCATGTTTATTCTCAGGTGAATACTAAGAGCTTCCGCTGTTGCATACTAAAATAAGGACAAGATTTGGAGTCCATGTTTGTATGATATTGTGTAAAAACTGCATTCAAGAAACTGATTTCGATGTAACATATTTGTATTGTAAACCATTATGTAATGGTCGTGTGTAAACAGGATATTTTAGATTATCATTATTTGATAATATACGTAAAGCTTTTTAAACCTTTATTTATGAAATAAAGGTTATGGTTTGTTTTAAAAATGAATGCAGTCTTTGAAAAACTTCTCATATAGAGGTCAAAACCTCGCAACGAAATCAATTAATATGGAACGTTTTTAATCAATAAGAACGGGACATTTCAGTTGATTCTAAAATAATATATATACCATGGGTTGTGATCGAGCCTGAGACATGTATACAATGGGTCGTGGGTAATGCAAGAAAATATGTATACTATGGGTATTGATTGTAATAAGACAATATACTATAGTTTTGATAAAATTCAAAACAATATATATATATATATATATATATATATATATATATATATATATATATATATATATATATATATATATATATATGATCATTGGACAATATTTGGACTACTAACAGTGGACTACTGACATTGGACAATTAAAAGGTATTAAAATATTGATTATAACATATGAAACTAAACATTTCTTCAAGATTGCCACTTGATTTCATCCTAAACATCATTTGTATCTTAACAATTACAATCTACGTTCAAACCCTTCAAAATTCTTGAAACACCTCAGATTGATAACCAACGATTCAGTTATGATAACTTTGAATGCTGATGAAGCAGCAAAATCGTAGATGGTCTTAATGGCCAAAAGTTTGATGACAAAGAATGGAGTGTTGGAAACACTCAATAGAAAATTGATACTGGAAAGCGGATTATGCAAAACTATGAAGGAGACTGTGGACAAATCACAAGGACTAACCCTGTACTTACAAAATCCAGATGATTCAGTATCTAATGAAATCTTTAGCGAATACTTTGTTCCTCATTTAATCTAAATTCTTGCGAAAATTTTCTTCATCGTCTTTCAAGCTTAGAAACTCTAAGATATCATCGTATCTTTCATTATAAATATCCTCGATATTTTCGAAGATATCTTCATAGCTATTCTCATCTGAAATTATTTATCTCTTCGCGCTATCCGTATTACATCATGAAAGAAACTGTTTTAGTTTCTATCATTCTATAAAATTTGAGTTTAAATTATGAATGATTTCTGAAGAAGTGTTGGGAATCGAAGTATGTGTTAATATAATATAATGACGCCCGGCCAACGTGGTTATATTATAGTAAGTCATGCTGAATTTCTAATAGAACATGATGATGGTTCACAGATCACACCCTCATTATGTACCATGTTACATAATGGTTCACAGATCACACCCTCATTATGTACCATGTTACATAACTCTTTCATTCTACTTAACATCTAAAAACATCAAGAAAATATTTCTCTTGATGATTCGGTCTTTTTCGTGAATTCTGGTAATTCGACAAATCAAATCGTGCTATTACCCTTCCTTTCTGCTTAATATATAATAATCATTTGAAACTCCATACCTACGAATTCTGGACCATTAATTACTCTACTTAAAGTCGAGAAGAGAAAACAAAAGCATGAAGCTCTGAAATATAAGTAAAAATATAAAGCCCGATAACAACACATAAATTACAAACCGTGTATATAAATGCGAATCGCAACATAAAGACACGGGAGAATTAAAAACACCATAACTCCAAGGGCTAAGTAGATGTAAACAAATTCCTCCGGTGGCAGATGAAAAATAAGAATGACAGATACGATAGTAAGAAAAATATCAAGGATCAGAACTGAATAAAGCATTTTCACAATCTTTGGAAGGATAGATTGAGGAGGAAAGTGTAGGAATGGTGAAAACAATGAAATGAAAGAGATGAATTTATAGCGAAATATCAGACGTAGAAATCGAGGCAGGTTACTGCATTTAATTAAAAAGGATCCTAAATTCCTCTTTTACCGAAGAATCAAATCTTATATAGATTTCGAAGATTATCTTTAAATCTCTTGAATCCCGGAAATCAACCGTGACTACGTCAAAAGTTAAGACAAACTTGATTTTCTTTATTTCACTCTTTTGTGATAACTTCACTCGTACTCTTCGAGTAATTGAATTGTTTTATCCATATTACTCTATGGTAATAAAACTCTATTTATCAACTCATATTCGTCATGAAAACATTCTTATCGTTAGCCATGACGACCTCGATCAAATTTCAGGACGAAATTTCTTTAACGGGTAGAGACTGTCACGACCCAGAAAATTTGTAAGACCCTAATTTCAAAAGTGTATAATGATTAAAGTTGGAGGATTCGGGTTTTAAAGTGTTTATCGCGCAAATCGTGTTACTTTCCTACATTTTGAAGCCCGTATGTTATCGTGGGTTATAAAGGTTGTGGGTATAAGTTCGATTGGTTAAAAGTGCAAGAAAATGTCCAAAATTGAAGTTTTGAATGTGTGAGGCGTGCTAGAAAGGGTGTGAGGCACGCACGTATGAAGAAAAAGCAAACAGTCAAAAATTACACTGGGTGCGCGGGGCGCACTTTTATGTGCGCGGCTCACACAAATTTCACTTGGTGTGCGGGGCGCGCATTATAGTGTGCGCGGCTCACACAAATTACACTTGGTGCGCGGAGCGCGTATTAAAGTGTACGCGGCGCGCACACCCCTGAATCAGCATACATATTATTTTTATAATTTAAAAGGAGGGTAGGTTGGTCTTTTCACTTGAGGGTCGGTTTTTGAGCCACAAAACTGACACAATGCTTATCTTATCTTCATTTTCACACACAAACACTCTCATCCTCAAACCCTAGAGAGAGATTGAGTTCTAGTGAGAGAAAGCTCCATTTGGAGAAGAAGAAGTGTGTTTCGGGTTACACCTCAAGTGTTAAAGTTGTTCATCTCGTTAACGGCTACGTTTTGGTAGTGTTGGTAAGTTCTAACTCCGATTTTCATTATTTGATTTTGATATTCAAATTAGGGTTTGAGCTTGATTTTGTTAGAAACCCTTTAATGGTTGTGAAATGGGTTTGTTATGGTTAGTATATGGGTTTTGACCCGTTATTGGTGGGTTAGGGTTTGATGACAATTTTGGTCATGGTTTTGGGTGTAAATTACTAGTTATAAATGTGTTAGTGTATAGATGTTCATAAGAACATGTTTGTTGGTCAAAATGGGTTTAACCTTGAATTGGTGTCAAACTAAGTTATGAGTCAAGATTTGATGAACCAAGCACATAAATGTTTGATTCAAGTGTTAATTGGTGTTTTGGAAAGTTAATCACTAGCCGTTAGTGATTAAGGATGTTTTTGGGACTTTTGTCAAAATTGGTTGACTTTGAATTGGGTCAAAATTGATGACAACCCTAGTTTTGGTCAAATTGATGTTTAAACACTTTTGTTAAGTGTTAAAGGATGTTTTTAGATGTAATTAATCGTTGGAAGTGATTTTGGGTTAGAATGGTATTTTAACACTAAGTCAAACGTGGTCAAAGCAATATGGGTCAATATTGCACGTGTTGGGGTTTTGGTGTAATTGACGTTTGAAATAATTACTACCTAAGTAGTAATTTATTGTTAAGACCTAGGTTTGGTCTAATTGGTGTAAAGTATGATTTGGGTTAAATTGTACTTTGTTGTGTTGGTTTGAATTACCACCCGAAGTGGTAATTAGTTTGTGTCCATTAGGTGATTAAATGGGCAGGTTTTGGCGAGCGGGGTGTGATCCCTCGGCTAAGGGATGTTTGTGCCCAGTTCTCTTTTAGAGAATGGCTATTTATGTGTATATTGTACCTATGTGTGATATAGGTGGTTACTTGCTCAGATTTGAGGACGGAGATCATGTTATACATGACTTGTACGGACATTCCAAGGAGAGTGGAATAATTATATGTGTCCGTATATAATGTATTTATTTATGTAGCGTGAGGTGTGAAGTGTCGACGTGTTAAGACACCACATTTCACGTGACGAGTGAAGTGTCGACGTGTTAAGACACCACTCGGGGGTGAAGTGTCGACGTGTTAAGACACCACTCCGGGAAGTATGATGAGTGAAGTGTCGATGTGTTAAGACACCACTCGGGGTAAAGTGTCGACGTGTTAAGACACCACTCCGGGAAGTATGATGAGTGAAGTGTCGACGTGTTAAGACACCACTCAGGGGTGAAGTGTCGACGTGTTAAGACACCACTTCGGGAAGTATGACGGGTGAAGTGTCAACGTGCTATGACACCACCCGTGGGTGAAGTATCAACATGTTAAGATGCCACCCGTGGGGTTAGTGTACGACTTGATAAGTACTCTAACGGTTGGTATGAATACCGATAAGAAATGCGAGTACCATTCCTTGTACTATTGGTTAACCATGGTTATGTGTTGTAGTGTAGCATATTATATTATTCAGATTATATGCTATTGTTTGTGCTAGCTTGCGTATTGGATATTTTAGCGTTATACTTTGCGATGGTATGCTAATTAAATTGCTAGCGTGTATATGGTAATTGTGTAAGTGATTGCAAGTAAGTAGATTATATATGTATATGTATAATTATTGCATTCACTAAGCTTTATGCTTACCCCTCTCGTTGTTTACCTTTTTACAGGTATTGCGATTGTGAAGCTAGTTAGTCGTTAGACTAGATGCGTAGGAGCAGTTGGGCTCGATGGGGTAGCTATTGTATATTGGACATGGATTGGGGATTTGGTAGATCCTCGGGATCATGCTCTTGGTATCGGGTTGGGCTATTGTGTCTTAACCGTGGTGTTGAGTAAATGTTTCGAGGTCGCATCGTCTGATTGTGTCAAGTCAAACTTTGTATGTAAAATACATTCTCGTAAAGATGTATGGTATCATTTGTAAACCAAGAGTCGAGATAAAACGTTTAACGTGTTATTATTATAAATTGTATACGGATAACTATTTTGAAATGGTTTGTATACTTGGATGTTATTGGGACCTTCAAAAAAAAATGTACTCCATTTTTGGTAAACGGATTTGGGGTTGTTACAAGTGGTATCAGAGCATAGTCTAAGGGAATTAGGTGACCTTGGAATAGGTGCCTAGTCTTAGACTTATCGACGGTTGTGCGTTATTTGCGGGACTTGTAGGAATATGGGTCGGATTGAGATTTGTTAGTGCCTTAGAGTAGGTGACTAACTAGGACTTGCGCTTGTCCAATGTGAGATTATGTGGGGCCTTATTTTGTGTGTAAATTTGTGCCTTAGATTGCTAGTGCCTAATGTAAGTAGGCGAACTTGGACGTTATTTTAGTGATAGTCACCTAGGTTGTAGGTTGACTTGTTGTTGCGGTGTACTTGTGTATATTTATTATTATATTGTATATATGTGGATATACAGGTATCTATTGGTGCGGTGTCCTAGAGACGAATCTATTGGAGAGATTTAGATGTTTGGCGGTTTTGAGTGATCAAGTTCACGGTAAGGACTTTGGTCATTCAGGTACTAGGAGTTATCGCCTGTTGTTTTGTGTGAATGTTGTGTGAGTCCAGGTAAAGTACTTTGCGTGACCATGTGAAAATGGTAAGGTATGCAATTGTAATTGTGACTGATCACCATTATTACAACCGTGTATCTTGACATCAAGCATGACATGACGAGTACCGAACGGAGGAAACGTGGCATGGTTGGGGTAGAGTCGGGCCGAGTTAGGAATCTTTGTTGGTTCCTAGGATATAGTGGTCTCGGGTGATGTTCTTGTTGTCACATCGGGTTCTTTGTGAGTCGGAAATTATTACGGTGGTTTCGGTTAGTTAAGGTGAGTGAGCAAACTCACGAGTTCAGCGCGTACCTAGTCACCCTAAGTAGTGGGTGCACTATTGAGATTGTTATTGGTTTTAGTTACACATCGTAACTAGAATGACCGACTTGTGTGTGTGTGTGTGCGTATGTGACGAGGACTTGAATTCCGTAATGGGATGCAACAAGTCTAATTATTGTAGTTTGGGGTTACACTCGGTAGAATGTGTGGTTAGAGAATCGTGTAAGGATTCTAGTTGTGAGTAGCTTTGGAATGGGCAAATCGGGGAGTCTTCGGGTCGTTATACTCATGGGAGTGGGACCCATATGACGATGATTTCATTAGTGTGTTAACGTGTTGTGGATTATAGGGTAACATTCCTAACGGAATATCCCTAGTAGTAATGGTTGTGTCGATGTACGGAAGGGTGTAAGACTTGGTGTTTCCAAGCATCTCCTTAGTGTTGGATGAAAGGTTTTGTTAGGCTATATCATTTGGCCTTGTGGAAATTGTGGGTAGCGTGTGATCGCTAGGAACTTTCGATAAGACAATAAACCGTAAGGTTTGTCAAGTGAGTATGACTTCGGGTCGTTGTTGTGGAGAGATAGGTGACATCGGGTGTATGGAACCTAAAGATCGAGTTTCTAAAAAAAATCAGTTGATGGTGGTGGGAGTCTGCATGACACGGCGTCAGGTGCCTTCTTATACCTGCTAGTGTAATGTTCAACTCCGGTGATGGTGTGATCACTTTGTGCTTAGGGTGCCCATGAGATACCCTTGGAAGCATCGAAGATTTTAAATAGTGATCGACAGGTGATAGTAATTCAACGGTTACGAAAGTCGAAGTTTAAGAGTATTGGAGTAAATACTTCTTATGAAGTGGCGGATGAGCGAATATTGTTGCTCTTAAGTGTTAGACGGGTAAAGATGACCGGTGAGCTGGTGATGGACTTAATGGTTGGTTAGGCCGAAGGTTATGATGAAGTGTTGATATTGCGGTCGATGCAATTATTGTGTCGGATTGGTCACTCTTCTCCATGAGAGAGAGCAAATGTTGATAAGGGTTCGTTGAATGGAAGGTCGGGTGATCTTGACTGAGATACACAACTGATTAAGTGGAGTGGCATATGCCTAGGCTTAGAGGCGTATGTAAGACTTGAGTGGAGTTCGCATTGCGAACGATGAAGGGCTATTAGTTGTGATTTGTGGTATGATGGCTCTGAGAGCCTAAAGTAAATTTGCGGTGATTCGGTGACTATGATCAGTGATGAAATGATCATGTGTGTGTTGCGGAATGGTAATTCCACGGGATGTTATCATCTTGGCGGTGAGAATATGGAGCTGAATCCTAAGTGGGGGAGTTTTTACAGCCTCCCGAGGAAGCTCCGGTGGTGTCATGTATAGTGAAATGTCGGAGTGTACCGTGCTAAGCCTCAATAGGTATTCGGAGTTCCTAACGAGGAAGAGTGATGGGTTGCTAATGTTGACTCGAGATCGTGCATTACGATTGTGAGTTACTGAAATGCCCCGTTCATATTAATTATAAACGTTTCATATTAATTGGTTTCTTTGCGAGGTTTTGACCTCTATATGAGACGTTTTACAAATCTTGCATTCGTTTTTAAAAACAACCATAACCTTTATTATTGAATAAAGGTCTTAATGACATAATTTAGATTGTCTATCAAAGACAATCTCCTCAAATAAATAAGTTCTTACACAACTCATTACAATATGATCAAATATATTACAACAAATACTCCGAATGCAAGTTTAAACAATTATGTCGACTCCAAATCTTGACCTTGTGTTGGCATACGACAGCGGAAGCGTTTTTAATATTCACCTGAGAATAAACATGCTTAAAACGTCAACAAAAATGTTGGTGAGTTATAGGTTTAATTTCTATATAATAATCATAACATTTAATAAGCCACAAGATTTCATTTAATTAAATGCGCAGGATCATTACAACTGCAAAAATCATTCATACGATGAGTCGCCTGGTAACCGACCTTAAGATAGAGCGCTTAAGTTATCTAGCATCATACATTCCACTATTCAAATGTATGACAAGAACCCTTCGAAGTACTAAAGCATTTCCACTATTCGAAAATGGGGGTGGTTGGTGCCCGTAGATCTACCTTTAGGATTCGCGTCAATTAGTGTTTTTCACTAATTCTTAGGTTACCAAGCATAATAATAATAAGTACAGATATCCGGTATAACAAAACAGTCGTAGAATGTAGTTTCATGAACTTGTGCTTATTTTGTAAAACATTTATAAATTTGCATGTATTCTCATCCCAAAATAATTTAGATAGTAAAAATGGGACTATAATTCACTTGTGATGATTTCCGAATAGATGGTGATAAGACTTGGCCTTTTGACAAATTCACGAACCTAATAATAATATTCTTGTGTCAATATATATATATATATATATATATATATATATATATATATATATATATATATATATATATATATATATATATATATATAAAATTAATATTCCGTACTTATGATACTTGTAATAATTTTAGTTGTCCATTGTTAGTAGTCCAACGTCCGTAGTCCAATAGTCCAATAGTCCAATAGTCCAACAGTATAAATATATATATAAATATAAATGCGTATATTGTGTTAGAATTCACTAACACTATAATATATTGTCTTAATATAATAAGACACATAATATGTATATTTTCTGAAGCAATCCGCGACCCATTGTATACATGTCTCAGGCTCGATCACAACTCAAAGTATATAATATTTTGGAATCCACTTCGACCCACAGCTAACTCGAAATTACTGCCAATGGTGTCTTATAGTTTGTTCCAATAATATATATAGAAGAAATCAAAATGATATGTCAAAACGCTGTATACGGATCCACGGTGATCAAGTCATATATATATGGTGTCTTACGATCTTTATTAAGACTATAATATATTATCATAGAACTTAATCACGACTATTATAAATTGTATTTCTATAAGTTCGGGAACAAGACATGACTAAATACATGTAGGATACAAGGTAAGTTAGCTAGGATAAGGTTAGCTTCCATTTTTATTAATCAAAACCGTAGCTAAAAACAAGCAAAAATATCCAAGTTTGTTTTACCCATAATTTCTTCGTTACAAATCCATTTTGAGTGATTCGAGTTGCCATGGTTTCGTATCGAACTCTAAATTATTAATCTTAACAGAAAAAGTATAAGTTTAAAGTCGAAAATACAGCTTAGGTGTCAAATAAGAGAAGATAGTCATATCCGTCGTAAGAACGACATCTTGGTAACCCTTTTGAAAAACATACTTCCACTTAGAGTTTAACCATGGATTTTGGATATATTTCATATCCATATAAAATAAGATTTTTCACCAAAGTAAATCTTTTAATTCAAAGTTTAAGATAGGTTTTTAAAATTAAACCCAAAACAGCCCCCGATGATCTTTGACGGCGTATGTTCAGTTTTAAGGTGTTCTTCGTGTTTACAAGTTTTATATCCTTATGTTAGCTTGACATACTATCATAATACATGTGTTAAAGTATTTTAAAAGTCAAGTTATAAGGATTAAATTTGTTTGTGAACAAGCTTAGAATTAATCTAAACTATGTTCTTGTTGTTGTAAGTTATAAACTCATAATAAGATAGCTATATGGATATGAATTGAAAAAGATTATGAATAAGGTAACTACCTCAAATTAAATGAACAAAGTTTCTGAGAAAATAAGATGATAATCTTGTGATCAAAGATATCCTTGATGGCTTGTAATCCTTGGAGTAGAATCATAGAATGAACAAAAGTTCGAATAAGATTTCTATCTTGAATTAAGATAGTTATAAGTATATGAATTGAACCAAAGCTTATATATGATTCTTACCTTGATAAAGAGGAGTAGATGAGTTAACAAAGTGTTCTTGAAGCTAGTTTATGATCAAAGTGAATGAAGATTTTCTAGTACCTGAAGTATGTGTGTTTAAAGAGTGTTTAAAGAGTAAGAATTGGAGAGAATACTTGGAGTTCTTGTGTGTGAGTATTATGAGAGTGAAGGTAAGTTAAATAGCTGATATGAATGAGTAAAAAGAGTGTTAAAAGTCATGGTTAATGCATATGGTTAAGAGACTTTATCAAAATTTGGAATATAGCATAATAATGCAAACTAGAAGTTAAATGTTGGTTCCCACAAGGCTCCATCATGTTTATCCTTGTCTTGTGACTCATAGGGCTGCTAAGGAGGCTATAATTGGTATTTCATATTGGTATATACTCATAGTATTTAAGTATGGAAGCTGGGTATGATACGGGTATAAATACCGAATGAATACGAATATAATTCTTGATGGAATTGAATGAGATTATGAGTATAGCTATCTTTGTTGAGTATAAGTATGTTAGTATATATGTTTAAGTCCTTTAAAAGTGTATTAATACATATTAATACAATACATATACATACATTTTAATTTAGAAGTTATTACAACGTTAATCGTTATATATATATGTATATAATCTTGAAGTCTTTAAGTTAGTAATCTCATTTTATGTATATAACCAATTGTTATTATATGTAATGAGATACTTAAATATCATTTTATCAAATCATAAGTATGTATATATATATATATATATATATATATATATATATATATACATCATTATATAATTATTTCGAGTTATGACGTTCGTGAATCGTCAGACAAACTGGGCGGCCAAACATTTGTATAAAATTCATTTCAAATAATCAAATCTTAATGAGTTTGATTGCTTAACATGTTGGAAACATTAATTATGTAAATATTAATCTTCTATATATTAGCGGAAAAATCCGGGTCGTCACATTACACACCCGTTAAATTAAATTTTGTCCCGAAATTTAGAATTGTACCTAGTTAACTTGCGATATTGAGAAACAAATGTGGGTACTTCAGCTTTATTTGGTTTTCTCATTCCCAAGTAAATTCAGGTCCTCTACGAGCATTCCATCGAACCTTAACGATTGGTTTCTTACTTTGTTTGAGTCGTTTGACCTCACGATCCATAATTTCGACGGGTTCTTCGATGGAATTTAGTTTCTCGTCAATCTTAATTTCTTCTAAAGGGATAATGAGATCTTCGGTAGCTAGGCATTTCTTCAGGTTCAAAACATGAAAGGTGTTGTGAATCTTTTCTAATTGTGGAGGTAGCTCAAGTCGATAGGCCACCGGCTCAATGCGTTTTTCAATCTTGAATGGCCCAATGTATCTTGGGCTCAATTTCCCCCGCTTTCCAAAATGAATAACACCTTTCCAAGGTGATACCTTAAGCATAACCATATCACCCTCCTCAAACTCTAAAAGTTTTCTCCTAACATCTGCATAGCTCTTTTGTCGACTCCGGGCTGTTTTCAATCGTTGCTGAATCTGAATGATTTTATCGGTGGTTTCTTGGATAATTTCTGGACCTGTAATCTATTTATCCCCCACATCACTCCAACAAATCGGAGACCTGCACTTCCTACCATAAAGTGCCTCGAATGGTGCCGCCTCAATACTAGAATGGTAGCTGTTGTTGTAGGAAAACTCAGCTAACGGTAGATGTCGATCCCAACTGCTTCCAAAATCAATAACACATGCTCGTAGCATGTCTTCGAGTGTCTGAATCGTCCTTTCACTCTGCCCATCAGTTTGTGGATGATAGGCAGTACTTAAATCTAGACGAGTTCCCAACGCTTCGTGTAATGCCTGCCAGAATCTGGAAGTAAATCTGCTATCACGATCAGAGATAATAGAGATTGGTATACCATGTCTAGAAACAACTTCTTTCAGGTATAATCGTGCTAATTTCTCTATACCATCCTCTTCTTTTATTGGTAGAAAGTGTGCTGACTTAGTAAGACGATCGACTATTACCCAAATCATATCATAACCACCTGCGGTTCTCGGTAACTTAGCAATGAAATTGATGGTAATGTTTTCCCATTTCCATTCTGGGATTTTAGGTTGTTGGAGTAGACCCGATGGTTTCTGATGTTCAGCTTTGACTTTAGAACAAGTCAAACATGCTCCTACATATGTGGCTATATCGGCCTTCATTCCTGGCCACCAAAAGTTTCTCTTGAGGTCTTGGTACATTTTCCCCGCTCCGGGATGTATTGATTATCTGGTTTTATGTGCTTCATCTAGTACCAATTTTCTCAAATCCCCATTCTTTGGTACCCAAATTCTTTCAGTTAAATACCTGGTTCCATCTTCTCGAATATTAAGCTGTTTTTCTAATCCTTTGGGTATTTCCTTTCCAAAAATTCCTTCCTTCAAAACCTCCTATTGTGCCTCTTTTATTCGAGTAGTAAGATTAGTATGAATAATCATGTTCATAGCTTTTACTCGAATAGGTTCTATTTCCTTTCGAATCAAGGCATCGGCTACCACATTCACTTTCCCCAGGTGGTAACGGATTTCACAATCATAATCATTTAACAGCTCAACCTACCTACGCTTCCTCATATTTAGTTGCTTTTGATTTAAAATATGTTGGAGACTTTTGTGGTCGGTGTATACAATAAACTTGACCCCATATAGATAATGTCTCCACATCTTTAATGCCAAAACAACGGCGCCCAATTCCAGATCATGTGTGGTGTAGTTTTGTTCATGAATTTTGAGTTGTCGAGAAGTATATGCAATCACCTTCTTCCGTTGCATAAGAACACACCCAAAACCCATTCTTGATGCGTCGCAGTAGATGACAAAATCTTCCATTCCGTCAGGTAATGATAAAATAGGTGCCGTAGTCAACTTCTTTTTCAACAATTGGAAGGCACCTCTTGTTCGGAAGTTCATTCATACTTTTTTCCCTTGTATGTCAAGGCAGTTAAAGGTTTGGCTGCTCGGGAGAAATCTTGAATAAATCTCCTATAATAACCGGCTAAAACCAAAAATTGACGTATTTGGTTGGAGTTTTTGGGGTTTCCTAATTTTTGATGGCTTCGATCTTGGCGGGATCAACTTTGATTCCATTACTACTGACTACGTGGCCAAGAAATTGTACTTCATTTAACCAAAAAGCGCACTTAGAGAATTTTGCATAGAGTTGTTCTTTTCTTAACAACTCTAATACAAGTCTCAAGTGTTGTTCGTTTTCTTGGTTATTCTTCGAATAGATAAGAATGTCATCAATAAAGACAATAACAAACTTATCTAAATATGGACTACATACTCGATGCATGAGATCCATGAAAACTGCGGGTGCATTGGTTAGACCGAATGGAATAACCATGAATTCGTAATGGCCATAACGAGTTCTGAAGGCTGTTTTTGGTATATCGGCTTCTTTAACCCTCAGTTGATGATAACCCGATCTTAAGTCGATTTTGGAGTATACGCTCGAACCTTGGAGTTAATCAAATAGGTCGTCGATTCGGGGTAAAGGGTATCGGTTTTTGATGGTTACTTTGTTCAGCTCACGGTAATCGATACACATGCGAAAAGACCCATCTTTCTTTTTAACGAACAAAATTGGAGCTCCCCATGGTGACGTACTCGGTCGAATAAAACCATGTTCTAATAATTCTTGTAGCTGACTTTGTAATTCTTTCATTTCGGTGGGCACAAGTCTATATGGAGCACGAGCTATTGGTGCGGCTCCTGGTATAAGATCTATTTGAAATTCAACGGATAGGTGTGGAGGTAGTCCCAGTAATTCGTCCGGAAACACCTCAGGAAATTCTCTTGCAACAGGAACGTCATCGATTTTCTTTTCTTCTTTTTCAACCTTCTCGACGTGTGCTAGTATGGCATAGCAACCTTTTCTTATTAGTTTGCATGCCTTCAAACTACTAATAAGAATTAATTTGGCATTACCCTTTTCTCCGTACACCATTAAGGGTAACCCGTTTTCTCTCAGAATGCGAATCGCCTTCTTATGACAAACAACTTCGGCTTTCACCTTGAACATCCAGTCTATTCCAATAATTACGTCGAAGCTTCCCAATTCCACCGGTATTAAATCAATTGCAAACATTTCGCTAACTAAACTAATTTTTCGATTTCGGCAAATTTTATCAACCTTAATTAGTTTACCGTTTGCTACTTCAACTATACACTTTTTATCCAAAGGTGTTAACGAGCAATTTAATTTGGCACAAAATTCTCTACTCATATAACTTCTATCGGCACCCGAATCAAATAAAACATAAGCAGGTGTATTGTTGATAAGAAACGTACCCGTAACAAGCTCCGGGTCTTCCTGTGCTTTCTCCCCATTAATGTTGAAGGCTCTCCCATGGCCTTGCCTATTTCCATTCCTGCACTGGTTTATGGTATGGTCCGGTTTTCCACATCCATAGCAAACAATGCCGTTATTATTTGTTCCGGCATTATTTACTCCTTTGTTTCTATTTGGTTCGTAGACTTCACACTTTGCCGCAATATGGCCATTCCTATTACACTTGGTACATAATTCTCTACAAAACCATTCCGAATGAAACGTATCACACCTGGGGCATATAGTTCTTTGCCTTTTGTTGTCGTCGTTGTTGTTGTTGTTGTTGTTGTTGTTTTTGTTGTTAGGGTTATTGTTATTGAGTCATTTGTTATTGTTATTGTTGTGATTGGGATTGTTGTTGTTGTTATTATTATTGGGATGGTTGTTGCGGTTATTGTTACGGTTGTTGTTGCGATTATTGTTGTTGTTGGGGTGGTTGCGATTGTTGTTGTAGTTGTTGTTTTGATTGTTGTTGTTGTACTGGTGACCCTGATCACTGCTTTCCTCCCACTTTCTTTTTCCCTATTTCATTATGGCCTCCTCGGCCACTTCTTTCTTTATCCTTCCTGTAATTTGGCTTATCAATTTGTGGGCTATACGGCTCATTTTCTGCATTGTTGCAGGGTCGTTAGCACCTACATGCTCTTGGATACGTTCCGGCAACCCTTTTATGAATGCTTCAATTTTTGCTTCTTCGTCCTCAAATGCTCCAGGACACATTAAAGCCAGTTCATTGAAACGTCACTCGTAGGTAGTGACATCTAACCCTTAGGTTGTCAGTGCTTTAAGCTCTGCCTTGAGCTTGTTGATTTCGGTTCTGGGACGGTACTCTTCCGTCATCATGTGCTTGAAAGCGGACCATGAAAGTGCGTGGGCGGTATTCTGTCCTACGTAATCCATGTAGGTATTCCACCATGTTAAAGCAGTACCCCTGAAAGTATGTGTGGCATACTTAACTTTATCCTCTTCTGCGCAATTGCTGATTGCGAACACGGGTTCAACCTTCTCTGTCCACCGCTTTAGTCCAACGGGTCCTTCAGTTCCTTCAAACTCATTGGGTTTGCAGGCCATAAAAGCATTATAGGAACATCCTACCCGGTTGCCATTGTTTCCTCCACTACTGGAACCTGATTGGTTATTGTTTTTCATTGCATTCACCACTGCAGCCATATTTGCAGCAAAAGTTTGAAGTTCTTCTGTGTTCAATTGTTGTTGTCTAGTAGCTGGAGGAGCTATTTCCTTCAAAAATAGCCGACTGAGTTAATCATATAGAATTTTAGAAGTAGCCAAAAAGTATTTTGTATCTTAATATGAACTTATTATTATAAAAGCCTTTTCTTCATATTAGCGTTTTATAACTATAATAATGTTCATACTTAGCAGCTAACACACAAATTAACTACTAAAATTCTAATATGAAAAACTATGGTAAGTTATTACGTTACTACGTAATAACAAGTTGTAATAATAATAATAAACCTTCCATGCTTATTCTTATTATTAAACAATCATAAGGAAAATTACATTGCGGATTTTCTTACAAACTTAAACACACAATATAATACATATTATACAATGCATGGAATACAGGATAGCTGCTGATGGTTCAAGAACGGCGAGATTTCTTAGATGTTGAAGTTGTTTCTTTCTCGGCCAAACGTTTGGATTTTCGTTTGGATAGTTCTTTTTCCAATTCCTCCCAATTGGTTCTTTCGGCTAATTGTTTGGGAGCAAAACCAACAGTCATTATACGAGCGGTCATTTTATAAACTGGTCTCTTAGGTGGTTCAGGTGGATGATCACAAACATTTTGGGTCATAATAGGTTCATCAGGTTTGGGATCGGGTATAACAGCCAAAGATTTTCCCAAATCACGTTGTGGTTCGGTAATTTCCACAACTTCTTCAGGATCCTCTTCTTCGTGTTCCTCTTCAGGATCTTCTTCTGGATCCTCTTCTGGAACCTCTACTGGAAATTGTGAATCTTCCCAATTTTCCGAACAATTTTCCACTTTAATGGTAGCACCAAAATTTAACTTTTCCGTTGGTTCATAAGTCGTATGCTTTGACTCAGCCTCCGAATCACTTGATAAGTAAATGAAATCTGAATCACTAGAGATGCTTATATGATCGGATGAAGTCATCTATCACATAATAGCAGGCACGTTAAGAGAATAATATATCTTATAATATTTATATGTTAATAATCTTATGTTTCCAACAATTATATTAAGCAATCATTTTTAAAATAATTATGGTCGAAGTCCAGACTCACTAATGCATCAAAAATCAGTTAGACACACTAATGAAAAGTTTTCTGATTCTCTAAGACCAACGCTCGGATACCAACTGAAATGCCCCGTTCATATTAATTATAAATGTTTCATATTAATTGGTTTCTTTGCGAGGTTTTGACCTCTATATGAGACGTTTTTCAAATCTTGCATTCGTTTTTAAAAATAACCATAACCTTTATTATTGAATAAAGGTCTTAATGACATAATTTAGATTGTCTATCAAAGACAATCTCCTCAAATAAATAAGTTTTTACACAACCCATTACAATATGATCAAATATATTACAACAAATACTCCGAATGCAAGTTTAAACAATATAAACAATTATGCCGACTCCAAATCTTGACCTTGGGTTGGCATACGACAGCGAAAGAATTTTTAATATTCACCTGAGAATAAACATGCTTAAAACGTCAACAAAAATGTTGGTGAGTCATAGGTTTAATTTCTATATAATAATCATAACATTTAATAAGCCACAAGATTTCATTTAATTAAATGCGCAGGATCATTACAACTGCAAAAATCATTCATACGATGAGTCACCTGGTAACCGACCTTAACATAGAGCGCTTAAGATATCTGGCATCATACATTCCACTATTCAAATGTATGACAAGAACCCTTCGAAGTACTAAAGCATTTACACTATTCAAAAATGGGGGTGGTTGGTGCTCGTAGATCTACCTTTAGGATTCGTGTTAATTAGTGTTTTTCACTAATTCTTAGGTTACCAAGCATAATAATAATAAGTACATATATCCGGTATAACAAAACAGTCGTAGAATGTAGTTTCATGAACTTGTGCTTATATTGTAAAACATTTATAAATTTGCATGTATTCTCATCCCAAAATAATTTAGATAGTAAAAATGGAACTATAACTCACTTGTGATGATTTTCGAATAGATGGTGATAAGACTTGGCCTTTTGACAAATTCACGAACCTAATAATAATATTCTTGTGTCAAGATATATATATATATATATATATATATATATATATATATATATATATATATATATATATATATATATATATATATATATATATATATATATATATATATATATATATATATATATATATATATATATATAATTAATATTCCATACTTATGATACTTGTGATAATTTTAATTGTCCATTGTTAGTAGTCCAATGTCCGTAGTCCAATAGTCCAATAGTCCAATAGTCCAACAGTATAAATATATATATATATAAATATAAATGCGTATATTGTGTTAAAATTCACTAACACTATAATATATTGTCTTAATATAATAAGACACATAATATGTATATTGTCTGAAGCAATCCGCGACCCATTGTATACATGTCTCAGGCTCGATCACAACTCAAAGTAAGGCTCGATCATAACTCAAAGTAAATAATATTTTGGAATCCACTTCGACCCACAGCTAACTCGAAATTACTGCCAATGGTGTCTTATAGTTCGTTCCAATAATATATATAGAAGAAATCAAAATGATATGTCAAAACGCTGTATACGGATCCACGGTGATCAAGTCATATATATGTGGTGTCTTACGATCTTTATTAAGACTATAATATATTATCGTAGAACTTAATCACGACTATTATAAATTGTATTTCTATAAGTTCGGGAACAAGACATGACTAAATACATGTAGGATACAAGGTAAGTTAGCTAGGATAAGGTTAGCTTCCATTTTTATTAATCAAAACCGTAGCTAAAAACAAGCAAAAATATCCAATTTTGTTTTACCCATAATTTCTTCGTTACAAATCCATTTTGAGTGATTCGAGTTGCCATGGTTTCGTATCGAACTCAAAATTATTAATCTTAACAGAAAAAGTATAAGTTTATAGTCAAAAATACAGCTAAGGTGTCAAATAAGAGAAGATAGTCATATCCGTCGTAAGAACGACATCTTGATGACCCTTTTGAAAAACATACTTCCACTTAGAGTTTAACCATGGATTTTGGATATATTTCATATCCATATAAAATAAGATTTTTCACCAAAGTAAATCTTTTAATTCAAAGTTTAAGATAGGTTTTTAAAATTAAACCCAAAACAGCCCCCGATGATCTTTGACGGCGTATGTTCAGTTTTAAGGTGTTCTTCGTGTTTACAAGTTTTATATCCTTATGTTAGCTTGACATACTATCATAATACATGTGTTAAAGTATTTTAAAAGTCAAGTTATAAGGATTAAATTTGTTTGTGAACAAGCTTAGAATTAATCTAAACTATGTTCTTGTTGTTGTAAGTTATAAACTCATAATAAGATAGCTATATGGATATGAATTGAAAAAGATTATGAATAAGGTAACTACCTCAAATTAAATGAACAAAGTTGCTGAGAAAATAAGATGATAATCTTGTGATCAAAGATATCCTTGATGGCTTGTAATCCTTGGAGTAGAATCATAGAATGAACAAAAGTTCGAATAAGATTTCTATCTTGAATTAAGATAGTTATAAGTATATGAATTGAACCAAAGCTTATATATGATTCTTACCTTGATAAAAAGGAGTAGATGAGTTAACAAAGTGTTCTTGAAGCTAGTTTATGATCAAAGTGAATGAAGATTTTCTAGTACTTGAAGTATGTGTGTTTAAAGAGTGTTTAAAGAGTAAGAATTGGAGAGAATACTTGGAGTTCTTGTGTGTGAGTATTATGAGAGTGAAGGTAAGTTAAATAGCTGATATGAATGAGTAAAAAGAGTGTTAAAAGTCGTGGTTAATGCATATGGTTAAGAGACTTTATCAAAATTTGGAATATAGCATAATAATGCAAACTAGAAGTTAAATGTTGGTTCCCACAAGGCTCCATCATGTTTATCCTTGTCTTGTGACTCATAGGGCTGCTAAGGAGGCTATAATTGGTATTTCATATTGGTATATACTCATAGTATTTAAGTATGGAAGCTGGGTATGATACGGGTATAAATACCGAATGAATACGAATATAATTCTTGATGGAATTGAATGAGATTATGAGTATAGCTATCTTTGTTGAGTATAAGCATGTTAGTATATATGTTTAAGTCCTTTAAAAGTGTATTAATACATATTAATACAATACATATACATACATTTTAATTTAGAAGTTATTACAACGTTAATCGTTATATATATATGTATATAATCTTGAAGTCTTTAAGTTAGTAATCTCATTTTATGTATATAACCAATTGTTATTATATGTAATGAGATACTTAAATATCATTTTATCAAATCATAAGTATATATATATATATATATATATATATATATATATACATCATTATATAATTATTTCGAGTTATGACGTTCGTGAATCGTCAGACAAACTGGGCGGCCAAACATTTGTATAAAATTCATTTCAAATAATCAAATCTTAATGAGTTTGATTGCTTAACATGTTGGAAACATTAATTATGTAAATATTAATCTTCTATATATTAGCGGAAAAATCCGGGTCGTTACAGTTACGATTCCTAAAAGTTATGTGTAAAGTTATGATGACGGGGTCAAATGAAGTGTTAAACCTTCTGTAAGGTGGTCGTGTTGTACCAAAGTGCGGTATGAGACCAAATGTGAAGCTTGAGATCTCGGAGTAAGAGAATGAAACTGTCATTCAGGTGCTCTCGTGATGTAAAATTGGGTTGGTGCGAAAACCGGATAGTACTGTTGAGTAGGTAAGAGTTCGATTTTGGTATGGATACTGTATTTTCCCTTTCGGGAAACGTGATTGTGAAAAATTGCCAGTGGATTATTCCACTTTATGGATGATTATGAGGCGGGGAGTTCTGATTCTGATTGTCTCACATAGAGACTCGCGGGTGTTGTTTGTTTGCAAGGGTGCATTTTCTAGTAATGCGACCCATTGGTTGCATTGAAATGTCAAAACCATCCTTAACAGACGGTCTAGGTTGGAGGATTCACCCGGCATTGGTGAATATTTTTGTAGGTCGTGCGGCGAATTACGAATTTGTTGTGGTGAAAATTCACTATTGGCAGGATTCTAGTACATGAATAGCTTCTATGCTAGTACTAGAAAGCCGTATTGTATGGGCGTGTTGTAGGGTTTAAGGGAGAAATCCGGTGTCGAGTGTAGATGTATTGTTTAGCACGTGGTGTATTATTGTTGTCCTGGATTAATCCAGAGACTGATGGTCGTGTGCGGATCAATTTATGGGAAAATTTGTGTCCCTAGCGTGATTAGTTGGTGATACCGAGATTTCTTCGCTGAAGGAATGACCCGGTGGTGCAGACAGGGGAAGTTGGTTCTTGATTCGGAGAACATTCGTGATTGACAAGTTGAGTGATGTGTTTATGCATCGCCGAAGTACGAAGTTTTAATGAGGCATGGATCCTTCTCGATTTGAATTAATGCAAGACTTAGTTCACGGCGTAGTGAATTTAGCAGATCGCGTTGGGTGATATGGTTATGGATGTAGCTTGTTGCGAGTTGTAACCGGGAGAATTTGAAGGAATATAATGGTGTTTTCCATATTTTTCCTTAGTGGGCATTTGGACGTTGAGTGTATGAGATACCGTTTGTTGCGGTAATGCAAGTGATTATTAGCGTGTGGAGAGGGGATATTTGAGTTAATGGAAATTGTTGTGGACATCGAGTTTGGAGGTATGTCGGAGGACCATTGAGTGTGGGTCTGGTTTGTTAAGTGACGGAGATCATGGGGACGTGATCCAGTTTAAGTGGGGGAGAGTTGTAAGACCCTAATTTCAAAAGTGTATAATGATTAAAGTTGGAGGATTCGGGTTTTAAAGTGTTTATCGCGCAAATCGTGTTACTTTCCTACATTTTGAAGCACGTATGTTATCGTGGGTTATAAAGGTTGTGGGTATAAGTTCGATTGGTTAAAAGTGCAATAAAATGTCCAAAAATTGAAGTTTGGAATGTGTGAGGCACGCTAGAAAGGGTGTGAGGCGCGCACATATGAAGAAAAAGCAAACAGTCAAAAATTACACTGGGTGCGCAGGGCGCACTTTTATGTGCGCGGCTCACACAAATTTCACTTGGTGCGCGGGGCGCGCATTATAGTGTGCGCGGCTTACACAAATTACACTTGTTGCGCAGACCCCTGAATCAGCATACTTATTATTTTTATAATTTAAAAGGAGGGTAGGTTGGTCTTTTCACTTGAGGGTTGGTTTTTGAGCCACAAAATTGACCCAATGCTTATATTATCTTCATTTTCACAAACAAACACTCTTATCCTCAAACCCTAGAGAGAGATTGAGTTTTAGTGAGAGAAAGCTCCATTTGGAGAAGAAGAAGTGTGTTTCGGGTTAAACCTCAAGTGTTAAAGTTGTTCATCTCGTTAACGGCTACGTTTTGGTAGTGTTGGTAAGTTCTAACTCCTATTTTCATTATTTGATTTTGATATTCAAATTAGGGTTTGAGCTTGATTTTGTTAGGAATCCTTTAATGGTTGTGAAATGGGTTTGTTATGGTTAGTAGATGGATTTTGACCCGTTATTAGTGGGTTAGGGTTTGATGAAGATTTTGGTCATGGTTTTGGGTGTAAATCACTAGTTATAAATTTGTTAGTGTATAGATGTTCATAAGAACATGTTTGTTGGTCAAAATGGGTTTAACCTTGAATTGGTGGCAAACTAAGTTACGAGTCAAGATTTGATGAACCAAGTACATAAATGTTTGATTCAAGTGTTAATTGGTGTTTTGGAAAGTTAATCACTAGCCGTTAGTGATTAAGGATGTTTTTGGGACTTATGTCAAAATGGGTTGACTTTGAATTGGGTCAAAATTGATGACGACCCTAGTTTTGGTCAAATTGATGTTTAAACACTTTTGTTAAGTGTTAAAGGACGTTTTAGATGTAATTAATCGTTGGAAGTGATTTTGGGTTAGAATGGTATTTTAACACTAAGTCAAATGTGGTCAAAGCAATATGGGTCAATATTGCACGTGTTGGGGTTTTGGTGTAATTGACATTTGAAATAATTACTACCTAAGTAGTAATTTATTGTTAAGACCTAGGTTTGGTATAATTGGTGTAAAGTATGATTTGGGTTAAATTGTACTTTGTTGTGTTGGTTTGAATTACCACCCGAAGTGGTAATTAGTTTGTGTCCATTAGGTGATTAAATGGGCGGGTTTTGACGAGCGAGGTGTGATCCCTCGGCTAAGGGATGTTTGTGTCGAGTTCTCTTTTAGAGAATGGCTATTTATGTGTATATTGTACCTATGTGTGATATAGGTGGTTAGTAGCTCGAATTTAAGGACGGAGATCATGTTATACATGACTTGTGCAGACATTCCAAGGTGAGTGGAATAATTATATGTGTGTGTATATAATGTATTTATTTGTGTAGCGTGAGGTGTGAAGTGTCGATGTGTTAAGACACCACATTTCACGTGACGAGTGAAGTGTCGACGTGTTAAGACACCACTCGGGGGTGAAGTGTCGACGTGTTAAGACACCACTCCGGAAAGTATGATGAGTGAAGTGTTAACGTGTTAAGACACCACTCGGGGGTGAATTGTCGACGTGTTAAGACACCACTCCGGGAAGTATGATGAGTGAAGTGTCGACGTGTTAAGACACCACTCGGAGGTGAAGTGTCGACGTGTTAAGACACCACTCCGGGAAGTATGACGGGTGAAGTGTCGACGTGCTAAGACACCACCCGGGGGTGAAGTATCGACGTGTTAAGATGCCACCCGTTGGGTTAATGTACGACGTGTTAAGTACTCTAACGGTTGTTATGAACACCGATGGGAAATACGAGTACCATTCCTTGTACTATTGGTTAACCATGGTTATGTGTTGTAGTGTAGCATATTATATTGTTCAGATTATATGCTATTATTTGTGCTAGCTTGCGTATTGGAGATTTTAGCTTTATACTTTGCGATGGTATGCTAATTAAATTGCTAGCATGTATGTGGTAATTGTGTAAGTGATTGCAAGTAAGTAGGTTATATATGTATATGTATAATTATTGCATTCACTAAGCTTTATGCTTACCCCTCTCGTTGTTTACCTTTTTACAGGTATTGTGATTGTGAAGCTAGTTAGTCGTTAGACTAGATGCGTAGGAGTACTTGGGCTCGATGGGGTAGCTATTGGATATTGGACGTGGATTGGGGATTTGGTAGATCCTCGAGATTATGCTCTTGGTATCGGGTTGGGCTATTGTATCTTAACCGTGGTGTTGAGTAAATGTTTCGAGGTCGCATCGTCTGGTTGTGTCGAGTCAAACTTTGTATGTGAAATACATTCTCGTAAGGATGTACGGTGTCATTTGTAAACCAAGAGTCGAGATAAAACGTTTAACGTGTTATTATGATAAATTGTATACGGATAACTATTTTGAAATGGTTTGTATACTTGGATGTTATTGGGACCTTACAAAAAAAAAATACTCCGTTTTTGGTAAACGGATTTGGGGTTGTTACAAAATTTCGACTAATTTTGAACCAAACTCACGATACGATTTCATAATTCTAACATGATAAGCAAAGTCCGTTATATTGCATCTCAAAATTTTTGAACTATTTTCGTACATTCATTTGACTTCGACCATTTCCGATAATTCACGAACAATTAATTGTAAATAGATATGTGTGTATTTATATATATAAATAATAATTGAAAATATAATTTAAAATATTATATGTTGTTATTAAAATTAATTATGTAAAATAATATAAAAATATGATATTATGATAATTATTATCTAAAACACATCTATATAAATAAAGTATATTAAATATATATTTTGTGATTTCGAATATATTTAGTAAACAACACTACAGTAACACTCAATTGTCATTCGATCGATATTAAGCATGTTAAATTCGAACTTATGTGATTGTAAAATAAACGTTGATCCGAAATAAGTTAAATAAATTATAGTTTAATTTAAAAATATATTTAGAAGCTATTTGATAAATTTTAATACTCCGTACATTTTACTTGGGATTGAGCGCTAATAATCAATCAACTTTTTATGATTGATTTTACACCCTAAAAGACCGAAATAAATAAATATAATTAATTTAAAAATATGGAAATTTTCTGAAAACTTTTATCCGCTACTGATTATCAACGGAGCATGAATTTCAATCCGTGAATGAAATAGTACACGACGGCTAACAAATTACACGTTTATATTTCTTTGATTATTATTATATTATTATTATTATTATTATTATTATTATTATTATTAATTATTATTAATATTAAATTACTACTTTTGAGTTGATTGAATTATATCCGTGACTTTGGAAACATCAACCAACAAATTTCTTCATTCTGTTTTCAATCAACACCAATTGTCACTTTCTATTATTATAATTATTAATATATTATTATAATTATTAATATATTATTATAATTTAGACTAACAAGTAACAATTATATAAATCTATTTATAGATTTAGAGATGATACATAGGATACATACTATCATCTCCAACCTTCTTTAACCGCCACCCTTTACCGCCGAACACCACCATCAACACCTTAAACCACCGCTACTCACCATTACCTCACACCATCTTTCTTTCTCTCTCTCATCGATCCTTCTTATTCACTTAGCTCTTCGTAAACCACCATCAATAACCACCATGACTTCCACCATTAAACTGCTACTGCTACAGTTGTTATTGCTTCTGTGTATAGTCCGAAGACACCACTAAAACCATCGCTACCATATATCTTGTTCCTCTATTAGTTTTCTCGTAAACCATCATAACAACCGTAATCCACCATCGTTTACCACCTACTGCCCATGTGTTTTAGATTCTGTCATGAACAAACGAGCACCGCCTTACCATCCACCACCGCCCATTAACTACTATTACTATGCTATATTCTTTTTTTGTTTCAAGACGAACGCTAACCCCATCAAAACCCATTTACTATTACATGTTGTTCATTATTTTTATTTCTATTACAACCGTCGAAAACTATCACCTTTTACATCCACCTGATCACCACAATTTTATCACTTCTATAAACCCAATAACCTGCACAACCTTCGGAGGACTGATGTAACTCGATTCTATTGTTACCATCGAGTACCTAAATTATTCCCAATGTAATCACAGAACTACAATTCATAAACTGCTGCTATATATAACTGTTATAATTCCTGTTCCTGTTTCCAACCACCATCAAATTGTAAACCATTTCCTGTAACATTGATGATGATGAACAGTGAAAAAGATGGTGTACGCTGATGAATTAATGATAGTAACGATGATACTAATTATTGTTGCTTCATTGTTCCTGTTGTTCTCGCTGCTTGTTTCCATTTCGAACCACCACAATAGACAACTCTTAACTGCAGTTCCTGCTGCTATTCGAAACAGTGTTGTTAAAGCAATAAAGTGATGAAGATGAGGTGATGTTCGATGAATTAAGAATGATGATGATGTTTATGCATCTACTCATTTTCCTTTCTGTTGTTAGAAGACTATGAATGATGAAGATGATATGATTACGAGCCAAGAAGAGGATGCATTTGTTGTTTCTATTGCCAGACAAACCCACAACCAGACTGCTATTCGATTACAATTTGGGCTTGTTAACAATTTAGCTTGATCATAGTTGGGTCGTGTCCCTATTTATGTTGTTGGGCCACTTAGGTTGTTACATGGACTTGTAACTTGGGTTTGTTATTGTTGGACTATGCTTTTGGGTTGTTTTTCATATCAAAACCCACTTGTATTTCTTAATTAAGATTTTGAGCAAAGAAGAACGATAATGATGAGAGTGATTACCTGATGACGATTAGATGATGATGTTTGGATTAGGATATGATGAGGATGATGATAAATGTTAAGGGAAATGAAAATAGATTCGTATATGTTAAGTATTTAAATGTGCGAATTATTACAAAAATAAACTAGCGGTTCAATGGTTGGAAGTGTATTTGTGAAACTGGAGGTCACGGGTTCGAGTATGAGTAATGGCATTTCTTTTTGAAAACGTCCATTCATGCCCATTCTTTTGAGGTAGTGATATTATTATTATTATTATCATTATTATTATTATTAGGTTCAATGGTTGGAAGTGTATTTGTGAAACTGGAGGTCACGGGTTCGAGTCTGAGTAATGGCATTTCTTTTTGAAAATGCCCATTCATGCCCATTCTTTTGAGGTAGTGATATTATTATTATTATTATTATTATTATTATTGTTATTATTATTATTATTATTATTATTATCATTATTATTATTATTATTATTATTATTATTATTATTACTACAACAAATATAACTTACATAAAATGTATCTAACACATATATAATACCTATGTTAATATTACAAACTATTTTGTTTTCAAAATAAAACATTATTATTTTATTACATATAAGATATAAATATATTTTAATATAATCATATATATAAATTTTAATATATTATATATGTTTTAATTAAAATACTTTAATAAGAATCCGATATATATAAATATTAACTATTTAATTAATATATATAAAATAGATATAATAAATATATTTATTAAGGAAACATATAAATCATAAATATAACTAGCATATTAATAATATCAACTTGTTTAAATGTTAGTATATGTTTTAATATATATATGAATGATATAGGTTCGTGAATTCGAGGCCAACCTTACATTGTTCAGTTCAGTCGTATGCATATTTTTACTACAGAATATCGTATCGTGAGTTCATTTGATTCCCTTTTTCTCTTTACATTTTTGGGACTGAGAATACATGCGCTGTTTTTATAACTGTTTTATTAAATGCTTTTGAAATCTATATTTTTGGACTGAGAATACATGAAATGCTTTTATAAATGTTTGACGAGATAGACACAAGCAAAACATTCCTCGAATGAATTATTATACAGACAGAAGTTCTGTTGATTATTATTGAATTAGTTGAACATTATAATTGCCACTAATTGATGTGAATATTTTCCCCTGATTATTATAGCTTGGTAACCTAAGAATTAGGAAACGGGTATGGCCCCTAATTCACACGAATCCTAAAGGTAGTTACCGGGTTTAACACCCCCACCCAGAATGTTCACTAGACGAAAGAGCTAGTGGGCGTGGTGTTTAGTACTTCGAGGTTTATATATTTATTACAGACTGAAAGTTCTGTTTATTTTGGGGATATTTATGATGCGCATTAAATGTTAAGGTCGGTTACCAAGCAAAGAAAGCAAAGTGAATGTTATATAATGAGAGAATGATTTTATACACAGGTTATGTGTATGATATTTTGTACACGAGATATGTGTACGGTTATTAAGAATTGTTGAAAAATGGTTTCGTACACGAGATATGTGTACTGTATTTAAAAGAAATCGCATGTACATTACAGGTGGGTATAGGATATGGACCCATTTGTACCATGCACATTTAAATCTTGTGGTCTATCAAAATTACTGAATTTTATATTTTACGATAAACCTATGAACTCACCAACCTTTTGGTTGACACTTTTAAGCATGTTTATTCTCAGGTATGAAAGAAATCTTCCGTTGTGCATTGCTCATTTTAAAGAGTTACTTGGAGTCATTAATGGCATATCTAAGTCAGTACCTCGCAATGGGACCAAATGTTGATGACTTCGTCCAGGTAGATTAGGACGGGTTGTTAAAAACAACGGGCTGATCAATGGAGTTGAAATAGTAAACGGTAAGGTACTTTTATCCCATTTACAATATGCAGACGACACAATTTACCTTGGTCAATGGACTAGAGAGAACATAGTTAACTCGATGATGCTATTGAAATCCTTTGAAACCGTTTCCGGGTTGAAAGTCAACTTCCATAAAAGCTGTCTATATGGGATAGGGGTCGAAAATCAGGAAGTGGCTATAATGGCAAACCGAATTGGCTGCAAATTAGGTAATTTACCATTCACGTATTTGGGTTTACCCATCGGGTCTAAAATGAATAAAGCCTCTGTTTGGGCACCTGTTGTGGAAAAGTTTCAAACCAGACTTTCGGATTGGAGATCAAAAACGTTGTCGTTCGGTGGTCGTTTAACCCTCACAAAGTCAGTTTTGAGTAGCTTGCCCTTGTACTACTTCTCTTTGTTTCGAGCTCCCCAAGGTGTGTTAAATTCTCTTGAAAAAATTAGACGTATTTTCCTTTGGGGCGGGGAAAGGGATAAACATAAATTATCATGGGTCAAATGAAATACTATACTAAACTCTTACAAATCGGACGGGTTGGGTATTGGATCTTTATATGCAAAAAACCGTGCTCTCTTGGGTAAATAGTGGTGGCGGTTCAAAGTGGAAAATCACACCCTTTGGGCCCGCATCATCAGAAGTATCTATGGCACAAACGGAGGTCTTGATAGGCAATCTGCCTCGGAAATTGCTAATCGAGACATATGTGGGTCAATATGGGGGTTAATTTCAAAGACAGTTTCAAGAAAGTGATTGGTAACGGGGCGGGTACAAGATTTTGGGACGAAATTTGGGTTTGGAACACGAGTTTTAAATGCAGATTCAAGAGACTTTATTCACTGGAAATGGAACAACAATCTATGGTCAACAACATAGTGACGTGGAATGGAAACATCTGCGTTTTTAATTGGAATTGGAGACGGGAGCCGAGAGGAAGAACATTTGATGAATTAAATACCCTAGTTGCTGAAATCAGTGCACTTCGTGGAACACACTCAGATCATGATCGTTGGAACTAGGTACTAGATTCGAGAGGCATATTTACAACTAAAAAGCTTTCTAATTTAATTGATGAGTCGAAGCTAACAACAGTAAACTCGAACCAAGGTACTATGCGTAATAATTTAATTCTAAGTAAAATATGAATCTTTGTTTGGAGAGCAAAATTGAAACGACTACCGGTACTTATTGAGTTGGATAAAAGAGGTATTGATTTAGGCTCGGTTCGTTGTCCCATTTGTGATGACGGTCTTGAGTCCATAGATCATTCCGTCTTACTTTGCAAACATGCTCTTGAGGTTTGGAATAGGGTTATTAAATGGTGGAATTTAGACACCATTCATAACTTTAGTGTTGATTAATTGTTCCGTGGCAACCACCCAAAAATAAAGTCGAAATGGGGAGTTTTATTATGGCAAGCTATAGAATGGGTTGTCGGGTACTATTTGTGAAAAAATCGTAACCAAAAAATATTCAAGAAGAAATGGTGGAATGAGTCACATACTCTTAAGGAAATTCAAATAAAGAGTTTTGAATGGATCTCAAATCGCTCGCGGAAGAAAGAATGGGATTGGAATCAATGGCTTGTGAACCCTTCGGTATATTTGGTACGTTGCTAACTATGTAAATAGAGGCTTCGAAGCTATTATGTTAATTTATTATAAGACATAGTATAGATATAGCCATGCTTGTTGTATTCTTTTTAACTGACAGGCTTGTTCAATTTTCATGTAGTTGCAGGCAGGCCTGTAGAGACTTTTAGTTGTATAATTTTTATAAGCAATAAATTATTGTTTTGCTTTAAAAAAAAAAAAAAAAAAAAAAATTTAAGTTCTCTTTTTTACTTGATTATGACTTATTTTAGTTAAAATTATTTATTTAGATATTTTAAAGCGAAGATAATGTACAAAGAAACAATTGCCACTTTAAATTAATAACCAACCGCTACCTACTATACCTTTATGACAAATTTCACGTATAGACAAATTTTACGTATAGAAAAAACAAACCTTTAAAGTCATCAATTTTTTCAAAAACACCTATTTATAGAATTGCATTGGTAGTGAGGGCTGACGAATAGATTTTGAAAAAAAAATGTCACTAAAAGCCTTAAAAGCACCTAGTGACGAAATCTCAACCTTAAAGTTTGTCGTGCAAGCCGTTTTAGCTTATATGTTTTTTGATAATTGGAAAATACGTTTATGTCGTTACTTTTCCAAACAAATCGATCCAAAAATACCGTTAAACGTCGCAAGAGGATATTTATTTATGATGTAAATCCAAAAACTCTAGTATAATATTCTAATATCTAATATAATTTTTAATAATGATTAATAGAAAAGGAATGTTATTCTTTCTTATAATGACAAATATTAACATCATGCGAACAAAAGCTTGAGACAAGAAGGGAAAACTATAAAATCATAAATAAATAAAAACAAAAATAAATAGAGTTTCTTTTGGCATTAATATAATTTTTCTCAAACTTTCATTTCATTTATGCTTAAAAAAACGGACTCTTTTTTTTTTTTTTTTTTTTAAAGCAGTAAGATTTTTATTAGAATCACAAAACATATATACAAGGATGCTCCAAGGTTTGAAGCAAAGTCACAAGAGATGCTAAGATAGCATCGATATACAACTCAAGTTTTAATCACGAACTTTACAATTAGCCTAAATAACATAGACGGATTATTGAACCAATTAGCCTAAATAACGGACTCTTATTTGGTTTATTGTTAACCATAGTAATTACATTTAGGGTTGTAAATGAGCCAAAATATATAAACTCTACTAACTAAAAGCTAGATTATAATTTGATGTTTTTAACTTTTATTTGAAAACCAGATATAATAGCACTGCTAACATTAAATCTTATACTGGTCGTGTAATGCTTCAATAAACAAAAGACAAATAACCATCCAAATGAGGACGACTGACACGTTCAAGTTTGACCAACAAATACATTGATCAAGTTATATACTCCCCGGTAATTTTGGATTGTTAATAAACAAAATTTATGTATTTTTTAATTTACGATTACAATTGCGTTTTGATTTTCTAAACTGATGATTATGAATTTGAATGCTGTTTTCTAGAGTAAATAGTAATTTACGTTGACTTAAAAACATTTGATTTCTAACGAACTAACAATATAAAAAACCCGTAGCAAATGAACGGCTCCAAAGTATCCATTTCATAATCGATCTTCAATTTAATTCTGTAACTTCATCTCACTTAAGAGTGCTCCCAACTATTCCAAAAATTTCACATCTTTGGCCCAAGCCAATACAGTCGTGAGTCGACGTTAGCTCCACCATGTCTTTGAGGCGCCAATCTTGACATGTAGTTGCTTTGTCGATATTTGGCATTATTGAAGGCGAATTGCATATTTTTGTTGTACATTTAGCTTTAGTACGTATACTTCATACTATTTAATCAATTTAGCGGATCCAAATTTATGTGAAAGAGTATGTCATATTTGAAAGTGAAATGCATCCAAGTGTATGATGAGAATGAAATGGTATATTATGTGTTGTAAATATCGACTAAACATGACTTAAATAGAATAAAGATATATAAAGTTATTTATAAAGGACTTGGTTAAAGATTTTTGAATGCTAATTGTTGCATGATTACACACATTAGAACTACATTACTCGAAATCATTAAAGTTAGAAAACATGTACGCACTAGAAATCAATTTTTTCAGGTCGTTCGTGAAAAAAGGTGGAAAATGAAACATACAAGTTTTTGGAGAGACATTTGGATTGAAAGTTGCACCCATTGGGCTACTTTCAACAGATAATTCGCACTCGAATCCAACATAGACGCACTCATCTCAGAAAGATTATCTTCATCGGCCTCGCATCAAAATATAACTTGGCAATGGGTACGACCTCCTAGAGGTCGTACCTTATATGATTTCAATGAACTTAATCAATGTATATAATTTTTTTCCTTGAATTTTGTGACGACCCGGAAATTTCGGACCAAATTTAAACTTAATCTTTATATGTTTCTGACACGATAAGCAAAGTCTGTAATGTTGAGTCTCAAAAACTTAGAAACTGTTTCATATATTCAATTGACCTTCGACTGTTCTCGACGATTCACGAACAACTAATTGTAAATAGATTCATATATAATAATAATATGCATATAAATATTGCTTGTAAATATATATAAATATATTAAATCTATTTGTTTAAAAATATATAATATATTTATTTTAGTAGTTAAACTCGCTATTTAAAACTGTTTATATATAGAAAGAGAATACATTAAAAATAAGTGATTTCGAACCTAATTAGTAAACGTCAGTAACACTCGGTTGATATTTCTTTAGTGTTCATAATGATCTAGTACATATTTATGAAGATTTAAAATAAAAGTTGAACTGTAAATCGATTACGAAGATTTTAGGTTTGATAAAAATATTTTTACCTTTTTAGATTAAATATTAGTACTCCGTACATATTATTTGGTACAGAAAATAAATAGTTAACGAACATTTTATATCAGGTTTCAAACAGTTAATGAGTGAAATAATTAAATATATTTAATCTAAAAATTTGGGATTTTTCTGAATTAAATTTATCCGTAACTGTTTAGCAAGGGACACGATGTAATAGTCCGTGTATAAGTGTCGGTAGCATGCAAACAACTAAACATCACGAGAGTGTAATATAATTGTCACTTTTTATTTCCTGCTTTTGACTTAATACATGATTATGAATATGACATAATATATGATATAATATATATATATCTCTACATCTCTTTTCTCTTGCAGTACTCGATCAAAACATGCAAACTATCTTCTACTTCTTGTTTCAATCCCCACGAATCTCTAGTTATTCATAATCCTTCTTTGTTTCATTTTTTTTTTTTTTTGAACCAAACCGCCACCATCAAGTAATCATCATTGAAAGATTTCTCGTGTCTCGTTTCTGTTTTCGTAGATCACCAACACCAAACCAAAACCGTAACTACTACTAGGTTTACTATTTCGGTTTCCTTATCCTTTTGATCAACTCAATTCAAAACACCAACCACACCACACCCACAATCACCATGTGCTCGTTATTTCCTGTATAAACTACCATCAAACAAACCTCTCGATCACTGCAATTGCTACTATGCCTAATTGCTATTCGACCCACTGCCACAACCATCACCCACAAGACTATCGTTGCTCCTGTTTCTGTTGTACTCCTATTTTCTATTCGATCTAAACCCAAACAACCATCATCGACAATTGGTGCTCCTCTTTACTGTTGCAGCTACAACAAACCACCTTTCTAACACCTTTATCTACTACTCGATCCTTATGTTCCAGCTTCACGTTTCTGTTCTTCTTCCCATTTGAACGAGAACACAGAATCATTGTAACCTGCAACAGCGTAACAGTAATATGCTCGCTATTATATTAATATCCAGGAAACCCTTTTTTTATCTCAACAAACATGGTTGATGCGATATTGTTGCTAGTGGTCGAATAAAGCTACTACAACTTGATTGTTACTGTGACGATCGCTCCAAATCCATATGGACGAACACGTCATTCATTGATTTCATTGCGAGGTATTTGACCTCTATATGATACGTTTTGTAAACATTGCATTCTTTTGAAAAGGCACACCATAAATGAATATTTAAATCAAAAATTTTCGACATCTGATGATTTCTACATATAGACAATCACCATAAATAATAGTTTACAACAGTACTTCCGTTGACAATGCAGTCAAAATAAGATACATGGTGATGATTTGGTGAATGCAACGTTTTCTTGAAAAATATGTCATGTAAGACTCCATGCACATAGCTTGTCTAACATCAAAGCAAACAGCGGAAGACTTCTAGGAAACCTGAGAATAAACATGCTAACAAGTGTAAACACAAAGGTTGGTGAGTTCATAGTTTTAATGTTTCGTATAATCTGTATATAAAGGTGGATCACAAGATTTCAGTTGTTTCATCCAGAAACGTTTATCAAAATATTCTACAAGATTGAGCACCCTGGTAACTAAACTTAACGTATATATAATCTGTACCCTTTGTGTAATCATCTTAATAATACACGCAAACCAACGTGTACGCTTCTCAAATAGCATACGTCCGTTAAAAGGCTAGTGCTCTAGCTCGGACGGGGATATCAAGCCCTATGAATCCATATACTGTTATTCGCGCCCACCAGTCCATATCCTATGTACTGGCAGCTACTAGTTACCAAAGCTAAGAGATTTTCGGTTCAAACTCAGTGTAGAATTTAGTATGTACTTGTATCCATTGTGTTTAAAATAAATTGCATGTATTCTCAGCCCAAAAATATATATATTGCAAAAGCAATTAAAAAGGGAGCAATGAAACTCACCTTAGCAGCATATATAGTCGTTCACCAAAATGTGACCGAAACTCGGATTACCAAATAACCGTAGATCTCAACGTATCAATATTGTGATTCCATATTTCAGAAAAGTACGTAGATGCGACAGAGATGATAAACACTAGATTTGATTCATAATTATACCCCCGAACATTACCCATAACCTCCTTGGCAATAACCCATAATTTTCTTAGCTTTATCCCGCTCATAAAACTATTTTGAAAGTGACACGCTCATGACCTCGTCGTAGTATTTTATGTATAATACTAATAATATTACTAATAATAATTAGATTAATAATAACATTAATCTTAATAATAAAAATAATAATAATAATAATAATAATAATAATAATAATAATAATAATAATAATAATAATAATAATATAAATATAAGATGTATCGTATATGTGTGTGAGAAAACAGAACCGAAGTCGAGCTTTTATATAGACTTGGCCAGCAATATGGTGCCATGCGATCGCATGGCTTCCAAGCCTTTCTCCCATGCGATCGCATGGGCAAGATTTCCAGCTCACGATCTTTTAACATTTAGCTTGTCGACATAATATTATATAATATATTTAATATATTTAATTTATATAATTAATTATATATTATATTAAATTCACATGCATAGTTGACTTGTAATTTTTGTTCTGATAAGTCGTACGTTTTTACTCGACTTATGTCCCGGTTCCGGTTTCTCGAACGCATTTTCGTACACTTAGAAAACTCGCTTTTTACGTTTCGTGACTCGTACCTTTGTTAAAATATAGTCTTAAATTATCCCTAAACCATACCACTCGAGGTATAACTTATACATTTGAGTGTTTTGGTCATTTACTTCTATAAATCATCGTCTCGCTATTTGTTAATATATATATATATATATATATATATATATAATACATACATTTTCATTTTGAAATAGTGTTTTACTGTAGCAAAGTTACAGTAGCAATTCACTGTAGCAATTCACTGTAGCAAAGTCAATTTCACTGTAGTAAATAGTGATTTTCGAAAATACTGTAGCATTTTGGGTACTATAGCAATTTGAAAATACTGTAGCAAATTAGTGTTTTACTGGTTCATCTTAAACGCTTTAGTTAACTTATCTAAATATCAATCGAATCAATAAACGAATGTTACTATCGTTTACTAAATAACTTGAAATTATATATATGTATATATCTTTTTAATATACATAAATTAGTTTTTAAATACACATAAAATTTAATAGTAAATATTTCAACTTATCATATATATTCAAATAGATATTTAAACCAATAAGTTTAATGTACGATATCAAACAATTAATACATTATTACCTTTTCAAGTTATAGTATATATGTATATATTTACATATAATTGTTCGCGAATCGTTGAAAACAACCGAAGGGTATTTAAATATATAAAAGTAGTTCAAAAATTTTGAGATTCAGTTTTACAGACTTTGCTTATCGTATCAGAAATTTTAATCATACAAAGATTAAGTTTAAATTTGGTCAGAAATTTCCGGGTCATCACAGTTACAGTTCCTGTTACCGAGACTAAACCACCGACACTCTTTTTTTTTCTCTTCCTAAACACAATTAAATGAGCTGGACTGTTATCCTTCTATTAGGCCGTATATTTTTTATTGGATTTCTATTTGGGCTTCTTGTTGTTGGGCCGAGACCCATTTGATTTTGGGCTGCCTTTTTGCTTGGGACGTGTTTCTGAACCAAAGAACCGGCTCAAATGTTGTTGAAATAACAACAATGATATTTGATATCGATGATGTGATAAAAATGATTTGATGATGACGATAATTGTTGATGATGATTAAGTTTCATAATTAAAATAATTAGATGATTTGGTAATGGGTGACGTCGTGTTGATGAAGAAAACGATGATCATGATAGTGATGATTTTCGATTATGATATCACAAAAAGACGAAGATTATGATGGTGATTCGATATGAAGAACGATGTTGAAGATGATATAAAATCGTGATAATGATGTTATTGTGATGATCTTGAAGTTATGTTATTAAAGATGATAAAGAAGAAATATAGAAAATAAATAATACGGGTTTAATTTAACGTAACCTATTTAAATCAGAAAAACACAAATGGCGTGATGGTTCAGTGTGGTGTCAAGTTAACGAGAGGTCGTGGGTTCGAGCCAGGGCAATGGCGTTTTATTTTTAGGAGCTTGTTTTCTTCAAAGGTTGTATTCTAAAATTATTATTATTATTATTATTATTATTATTATTATTATTATTATTATTATTATTATTATTATTATTATTATTAGTAGTATTATAATAATAATAATTATTATTATTACTAAAATAAATATTAGTTATCATTTATTATTATTATCATTACAATTATGATTATTATTATTATTATTATTATTATTATTATTATTATTATTATTATTATTACTAATATTATTTTTATTACTAGTAATATCATTAAGTAGTATTAATATTAATATTATCATTAGTAATAAGATTGTTATTATTATTATTATTATTATTATTATTATTATTATTATTATTATTATTATTATTATTATTATTATTATTATTAAGTATTAAGTACTATTATTAAAATTATGTACTATTATTAAAATTATTATTTTCATTATCATTATTATTAAACTTTTCACCTTATTTAAAAACTACTATTATTATTATTATTATTATTTTTGTTATTATCATTTTTATGAGTATTAATATTATTTCTATGAAAATTACTATTATTATTAAATTTATGAATATTATTATTATTATTATTATGATTATCATCATAATTATTTTTAACATTAAAATTATTATTTTTAACATTAATTATCTAAAGTATATATAAAATAAATATAGTTAATTAAATTACTAAATAACAATTAATAATAATATATAAATTTGTTCGATTACAAATTTATATGTATTAATATATATAAATGATATAGGTTCATGAATCCAAGGCCAACCCTGCATTGTCTAATATTGTCATATGTATTTTTACTATAAAATACATTATTGTGAGTTTCATTTGCTCCCTTTTTAAATGCTTTTGCAATATATATTTTTTGGGACTGAGAATACATGCGCTGCTTTTATAAATGTCTTACGAAATAGACACAAGTAATTGAAACTACATTCTATGGTTGGATTATCGAATCGAATATCACCCCTTTTAGCACGGTAGCCTAAGAATTAGGGAACAGACACCCTAATTGACGCGAATCATAAAGGTAGATCTACGGGCACTAACTCCCTCCATACTGGAAAATGGTATGCTTTAGTACTTCAAGTTTATATTATATAGATGGATTTCTGTTTTGGGGATATTCTATATGCATGATGTTAATGTCGGTTACCAGGTGTTCAATCTATATGAATGATTTTTAAACACTTGCGTGTAAAGACCCGTCCTAATCCATAAGAATGAATACAATAACATTTGGTTACATCGCGAGGTACTTGACCTCTATATGATACATTTTACAAACATTGCATTCGTTTTTAAAAGATAAACTTTCATTACATCGAATGTTGACAGCATGCATACCATTTCATAATATATCCAACTATAATTGACTTAATAAAAATCTTGATGAACTCAACGACTCGAATGCAACGTCTTTCGAAATATGTCATGAATGACTCCAGGTAATATCTCTAAAATGAGCAAATGCACAGCGGAAGATTTCTTTCATACATGAGAATAAACATGCTTTAAAGTGTCAACCAAAAGGTTGGTGAGTTCATTAGTTTAACATAAATAATCATTTCCATCATTTTAATAGACCACAAGAATTTCATTTCCAGTTCTCATAAATATACGTCCCATGCATAGAGACAAAAATCATTCATATGGTGAACACCTGGTAACCAACATTAACAAGATGCATATAAGAATATCCCCTATCATTCCGGGAAATTCTTCAGACATGATAAAACAACATCGAAGTACTAAAGCATCCGGTACTTTGGATGGGGTTCGTTTGGCCCAATAGATCTATCTTTAGGATTCGCGTCAATTAGTAGATCAGTTTACTAATTCTTAGGTTACCAAGCAAAAGGGGCATATTCGGCTTCAATCATTCACCCATATAATGTAGTTTCAATTACTTGTGTCTATTTCGTAAAACATTTATAAAAATTGCGCATGTATTCTCAGCCCAAAAATATAAAGGGTAAAAAGGCAAATGAAACTTACAGTACAATATTTTATAGTAAAAATATTCATATGACAGAACTGAACAATGCAGGGTTGGCCTCAGATTCACGAACCTATATCATTTATATATATTAACACATATAATAATAATTAAACAATTTTTATATATTAATATTAATGTACTTAATAATTTGTACGTTTTATAAATAGTTTAATTATAACTATTTTATATATTTTACTAATATTCTTATATATTTTATTATATTAAATGTGTTTATCTATTATATATAATTTAATTAATATTCTATAATAATAATATCTTATTTAAATCAATATGTAATATTAGTATAGTTAGGATATATGAAAAAAAAATATTTTTATATAACTATCATTTGTTTATAAAAATAATAATTATATTAATACTAAAATAATATTAGTAATGATAATAATAATAATAATAATAATAATAATAATAATAATAATAATTAGATTTAATAATGATAATAATAATAACAATATTAATAATAATAATAATAATAATAATAATAATAATAATAATAATAATAATAATAATAATAATAATAATAATAATAATAATAATAATAATAATAATAATAATAATAATAATAATAATAATAATAATAATAGAAATGATACTTTTAATAATGACAATTTAATAACAATGATAACTTTAATAATATTAATAATCTTTGTAGTAATAATAATATCAATAATAATTATAATGATAATAATCTTAATAATATTAATAATGATAATAAAAAAATGATAATTTTAATAAAATGTTAATTTTAATATTAATGATAGTTTTATTAATAATACTTATATTAATAATAATACTTTATTTAAATCATATCTTAATTATTATTTGTATTCATAATCCTTAATTCCTAATTTTAACAACATTTTTAACCATTACCTAATACTTAGATTTTTATGTTCATAATCATTATTAACAACTTATTAACCAATTCATAATATTAATATTAATAATAATCATAATAATAATAATAAAAATTATATATAAAAAAAATTATTCCGACGGTCTGTTGGGAATGAATTTGTCCAGGTGCTGCAGTGCGGCCCAATATAATCCTAATCCACTTCGTCTATTTGGCCCAAGTTAATATCGATGTACAGACACAATCACGAAATAGTGGCAATCGATAATCATCATTATCATTCAATTATCATGACTATCATCATAATTATCATACATAGAACACCGTCACCATTATCATACTCTTCATCATCAAAATCATAACAACATCATACTTTTCATCATCGTCATTAAACGTCTAATAACCACAATCATGAGAGTCATATATATATATATATATATATATATATATATATATATATATATATATATATATATATATATATATATATATATATATATATATATATCATGATCACGAAAGCATCACCTTAATCATAACATTAACATCGACTTATTCATCATTGTATCATCATCATCTCATATCCTTATTATAATCATCATCATCTTATAATATTATAATTAAAGAAAAGTTTTGGTTTTTGTTTATGGGTCGACAAAAATAGGAACGGGGTTACATGCCATCCTCAAAATCAAAATCATCATGATTGGGCTTGATATATTGATGGGCTTAATGTTGCTAGGAAATTAGTTGGGCCAGCTGGGTTGCTAAATGGGCTGAGCAGGGAAAACAGGATCGAATAAGAAGTAGTCAAATTGTTGGAGTTTATGGAAGAAAAATTAACAAGGGAACACAAGTGGGTGGTTTGCACTAATATCATATTCCCGACATAAAGTAAAGGAAATTGGGATTTTAAATCAAGCATACTTTATCTTTTTCATCCATAATTTATCACGTCTTCATCATTACTCTTGTTACTGTTGAAATTCGAAACTTAAAAGTTGCAGTAGAAGCTAAATGGGTTCGGTGATGATGGTTGGGAACTGAAGAAATATGCAGCAGAGGTAGCTATAAAAACACCAGCAACAATGTCGATTGATTTGCCTGTTCGATAGGTATCTTGATGGTGTACGTAGCGGGTTGTAAATCAGAAGTGGTAACGAGTTAATAGCAAAGGTATCAGCTTTTATGGGTGTTGTTTTGGGTGTCCTAGATGGCGGTTTACAAACAGAACATAAACAAGTAAGTGTAGCAGTAGTATGACAAAGGTGTCGATGGGTTTAAGGTGTAGTGATTTGTTGAATTGTTGAAGGGGTGGTGATGGTTTGGGTAGGTTCCAACAGAAATTAGAAGAGAGGGAAAGAGATAAAAGTAGGGTGACGGAACAGGAGCTGTAGTAGCACTCGATAGTAGTGACATAAAACGGGATAAGAAATAGAAGTGCAGTAGTAGGAATGAAGAAGTTGTAGTTGGCGTTTTACTAAAGTGGTTTCAAGGTGTTGGTTTGTGGATCGAATAGCGAGATAGTTGTAGTCATTTAGAAACCGATGGTATGATGGTTTGGAGGGCTCTGTTGATGTTGCAATATGGGTAGTAATCAATGTGTGTTCGATTCTAATTGTAACAGAAAAAATAGTGAACTATGGTGGTGCATGGTTGTTGTATTCGATTTGGGTTGGTGGTGGTTGTAGTTATGATTAGTGTGGTGCTTGGTGACGATGATGGTGTTCGAAGTTGGACTGTGGTGAGGTGATCAAAGTTGATGGTTATTGTGGTTTGATGGTGGCGATAGTGAATGATGGTCGAGGTTTGTAGGTAAGGGTGTCGGTTGGCTATGAAGTAAGGAAGAAGGAGAAACACATATTAGTGTGTAGATGATTGGATGCCAATGATGGTTGTGGTTGTCATAATTCATATGTACACTGCATCTATAGGTATAGGTATATATATTATTTAGGTGATGGAAGTAATCAAAGTGATGAATTCACACTCCCGTGACATATAATATATAAATATTAATAATATTAAAATCCTAATATCACATGTGAGAATTGTATAGTAGTCTTCATTTGAGAAATATCTGCTGACACTCACAATAGGGATAGTATTTATACTCCGTTGTTATTCAGTGGCGAATATAAGTCTTCGGAAAAATCCCAAATTTTTAAATTAACTATATTTATTTATTTTGGTCATTATGGTATAAAATACAGTCATTAACTATTAAATAAAAATTACATTAATTATTCACTCCCAACCCCAAGTAAAATATAAAAAGCTCTAAAATTTAATAACTAGATCCTAAATACATTTTTAGTAAGCCTAAAGTTTATAGAACTCATTTTCGAGTCATCGTTTATTTTAAAATCATATAAGTTTGAATTTTAACTTACTTAATATCAATCGAAACATCAAACGAGTATTACAATCATTTAGTATTTATTTTTAATATATTTTATTTATATATAGAGATATATTTTAAATAATAATTATTATAATATCCTATTTTTATTTTATTAATTTTTAATAACAACAACATATAATACTTCAATTTATATTTCGAATTATTATTTATATATACATACACACATATTTATTTACACTTAATTGTTCGTGAATCGCCGAGAGCAGTCGAAGGTCAATTGAATATATGAAACAGTTCAAACTTTTTGAAACTCATCATTACAGACTTTGCTTATCGTGTCGAAATCATATAAAGATTAAGTTTAAATTTGGTCGGAAATTCCCGGGTCGTCACAGTACCCACCCGTTAAAGAAATTTCGTCCCGAAATTTGAGTGAGGTGGTCATGGCTAATAATAAAAATGTTTTCATGACGAATATGAGTTGATAAGCAGAGTTTTATCATTATTGAGTAATATGGATAAAACAATTCGATTATTTGAAGAGTACGAGTGAAGCTCTCACTAAAGAGTGAAATGAGTATTTGTATGTTCGTCTTAACCGGTGATGTAGTGATGGTTGAATTTCGGAATTCAAGGGATTTAAAGGAAATCTTCGAAATCTAAAAGATTTGATTCTTCGGCGAATAAGGAAGTTAAAATTTGTATAATTAAATACGGTGATCTACCTCGATTTCTCTGTCTGATATTTCCATTATAAATTAAACTTTTTCCGTTCCATTATTTTCCACCACTCCTATACTTTCTTTCTTAGTTCATACATTCAAAAGATTGTGAAAATGCTTAAACCAGTTCTATTCCTTGATATTTTTCTAATTATCACTTCTGTCATCCTTCTTTTCAATCTTCCACCAGAAAAATCTGTTTACTTCTACTATTACCTTGGGGTGATATTATTCTTAATTCTACCGTGTCATTATATTGCTATTCGTATTAATATCCACGGTTTGTAACCTCCGTGTTGTTATTGGGCTTTATATTTTCTCTTATATTTTGGAGCTCTTTGCCTTTTTATTATCCTCCCGACCTCTAGTAAAGCGAGTAACAGTCCAGAATTTGTAAGTATGGAATTTTGGATAAACATCATTTTCTAAACAAAAAAGAATGTATTAGCACAATCTTGATAGGTTATATTACCAGAATTCAGGAGAAAAGATATAACTATCATGAAAATATGTTCTTGATATGTTTATAGATTAGGTAGAATGTAAGAGTTGTGTAATATGGCACATGATGATGTTATGATCTGTGAATCATCACGTTCCATTAGAAACTCAGCATGACTTACTGTAATATAATCACGTTGATCAAGTGTCATTATATTATACTAACTCATGCATCATTTCCCAACACTACTTCAAAAGCATTCATAGTTTAATTTGAAAGTTTACAGAATATAGAAACTAACAGTTTCTTATATGATGTAACACTGGTAGAGCAAAGAGATAAATGATTTCAGACAAGAATATTTATGAAAATATCCTCAGAAATATCGAAGATATTTATGATGATATTTTGGAATTTCTAAGATCGAAGGTTGATGATGAAAAATTTTCCGCAAGATTTTAACATGACTTTGGAGCAAGATATTCTCTAAAGATTTCAACGGATCCAGAATTACCTGGATTCTTTGATTATAAGGTTTGGTCCTTATATTTGTCCTCGGTCTCCTTCATGGTTAGCTCAATCGTTTTCCAGTTTCAACTTTTCCGAGCTTTTCCAACATACTATTTTTTATCATCAAACTTCCGACAATTAAGGTCGTTTACGGTTGTCTACAGTTTCTGCTGCTTCATTCAGCTTTTTTAAAGTTCAATGCTTTGATTCGTAGGCTGGATGCTTTTCAAAATTTTAGAATGGAATATCATAATTCTAAGAGATAAATGTTATATGTATACATATAACTGTTGATATAGAAATGCTGCGAAATTCAAAATACTGATTGCTGATTCTCGATAATTGGTATGGCAATTATCGTTACAAGATGCGGATAAGGTTTTGATAATTATAATGATTTTTTCGGAAAGTCAAAGTTCAACGAAGTTGTTGGTAAGTTTACTACTAATGTGGTGGAATATAAACGGTCCCCCGGTAACGATAAAAGAGCACGCATATATATCAAGGTTATAATAAGGTTGTTTCGAACGAAAAGTCGAAGTTGACTTGCTGGAGCTGTGACAAAATTGACTAATTTTGGAAAGGTGTGATGGCCCCGTCAAAACACTTAACGGCTCCGTCACTTGGTCCCACAGCTTGATCGAACTTAGATGAATTTAACAAACGACATTGCATTCTTTTATTTCAAAAGTTTCCCAAAAAGGAAAGCATACCAAAATATGTAGTTTAAAAGTAACCCAACATATTAATAATCCAAAGTTGACACAAAACGTTGTCAATAAACCCACAAATTTAAATTATCCAAAAATAGAATGCAAGCCAAAGTTTCATAAATGGTTTCGTTAAAATCTGCCCAAATGCATGCAGACTCTTCTAAACACAGCGGAAGCATCACATAAACTCAAGTACCTGTGAAAACATGCGAGTAAACTGTCAACACAAAATTTGAGTGAATTATAGGTTTAAATAATTGAATAAACTTTAGACCACAAGATTTAAAAATGTTAGAAAACATTAAACATTATTCCATTATCAACGAGCCACCTGGTAACCACTTAACCCTTTATTTACCCTTGCCAAACACAATAAAAATATACACTGGACAATGTATCTACAACAAAATACGAAGTACTAAACATTCCGATTATAAATTGCTAGCGCGACTAGCTCGAAATGGGGTTGACAAACCCGATAGATCTATCCGTAGGATTTGCGTTCACCGGTAGAAACCAATGATTACTGTTACCAGACTAGGGAATATTTTTGTCCAACTCACAATGAATAATTTAAATTTAACTGTCACTTGTGTCTAAATGTGAAATAAAATGCATGTAATCACATCCCAAAAATATACTTTGAAAAGTATGTAAAAACAGGACTATAACTCACCTTAATAGTAACGAAGTAACCAACACAATTAAGCGAACAGCAAATGTAGTACAGTGATCAGGAATGATCACAACGCCGACTTATAAATAAAGCAGGTCGATATAAATAACTAACTTAGGTCAAGTCTTAGTATGATAGCTATTGTACATGTTGCAAGTAGTCATAGAACAACACTCAATATGCATCGGTTTGATTGGAACAGCTTACGGACACACACTTTCTATTTTTAGAAAGTTTCTATTTTTAGCAGGTTTTCATTTTTGGAAAGTTTCTATTTTTGGAAAGTTTCTATTTTTGGAAAGTTTCCAAATTTAGAAAGTTGCTATTTTAGGAAAGTTTATAAGTTAGGAAAGTTTCCTTAATTAGAAAGTCAACAAAAGTCAACTGAAAGTCAAAGTCAACCGAAAGTCAACTCAAAAGTCAACCTTGGTCAAACATGGTCAACGTAAATTTTAAAAGTGTAAGTTATAATAATAATGTAAGTTATAATGTTTGTTAAAGTTAAATATGTCTAATTATGTCATAACATAAGTTTAATTAAATTAAAATGAATTATTAAAGTTAATATAAGTTTAATTGATATAATTAATATAACATAAGTATTTAATTAATTAATTAAATATTAGTCATAATATAAGTATTATTAATTAATAATAAATTTTAAATCATATCATAAGTATTATTAATTAATAATGAATTATTAATCATATCATAAGTTTCTAATTACAATTATTAAATCATAAGTATTTAATAATTAAATTATAATTAAATAATAACTAAGCCTTATAATAATTAAATAATTAATTAATCCTTATTATAAGTCTTATTATAATAATCTCATAATATAAGTTAAATACTTATCATAAGTATTTTTCCATTAATAATGAAGTATTATTAATCATAAGTTTAATTAAAATGTTAATTAAATCATAATATTAATTAAATGATATAATAAATATATATCATAAGTCTTAAATAATAATAATTACTTTTTTATCATAAGTAATTAAATGATAATGAAATCTATTATTTATATCATAAGTTTAATAATTAGTCATAAGTATTAAATCAAAAGTTCATCGGGTCGTATCCTGAGCCCCGGGTGTCAGTTTTCGGCGAGCCTTACATATATCTCCGCCTAAGAAAACCACCCGACACTTTGATACACTCAAGAACACCCCAAGAACAGTCCACAAGTCGTGATGTACAGCCATTACACTACTTGGAACTTCAATTCAATCAAAAACGTGTTTTAGACGTAACTGGTGATTCGTGGCTCGGATTGAGATGACCCGAACATGAAAGTTCGCCCCACCATCAGTCCTAACACACTAACACACCCTAAAGTCACCAAATATGGTCACAAAGTCAGACCAAACCTGGTTCATACCAAAATCACTTTTCAATCTTAACAAAATACCACTTTGATCATATCTAGGGCTCCGGGAATCGAAACGACGTGAATCCGGAGTCTAAAATTAATGTCTTGATGAGAGGAACTCATCTAGATACTTTATTTTAACTTTTATATCAGTCATAATAGCAGAAACACACCAAAAAGCTGCTGTCCCAATTATATCAAACCGAAAACATATGTTTACGAGTAATTCTATGCATACAAACACCATTACAACAACAAGTAATCATCATACTATTAATATATAATCAAAATGTAGAAATATAATGAAAAATCAAAAGTTCTAGGGTTAGGGTTTATACCCTAATCAAGAAACGAGAAGTATAATCGCGTAGAGAACGGAACGAGGAACGCGTTGGTGTATAACAATGGATGATCCAAACCTTGATTTGATGTAAGATGATGATGATGATGGGTGTGGTGGTCGTCACCCAAAAAGAAGAAGAAGAGGAGAGAGCACAAAAAAATTAGGTTTAGATAAAATTAGGATGTAAAAATTAAATGAGGAAAAATATTGAGAAAATGGGAGTATTACTCCCTCCCTTGGAGTCTCGACCGAAGGTGGGGTCATGGGGTGGGCCCCATGGCCCAATTTTTCTAAATGGTTATTTCCTGATGGCCCGAAAGCCCGAACGAATCCCGAAACGCGAAAACACGCTTACGCAATTAAAAATCCGGAGAGATAACAAACGCGCGACGAAAAATAAATATAAATACCCTATATAATTATATGATCTTAAAATATCATATTTAAAATAATTAGGATTTAAAAATCCCAAAAATGCGACCGTTGGTTTGAAAACCGAAAAGATTCGCCGGATAGAAATCCGCGACACGTAGAAACGTATAAATTAAAATATGAATACAATTATTCACATAACACTTAATAATTAATATATTGTTATTAATATAATAATATAGGTCATAGAAATGACGTAGCACAATTAACAGTTAACGGTCGTTAAATAATTAACGATAAAAGATAACGAAAAAAGTAGGGTCATGACAGTACCTTCCCGTTACGGAAATTTCGTCCCGAAATTTAAGCAGGTGCAGGGGTTGACTCAGCATCTGGGAACAAATGCGGGTACTTCTACTTCATCTGATCTTCACGATCCCAAGTGAACTCGGGACCACGTCTGGCGTTCCATCTAACCCGAACAATAGGAATTCGGCTCTGCTTAAGAGTCTTAACTTCTCGATCCATAATTTCAATGGGTTCCTCAATAAAGTGTAGTTGCTTATCAACATGAAGTTCTTCCAGAGGAATAGTCATGTCGGCCTCGGCCAAACACTTCTTTAAGTTCGACACATGAAAAACATCGTGAACAGCACTGAGTTCTTGTGGCAATTTCAAACGATATGCCGCCGGTCCAACTCTCTCAACAATCTCGAACGGTCCAACAAAACGAGGACTTAGCTTTCCCCTCTTACCAAAACGGATCACACCCTTCCAAGGTGAAACCTTTAACATAACACGATCACCAACTTGAAATTCTACATCTTTCCTTCCTCTATCGGCATAACTCTTTTGCCGACTTCTAGCGGTTCTCAACCTTTCCTTAATCTGTACTGTAACACCGGCCATTTTTTTTTAACACACAGCGGAAGACATTATTAATAAACACAACACAAGACACGTCATTACATTAATTCGTGAAATTAAGTTTAAGTTTACACAACGGTGTTACGTTATTACAAAACATTATTAAAACAAAATTCCACATCAGAGTAGGGTTGTCAAACATGTCTTCTGCAACAGCACCCATCCCGACTAGCAGTACCTAAACCTGCAAGGGGAGAATATGTGGGGGATTAGCGCACCGCTAAGTGAATGGAATCTATCTAACAGATATAGCTTAAGCCACACACAAGCTATCCACTAACAACAACACCTGCTAACTACCAGCTAGCATACAATAAGACAATACGAGGATCGGCGGCTTGTACGAGCACACGACTCCCAGCTGATCGGGCCTGAGTCTACCGATAGTCCCTGCTACTCAATTCAGAGTATAGTTATCCAGATGCAGGGGGTGCATCGTTCACACTATACTCCACAATTAGTAGCCTATAGACCCAACCTCTCCTAGGCACGGTTGACCTCATATGGACTCTAACCTCTCCTAGACACGGTCTCGAGTCCCCAGTCTCCCTAGGCCCGACTGGTGCCATTCACACAGTGTACACATAATTTACATACAACATCCGGCATACTATATTAATCTAACATGGCAATTTCTACACTATGCATGGTAAAAGAGTCAACCACAGTAGCATGATATGCTACTTAAACTCTATCCAGATATAGACCCACTCACCAATTACCAATAACTGCTCAGTTATTATTTCTGAGCTTCCTCCTTGTCCTTATCTCCTGAGAACATCAAAAACCAAGTTAGAATAGTGTTCCCATCAAGGTTAGACATACTGACAGCGCATTGTAGCAAAATTAGTAAAAAAATGCGTCCGCTAAAATTTTCATGCTTAACACTTGTGCACTTTCAAAATTTACATCCTGAACACCAAATTACAAACGGGCAGCATAACAGCTATAATTCAACACTTAGTAAAAATTTCACTGTCTAAGACCATCGGTCGATGGTCCCATCCATCGGCCGATCGTCAACACACCATCGATCGATGGTATCTCACAATCGGTCGATTGTCAAAATTACATCCGTTGGTCAGAAGTCATACACCATCGGTCGATGGTCTCGTCCATCGGCCGATCGTCCTCACCATCGGTCGATGGTCAACGACCATCGGCCGAAGGTAGTTCATCAGCTGCAACAGCAGCAAAGTGACGGGTTTCAACCCAAAATCACCAAATCTCGACTATGGACACGTTTTTGACCTCAAAACAGAACACAACTCGTACACTAAACTTTTTGGAACATAAACCCACAACATTCAAACACAAACAACATCAATTTCTACCAATTTGACACAAAGCCCCATTTTAACAAAACTAACTTTAAAACCCTTTTAATCAGAGATTTGATCATGAAATCTTACAAACCTTACCTTGTTAGAATCACAATGACACAAGGAACGTTTTGACACCAAAATCAAGCTTCAATTCGAGATCAAATGATTTAGGGTTTGAGATGGTGAAGATGAGGTTAAGTGAGAGTGTGAGTGAGAGAAAGGAAAAATCAGGAAACTTCAAGAAAGGAGCCGGTCACCAGCTTATGTTTGTGTTAAAACACAATACCCCATCACACACGGGTATTTACCAGTTATCTGATATCTTTCGCACAAGATTAGGTAACCCAAACGAGGTCCAATTAAAATAAACAAACCTGTTGTGGGACCCTTGTCACAAACTGGTCACAACACAATTATAATAAAATACTAATAAAATAATTAAAATAGAAGCACTTAAGACTAAGCACAAACCCTAAGGGTAAAATAGGCAACTTACAACTAGCCCATGTTTCAGTCTGTTACAAATCCACCCCCCTTAAGAAGATTCCGTCCTCGGAATCTGGTCTTGGTCAAACTAATAATGGTAGCGGTTTCTCATCAACTCTTCTGTCTCTCACGTAAGGTTAGAACCCAAACTGTATTTTCATTCAATCAACACCATCGGTATCTCTTTCTTTCTCCGCTTAGTCACCTTTCGGTCAACTACTCGGACCGGCTCTTCCACCAATTTCTTATTCAAATCGACCCTTATATCTTCTAAAGGAAGAAGTTGCATTTCATCATCAGCTTTACACTTACGAAGATAACACACGTTGAATGTATTATGAATACCAGCTAACTCTAGCGGAAGATCTAACACCACAGCCTAATCATTCAATACTTCACTGATCGGAAACGGACCAATAAATCTTGGTGCTAACTTACCACGTTTACCGTATCTGATAACCCCTTTCCACGGCGAAACTTTTAGATACACCCGTTCACCCACACTAAAGATTACCGGACGTCTACGTGGATCAGCATACATTTTCTGCCTGTCTCTAGCGGCTTTCAACTTTTCTCACGCAATTGCAACTTTTTCGGCTGTCATTCGAACAATTTCAGGACCTGCAAACTGTTTCTCTCCAGCTTCTAACCAACAAGTCGGAGTTCTGCAACGACGACCGTACAACATTTCATAGGGCGGCATCCCTATACTCGAATGATATGAATTATTATACACGAATTCTATCAACGGCAAATGTGTATCCCACGAACCACCGTATTCTAACACACAAGCCCTTAACATATCCTCTAAAGTCTGTATCGTTCTTTCACTCTGACCATCTGTCTGAGGATGATAAGCTGTACTTAAATTCACACGTGTACCCAGATTATGTTGAAGACTGTTCCAAAAATTTGACACAAATCTAGAATCCCTGTCTGAAACAATAGATAACGGCACACCATGTCGACTAACTATCTCTTTCACATACAATTCGGCTAACTCACTTAACGAAGCTGTTTCACGAGTAGCAAGAAAATGAACACTTTTAGTTAGATGATCCACTATTACCCAAATCATATCATGTCTTTTCTGAGTTCGAGGTAATTTGGTCACAAAATCCATCGTTATATGTTCCCATTTCCACTCTGAAATCTGTAACTGACGTAACGAACCATAAGGTTTCTGATGTTCTGCCTTCACCTGAGCACAAATATGACACTTTTCGACATATCGAGCGATATTTGTTTTCATTGTCGGCCAACAATACACTATTTTCAAATCATGATACATCTTATTACTACCTGGATGTACTGTCAACCTGGATTTGTGAGCTTCTGTCAAGATTAATTCCCTCAAGTCTCCAAGCATAGGCACCCAAACACGATCATGAAAGGTTTTAAGTCCATGTGAGTCATCGGCTAGGTCAAATTTTTGTCTAGTCATAAGTTCAGATTTAACATGTTCATCTTCCAAAGCAATGGCTTGAACAGTTTTCAATTTGTCAATCAAAGCTGAAGTTATACTCAAACGCAGGAATTTAACATTCTCACTAGACTTTTTGCGACTTAAAGCATCTGCAACCACATTTGCCTTACCCGGATGGTATTTAATTTCACAATCATAATCTTTGATCAACTCTTGCCACCGTCTCTGTCGCATATTCATTTCTTTCTTTGAGAAGATATACTGCAAACTCTTGTGATCTGTACAAATAACACAATGGGTTCCATACAAATAGTGTCTCCACAGTTTCAAAGCAAACACTACTGCAGCCATTTCAAGATCATGCACTGGATAATTCTTCTCATGAACTTTCAACTGTCGAGAAGCGTAAGCGATTACTTTATCTCTTTGCATTAATACACAACCTAACCCATCATATGACGCATCACAATATACCACGAAGTCGTCTGAACCTTCTGGTAAAGCTAACACTGGTGCCTGACACAGTAGCTGTTTCAAAATCTGAAAAGCCTTTTCCTGTTCATCAGTCTATCGAAAGGCTACATCTTTACGAGTCAACTTAGTCAACGGACCCGCTATTTTAGAAAAATCTTTGATAAACCTGCGATAATAACCAGCCAATCCCAGAAAACTCTTAATCTCAGTCGGAGTCTTCGGAGAATTCCAATTCATTACCGCTTCTAACTTTATCGGATCAACCTTTATACCTTCGGCACAAATCACATGACCTAAAAACTGCACTTCACGTAACCAAAATTCACACTTTGAAAATTTTGCAAATAGTTGCTCACGTTTCAACAAGTTCAAAACATGTCTCAGATGTTCAGTATGTTCACTTTCTGTCTTTGAATACACTAGTATATCATCTATGAACACAATCACAAACTTATCTAAGAACGGATGACGCACTCTATTCTTTAGATCCATGAAGACTGCTGGCGCATTCGTCAACCCAAACGGCATGGCAAGAAATTCATAATGACCATACCTAGTTCTGAACGCTGTTTTCGATATATCTAATTCAGCAACGCAAACCTGATGATACCCGGATCGTAAATCTATCTTAGAAAAGAATGAAGCACCCTGTAACTGATCGAACAAATCGTCTATTCGAGGTAATGGATACTTATTCTTCACTGTTCTTTTGTTCAATTCATGATAATCAATACACATACGCATTGACCCATCTTTCTTTTTAACAAACAATACCGGAGCACCTCACAGTGAAGAACTCAGTCGAATAAACCCACGATCTAATAACTCTTGAATCTGTGACATCATTTCATGGATTTCAGATGGCGCTAATCGGTATGGAGCTTTTGCAACTGGAGTTGTTCCAGGAACCAACTCAATCTTATATTCGACTTCCCTTACCGGCGGCAGACCTGGTAACTCATCTGGAAACACTTCGGGAAATTCTGATACTACCGGAATTCCTTCGCATCAATTACATATGCAAGAAATGATTCACAGCCCTTTGCCATCGACTTTTTTGCTTTCATCATGGTTATCAACGGAAAATTATACCCACCCCGCTCCCCTCGGGCCACAACATGGGTTCCATCGGTCCAATCGAAAGGTAATCATTTTCCTATCACACTTAATATTAGCCCTAAGCGAGCTCAACCAATCCATTCCTAATACTACATCAAAGCTAGGAATAGGTAACACTTAACAAGTCACCGGGAAAGACTTCCCTTCAATCTCTATACAAACCCCAGACACATATGTTGTGACGGGGGTGATCTTACCATTGGCTACTTCTACACTAACCATTTTGGGTAACACAGTAACTGGTAATTTCAACTTAGCACAGAAATCTAGGGACATAAAACATCTATTGGCACCACAATCAAACAATACGCGAGCAGGTATTGAGTTGATTAGAAACATACCGGTGATCACTTCGTCGGTTGCCACGGCATTCTCAACTGACATCTGAAAAGCTCTAGCCTCTGCTGTTGGAGGGTTCTTCCTCTTCTGCCCACTAGAGGCAGTTGACCCCCCGGCTGATGCCGAACGCGCCCCTGACCCTGCCCCGGAACTACCACTCTTCGACGGATAACTAACTGCACGATGCCCTGGTTTGTGACAACTCCAACATATACTATTCGGATACGGACATGCTGAAGACTCATGCCCAACAACACCACACTTTAAACATCTTCTTGTAGCCTCAGAACACTGACCACTATGAGATGATCGACACGTGTGACACCAATTCCCTTTACCTGATCCATAGCCAGAACTACTCTGACCACTTTTACCCTTCGATTTAAACCCACTAGACTTCTTGGATTTAGATCCTGATTGAACAGATACTTGCCCACCTTGTTGTAGCACATTACCAAACATTCTATTCCTGGCAGCCTGAACATCACTTTCTACCATCTTAGCCATCACAACAGCTTGAGACAATGATGTAGCTGTTCTGACAAAAGTTCGGTACTCTGGCAGAATTATATTAACAAAATGCTGGATACGAGACGCTTCGTATGGCACCCATTGTTGCACAAACCTCAGTTTATCCATATACTTCTCTACTACCTCATCGATCGTCATTTGAGGTGTCATCTTCATTTCAAGAAACTCAGTCTTGATTCGGTTCATATCAAACAGATTACAATACTGTTCACACACCTTCCCATAAAACTGCTCCCACGTGATCATACTCACTTGCTCTTTTGGTATACTGGAAATCAAAGAGTCCCACCAAATCATAGCCCTACCTTTCAACATTCGACTAGCATACGTTACTTTCAGCTCAAGTTCACACTGACACGCTTCAAATACCCTTTCAATTTCTCGTAACCAATTGAGAGTTACAGTCGGATCAGTACTTCCAGAAAACTCGGAGGGTTTGCAATCACGGAAGTTCTTATAAGTACATCTTTTGGGTGGTTGCATGTAAGGTTGATGAAACATTTGCATTTGGTATGGGTTCATCATCATGGGATTTTGGTAAGTAAAAGTGTTTTGCGGTGGCATATAGTATTGGTTAGGTATTTGATTCTGAAACTGGTTCTGGTGCGCATTAGGTATCGTTTGGGATTGCGCGGTTGGGAATCCAGGTGGTGTATCATCATTCCCAGAATGCCTCGCTAATTCAAGCTCATTAATCTTGTCTTCAGCCTCTTTTAGCTTGCTTTCTAACTGAAGGATGTAACTATTTTGATCATCATCAGACTCAACACCCTCTTCTGGTGCTCTGAATGTTCCGGGGTTGGATGGGCCAGTTGCATTTCTATCAGCCATACCTGTGCTACAAAACATCTCACACAAAAGCTTAGTGGATAAGAGTTAGTTCAATCACAACTAACACACGTATATCCTATTTTCACTTAGCCCCCACTTCCACAGACATGTTTGACTTGCCTCAAGGTTTGGGAACAAAAGTACGCGCACGCACTTGCTGCCAAACCATGCTCTGATACCAACTTGTAACACCGGCCATTTTTTTTTTAAACACACAGCGGAAGACTTTATTAATAAACACAACACAAGACACATCATTACATTAATCTGTGAAATTAAGTTTAAGTTTACACAACGGTGTTATGTTATTACAAAACATTATTAAAATAAAATTCCACATCAGAGTAGGGTTGTCAAACATGTTTTCTGCAACAGCACCCATCCCGACTAGCAGTACCTAAACCTGCAAGGGGAGAATATGTGGGGGATTAGCGCACCGCTAAGTGAATGGAATCTATCTAACAGATATAGCTTAAGCCACACACAAACTATGACCAAACTGTGTTTCCACTCGATCAACACCATTGGTATCTCTTTATTTCTCAACTTAGTCACCTTTCGGTCAACTACACGGACCGGCTCTTCCACCAATTTCTTATTCAAATCGACCCTTAAATCTTCTAAAGGAAGGAGTTGCGTTTCATCATCGACTTTACACTTACGAAGATAACACACGTTAAATGTATTATGAATACCGGCTAACTCTGGCAGAAGATCTAACACCACAGTCTGATCATTCAACACTTCACTGATCTGAAATGGACCAATAAACCTTGGTGCTAACTTACCACGTTTACCGAATCTGATAACCCCTTTCCACGGCAAAACTTTTAGATACACTCGTTCACCCACATGAAAGGTTACCGGACGTCTACACGGATCAGCATACATTTTCTGCCTATCTCTAGCGGCTTTCAACTTTTCTCTCGCAATTGCAACTTTTTCAGCTGTCATTTGAACAATTTCGGGTCCTGCAAACTGTTTCTCCCCGGCTTCTAACCAACAATTCGGAGTTCTGCAACGACGACCGTACAACATTTCATAGGGCGGCATCCCTATACTCGAATGATATGAATTATTATACGCGAATTCGACCAACGGTAAATGTGTATCCCACGAACCACCGTATTCTAACACACAAGCCCTTAACATATCCTTCAAAGTCTGTATCGTTCTTTCACTCTGACTGTCTGTCTGAGGATGATAAGCTGTACTTAAATTCATACGCGTACCCAATTTCTGTTGAAGACTATTCCAAAAATTCGACACAAATCTGGAATCTCTGTCTGAAACGATCGATAATGACACACCATGTCGACTAACTATCTCTTTCACGTATAATTCGGCTAACTCACTCAACGAAGCTGTTTCATGAGTAGCCAAAAAATGAGCACTTTTAGTTAGACGATCCACTATTACCCAAATCATATCATGTCTTTTCTGAGTTCGAGGTAATTTTGTCACAAAATCCATCGTTATATGTTCCCACTTCCATTCTGGAATCTGTAACTGACGTAACAAACCATAAGGTTTCTGGTGTTCTACTTTCACTTGAGCACAAATATGACACTTTTCGACATATCGAGCGATATCGGTTTTCATTGTCGGCCACCAATACACTGTTTTCAAATCATGATACATCTTATTACTACCCGGATGTACTGTCAATCTGGATTTGTGAGCTTCTGTCATAATTAAATCCCTCAAATCTCCAAGCTTAGGCACCCAAATACGATTGTTTAAAGTCTTTAGTCCACGTGAGTCATCAATTAAGTCCAATTTTCGTTTGATCATTTGCTCAGATTTAATATGTTCGTCCTCCAAAGCACAGGCCTGAATGGTTCTTAAGCTGTTAATCAAATCTGAAGTTATATTCAAATGAATAAATTTCACATTATCACTTGACCTTTTACGACTTAGCGCATCTGCAACCACATTTTCCTTACCCGGATGGTATTTAATTTCACAATCATAATCTTTGATCAACTCTTGCCACCGTCTCTGACGCATATTCAATTCTTTCTGTGAGAAGATATACTGCAAACTCTTGTGATCTGTACAAATAACACAGTGGGTTCCATACAAATAGTGTCTCCACAGCTTCAAAGCAAACACTACTGCAGCCATTTCAAGATCATGCACTGGATAATTTTTCTCATGAACTTTCAACTGTCGCGAGGCGTAGCCGATTACTTTATCTCTCTGCATTAAGATACAACCCAACCCAATAAATGACGCATCACAGTATACCACGAAGTCGTCTGAACCTTTTTGTAAAGCTAACACTGGTGCCTGACACAGTAGCTATTTCAAAATCTGAAAAGCCTTTTCCTGTTCATCAGTCCATCGAAAGGCTACATCTTTACGAGTCAACTTAGTCAACGGACCTGCTATTTTAGAAAAATCTTTGATAAATCTGCGATAATAACCAGCCAATCCCAGAAAACTCTTAATCTCAGTCGGAGTCTTCGGAGAATTCCAATTCATTACCGCTTCTATCTTTATCGGATCAACTTTTATACCTTCAGCACAAATCACATGACCCAAAAACTGCACTTCACGTAACCAAAATTCACATTTTGAAAATTTTGCAAATAGCTGCTCACGTTTCAACAAGTTCAAAACCAATCTCAGATGTTCAGCATGTTCACTCTCTGTTTTCGAATACACCAATATGTCGTCAATAAACACAATCACAAACTTATCTAAGAATGGACGACACACTCTATTCATTAGATCCATGAAGACTGCTGGCGCATTCGTCAACCTAAACGGCATGACAAGAAATTCATAATGACCATACCTAGTTCTGAACGCTGTTTTCGATATATCTGATTCAGCAACACGAACCTGATGATACCCGGATCGTAAATCTATATTGGAAAAGAATGAAGCACCCTGTAACTGATCGAATAAATCGTCTATTCGAGGTAATGGATACTTATTTTTCACTGTTCTTTTGTTCAATTCACGATAATCAATACACATACGCATTGACCCATCTTTCTTTTTAACAAACAATACCGGAGCACCCCACGGTGAAGAACTCGGTCGGATAAACCCACGATCTAATAACTCTTGAATCTGTGACATCATTTCACGGATTTCAGACGGCGCTAATCGGTATGGAGCTTTTGCAACTGGAGTTGTTCCAGGAACCAACTCAATCTTATATTCGACTTCCCTTACCGGCGGCAGACCTGGTAACTCAACTGGGAACACTTCGGGAAATTCTGATACTACTGGAATATCGGCCACTGTTCTCTTTTCTTTCTTCGCATCAATCACATACGTAAGAAACGAATCACAACCCTTTGCCATCGACTTTTTCGCTTTCATCATGGTTATCAACAGAAAATTATATCTGCCCCGCTCCCCCCGGGCCACAACACGGGTTCCATCGGTCGAACGAAAGGTAATCATTTTCCTATCACACTTAATATTAGCCCTAAGCGAGCTCAGCCAATACATTCCTAATACTACATCAAAGCTAGGAATAGGTAACACTAAACAAGTCATCGGGAAAGACTTCCCTTCGATCTCTATACAAACTCCAGACACATATGTTGTGACGGGTGTGATCTTACCATCGGCTACTTCTACACTAACCGGCTTGGGTAACACAGTAACTGGTAATTTCAACTTAGCACAGAAATCTAGGGACATAAAACATCTATTGGCACCACAATCAAACAATACACGAGCAGGTATTGAGTTGATTAGAAATATACCGGTGATCACTTCGTCGGTTGCCACAGCATTCTCAACCGACATCTGAAAAGCTCTAGCCTCTACTGTTGGAGGGTTTTTCCTCTTCTGCCCACTCGAGGCAGTTGACCCTACGGCTGATGCTGAACGCGCCCCTGACCTGCCCCGAAACTACCACTTTTTGATGGACAACTAACTGCACGATGCCCTGGTTTGTGACAACTCCAACACACACTATTCGGATATGAACATGCTAAAGACTCATGCCCAACAACACCACACTTTAAACATCTTCTTGTAGCCTCGGAACAATGACCACTATGGGAAGATCGACACGTGTGACACCAATTCCCTTTACCTGATCCAGACCCAGAACTACTCTGACCACTTTTACCCTTCGATTTAAACCCACTAGACTTCTTGGATTTAGATCCTGATTGACCAGATACTTGCCCACCTTGTTGTAGCACATTACCAAACATTCTATTCCTGGCAGCCTGAACATCACTTTCTACCATCTTAGCCATCACAACAGCTTGAGACAATGATGTAGCTGTTCTAACAAAAGTTCGGTACTCTGGCAGAATTATATTAACAAAATGCTGGATACGAGACGCTTCGTCTGGCACCCATTGTTGCACAAACCTCAGTTTATCCATATACTTCTCTACTACCTCATCGATCGTCATTTGAGGTGTCATCTTCATTTCAAGAAATTCAGTCTTGATTCGGTTCATATCAAATGGATTACAATACTGTTCACACACCTTCTCATGAAACTGTTCCCACGTGATCATACTCACTTGCTCTTTTGGTATACTGGAAATCAAAGAATCCCACCAAATCATAGCCCTACCTTTCAACAGTCTACTAGCATATGTTACCTTCAACTCGGGTTCACACTGACATGCTTCAAATACCCTTTCAACTTCTCGCAACCAATTGAGAGTTATAGTCGGATCAGTACTTCCAGAGAACTCAGAGGGTTTGCAATCACGAAAATTTTTATAAGTACACCTTTTGGATGGTTGCATGTAAGGTTGTTGGAACATTTGCATTTGGTATGGATTCATCATCATGGGATTTTGGTAAGTAAAGGTGTTTTGTGGTGGCATATAATATTGGTTAGGTATTTGATTCTGAAACTGGTTCTGGGGCACATTAGGTATCGTTTGGGATTGCGCTGTTGGGAATCCAGGTGGTGTATCATCATTTCTAGAATGCCTCACCAATTCAAGCTCATTAATTTTGTCCTCAGCCTCTTTTAGCTTGCTTTCTAACTGAAGGATGTAACTACTCTGATCATCATCCGACTCAACACCCTCTTCTGGTGCTCTGAATGTTCCGGGGTTGGAGTGGCCAGTTGCGTTTCTATCAGCCATACCTATCCTACAAAACATCTCACACAAAAGCTTAGTGGATAACAGTTAGTTCAATCACAACTAACACACGTATATCCTATTTTCCACTTAGCCCCCACTCCCACAGACATGTTTGACTTGCCTCAGGGTTTGAGAACAAAATACGCGCACGTATTTGCTGCCAAACCACGCTCTGATACCAACTTGTAACACCGGCCCTTTTTTTTAAAAAAATACACAGCGGAAGACTTTATTAACAAACACACTATAAGTCGCTTCATTACATTAATCTGAGTAATTAAGTTTAAGTTTACACAACGGTGTTACGTTATTACCCAACATGATTTAAACAAAAGTCCACATCAGAGTAGGGTTGTCAAACATGTCTTCTGCAACCGCACCCATCCCGACTAGCAATACCTAAACCTGTAAGGAGAGAATATGTGGGGGATTAGCGCACCGCTAAGTGAATGGAATCTATCTAACAGATATAGCTTAAGCCACACACCAGCTATATACTAACAACAACACTTCCTAACTACCAACTAGCATACAATAAGACAATACGAGGATCGGCGGCTTGTACGAGCACACGACTCCCAGCTGATTGGGCCTGAGTCTACCGATAGTCACTGCTACTCAATTCATAGTATAGTTATCCAGATGCAGGGGGTGCATCGTTCACACTATACTCCACAATTAGTAGCCTATGGACCCAACCTCCCCTAGGCACGGTTGACCTCATATAGACTCTAACCTCTCCTAGGCACGGTCTCGAGTCCCCAGTCTCCCTAGGCCCGACTGGTGCCATTCACACAGTGTACACATAATTCACATATAACATCAGGGATACTATATTAATCTAACATGGCAATTTATACACTATGCATGGTAAAAGAGTCAACCACAGTAGCATGATATGCTACTTAAACTCTATTCGGAGATAGACCCACTCACCAATTAACAGTAACTGCTCAGTTATTATTTCTGAGCTTCCTCCTTGTCCTTATCTCCTGAGAACAGCAAAAACCAAGTTAGAATAGTGTTCCCATCAAGGTTAGACACACTGACAGCGAATTATAGCAAATTAGTAAAAAAAATGTGTCCGCTAAAATTTTCATGCTTAACACTTGTGCACTTTCAAAATTTACATCCTGAACACCAAAATACAAACGGGCAGCATAACGGCTAGAAAAAGGCACTTTGGTTAAACATTCTGCCCTGGACACACAGTAGGTCGACTGTCTCCTCAATCGGTCGACTGAAATAGACAGTCGGTCGACTGTAGACACAACCGGTCGACTGACTTTCCCAATCGGTCGACTTATTTGGTATTTCCACAATCGGCCGAAAGTCAAACTCAATCGGTCGGTTCACTAGCCAGTCGGTCGACTGTCGACCGACAGTCGGCCGACTGTGTTCATCATCTGCAGATTCTGAACACAACCTACGGACTTCAAGCTAAATTCACCAAAACTCGATCTAGAGCTCGTTTTCGACACCAAAACTTACCACAACTCAATTACTACATGCTATAAACTATAAACCCACAAAATTTTGATCATAACAACATCAAATCCATGGATTTTGACACAAAATCAAGCTTTTGAACAAATACACTTAAAAACGCCATTTTAACACTAAATTGATCATGAAAACTCATGATTCATACCTTAGAAGAATCAGTAGAGTGTAAAGAACGTGATTTCAAGACCAATTCGAGCTCAAGATCAACAATGGGGAATTAGGGTTTGGTGGATGGGAGGGATGAAGGTACGGGTGTGTTTTGGAAAATTCTAGAAATGGGAAGAAGAAGGCAGTACACTAGTCACATATTTGGGATTAATTCCCATACTGTGCAACACACGGGTATTTACCAGTTATCTGATATCTTTCGTACAGGATTAGGTAACCCAAACGAGGTCCAAATAAAATAAACAAACCTGTTCTGGGACCCTTGTCACAAACTGGACACAACACAAATATAATAAAACACTAATTAAATAATTAAAATAAAAAGCACTTAAGACTTAGCACAAACCCTAAGGGCAAAATAGTCCACTTACAACTAGCCCGGGTTTCAGTCTGTTACAAATCCACCCCCCTTAAGGAGATTCCGTCCTCGGAATCTGGTCTTGGTCAAACAAATGAGGGTAGCGGTTTCTCATCAACTCTTCCGTTTCCCACGTAAGATTAGAACCCAACTTGTAACACCGGCCATTTTTTTTTTAAACCCACAGCGGAAGACTTTATTAATAAACACAACACAAGACACGTTATTACATTAATCCATGAAATTAAGTTTAAGTTTACACAACGGTGTTACGTTATTACAAAACATTATTAAAACAAAATTCCACATCAGAGTAGGATTGTCAAACATGTCTTCTGCAACAGCACCCATCCCGACTAGCAGTACCTAAACCTGCAAGGGAGAATATGTGGGGGATTAGCGCACCACTAAGTGAATGTAATATATCTAACAGATATAGCTTAAGCCACACACAAGCTATCCACTAACAACAACACCTGCTAACTACCAGCTAGCATACAATAAGACAATACGAGGATCGGCGGCTTGTACGAGCACACGACTCCCAGCTGATCGGGCCTGAGTCTACCGATAGTCCCTGCTACTCAATTCACAGTATAGTTATCCAGATGCAGGGGGTGCATCGTTCACACTATACTCCACAATTAGTAGCCTATGGACCCAACCTCCCCTAGGCACGGTTGACCTCATATGGACTCTAACCTCTCCTAGGCACGGTCTCGAGTCCCCAGTCTCCCTAGGCCCGACTGGTGCCATTCACACAGTGTACACATAATTCACATACAATATCAGGCATACTATATTAATCTAACATGGCAATTTCTACACTATGCATGGTAAAAGAGTCAACCACAGTAGCATGATATGCTACTTAAGCTCTATCCGGAGATAGACCCACTCACCAATTACCAGTAACTGCTCAGTTATTATTTCTGAGCTTCCTCCTTGTCCTTATCTCCTGAGAACAGCAAAAACCAAGTTAGAATAGTGTTCCCATCAAGGTTAGACATACTGACAACGCATTGTAGCAAAATTAGTAAAAAAAATGCGTCCGCTAAAATTTTCATGCTTAACACTTATGCACTTTCAAAAAATTTACATCCTGAACACCAAATTACAAACGGGCAGCATAACAGCTATAATTCAACACTTAGTAAAAATTTCACTGTCTAAGACAATCGGTCGATGGTCCCATCCATCGGCCGATCGTCAACACACCATCGGTCGATGGTCTCTCACAATCAGTCGATCGTCAAAATTACATCCGTTGGTCAGAAGTCATACACCATCGGTCGATGGTCTCGTCCATCGGCCGATCGTCCTCACCATCGGTCGATGGTCAACGACCATCGGTCGAAGGTAGTTTATCAGCTGCAACAGCAGCAAAGTGACGGGTTTCAACCCAAAATCATCAAATCTCGACTATGGACACGTTTTTTACCTCAAAACAGAACACAACTCGTACACTAAACTTTTTGGAACATAAACCCACAACATTCAAACACAAACAACATCAATTTCTACCAATTTGACACAAAGCCCCATTTTAACAAAAACTAACTTAAAAACCCATTTAATCACAGATTTGATCATGAAATCTTACAAACCTTACCTTGTTAGAATCAAAATGACACAAGGAACGTTTTGACACCAAAATCAAGCTTCAATTCGAGATCAAATGATTTTGGGTTTGAGATGGTGAAGATGAGGTTAGGTGAGAGTGTGAGTGAGAGAAAGGAAAAATCAGGAAACTTCAAGAAAGGAGCCGGTCACCAGCTTATGTTTGTGTTAAAACACAATACCCCATCACACACGGGTATTTACCAGTTATCTGATATCTTTTGCATAAGATTAGGTAACCCAAACGAGGTCCAATTAAAATAAACAAACCTGTTCTGGGACCCTTGTCACAAACTGGTCACAACACAATTATAATAAAACACTAATAAAATAATTAAAATAGAAGCACTTAAGACTAAGCATAAACCCTAAGGGCAAAATAGGCAACTTACAACTAGCCCAGGTTTCAGTCTGTTACATGTACAATCTTCTCGGTAGTCTCGTGAATAATTTCTGGACCTGTGAGTTGAGCATCCCCAACCTCATTCCAACAGACAGGAGACCTACACTTCCTACCGTACAGAGCTTCAAACGGTGCGGCTTGAATACTTGCGTGATAACTGTTGTTATAAGAAAACTCAGCTAGCGGCAAATATTTATCCCACCCATTACCAAAATCAATAACACACGCTCGTAACATATCTTCTAACGTCTGAATGGTCCTTTCACTCTGACCATCCGTCTGAGGATGATAAGCGGTGCTCATGTCTAACCTAGTTCCCAAGGCTTCCTGTAAAGATCGCCAAAACCTCGATACAAATCGACTGTCTCGGTTCGAAATAATGGATACAGGAACACCATGCCTAGAAACAATCTCCTTCAAGTACAAACGTGTAAGCTTCTCCATAGAATCTGTTTCCCTAATCGGCAAAAAGTGAGCCGACTTAGTGAGTCGATCTACAATCACCCAAATAGTGTCATAGCCACCCGCAACTCTCGGTAACTTAGTAATAAAATCCATCGTAATTCCTTCCCACTTCCACTCGGGAATCTCAGGTTGTACCAACAGTCCAGATGGTTTTTGATGTTCAGCTTTAACCTTATCACAGGTCAAACACTTAGCCACATACGTAGCCACATCACCTTTCAAATATGGCCACCAATACAGCTCCTTAAGATCATGATACATCTTTCCTGAACCAGGATGAATAGAGTACCTAGACTTATGAGCCTCATCTAAAACAAGTTGTCGCAGTTCACAAAACTTCGGAACCCAAAGACGTCATGCAAAGTATCTAGTACCATCTGCTCGTACCTCAAACTTCTTAGCCATACCTCTTACGTTCTCTTTCACAAAATTCTCTTCCTTTAAGGCTTCTTGTTGTGCCTCAAGAATCTGCCTTGCGAGGTTTGTTCTAATTGTCATATTCAAGGCCCTAAACCTGCGAGGTTCAGCCCTTTCTTTACGACTCAACGCATCCGCCACAACAATGACCTTACCCGGATGATATAAAAGTTCACAATCGTAATCATTCAACGTCTCAATCCATCTTCGTTGTCTCATGTTCAACTGTTTCTGATCGAGGATATGTTGAAGACTTTTGTGATCTGTGTACACAGTACTCTTGACCCCGTACAAATAATGTCTCCAAATCTTAAGCGCAAAAACAACGGCCCCCAACTCTAAATCATGAGTTGTGTAGTTCTGCTCGTGAATCTTCAACTGGCGTGATGCATACGCAATGACTTTCTTTCGTTGCATCAAAACACAACCAAATCCTTGACGTGAAGCATCACAATAAACAACAAAATCATCATTACCCTCAGGTAGTGACAATATCGGAGCGGTAGTCAACTTCTTCTTTAAAATCTGAAAAGCAGTCTCTTGTTCATCCTTCCACTCATATTTCTTCCCCTTGTGCGTTAAAGCAGTCAGAGGTTTCGCTATACGAGAGAAATCTTGAATGAACCTTCTATAGTAACCTACTAATCCTAGGAACTGACGAATCTGAGTAGGAGTTTTCGGAGTTTCCCACCTTTCAATCGCCTCAATCTTAGCAGGATCAACTTGTATCCCTTGTTTACTAACAATATGTCCAAGGAATTGAACTTCTCGTAACCAGAATGCACACTTAGAGAACTTAGCGTACAATTCTTCTTTTCTTAACAGATCAGGCACTAACTTCAAATGTTCTTCGTGCTCATCATCATTCTTCGAATAAATAAGGATGTCGTAGATGAACACAATAACAAACTTATCCAGATAGGGTCTACACACACGGTTCATGAGGTCCATGAACACAGCAGGTGCATTTGTCAATCCGAACGGCATAACAAGAAACTCAAAGTGACCGTAACGGGTGCGAAAAGCAGTTTTCGAAACATCAGATTCTTTAACACGCAACTGATGATAGCCGGAACGAAGATCGATTTTTGAATAAACAGATGAACCCTGAAGCTGATCGAACAGATCATCAACTCTCGGAAGGGTATAACGGTTTTTAATAGTAAGCTTGTTCAACTCACGATAATTAATGCACAAACGAAAAGAACCATCCTTCTTCTTAACAAGCAGAACAGGAGCTCCCCAAGGGGACGAACTAGGACGAATAAAACCCTTGTTTAACAACTCGCGAAGTTGACTTGACAATTCTTGAAGTTCGGAAGGCGCGAGATGATAAGGAGCACGTGCTACAGGAGCAGCACCGGGAACAAGATCAATTTGAAATTCTACCGCGCGTTGCGGCGGAAGGCCAGGTAAATCTTCGGGCAATACCTCGGGAAAATCTCTAACAATATGAACATCTCCAACACTCTTCGTTTCTTTATCGGAATCAACAACATGGGCTAGAATAGCATGACAGCCCTTGCGAAGATGTTTAAGAACTTTCAAACAGCTAATAAGATTTAACTGTCGGCATTTCTTATCTCCAAGAGCCATCAGCGGCTCTCCAACCACATTATTAATACGAATAGCTTTATCATAACACACAATCTCAGCACAATTCGCAGATAACCAATCCATCCCAATGACAACATCAAAACTACCAAGTTCAATCGGTACCAAATCTATCTCGCAATCTCTTCCAGCTAAACTATTGTTACATTTACGATGCACAGTCTTAGCAGTGAGTACCTTACCATTAGCTATTTCAACAACATACGTATTGTCTAAAGGAGTTAACGGTGTTTTGATTTTTGGACTTAATTTACTCGACACAAAACTCAAATCAGCCCCTGAATCAAATAGTACATAAACTGATAAATCGTTGACCGAGAACGTACCAGTAACAAGTTTAGGATCTTCCTCAGCATCCCTAGCGTTAATGTTTAACGCTCTACCACGTGCAGTCTCTGCAGTCTTCTTGTTGGGACAGGCATCACGGAAATGCCCCGGCTTCCCACACTCGTAACAAACTCTCGGATTACCACCATTATTCAACTTTCCATTACCATTACCATTACCACCTCTATTACCCGCATTATTACCATTATTACCACCTACAGCAGGAGTAGCAGAACCCGGCAGAAGCACCGTACAATCCTTAGCAATGTGTCCCTGTTTGGAACACCTCTTGCAAGTCACGGTACAGAAACCATCATGAGCCTTGTAACAACGAGGACACACACGCTAACTGCGGTTATTCGAACCAGAAGTATCCTGCTTTTTCTGCTGACCTTGGCTTTGATTGCGGTTATTATCCCACTTTCTCTTCCCATTATCAGCTTTCTTAACAGTCTCTTCACTGGGTTCGGTTACAGCAGCCTTGCTTCTTCTCAAGATCTTATCATTCAACTTATGAGCCATTGACATCGCGGCCTCAATAGTCTGGGGCTCACTAGATTCAACCCCATGCTCAATTTTCTCGGATAGCCCATCAATGTAAGCTTCAATCTTAAGATTCTCATCGGCATAAACATTAGGGCACAACAAAGTCAACTCAAAGAACCTCTGCTCGTAGGCATCTAATTCGGTACCCTTCATTTTCAAGTTTTTAAGTTCAACCTCTAACTTCTTAAGCTCACCCCTAGGTCGGTAGCGGGTGATCATTCTTTCCTTGAAATTATTCTAAGTTAACCCATAAGCCACATCATTTCCTAAACTGTTAACCAAGTTGTTCCACCAGGTCAATGCACTATCCTTCAAAGTGCAGCTAGCAAAACTAACCTTGTCCTCCTCTCGGACTCGACTAACCCTGAAAATAGACTCGATTTTCTCAAACCAGCGGGTAAGTCCTATGGGTCCTTCTGTACCACTGAATTCCTGTGGGCGACTTGCCATGAACGTTTTATGGGAGCATCCCACCTAATTGTTGTTCGCATTAGCATTTGCATTAGCATTCGCTACCATAGCAGCAGCTATCCCTTCGGTAACAAGACGTTGGATACGGGCTTCGTTGGACTCTCTAGGAGGCATGATCTTCAAAACAGAATAACACAACCGTTAGTACTAAGAATAATACCAGTGTTATAAAGGAATAGATCGAACACGAAAAGATTAACCATTAAAATAATAGTCAATAAACACTATGAGTAATAACATGACAGTTATGATTGTTATAGAAATAACCACCACATGCATACATATTTTATGATAACATCATACAACATACATAGCACCTAACATACATGATCTACATTACGCATAATATAACATGCCAAGAGTCACAACATCAGAAATAAAATGTGATAATGATAATAGATGTCATAAAAATAACCATCCATATATAATGAAAAACATCCCATAACAAAATCTTAATAAAATCCTCGGCAAAACGCCGTACATAACCCAAAAATGTATGTATGAAAGGACATTAAGTCTTATGAAATAAATCATCAATCATGAATCATCATATCACATCTGCTTAGAGCGGGTGTGATAAGCTGGTCCAGCATGAGTCTCATCAGGTGGCTCATACTTCCGTAACTTTCCTTTCACTTCTTCCAACTCTGCCTTCAAACCACGAACTGTGCTCTCGAGAGCCTCGAACTTAGCGTCAACTTCTCGGTTACGCTTACGATTCTCGAACCCAACATTGTTCTTGAAGCTAACAAATGAATCCATACTAGCTCGTATCTGGTCCATCATCTCGTTATGTAGTAAAGTACGCATACAATCACTAAGAGCATTAATACGTGTCACTTCATTGTAAGCCCTGTTCATATGAGTAAGGGTGGAAAAGTAGTAGTGAATAGGATCATCGATCTAGGGTTGACCAGCACGGCGTCTGGCTGCAGCCGGAGGAGCAGGAGCAGCAACGGAGTTATCGCTCGAAGTCGACATCTGCAAACAATAAAACCACAAACCACATACCAAATAGGAATAAATGCTAATGATATAACTTATACGAAATGAAATGCATAATAATGCTATAGCAAAAGGGTCGGGCTGTAGACTAGACTCTAATGCACCCTAAGAACCACAGGTTGACCACATTAAGACCTCCTAGTTCCCTACAACTAGAGCTCTGATACCAACTGTGATGGCCCTGTCAAAACAATTAACGGCTCCGTCACTTGGTCCCACAGCTTGATCGAACTTAGATGAATTTTAACAAACGACATTGCATTCTTTTATTTCAAAAGTTTCCCAAAAAGGAAAGCATATCAAAATATGTAGTTTAAAAGTAACCCAACATATTAATAATCTAAAGTTGACACAAAACATTGTCAACAAATCCACAAATTTAAATTATCCAAAAATAGAATGCAAGCCAAAGTTTCATAAATGGTTTCGTTAAAATCTGCCCAAATGCATGCAGACTCTTTTAAACACAACGGAAGCATCACATAAACTCAAGTACCTATGAAAACATGCGAGTAAACTGTCAACACAAAGGTTGAGTGAATTATAGGTTTAAATAATTGAATAAACTTTAGACCACAAGATTTAAAAATGTTAGAAAACATTAAACATTATTCCATTATCAACGAGCCACCTGGTAACCACTTAACCCTTTATTTACCCTTGCCAAATACAATAAAAATATACACTGGACAGTGTATCTACAACAAAATACGAAGTACTAAACATTTCGATTATAAATTGCTAGCGCGACTAGCTCGAAATGGGGTTGTCAAACCCGATAGATCTATCCGTAGGATTCGCGTTCACCGGTAGAAACCAAATATTACAGTTACCAGACTAGGAAATATTTTTGTCCAACTCACAATGAATAATTTAAATTTAATTGTCACTTGTGTCTAAACGTGAAATAAAATGCATGTAATCACATCCCAAAAAAATACTTTGAAAAGTATGTAAAAACGGGACTATAACTCACCTTAATAGTAACGAAGTAACCAACACAATTAAGCGAACAGCAAATGTAGTACAGTGATCAGGAATGATCACAACGCCGACCTATAAATAAAGCAGGTCGATATAAATAACTAAATTAGGTCAAGTCTTAGTATGATAGCTATTGTACATGTTGCAAGTAGTCATAGAACAACACTCAATATGCATCGGTTTGATTGGAACAGCTTACGGACACACACTTTCTATTTTTAGAATGTTTCTATTTTTAGCAGGTTTCCATTTTTGGAAAGTTTCTATTTTTGGAAAGTTTCTATTTTTGGAAAGTTTCTATTTTTGGAAAGTTTCCAAATTTAGAAAGTTGCTATTTTAGGAAAGTTTATAAGTTAGGAAAGTTTCCTTAATTAGAAAGTCAACAAAAGTCAACTGAAAGTCAAAGTCAACCGAAAGTCAACTCAAAAGTCAACCTTGGTCAAACATGGTCAACGTAAATTTTAAAAGTGTAAGTTATAATAATAATGTAAGTTATAATATTTGTTAAAGTTAAGTATGTCTAATTATGTCATAACATAAGTTTAATTAAATTAAAATGAATTATTAAAGTTAATATAAGTTTAATTGATATAATTAATATAACATAAGTATTTAATTAATTAATTAAATATTAGTCATAATATAAGTATTATTAATTAATAATAAATTTTAAATCATATTATAAGTATTATTAATTAATAATGAATTATTAATCATATCACAAGTTTCTAATTACAATTATTAAATCATAAGTATTTAATAATTAAATTATAATTAAATAATAACTAAGCCTTATAATAATTAAATAATTAATTAATCCGTATTATAAGTCTTATTATAATAATCTCATAATATAAGTTTAATACTTATCATAAGTATTTTTCCATTAATAATGAAGTATTATTAATCATAAGTTTAATTAAAATGTTAATTAAATCATAAGTATTAATTAAATGATATAATAAATATATATCATAAGTCTTAAATAATAATAATTACTTTTTTTATCATAAGTAATTAAATGATAATGAAATCCATTATTTATATCATAAGTTTAATAATTAGTCATAAGTTTTAAATCAAAAGTTCATCGGGTCGTATCCTGAGCCCCGGGTGTCGGTTTTCGGCGAGCCTTACATATATCTCCGCCTAAGCAAACCACCCAACAGTTTTATACACTCAATAACACTCCAAGAACAGTCCACAAGTCGTGATGTACAGCCATTACACTACTTGGAACTTCAATTCAATCAAAAACGTGTTTTAGACGTAACGGGTGATTCGTGGCTCGGATTGAGATGACCCGAACATGAAACTTTGCTCCACCATCAGTCCTAACACACTAACACACCCTAAAGTCACCAAATATGGTCACAAAGTCGGACCAAACCTGGTTCATACTAAAATCACTTTTCAATCTTAACAAAATACCACTTTGATCATATCTAGGGCTCCGGGAATTGAAACGACGTGAATCTGGAGTCTAAAATTAATGTCTTAATGAGAGGAACTCATCTAGATACTTTATTTTAAATTTTATATCAGTCACAATAGCAGAAACACACGAAAAAGCTGATGTCCCAATCATATCAAACCGAAAACATATGTTTACGAGTAATTCTATGCATACAAACACCATTACAACAACAAGTAATCATCATACTATTAATATATAATCAAAATACAGAAATATAATGAAAAATCAAAAGTTCTAGGGTTAGGGTTTATACCCTAATCAAGAAACGAGAAGTATAATCGCGTAGAGAACGGAACGAGGAACGCGTTGGTGTATAACAATGGATGATCCAAACCTTGATTTGATGCAAGATGATGATGATGATGATGGGTGTGGTGGTCGTCGCCCAAAAAGAAGAAGAAGAGGAGAGAGCACAAAAAAATTAGGTTTAGATAAAATTAGGATGTAAAAATTAAATGAGGAAAAATAATGAGAAAATGGGAGTATTACTCCCTCCCTTAGAGTCTCGGCCAAAGGTGGGGTCATGGGGTGGGCCCCATGGCCCAATTTTTCTAAATGGTTATTTCCTGATGGCCCAAAAGCCCGAACGAATCCCGAAACGCGAAAACACGCTTACGCGATTAAAAATCCGGAAAGATAACAAACGCGCGACGAAAAATAAATATAAATACCCTATATAATTATATGATCTTAAAATATCATATTAAAAATAATTAGGATTTAAAAATCCCAAAAACGAGACCGTTGGTTTGAAAACCGAAAAGATTCGCCGGATAGAAATCCGCGACACGTAGAAACGTATAAATTAATATATGAATACAATTATTCACATAACACTTAATAATTAATATATTATTATTAATATAATAATATAGGTCATAGAAATGACGTAGCACAATTAACAGTTAACGGTCGTTAAATAATTAACGATAAAAGATAACAGAAAAAGTAGGGTCGTGACAAAGGAATTGCAAAGTTATTTTCGGTAATAACAATGCCAAAAGAGTTAACACAGATACGTGTTTAACGTTTACTCAGGTTTCGAGTATTTTCAGATGCATAACTATATGCATTAATCTTTTCTTCCGTAGTTGAAGTGCGGTTGATTCATTCTCTGGATTGAGGTGTTTTCAAGAATCGTGAAAGGTTTGTACGCAGATTGTAATCGTCAAGATACAATTGAGGTTTAAGATGAAATCAAGTGGCAAACTTGAAGAATTGTTTAGTTTCATATGTTATAATTAATATTTTAATTCATTTTAATTGTCCAATGTTGGTAGTCCACAGTTACTAGTCCACAGTTAGCAATTCAATAATTCATATATAATATTCGAATTAATTAATATGTATCGTGACCCGTGTACATGTCTCAGACTCGATCACAACTCAAAGTATGTATATTATTTAAGAATCAACCTCAATCCTGTATAGTGAACTCGATCATTACAGCATATAGAGTGTCTATGGTTATTCCAAATAATATATATAGATGCATCGATATGATATGTCAAAACCTTGTATACGTGTCCCGATATTTAAAGTGCCTAAAATAAATAACAGAAATTAAATGACGATAAATAAAATTGCGAGAATATAAATTGCGATAAATAAAATGTAATCAGTTAGCTAGGAACTGATAGCTAGGAACAGTTAGCGTGGATTCTTAACAAAAATTTTCTCATAGTTAATTTGTTTGTTTCTAACAAATTTTATTTTGTCCAATGTTTTCTTCATTATGCCACTTGTTGGATTCTGATAGGTCAAAATCCAAATATGAAATTTGAATGAAAATGGTTATTCTGTGGTGAACGAATACGTATGTCTGTGGATGTAAGTAAGGTAGTAAATGATCGTTGAATCAGATTCAAAGAATGTACAGTGTAACTTATTAATGTGGAATCTAAATATTCCTCGGGTATTACCTACCCGTTAAAATATTTTCACCATTAACAGTTTGTACAATAAAACTTTTAATTACAATCTTTATGAAAACATATATACATATATATTTTCTTCAGACGTAAACATGGATTTAATGAGTCAATGTGATATTAAACTCATCATATTTACGGCTAAAACTAGAGTACATAATCTCTAAAACATTAGAGATTACATAATCGCCATGAAGGATGAAGATAGTTTATGTAGAACGATTCGTAGAACAATGATTATGATTGAGGTATAGATTGCGTGGTTGAGACGTGTGATGATGTTGTTGTTGTTGGTACTGGTTATGCTGCTGGTGCTGCTGATGGTGGTACTGTTGCTGTCGGTGCTATAAGTGTTGTTGGTGCTGAGGTTGGAGATGATGTTGGTGTAGTAAGTATAGCTTGTAGATCACGCACCATTCTTGTCAGAGTTTCTATCCTACCCTCTATCATTTCTATCCATCCACTCATCTGATTCGATAGATCTTGGTTATCAATTCGAAGTTCCCTAACTTCTTCTAATATTCCCCTTCGATTGGTATTCGGAAGTAGAGGTTGAATATTTTCTGAGATTGTAGTAATGCGAACTTCGAGGTGGAAAACTTTAGTAAGAATGGTAAATACAGTGTTGTGCATAGGTTCACCGGTGAGTACATCGTTTTCTCCGATGTTAGGAGGTAAGTTTGGTACGCGGTAGGGCTCGCCTTCTTCATTTCTCCATCGAGTGAGTAAGTCTCGGACCCACCCCCATCTCCTCCAGAAAGAAAAATAGCTAAACGGTGGAGACACTTTGGGTTCATTGACTTCGGAGTCTAATTCAATACGCATCTCGAAATTGCTTCCGGAACTAATGGAATCCAAGCTAGGTGTAGGATTCATCTCTTATGATCAGTTAGAGGATTTTCGATATGAAATGATTTTGTTATCGGATAATATTCTAATTATATAGAATATCTAATATAGTACAGAAGATCCCGTAGATTACGGAGGAAATTAAGGAAACGTGTCAGATAAAGTCTACAGTAACAGATACGCTAAGATATGGATTTGTCTATACACTATTCATGCAATCAATGCAGTAAGATGTGTCTAGACTAGGAATGATAAGCAGGTAATTTCCTAAGGATGATAAGTAGCTAATTTTCAACACGAAATGATAAGCAAAACTTTTGACATGCAGACACGGTCGAAGTCCAGACTCATTAATGCATCCAAACAACTACTAGTTAGACACACTAATGCAAGACCTGGTTCGCTAAGACCACCGCTCTGATACCACATGTAAAGACCCGTCCTAATCCATAAGAACAAATACAATAACATTTGGTTACATCGCAAGGTACTTGACCTCTATATGATACATTTACAAACATTGCATTCGTTTTTAAAAGACAAACTTTCATTACATCGAATGTTGACGGCATGCATACCATTTCATAATATATCTAACTATAATTGACTTAATAAAAATCTTGATGAACTCAACGACTCGAATGCAACGTCTTTCTAAATATGTCATGAATGACTCCAAGTAATATCTCTAAAATGAGCAAATGCACAGCGGAAGATTTCTTTCATACCTGAGAATAAACATGCTTTAAAGTGTCAACCAAAAGGTTGGTGAGTTCATTAGTTTAACATAAATAATCATTTCCATCATTTTAATAGACCACAAGAATTTCATTTCCGGTTCTCATAAATATACGTCCCATGCATAGAGACAAAAATCATTCATATGGTGAACACCTGGTAACCAACATTAACAAGATGCATATAAGAATATCGTCTATCATTCCGGGAAATCCTTCGGACATGATAAAACAACATCGAAGTACTAAAGCATCCGGTACTTTGGATGGGGTTCGTTAGGCCCAATAGATCTATCTTTAGGATTCGCGTCAATTAGTAGATCGGTTTACTAATTCTTAGGTTACCAAGCAAAAGGGGCATATTCGGCTTCGATCATTCACCCATATAATGTAGTTTCAATTACTTGTGTCTATTTCATAAAACATTTATAAAAATTGCGTATGTATTCTCAGCCCAAAAATATAAAGGGTAAAAAGGCAAATGAAACTCACAGTACAATATTTTGTAGTAAAAATATTCATATGACAGAACTGAACAATGCAGGGTTGGCCTCGGATTCATGAACCTGTATCATTTATATATATATTAACACATATAATAATAATTAAACAAGTTTTATATATTAATATTAATGTACTTAATAATTTGTACGTTTTATAAATAGTTTAATTATAACTATTTTATATATTTTAACTAATATTCTTATATATGTTATTATATTAAATGTGTTTATCTATTATACTGTATATAATTTAATTAATATTCTATAATAATAATATCTTATTTAAATCAATATGTAATATTAGTATAGTTAGGATATATGAAAAAATATATTTTTATATAACTATCATTTGTTTATAAAAATAATAATTATATTAATACTAAAATAATATTAGTAATGATAATAATAATAATAATAATAATAATAATAATAATAATAATAATAATTAGATTTAATAATGATAATAATAATAACAATATTAATAATTATAATAATAATAATAATAATAATAATAATAATAATAATAATAATAATAATAATAATAATAATAATAATAGTAATAATAGAAATGATACTTTTAATAATGACAATTTAATAACAATGATAACTTTAATAATATTAATAATATTTGTAGTAATAATAATATCAATAATAATGATAAAGATAATAATCTTAATAATATTAATAATGATAATAAAAAAATGATAATTTTAATAAAATGTTAATTTTAATATTAATGATAGTTTTATTAATAATACTTATATTAATAATAATACTTTATTTAAATTATATCTTAATTATTATTTGTATTCATAATCCTTAATTCCTAATCTTAACAACATTTTTAACCATTACCTAATACTTAGATTTTTAAGTTCATAATCATTATATTAACAACATATTAACCAATTCATAATATTAATATTAATAATAATCATAATAATAATAAAAATTATATATATATAAAAAATTATACCGACGGTCTGTTGGGAATGAATTTGTCCAGGTGCTACAGTGCGACCCAATATAATCCTAATCCACTTCGTCTATTTGGCCCAAGTTAATATCGATGTACAGACACAATCACGAAATAGTGGAAATCGATAATCATCATTATCATTCAATTATCATGACTATCATCATAATTATCATACATAGAACATCGTCACCATTATCATACTCTTGTTTAAACATCATCATCAAAATCATAACAACATCATACTTTTCATCTTCGTCATTAAACGTCTAATAACCACGATCATGAGAGTCACACATATATATATCATGATCACGAAAGCATCACCTTAATCATAACATTAACATCGACTTATTCATCATTGTATCATCATCATCTCATATCCTTATTATAATCATCATCATCTTATAATATTATAATTTAGGAAAAGTTTTGGTTTTTGTTTATGGGTCGACAGAAACAGGAACGGGGTTACATGCCATCCTCAAAATCAAAATCATCATGATTGGGATTGATATATTGTTGGGCTTAATGTTGCTAGGAAATCAGTTGGGCCAGCTGGGTTGCTAAATGGGCTGAGCAGGGAAAATAGGATCGAATAAGAAGTAGTCAAATTGTTGGAGTTTATGGAAGAAAAATTAACAAGGGAACACAAGTGGGTGGTTTGCACTAATATCGTATTTCCGACATAAAGTAAAGGAAATTGGGATTTTAAATCAAGCATACTTTATCTTTTTCATCCATAATTTATCACGTCTTCATCATTACTCTTGTTACTGTTGAAATTTGAAACTTAAAAGTCGCAGCTGAAGTTAAATGGGTTTGGTGATGATGGTTGGGAATCGAAGAAATATGCAGCAGATGTAGCTGTAAAAACACCAGCAACAATGTCGGTTGATTTGCCTGTTCGAGAGGTATCTTGATGGTGTACGTAGCGGGTTGTAAATCAGAAGTGGTAACGAGTTAATAGCAAAGGTATCAGCTTTTATGGGTGTTGTTTTGGGTTGCCTAGATGGCGGTTTTCAAACAGATTATAAACAAGTAAGTGTAGCAGTAGTATGACAAAGGTGTCGATGGGTTTAAGGTGTAGTGATTTGTTGAATTGTTGAAGGGGTGGTGATGGTTTTAGTGGGTTCCGATAGAAATTAGAAGAGAGGGAAAGAGATAAAAGTAGGGTGACAGAACAGGAGCTGCAGTAGCACTCGATAGTAGTGACATAAAACGGGACAAGAAATAGAAGTGCAGTAGTAGGAATGAAGAAGTTGTAGTTGGTGTTTTACTAAAGTGGTTTCAAGGTGTTGGTTTGTGGATCGAATAGCGATATAGTTATAGTCATTTAGAAACCGATGGTATGATGGTTTGGAGGGCTCTGTTGATGTTGCAATATGGGTAGTAATCAATGTGTGTTCGATTCTAATTGTAACAGAAAAAAAAATAGTGAACTATGGTAGTGCATGGTTGTTGTATTCGATTTGGGTTGGTGGTGGTTTTAGTTATGATTAGTGTAGTGCTTGGTAACGATGATGGTGTTCGAAGTTGGACTGTGGTGAGGTGATCAAAGTTGATGGTTATTGTGGTTTGATGGTGGCGGTAGTGAATGATGGTCGAGGTTTGTAGGTAAGGGTGTCGGTTGGCTATGAAGTGAGGAAGAAGGAGAAACATATATTAGTGTGTAGATGATTGGATGCCAATGCTGGTTGTGGTTGTCATAATTCATATGTACACTGCATCTATAGGTATAGGTATATATATTATTTAGGTGATGGAAGTAATCAAAGTGGTGAATTCACACTCCCGTGACATATAATATATAAATATTAATAATATTAAAATCCTAATATCACATGTGAGAATTGTATAGTAGTCTTCATTTGAGAAATATCTGTCGACACTCAAATAGGGATAGTATTTATACTCCGTTGTTATTCAGTGGCGAATAAAAGTCTTCGGAAAAATCCCAAATTTTTAAATTAACTATATTTATTTATTTTGGTCATTATGATATAAAATTCAGTCATTAACTATTAAATAAAAATTACATTAATTATTCACTCCCAACCCCAAGTAAAATATAAAAAGTTTTAAAATTTAATAACTAGATCCTAAATACATTTTTAGTAAGCCTAAAGTTTATAGAACTCATTTTCGAATCACCGTTTATTTTAAAATCATATAAGTTTGAATTTTAACTTACTTAATATCAATCGAAACATTAAACGAGTATTACAATCATTTAGCATTTATTTTTAATATATTTTATTTATATATAGAGATATATTTTAAATAATAATTATTATAATATCCTATTTTTATTTTATTAGTTTTTAATAACGACAACATATAATACTTCAATTTATATTTCAAATTATTATTTATATATACATACACACATATTTATTTACACTTAATTGTTCGTGAATCGCCGAGAGCAATCGAAAGTCAATTGAATATATGAAACAGTTCAAACTTTTTGAAACTCATCATTACAGACTTTGCTTATCGTGTCGAAATCATATAAAGATTAAGTTTAAATTTGGTTAGAAATTCTCGGGTCGTCACATTGCGAGTGCATGATTATTGAATAAAGGAAATCTTGTGGTCTATTAAAATTATGGAAATGATTGATTATGATAAACTAATGAACTCACCAACCTTTTAGTTGACACTTTAAAGCATGTTTATTCTTAAGTATGAAAGAAATCTTCCGCTGTGCATTTGCTCATTCTAGAGATATTACTTGGAGTCATTCATGACATATTTCAAAAGACGTTGCATTCGAGTCGTCGAGTTCATCAAGATTATTATTAAGTCAATTATAGTTGGATATATTATGAAATGGTATGCATGCCGTCAACTTTCAATGTAATGAAAGTTTGTCTTTTAAAAACGAATGCAATGTTTGTAAAATGTATCATATAGAGGTCAAGTACCTCACGATATAACCAAATGTTATTGTATTCATCCTTATGGATTAGGACGGGTAGTTTCAGGTAGTATCAGAGCGGTGGTCTTAGAGAACCAGGTCTTGCATTAGTGTGTCTAACTGATAGTTGTTTAGATGCATTAGTGGGTCTGGACTTCGACTGTGTCTGCATGTCAAAACTTTTGCTTATCATTTCTAGTCAGAAATCATCTGCTTATCATCCTTAGGAAATTACCTGCTTATTATCCTTAAAGTCTAGACACGTCTTACTGCCTCTATTGCATAGATAGTGTATAGATAAATTCATATCTTAGCGTATCTGTTATTGTTACCTTTGCCTGACAACTTCCGTAGATTCCTCCGTAACTTATGGGATTTTAGTATTATATATGAAAATTATGTATTGCAGGGTACTAATCTACATCCTATAATCTATTTCTTATCGAAAATCTTTCATCTGATCATACGAGATGAATCCCTCAACCAGTTCGAGTCTCTCAGATTTCGATAGTTATTCCGACATGGATGTTCACATAAGCTCCGGAAGCAGTGTGACCGGAATGGATCAACCAATTAGCCATCATTTATTCTGTATGAATTGGAGATGGGTTCGTAGGCTACTTAATCAATGGAGACGAGAAGAAAGCGATCCTTTCCACCAACCAACTTCACCTCTTGGTGACGAACCTAAAGCACTTACCGGTGAATCCATTCGAAACACCATTTTCACACTCATTTTCCAAATATCTCGCCACGATTATATTCTATCTAAAATTCTAAACCTTATTCATTCACTCGTTCCAACCAACAATCATCCCGAGATAATAGAAGAAGTCAACGAACTTCGCGCTCGAGAAATAAATTTGGAGAATATGGTGCAAAATTTACCAGCTTCAGCAACATCACCGTCACCAACAGTACCACCAACAACCCAAGTTTCAACATCACATGCCTCAACATCTCATTCTATACCTCGAGAATAATCATCGTTCTACATGACATTCTACATCATTTATCTTCGTTCGACATGATGGTTATGTAACCTCTAATGTTTTAGAGATTATGTACTCTAGTTCTAATCGTAAACCAAATGAGTTTAATATCATATTAACTCATTAAATCCATGATTACATTTGAAGAAAATACATATGTATATATGTTTTCATAAAGATTGTAATTAAAAATTCTTTCGTACAAACTGTTAATGGTGAAAATATTTTAACGGGTATGTAATACCCTAGGAATATTTAGATTTCACATTAATAAGTTACACTAAATATTCTTCCAATCTGATTCAACAGTTATTTAGTATCCTACCTACATCCACAGATATACGAATCCGTTCACCACAGAATACCCAATTTCATATTTGGATTTTAACCTATCAGAATCTAACAAGTGGCATAATGAAGAAAACATTGGACAAAATAAAATTTATTAGAAACAAACGAATTAACTATGAGAAATTCTGTTAAGAATCCACGCTAACAAAATCCAAGCTAACTGTTCCTAGCTAACTATTTACAGTTAATTATCGCAATTTATTTATTGCAATTCATTTATCGCAATTTATTTATCGCACTTTATTTATCGCAATTTTAAATTCTCGCAATTTTATTTATCGTCATTTAATTTCTGTTATTTATTTTACGCACTTTAAATATCGGGACACGTAGACAAGGTTTTGACATATCATATTGACGCATCTATATATATTATTTGGAATAACCATAGACACTCTATATGTAGTTGATGTGGTAGCGTGGGGGTACGTGATAGTACTATATTTTACTACGAAATACGTTACAAATTACACAAGTTTTAATTATTTATTTACAAATGGGATATACCTAAACCTTGCTACAACACTATAGGCATTGTACCTAATCGTAGAGTAGTATAGTTTTTAGTAAGTCCGGTTCGTTCCACAGGGAGCTGGCTTATTTCACACTATATTTAAATAACTATATTTGTACAAAATATATATAATTATATATAATAATATATAAAAAGGGGGGTTTACCGTTTAATGACCGGTTTGTCGATTTTATATTTTAAACGAAGCGTAAAGTAAATGACGATATTTAACTAACAATATAAAATAAATAACAATAATTAAAATGACAATAAATAAAAGTATGAGGAAATATGAAATAAAATATATTATGCTTATTTAAACTTCCGTAACCATGATGGTTGACGTGTTGATTTTAGTTTATTCCCATGGGTTAATTGTTCTTTGTCCTGGATTATTTAATATGTCCATACGGATTTGTCCATAATAGTCCATCAGTCATAAATATAAAGAGCGAAAGCCTTCGTCAAATTATTCTTATTCCCGAAGTCAAATATTCCAACTAATTGGGGATTCGAATTGTAACAAGGTTTTAATACTTTGTTTAATGAATACACCAGGTTATCGACTGCGTGTAAACCAAGGTTTTACTGCTTTGTTAACAATTACACCAATTACCCTTGAATGTAATTCACCCCTATTTCAACAAGTCTATTAACTATTAATCCAGTTCCGTGTCCGGTAAAATGAATATTTATTGGTATTTATAGATATCCCGCCCACCGTACCCAGTCAAGCGTATGTGGTTATATATAAATACGTCAAATTATAATTTTGTATATTAAATTAACAAGCTATTGTTTAGTTAATATAAAACCCATTAATAGCCCATAGTCTAATTTCCACAAGTGTCGTTCTTTTATCCAAACCCCAATTATGGTACAAAGCCCAATTACCCAATTTTAATATTTTTAGCCCAACATCATGATTACTTTGGTATTAAATAAGTATAATAATAACTTAAGTACGAGACATTAATTTAAAAAGGAGAACATAACTTACATTGAGTATTTATCGCGTAGTGTTACACGGACAGAATTTCGACTTCAAAAACCCGTAAAATAACCTTTACATAACCCGAACTAATCTAATATAAAACTACCCTATACTATATATATATATTATATATATATATATATATATATATATATATATATATATATATATATTTATTTATTTATTTATTTATTTATTACAGAGTATTATTATTATTATTTATTATATTTTTACTCGGCAGAATGCATGGCCTTTTATAGGTGTTTTGATTTCTGACAGCTCCGCGAGTCGTGGAGTTTTAAGCCTGCAAACTCCGCGAGTCGTGGAGTTTGAAAATCCAGCTCACATAATTTTGGAACCTTGCTTGTCGACATAATTTATATATAAATATAAAATATAAATAATTAATATAATTATTTATATATTATATTATATTCTTGTGCATAGTAGACTTGTAATTTTTAGTCCGTTGCGTCGGGCGTTGATAGTTGACTCATGTCCCGATTCCGGATTTTCGAACGTCCTTGCGTACTATTTTATATCGTGTACTTTGCGTTTTGTAACTTGTACTCTTGTCTTTTTTAGACGTTCTTCATCAATAATTTGAACCACTTGGATTGTATCTTGTACATTTGAGCTTTTGGACGTTTGCGTCTTCAAATCTTCGTTTTCGCCTTTTGTCTTCGCACTTATTTAATATAAACGATTACAACTTAAAATAGGACAATTACAACTAAATAATTTACATATTGGGAGGATATTGCTACTAAATATATGTTCATTTGGAGCACTATCAAATATCCCCACACTTGAACGTTGCTTGTCCTCAAGCAATACAGAACTTGAAATTAAATCACACGAATCACTTCTTTATTCTTCACACTTTATACATTAGTGATTTTGATATGGCGGTATAAACAATGATAGTAACGATGTGGTTTACAGTCTCACATGACTATAAAAATTTAGATCCTTTAAGAAAATTGGATCTTTATGAAAACATTTGATCTTTTGAAAATTAAATCTAGCTTTTACCCTGGATAAGTTTTTCGGAATAACCCTTCACCGGTGTTTGCAAATTCTTTTTGTGGGTTTGGTGGGTTTCAGATTTGAAAATTTTAGCTCAACACTTATGGTTTTGTGTCACCCACTTGCTAACCTTGTATTAGGAAAGCAACACGTCCAGTTTACTTGTCCTGTATATTACCTTTCGGTAAACTACCGTCCGGTTGTAAAGGAAAGCGATGAACAAGCAACTGTTAAGGCAATGTCCCGTGACTTGCTTTTGATTATGGTCTATAACGTGTCGGACGCAATTACTATCCTTTGTAGGAGCAATAGTAAAGCTCACCCTATGATTTTTCGGTCTGGCACAAGGTCCTGTCTTCGACCATGCTATGCAACCACCGTTCTTACGGTTGACACCCGATTTGGTTCAGGTGACCTAATGAATTCCAGGTGAATTCCTAGGATTTTACGTTCAATGGTAATGAACGCATTGAAAATAGGTTTTCAGAAAACAAATCGGTTTGTAATTTTGATCAAAATATTTTCTCGTTCAAGCTCGAGTTTAGATATCATTGAATTCCATGAGTTTGTAATTCTCAATCTTTAAGGTCAATCTCAAGGATTGAGTAATATCAGGCTTAAAAGCTGATTTTTAATTTTTAAGGAGATTATCCTTTCTGGGGATCTGATTCATTAGTCTTATCAAGCTAATTTGCACGGTGCCCCCCCATTGTACGAGATAAATCCTTCTCATGGTTAGGATAAATCTGACCACTTGGCGACCCTGTTTGATGCTGAGGTCCGTGGATTTCCTGCTGATTTTAGAGATGACTTTTCTAGATTTTTCGTCAACCTACAACTGGTCTGGACGACAACTTCTTGACCTAAATCAAGAAGCGCGTGTCTTTTTTGGAAGACTTTACTTCCTTTTAATGATGGAATTGATTCATCGTGTAGATCCATCTTTTCTTTTCTTTCATCGGGTAAAACAGTTAATTTAGTCCAAAACAAAAGCACCTGCAATAAACTTTACAGAAACATATGATAGATAATTTTTTATTGAATAACTTGGTATATTCTCCCCACATTTGGCTTTTTTCATGCGTCTTTTTATATCTTAAATAAATAAATTCAAGCGTTTTAGTTGTTTCTCAATTTATGTCCTTTTCGAGGTAACGATAATTTCGGTATTAACACCTAGTTTTCATCGTTCATAAATATGTATAAACATGATTTTGAATTCATTTAGTTGAAAATTTTTCAAATTTTCACAAAATTTGGCAAATAAAACCAAGTGTAAACCCGAGAGAATTTATAATCCTTCCCCACACTTAAGATCATGCAATGCCCTCATTTGCATGAAATCAGACTATAATTATAAATTCACGAGGGTGATAAGTGTAGAAAAGTGATTAAAAATACCCAGTTTGTAATTACAAAGCTCATCGAATGATAGATGGCGCGCCTCATCGTTCATTCCTTCTTGTTTTATCACACATATTTTTCTTCAAAAACGGTTGCATTTCTGAACTGTTTGCTAATCTTTGAATATACGTATTTTACTCTAAATTATCATGCATTTTTATTAACGAGTTATGCACTAACCCGAACCCCGAATTTAACGTTAAGTGGGGTTAGACTTCCCCACACTTAGCTGACGACATGTGAAGTCGGTAGAATGAGTTCCACGAATTAGAGTAGTGAGCCAATTATTTACATCTCGGGTGGTGTATAATATATCAATGGGTTTAAAGTTTAGACTCGCCCGATTGTCACTACTTAATTCTTTTTTAAGTGTAGCTTTTAGTAAATGGATATGTCTCTTTTCTGGTTCTTGGTCAAATGGATCGATATACACCGACATACATATTTCTATAGGGTTGACAATTCCTAACACTTCCTTTCGTTCATTCTCGGAATCAAAGTTTTCACCTCTATTACCCAATTGGGTGAAATTCGAGGTGTCATTATCTATTACAGCTCGTAGTTCATTTCCGGTGGATGACTCGTCTATTGAGAATATTGGGTTGGAAGGTTGTGGAATGGTGAAGTTCGGTTTGGCCTCGGGGGTAAAATTTTCAACGTTATCGTATTCCCAAGAGTACCAATTTGTCACCCTTACTTCTTCTTTATCCATTGATGGATCGATGATTTCGTCGGTAGAGGCTAATGTGTCGATATGTTATGAAATTGGTAAGACTGAATAAAAAGTATCATCGGGATAGTTGGTGATTTCGGAGCTCTCGAATTCATCAAAATTCGATGATATGAGATTTTCTTGCACACGACTCCTCAGATCAACAGGTGTGTAGTCTGATAGAGTTTCAGCTTGCCGGTTTACAAACTCTCTCATTTGTTCATTTTGAGCATTGAGTTCTTCGAGTTTGATTTTCATATTGTCTAATAAATTTTCAGACACGTAATTTTCCTCGTCTACTGGTTGTTGAGTTTGGAAATATTCTTGGGAATAATCCCAATTTGAATCGTATTCTTCATAATCATTCCATTCAGGTTCCGTGGGTGCGTAATTTTCCATAGGAACGTAATAATAACATTCCCATGTTGAGTGATAATCTCCACAGATTTCACAACCAGTTATTGTTTCGTCATTCGTGATCCAAGATTGACCGAACGAATTGTCATCAACACCCATTTGAGAGTATTGATTTAATTGATTTTGAATATCAAAAAGAGTTTCCATAGCCTTGTTTTCAAAATTTTCCATTTTATTGCGATGGCCAAATTTTAGCTACAATGTGGTGCATTTACTAATTATCCTATTAGTTATAAAAATAGAAAAACTTATATAAGTTGTCCAATTGATAGACTTTTCTGCTTTTGCCCACGTTTCGAATAGCCAAAAGATGCAGCAGGGAGCCAGAACCCTTTAAATCGGAAACTCACAACTCAGCCACTAACAAATCCAACTATTACTACGAAGCAGAAAATTGTCAACGTCCATTAATTTAACCACTTAAATAATTTTTCTTTCCGTTTGAGATATTAGATAAGAAATAGAAAGCGTCGAGAAATAAGAAAGAAAAAGAATGCGCGTCGAAAAACGTCGAAAAATAAAAATAAGAAAGTAGCGGGTCATGACTTAAAAGGCACTAAAATTTTAAAATCGTCGCAAAATTCTAAAGCACCTAAATCTTAGTCTAAAGAAATAGCACTTAAGGGATTTAACAGCAAAGCCTAAAAATCTAAAAATAAAAATAAGCTACGGCAAAATACTAGAACTTAAAACTAGCTACGAACAATAAAGATACAAATATTACACTAAAAAAATACAAAATATAAAAATAAACTTAAAGTTGTAAAAAGTACAATTTTTATAAAAATATTATTTTTATATTTTTATTTTATAAAAGTATTAATTTTTTATATATAATAAAACTAATTAAAAGTAATTATTACAAATTTAATTAAAACTAAAAATTAAATATTAAATTAATTAAACCTAATTAGGGTTTTAAAATAATAATAATTAATATTATTCCGTAATAAATGCGAAGTATGGTTCCTGGGTGCGCCTGTCAGGGTGGCTCCGCGAGTCGTGGAGTTTTAAGCCTGCAAACTCCGCGAGTCGTGGAGTTTGAAAAACGTGTTTTTTTTAATTTTATATTGTTTTTCTAAAAATATATATAAATATATTTATACAAAAATAAATTAAAAATATAGCGTTTCGCCGAGTCCCCGGCAGCGGCGCCAAAAACTTGATGTGGTAGCGTGGGGGTACGTGATAGTACTATATTTTACTACGAAATACGTTACAAATTACACAAGTTTTAATTATTTATTTACAAATGGAATATACCTAAACCTTGCTACAACACTATAGGCATTGTACCTAATCGTAGAGTAGTATAGTTTTTAGTAAGTCCGGTTCGTTCCACAGGGAGCTGGCTTATTTCACACTATATTTAAATAACTATATTTGTACAAAATATATATAATTATATATAATAATATATAAAAAGGGGGGTTTACCGTTTAATGACCAGTTTGTCGATTTTATATTTTAAGCAAAGCGTAAAGTAAATGACGATATTTAACTAACAATATAAAATAAATAACAATAAATAAAATGACAATAAATAAAAGTACGAGGAAATATGAAATAAAATATATTATGCTTATTTAAACTTCCGTAACCATGATGGTTGACGTGTTGATTTTAGTTTATTCCCATGGGTTAATTGTTCTTTGTCCTGGATTATTTAATATGTCCATACGGATTTGTCCATAATAGTCCATCAGTCATAAATATAAAAAGCGAAAGCCTTCGTCAAATTATTCTTATTCCCGAAGTTAAATATTCCAACTAATTGGGGATTCGAATTGTAACAAGGTTTTAATACTTTGTTTAATGAATACACCAGGTTATCGACTGCGCGTAAACCAAGGTTTTACTACTTTGTTAACAATTACACCAATTACCCTTGAATGTAATTCACCCCTGTTTCAACAAGTCCATTAACTATTAATCTAGTTCCGTGTCCGGTAAAATGAATAATTATTGGTATTTATAGATATCCCGCCCACCGTACCCAGTCAAGCGTATGTGGTTATATATAAATACATCAAGTTATAAGTTTGTATATTAAATTAACAAGCTATTGTTTAGTTAATATAAAACCCATTAATAGCCCATAGTCTAATTTCCACAAGTGTCGTTCTTTTATCCAAACCCCAATTATGGTACAAAGCCCAATTACCCAATTTTAATATTTTTAGCCCAACATCATGATTACTTCGGTATTAAATAAGCATAATAATAACTTAAGTACGAGACATTAATTTAAAAAGGAGAACATAACTTACATTGAGTATTTATCGCGTAGTGTTATACGGACAGAATTTCGACTTCAAAAACCCGTAAAATAACCTTTACATAACCCGAACTAATCTAATATAAAACTACCCTATACTATATATATTATATATATATATATATATTTATTTATTTATTACAGAGTATTATTATTATTATTTATTATATTTTTATTCGGCAGAATGCATGGCCTTTTATAGGCGTTTTGATTTCTGACAGCTCCGCGAGTCGTGGAGTTTTAAGCCTGCAAACTCCGCGAGTCGTGGAGTTTAAAAATCCAGCTCACATAATTTTGGAACCTTGCTTGTCGACATAATTTATATATAAATATAAAATATAAATAATTAATATAATTATTTATATATTATATTATATTCTTGTGCATAGTAGACTTGTAATTTTTAGTCCGTTGCGTCGGGCGTTGATAGTTGACTCATGTCCCGATTCCGGATTTTTGAACGTCCTTGCGTACTATTTTATATCGTGTACTTTGCGTTTTGTAACTTGTACTCTTGTCTTTTTTAGACGTTCTTCATCAATAATTTGAACCACTTGGATTGTATCTTGTACATTTAAGCTTTTGGACGTTTGCATCTTCAAATCTTCGTTTTCGCCTTTTGTCTTCGCACTTATTTAATATAAACGATTACAACTTAAAATAGGACAATTACAACTAAATAATTTACATATTGGGAGGATATTGCTACTAAATATATGTTCATTTGGAGCACTATCAGTAGTAATGCTTGAGTTAGCTATACAGGGTTGAGGTTGATTCTACAATAATATATATACTTTGAGTTGTGATCGAGTCTGAGACATGTACACGGGTCACGATACGTATTAATTAATTCAAATATTATATATTAAACTATATATGAATTATTCGACTGTTAACTGTGGACTATCGACTGTGGACTAATAACATTGGACAATTAAAATGAATTAAAATATTAATTATAACATATGAAACTAAACATTTCTTCAAGTTTGCCACTTGATTTCACCTTAAACCTCATTTGTATCTTGACGATTAAAATCTGCGTACAAACCTTTCATGATTCTTGAAAACACCTCAATCGAGATGATGAACCAACCGCACTTCATCTATGAAAGGAAAGATTTATGCATATAGTTATGCATCCGAAAAACTCTAAGAAACTGAGTAAACGTTTAACACGTATTTGGCCTTATTATTACCGAAAATCACTTTATAATCCCTCTCCAAATCAGCCAATTTTGTTACAGATCCAACAAATTAACTTTGACTTTCATTCGAATTTGCCTTATTATAACCTTGATATATATGATTACCGTTCGTCATCGTTTCCTGGGAAACCTTTTATATTCCACCAAATTAGCAGTAAACTTACCAGCAAATTCATTACTTATTGGCTTAAGTCGCTCTGAAGAATCATATTACTTATTCATTAAGACCTTATCATATACCCATCTACATCTTATAACGAGAATTGTCATACCAATTACCGAGAATTAGCAATCAGTATTTTGAAATCTTGTAGCGTTACTACATCAACAGTTATATATATATATATATATATATATATATATATATATATATAACATGTATCTCTTAGAATTATGATCTTCCATTTGGAAATTTTGAAAAACACCCAGTCTACGAATCAAAATATTGAACTTTGAAAAAGCTGAATGAAGCAGCAGAAACTGTAGACAACTGTAAACGACCTTAATCGACGGAAGTTTGATGATAAAGAATGGTATGTTGGAAAAGCTCAAAAAAATTAGAACTGGAAAATGGATTGAGCTAACCACGAAGGAGACCAAGGACAAATACAAGGACCATACCCTATATTCAAAGAATCTAGGTAATTCTGGATCCGATGAAACCTTCAACGAATATCTTGCTCCGAAGTTATGTTAAAATCTTGCGGAAAATTTTTCTTTATCAACCTTCGAACTTAGAAATTCTAAAATATCATCATAAATATCTTCAAAATTTCCGAGGATATTTCCATAAATATTCTCGTCCGAAATTATATACCTCTTTGTGCTTCCTGTGTTCCATTATATCGGAAACTTCTGTAAAATTTAAGTTTAATTTATGAATGAACTCTGGAGAAATGTAAAGAAATTGATGCATGAGTTAGTATAATATAATGACACTTGATCAATGTGATTATATTACAGTAAGTCATGCTGAGTTTCTAATGGAACGTGATGATTCACAGATTATAACGCCATCATGTGCCATGTTGCATAACTCTTTCATTCTACTTAACCTCTGAAAACATCAAGAAAATATTTCTCTTGATGATTCGGTCTTTTTCGTGATTCTGGAAAAATCGACAAATCAAATCGTGCTATTACCTTTCCTTTTTGCAAAGTATATTACGATTATTCGAAACTTTACACTTACGAATTTTGGATCGTTACTCGCTTGACTTAAAGTCGGGAAGAAGAAACAAAAGCACGGAACTTCGAAATATAAGAGAAAATATAAAGTCCAATAACAACACGGAGGTTACAAACTGTGGATATTAATACGAATAGCAATATAAAGACACGGTAAAATTAAGAATAGTATCACCCCAAGGTAATAGTAGAAGTAAACAGATTTTTCTGGTGGAAGATTGAAAAGAAGGATGACAGAAATGATAATTAGGAAAATATCAAGGATTAGAACGGCATTAAGCATTTTCACAATTTTTTGGATGATGAACTAAGAAAGAAAGTATAAGAATGGTGAGAATAATGAAACGGAAGAGTTTAATTTATAATGGAAATATCAGACAGAGTAATCGAGGCAGATCACCGTATTTAATTATAGATATCTTAATTTTCTTACTCGTCGAAGAATCAAATCCTTTAGATTTCGAAGATTTTCTTTAGATCCCTTGAATTCCGGAATTCAACCAAGACAACGTCAAAAGTTAAGACGAATCTCTATTTTTGTATTTCAATCTTTTGAGACAGCTTCATTTATACTCTTCGAATAATCGAATTATTTATTCCTTATTACTCAATGGTAATAAAACTCTATTCATCAGCTCACATGCGTCATGAAGACATATTTATTGTCAACCATGATCATCCCAATCAAATTTCGGGATGAAATTTCTTTAACGGGTAGGTACTGTGACGACCCGGAAATTTCGGACCAAATTTAAACTTAATCTTTATCTGTTTCTGACACGATAAGCAAAGTCTGTAATGTTGAGTCTCAAAAACTTTAAAACTGTTTCATATATTCAATTGACCTTCGACTGTTCTCGACGATTCACGAACAACTAATTGTAAATAGATTCATATATAATAATAATATGCATATAAATATTGCTTGTAAATATATATAAATATATTAAATCTATTTGTTTAAAAATATATAATATATTTATTTTAGTAGTTAAACTCGCTATTTAAAACTGTTTATATATAGAAAGAGAATACATTAAAAATAAGTGATTTCGAACCTAATTAGTAAACGTCAGTAACACTCGGTTGACATTTCTTTAGTGTTCATAATGATCTAGTACATATTTATGAAGATTTAAAATAAAAGTTGAACTGTAAATCGATTACGAAGATTTTAGGTTTGATAAAAATATTTTTACCTTTTTAGATTAAATATTAGTACTCCGTACATATTATTTGGTACAGAAAATAAATAGTTAACGAACATTTTATATCAGGTTTCAAACAGTTAATGAGTGAAATAATTAAATATATTTAATCTAAAAATTTGGGATTTTTCTGAATTAAATTTATCCGTAACTGTTTAGCAAGGGACACGATGTAATAGTCCGTGAATAAGTGTCGGTAGCATGCAAACAACTAAACATCACGAGAGTGTAATATAATTGTCACTTTTTATTTCCTGCTTTTGACTTAATACATGATTATGAATATGACATAATATATGATATAATATATATATCTCTACATCTCTTTTCTCTTGCAGTACTTGATCAAAACATGCAAACTATCTTCTACTTCTTGTTTCTATCCCCATGAATCTCTAGTTATTCATAATCCTTCTTTGTTTCATTTTTTTTTGAACCAAACCGCCACCATCAAGTAATCATCATTGAAAGATTTCTCGTGTCTCATTTCTGTTTTCGTAGATCACCAACACCAAACCAAAACCGTAACTACTACTAGGTTTACTTTTTCAGTTTCCTTATCCTTTTTATCGACTCAATTCAAAACACCAACCACACCACACCTACAATCACCATGTGCTCGTTATTTCCTGTATAAACTACCATCAAACAAACCTCTCGATCACTGCAATTGCTACTATGACTAATTGCTATTCGACCCACTACCACAACCATCACCCACAAGACTATTGTTGCACCTGTTTCTGTTGTAATCCTATTTTCTATTCGATCTAAACCCAAACAACCATCATTGACAATTGGTGCTCCTCGTTAATGTTGCAGCTACAACAAACCACCTTTCTAACACCTTTATCTACTACTCGATCCTTATGTTCCAGCTTCACGTTTCTGTTCTTCTTCTCATTTGAACGAGAACACAGAATCATTGTAACCTGCAACAGCGTAACAGTAATATGCTCGCTATTATATTAATATCCAGGAAACCCTTTTTATTTTTATTTTATCTCAACACACATGGTTGATGCGATATTGTTGCTAGTGGTAGAATAAAGCTACTGCAACTTGATTGTTACAGTTCCTGTTACCGAGACTAAACCACCGACACTCTTTTTTTTTCTCTTCCTAAACACAATTATACAAGCTGGATTGTTATCCTTCTATTAAGCCGTATTCTTTTTTATTGGATTTCTATTTGGGCTTCCTGTTGTTGGGCCGAGACCCATTTGATTTTGGGCTGCCTTTTTGCTTGGGACGTGTTTCTGAACCAAAGACCTGGCTCAAATGCTGTTGAAATAACAACAATGATATTTGATATCGATGATGTGATAAACATGATTTGATGATAACGATAATTGTTAATGATGATTAAGTTTCATAATTAAAATAATTAGATGATTTGGTAATGGGTGACGTCGTGTTGATGAAGAAAACGATGATCATGATAGTGATGATTTTCGATTATGATATCACGAAAAGATGAAGATTATGATGGTGATTCGATATGAAGAACGATGTTGAAGATGATATAAAATCGTGATAATGATGTTATTGTGACGATCTTGAAGTTATGTTATTAAAGATGATAAAGAAGAAATATAGAAAATAAATAATACGGGTTTAATATAATGTAACCTATTTAAATCAGAAAAACACAAATGGCGTGATGGTTTGGTGTGGTGTCAAGTTAACGAGAGGTCGTGGGTTCGAGCCCGGGCAATGGCGTTTTATTTTTAGGAGCTTGTTTTCTTCAAAGGTTGTATTCTAAAATTATTATTATTATTATTATTGTTATTATTATTAGTATTATAATTATTATTATTATTATTATTTCTAAAATAAATATTAGTTATCATTTATTATTATTATCATTACAATTATGATTATTATTATTATTATTATTATTATTATTATTATTATTATTATTATTATTATTATTATTATTATTATTATTATAAACTTAAAAGTTTTAAAACTTACAAAAAATTAGTGGGAAGCCTAGAGACAATCTGGGCCCCCACACCTCTAGCAATAGCAAAACCTATCCTAGTAAAAATATGAGCAGCAGCACCGGCACCAATATCTTGAGCCATCGAACTCATATTATTATTTTAATAATAGTAGTTTTTAAATAAGGTGAAAAGTTTAATAATAATGATAATGAAAATAATAATTTTAATAATAGTACTTAATACTTAATAATAATAATAATAATAATAATAATAATAATAATAATAATAATAATAATAATAATAATAATAATAACAATCTTATTACTAATGATAATATTAATATTAATACTACTTAATGATATTACTAGTAATGAAAATAATATTAGTAATAACTATAATAATAATAATAATAATAATAATAATAATAATAATAATAATAATAATAATAATAATAATAATAATAACAATTAATAATAATATATAAATTTGTTCGATTACAAATTTATATGTATTAATATATATACAAATGATATAGGTTCGTGAATCCAAGGCCAACCCTGCATTGTCCAATATCGTCATATGTATTTTTACTACAAAATACATTATTGTGAGTTTCATTTGCTCCCTTTTTAAATGCTTTTACAATATATATTTTTTGGGACTGAGAATACATGCGCTGCTTTTAGAAATGTTTTACGAAATAGACACAAGTAATCGAAACTACATTCTATGGTTGGATTATCGAATCGAATATCACCCCTTTTAGCTTGGTAGCCTAAGAATTAGGGAACAGACACCCTAATTGACGCGAATCCTAAAGGTAGATCTACGGGCACTAACTCCCCCATACTGGAAAATGGTATGCTTTAGTACTTTGAGTTTATATTATACAGATGGATTCTGTTTTGGGGATATTCTATATGCATGATGTTAATGTCGGTTACCAGGTGTTCAATCTATATGAATGATTTTTAAACACTTGCGAGTGTATGATTATTGAATAAAGGAAATCTTGTGGTCTATTAAAATTATGGAAATGATTGATTATGATAAACTAATGAACTCACCAACCTTTTGGTTGACACTTTAAAGCATGTTTATTCTCAGGTATGAAAGAAATCTTCTGCTGTGCATTTGCTCATTCTAGATATATTACTTGGAGTCATTCATGACATATTTCAAAAGACGTTGCATTCGAGTCGTCGAGTTCATCAAGATTATTATTAAGTCAATTATAGTTGGATATATTATGAAATGGTATGCATGCCGTCAACTTTCGATGTAATGAAAGTTTGTCTTTTAAAAACGAATGCAATGTTTGTAAAATGTATCATATAGAGGTCAAGTACCTCGCGATGTAACCAAATGTTATTGTATTCGTCCTTATGGATTAGGACGGGTCGTTTCAAATTTCATTTGCGATTCTTGGACCCGGATATTGGACTCGACTCGAACTTTCACTACCAATTCACTGACTTCGATGGCAGACGAGAAAACGCTTGCAACATCAGCTGCTGCTACAGAAACGTTACGTAATAAATCCTTGCCACAGAAAATTGAAATCTTTATTTGTAGAGCAATCATGCAAAGAATACCAACGAGATCGGAACTAGACAAACGTGACATTGATTTAAACACCATTTTATGTCCACTTTGTAACTCAAATGTCGAAACTATACAACACATATTGATAAACTACATGAAGTCCAAAAATATATGGGATCTACTTCTAAAATAGTGGAACATTCATGCACAAGTCTATTGAAGACGCATTTGTAGAGAATCAAGTCATAGAAAACACTTCGTTGGGAGAAACCATATGGCAAGCAACCAAATGGATATGTGGCTATACTATTTGGAAGAATAGGAATTGCAAAGTATTTCGAAACGAAGATTGGTGTTCAAATAGAATCATCTCGGACATCCTAACTCAAAGCTTCAATCCCGGATTCGTCGTCTCTTATACTAATCATCATACGGGTATCGATTGAATTTCAAATGGTCGAAGAAAACCCCGCTAGAATGTTAGAACTTCTAACTCATTAATCGTCAAAAGACTATTGCTATACTTTGATATTGCGTTATGGGCTTAGACTAATTCATATGGGCCTGCCTATTTTATGTACATTTGTAATTAATTCAAAGTAATAAAATTTTTCTTGTTTTCAAAAAAAAAAAAAAAAAAAATATTTTATACTAAAAGATTTTATTTATTTATTTTTTGACAAAAACAGAATTAAATTAAAATATAGAAGGCCAACCACATGATGTCCCAACCCAAATTGCAATTGAAAGCACCGAACAGGTTTTACATTTTAATTGATCAGAGGGCCTAAAATACCCCAATCTCATCTTGTCGTTCTTGAATTTATTTCTCGAGGCATCGAGTAAAATTAAAAACACCTACAATACGAATTGCACCATGTCACTGATTAGATAATTAAGTAAACTACCTCCCTACTCTGGCAAATTGATGATAAGCCACCCGATCTACCAATGTTTCCGTTTCTATACAAGTTTGCATTATTTTTGTCAAAAAAAATGTAACTATGAAATAACTCTAACTAGACGTACTTTAAGGATCAACGGTTTTTATATACTCGTTTGAAAACTATATTTAATTTAATGGTACAATAACAAATGCATAATTTATGATATCCGGCCTTATTTTTCGATATGTACCTTGGTGATGCATCGAATACATTCTTAATTTTTACTAGAACGCTCCATGTGGTGCTCACATCGTTGTCTCCAGCTAAATCTACAAATTGATGCTATTAGTACGACGTCACTTCGAGTTGTCCTCATGTGACTTCAGTTCTTCTTGAGACGAAGAGTGGAGAAAAAAATGTTATCTTTTTATTTTATTTCATTTTTATTTATATTTAAAGGTTAGGTAAGTTTACTTTTTAGCGTTGATAATTTTTTTTATTTATTTATGAGTTACATAAAAATAAACTTCTACTTTTACACTTGTATTCTCGAAGAGTACCCATACAGTACTGCAATTGCGATGACAAAGTTGGATGCTACTACCCATTTAACTAAGTGAAAGTGGGAATCACGCCAAGAAAAATAAAGGAGAAGTCCTACAAATCGGCCAATTTTTTGCCGAGGAGAAACGCACCCTAAATTACCATTATAAATTGTTTGAAGTATAAATTAGACCACTCACAATAATATAATATATTGGAGAACTGATTAAGTGAACCATTATACATCTACGTCATACCAATATTTCCTTTCAAAAACTAAATAAAGAATTAATGTTTACGATAAGTGTTACTCCACTAAAGTTCATCTCAAAGATTATCGTAGAGAATGTTAACGATAAATGTTACCCAATAAAGTTCATCCCAAATGGTTTTGTTGCAACTTTGTAAATTGTAAGACCCGAGTAATAATTGTACAGTGGTGTATATAGAGTACATGGAGTGTGGGTGACGTTGTGTATATAGAGTAATAATTGTCAGAAGCTGAACTGGTCGAGGTGCGCTCAGCGCACTATTACTGTAGCCGGGTTCTGCTTATTTTAATCAGATATTTTGATGGGCTTTTTGGTAATTTTACTTGTGGACGAGTTTGAGGCCAGTAGGTCAGATCTTGGGGTGTCATTCACTCCATTTCCAACAACCTTATCTTATCCACTTCAATTTTAGAGAGAGAGACTGAGATTCTTGTGTGAGAAAGCTCAAGCAAAGGAAGAAGGAGCTAGTGTTGAGTCTTAACTCGAGTTATAAAGTTGTTCATCTCCTCTCTAGCTACGTTTTGGTTGTAGTGGTATGTTCTAACCTTGATTTCCCTATTTTAATTTGTTAAGGGTTAGAGTTTGGGTTAGTGAAGAACATAAAACCTATATTTAGTGATTTTGGGTGTTCTTGGGTAAGATCGAGTCATGAGAACTCAAGAATTGCTAACCTAGGGTTTTAAAATGATAAATGAGTTTATGAGTCATAATTGGTTAGTTAATTACTAGCACACCTAGTTAATAAAACGAATGGGGATTATGTGGGCTAGTGGATGACCCGAAATGGGTGTGTTGACCTTAAATGGTCAGTTTCGATGTAAATGGGGCATTTAATGCATTTAAGTCATTAAATGCACATGAGTGAGTTGTTGGTGATTAGTCCAACTAGTGTGTGTGTTGATTGAGTACTTATTGTATTAGGTACTCGGCTTTGAAGCATTCGGAAGTGTAAAATTGTCACCAAATCGTTAAGGTGAGTGGAATAATTATATATGTATGTATATGATTTATTTGCTTGTGGGGTATGGGTTTAAGTTCGATGTTGACGATACCATATCCTAGAGTATATTGTTGGTTCGTTTTGATGAGGTTTTAAGTTCGATGTTGACGATACCTCATGTATGGATTTAAAGTTCAATGTTGACGAAGCCATACCACTATTGTAGTGAAATACGATGAGGGTTTAAGTTCGATGTTGACGATACCTCATATGTGGGTTTAAGTTCGATGTTGACGATACCACATTTATTAGGATGAATGGGAATTTAGTTCGGTGTTGATGATACCATTCGTTGGGCTAGCCTTGGGATTCGAATACTAACGGATGTTGTGAACATCAATGCGTATGTATTGTGTGATAACATATTGTATTGTTTGCGTTATATGATATTGTTATACTAGCTTATGTTATCGAGGATTTTAGCGTTATACATTATAAAGGTATGCTAATCATGTTGCTAGTATGTATGCGGATATGTTGTAAGTGTTTGCAAGTAAGTAAGTTATATATGTATATGTATAATTATTACATTCACTAAGCTTTGCTTACCCTCTCGTTGTTTATCTTTTTATAGGCTCCGGCGTTGACAAGGGTAAGGGCATTCGATTGGATTAGAGATCCCGCTTGTTGTTTAGGGGACGCTTTTGGGATGTGATAGCTTTTTGGAGTTTGACCGAGAATTGGGTAGTTTAACCCCCAAACACCATGCTCATAGTGTCGTTTGGAAATTAAACTAATGTGGTCGAAACTCATGATTTGTACGAAACTCGTAAAATGGCCGATGTGGGCCCCGTTTTGTAAAACTTATTTTATGATTGATTCGTGTTAGTTTTACATATATGAACATGTGGTGAAAAGCGTTTCGTCTAAATATGTCGGGAAGTTGGAGATCTTTATTTGAAAATGAACAAAACCGGACAGAACTGAAATTGGACTGTGCGCGCCGCGCACCCTGAGGTGGTGCGCGTGGCGCACTATTCTGAATAAAAAAAATTTCTTTCGCGCGTTCGGTTGGTTATTGGTTTGGGTTGTTACATAAATCTTTGACTACATAAGAACCTAACTTGCGAAACCACAACACGAAAATTAATAATAATAAAAATAGGACAGAAACTTCTCATTCTCTCTTCGTACACACCTCCACCTTCCTCACTTTTTTAAAACTTTTTCAAATCCAGATTTATCATCATCTTTTTCTCTTTAACCTTTTAACCTTCTTTAATCTCTCTTCCGCCGTTTTTCATCTTTAAAATACAAGGTGAGTTCCGACCACCGGCATCTCGCTGGTGGCTAGTTTTTCTCTTTCTTTCTTTTTCTTTCTTTTTTTGTAACAACCCAACCCTCGTAAAAAGGGTTCCGAAAGTGTGAAGGTTCGAGTCATTCGAACTTTTCCAACGAGAAGAGCAAAAAGGGTTCTGAAAGTGTGAATAGTGTGAAGAAGGGTGGTTTCGGGAACTTTATTCCTACTTGCTACAATTGTGGGGTACGTGGTCATTTGTCTCGAGATAGTACAAAGCCTCCTTCGACAAACAAGCTCACTTGTTTTAATTGCAACAAAGAAGGACATCGAAAGTCGGAGTGTCCCGATTTGAACACCGATCATGTCAAAAGGCTAGAGAAGGTGGCGGGTACGGCTCGGGGGCGAAACTATTTGATGATGAATGAGGAGGCCAAGCAATCCAACGAAGTTGTTTCAGGTACTTTCATGGTTAACTCTAATCCGGCAAGGATCCTATTTGATAGTGGTGCTAACTTTTCGTTTGTTTCTCCAAGATTTGTGCCTAAGTTAAATAAACCGCTAGTTAAGTTAAGTCGTCCGATAGAAGTTGAAATAGCAGATGGCAAGACGGCGCTAGTGGTTGATGTGTGTAAAAATTGTAATGTTGTGTTTGGCGCCAAAAGTTTTAAGATCGATCTCATTCCGATGACTTTGTGTGATTTTGATATCGTCATTGGTATGGATTGGCTCGATCGTTATAGAGCCGATATTGCATGCCATGATAAGTTTATTCGAGTAAAGACCCCAAGTGGGGGAGAGTTAATTATTCACGGTGATAAACGAAGAAGACTTGTGCCGATATGCACTTTTGCACGGGCACGTCGTTTCCTTGTTAGTGGTGGCATGGCTTATCTTGCCCATGTTGTTAATACTCGAGATGAGCCACCATTCATTCGTGAAATTCCGGTGGTAAGTGAATTTGAAGACGTTTTTCCGGATGAGTTACCGGGTGTTCCGGCGGAAAGACAAGTTGAATTTCGCATTGAGTTGGTTCCGGGGGCTACCCCCATTGCTAAAACGTCTTATCGTTTAGCACCAACAAAAATACAAGAGTTGTTAAATCAAACCCAAGAGTTGCTTGAGAAGGGTTTCATTCGACCGAGTGCTTCGCCATGGGGCGCTCCGGTTTTATTCGTGAAGAAGAAGGATTGTAGTATGCGGATGTGCATCGATTATCGGGAGTTGAATAAAGTGACGATCAAGAATCGTTATCCATTGTCTCGGATTGACTATTTGTTTGACCAACTCCAAGGTGCAACGTATTTCTCTAAAATCGACCTATGGTCCGGCTATCACCAAATACGGGTCCGCGAGGAAGATATTGAGAAAACGGCTTTTCGAACGCGTTATGGGCATTTTGAGTTTGTAGTTATGCCTTTCGGTCTTACGAATGAACTGGCGGCATTCATGGATCTTATGAACCGAGTGTGCCAACCTATGTTGGACAAGTCGGTAATTGTGTTCATCGACGACATACTTGTCAATTCGAAGAGTATGAAAGAACATGAACATCATTTGCAGGGTGTGTTGAAGACGTTGCGGAAGGAGAAGTTGTACACTAAATTCTCCAAATGAGAATTTTGGCTAAGGTAAGTTCAATTCCTTGGTCATATTGTGAACAAAGACGGTATTCAAGTAGACCCGGGGAAGATAGAAACGGTGAAGAGTTGGGGACGACCGACTACGCCTACGGAAATTCGAAGTTTTTTCGGATTGGCCGGTTATTATTGTCGGTTTATCCAAGACTTTTCTAAGATTGCTTCTTCGTTGACGAAATTGACGAGAAAGAACGCTTGATTTAATTGGGAAAACGAGCAAGAAATTGCTTTTCAATTGTTAAAAGAGAAGTTATGTCAAGCTCCGGTGTTATTGTTGCCGGAAAGTGTAGAAGACATGACGGTTTATTGTGATTGTGTCTTTAAGTGGGATCGGTTGTGTTCTAATGCAAAGAGGTCAAGTCATCGCTTATGCCTCTCGACAATTAAAGGAACACGAGACGAGATATCCGACTCATGATCTTGAGTTGGCGGCGATTGTGCATGCGTTGAAAATTTGGCGCCATTACTTGTATGGTGTCAAGTGTACGATTTATTCGGATCACAAGAGTTTGAAACATCTTTTTGATCAAAGAGATTTGAATTATCGTCAACGTAGATGGATGGATGTGGTGACAGACTATGATTGTGAAATACTTTATCATCCGGGTAAGGTGAATGTGGATGCGGATGCGTTAAGTCGAAAGAGTCAACATCCGGCGATACGAGTAGGATCGTTACGCATGCTTATTACTAACGATTTTCTTGTAAAGCTTGGCGAGACTCAAATCGAAGCTTTTGTTAACAATAAGCATGAGGAATGAATCGTGGGACAAACGGAGCTTATTACCTTAGGTCCGCATGGGTTGTTATCTTTTCAAGGAAGAGTGTGGGTGCATAAATGTAACACCCGTTTTCAGTTACGTGTTATTTCGAACGACATTCGAAATACGAGGCATGTAAGCGTATATTTGGATCCCAAATAAAGTTGGATTTGATGTCTAAAACCTTACCATTGGATAGGAAATCTCATTACGTTTCCAACGATATTTGATTCATCGAAAACGGAGTTACGGTCAAAAAGTTATGGCCAAAACAAGTTTGCTGAAGTTCGGATGAAACAGGCAAATGCCGCGGCGCGACCAGAATGGCCACGGCGCGACAAAAGCCTATTTTGAAGGTCAGAAATCTAAAAAAAGTGATCTAAAATCACCCTTTGGGCCACGGCGCGACAACCTGCTCCGCGGCGCGACAATAAGCACGTTCTGGTACTTTTCAGCCTTTTAATGAGTTAAATGAGGGGCAAAGTTGGTATTTCACATATGGACGGGTCTTTGGCCATAAAACTGATCCTAATCTTATCTAAACCTCATTTCCTTCTCATTTCTTCCCTCCCACTCACACCCCAAACCCTAGAGAGAGAGTAAAGGGTTTAGAGAGAGAAAGCACGAATCGGGGATGAAGAAGAGTGATTCGGGTCGGGTCTCAAGAGTTAAAGTTGTTCTCCTCGTTCACGGCTACGTTGTGATAGTGATGGTAAGTTCTAACTCCGAAATTCATCTTTATGATTTGGTATTCAAGTTAGGGTTTTTAGCTTTTTAGTTGTAAAACCCATTTAGATGATGAAGTGGGTTTATGGAAACTAGTTATTTTTTATACATGGCAGGTTTTGGGTTGATTGAAATTTTGACCATGATTAGGCTTTGGTTTTGGGTGTAATCACTTAGTTTAGTGATTTTGGAAGCGTTGGAACCCTTTTGGGTGTATTCGAGTCGACTAATTTTGAAATGGGTCAAAATTAGGGTTTATGTGTCAAAGTGGGTTTCGAGTGATGAAATTATGAGTTTGGGTCTTGCGTGTGTTGGTTAAACGTTAGAACATTTGTGTTGACTTGGTTTTTGGGTGTAAACCCTAATTTAGGTCAAAACGGGTCAAATGGGCATTTCGGGACAAGTAAGCTCGATTCGTTGTCAAATTAAGTTTTAAGTCAAGTTTTGGTAAATCAAGTAGGTAAATACTTGATTTAAGTGTTAGTGGTTGTCTTGGATATAATCACTAGTCGTTAGTAATTTTGGGGCGTTTTATGACTTTGGTCAAAATGAGTAATTTGAATTGGGTCAAAATTGAGGATGACACTAATTTGGATTAATTGGATGTTAAACGCTTTTGTTGAGTGTTAAATGATGCTTTTCATGTAATTACTCGCGAGAAGTGATTTTAGGTTAAAATTTGGTGTTTTAGCAATAAAGTCAAACTTGGTCAACCATGGAATGGGTTTTGTGTAAAATACGAGCTAGTATGCGTTTAAAGGTTAAAGTTGACATAATTGGGTATTTCGAGAACGCGGGAACTAGTCTCGCTAGTTTTGGACCTTCGGGTAGCGTTAAAAGTGCAAAAGGGTATATTTTGCACTTGTTGTTCATTTGGGCGGGTCGAGAGTCCAAATGGGGTTGTATGTTGATTATGTGTATACCTATATGCGTATTATAGGTAAAATCTTGCTCGGTTGCGTGTGGTGAAGATTTCGTGCATGGTTTGTAATGCTCGAGTTCACGAGGTGAGTGGAATAATTATATGCGTAGGTATATAATATATTTAATTGTGGTAGCGTGAGATGTGAAGTGTCGAGGTGTTAAGACACCACGTTTCACGTGACGAGTGAAGCATCGAGGTGTTAAGATGCCACTCGAGGTGAAGCATCGAGGTGTTAAGATGCCACATAGGAGTGAAGTGTCGAGGTGTTAAGACGCCACTCCATGTTAAAGGGTGAAGTGTCGAGGTGTTAAGACGCCACCCGAGGGTGAAGTATCGAGGTGTTAAGATGCCACCCGGGGGTTAGTGATACGAGGTGCTAAGTACACTAATGGATGTTATGAACACCAATGGGAAATTCGAGTACCATCCCTTGTACGATTGGTTAACCATGGTTATTTGTGTTGTAGCGTAAGCATATTATATTTGTTCATATTATATATGCTTTTGTTATGCTAGCTTGATTATTGGAGGTTTATAGCTTTGTATTGTGATGATAAGCTATCTGTGTTGCTAGCATGTATGCGGTATGTGAGTAAGTGTTTGCAATTAGGTATATTATATATGTATGTGTATAATTATTGCATTCACTAAGCTTTATGCTTACCCCTCTCGTTGTTTACCTTTTTACAGGTATTGTGATTATGAAGCTAGCTAGTTGTAGACTAGATGCTTAGGAGCGCTTGGGCTCGACGGGGTAGCTTTTGGATATTTGGACGCGGATGGGGGATTTGGTAGTCCCCGAGATTATGCTCTTGGTATTGGGTTGGGTTATTGAGTCTTAACCCGTATTTCTTGTGATCGGGTCCTTATTACAAATGATTTTGTAAGGTGTAATTTGTGTGCCAAGGGTCATGATAGATTGTTAAACGTATCGTTATGATGTTATGTTTCGATTAAAACAGAGTTGAAAATGTATTATATTAATGGGACCTAACTAACAAAAAAAAAAAATGTACTCTGTTTTTGGTTAAACGGATTTGGGTTGTTACAAGTGGTATCAGAGCATAGTCTAAGGGAATTAGGTAACCTTGGGATAGGTGCCTAGTCTTAGACTTATTGGCGATTGTGCGTTATTTGCGGGGCTTGTAGGAGTACGGGTCGGATTGAGATTTGTTAGTGCCTCAGAGTAGGTGACTAACTAGGACTAGTGCTTGTCCAATGTGGGATTATGTGGGGCCTTATTTCGCGTGTAAATTAGTGCCTTAGATTGCTAGTGCCTAAGGTAAGTAGGCGAACTTGGACGTTGTTTTAGTGATAGTCACCTAGGTTGTAGGTTGACTTGTTGTTGTGGTGTACTTGTGTATGCTTATTATTATTGTATATTGGTGTATATATATACAGGTATCTTTTGGTGCGGTATCCTAGGGATGAATCTATTGGGGAGATTCGTATGTTTGGCGGTTTTGAGTGATCAAGTTCACGGTAAGGACTTTGGTCATTCGGGTACTAGGAGTTATCGCGTGTTATTTTGTGTGAATGTTGCGTCAGTCCGAGTAAAGTACTTTGCATGACCATGCGGAAATGGTAAGGCACGCATTTGTAATAGTGATTGATCACCATTATTATTAAAGTGTATCTTGACATCAAGCATGACATGACGAGTACCGAACGGAGGAAACGTGCATGGTTGGGGTAGATTCGGGATAAATGAGGAATCTTTATTGGTTCCTAAGTGATAGTTGTCTCGGGTTATGTGCTTGTAGTCGCATCGGGTTCGTTGCGAGTCGTGAAGTGTTACGATGGATTCGGTTAGTTAAGTGAGTGAGCTAACTCACAAGTTTGGTGCGTGCTTATCCACCCTAAGTAGTGGGTGCATTATTGAGATTGTTATTGGTTTTAGTTACCCATCGTAACTAGGAAGATCGATTTACGTTTGCGTGTGTGCGACGAGGACTTGAATTCTGTAATGGAATGCGACAAGTCTAATGATTGTAGTTTTGAGTTACACTCGGTAGAGTGTGTGGTTAGAGAATCGTGTTAGGATTCTTGTTGTTATTCGCCTTGGAATTGGCGTATCGAGGAGTCTTCGGGTCGTTAAACTCATGGGAGTGGGACCCGTGTAATGTTGATTGCGTTAGTGTGTGGTAGATTATAGGGCAACATTCCTAATGGAATATCCCTTGTAGTAGTGGTTTTATCGAGATGTAGAAGGGGTAAGACTTGGTATCCCCGAGCATCTCCTTGTGTTAGATGAAGGGCCTCATTAGGCTATATCGTTTAGCCTTGTGGAAACTGCGGGTAGCGTGTGATCGCTTGGAACTTTCGATAAGACAATAAACCGTAAGGTTGTCGGGTAGGTATGACTTCGGGTCATTATTATAGAGAGATGGGTGACATCGGGTGTATGGAACCTAAAGATCGATTTTCAAAAATTCATTTGATTGTGGTGGGAGTCTGCATGACACTGCGTCAGGTGCCTTTTTATACCTGCTAGTGTAATGTTCAACTTCGGTAGTGGTGTGATCACTTTGTGCTTAGGGTGCCCGTGAGATACCCTTGGAAGCATCGGAGATTATAATAGTGATCGACGGGTGATGGTAATTCGACGGTTGCGAAAGTTGAAGTTTAAGAGCATTGTGACGAATACTTCTTATGAAGTGACGGGTGAGCGAATCTTGTTGCTCTTAAGTGATAGACGGGTAAAGATGACCGGTGAGCCGGTGACGGACTTAATGGTCGGTTAGTCCGAAGGGTTTTGATGAAGTGTTGATATTGTGGTGGACGAAATTATGGTGTCAGAATTGGTCACTCTTCTCTATGAGAGTGATCTATTATTGATAACGATTCGTCAAGTGGAAGGTCGGGTGATCTCGACTGAGAATCACGACTAAGTAAGCGGCGTGACATATGCCTAGGCTTAGAGGCATATGTAAGACTTTGGTGGAGTTTGCTTTTCGAACGATTAAGGTAGTTAGTTGTGAATTGTGGTATGAAGGTGCGATTTCATCGCGTGTACGACGTCTCAAGTGATTGTGCATGTCGGCTCTGAGAGCCTAAAGCGAATTTACGGTGAATTGATGTTTATGACCAACGGTGAGAATGGTCAGGTGTGACGTGGAATTACAATTACGCGGGATGTTATCATCTTGGCAGTGAGAATAGGGAGATAAATCCTAAGTGGGGGAGTTTTTACTGCCGCCCGAGGAAAACTCCAGTGGTGATATGTATAGTGAAATGTTGGAGCATACCGTGCTAAGCCTCAATGGGTATTCGGAGCTCCTAACGAGGAAGAGTGACGGGTTGCTAATGTCGACTCGAGATCGTGCTTTACGATTATGAGTTATAACTCGAGAATGTTATGCGTGAAGATTGTGATGATGGGATCGAAGGAAGTGTAAGACTTCCTATGTAAGGTGGTCGTGTAGTACCAATGTGCGGTATGAGACCAAATATGAAGTTTGAGATCCCGGAGTGAGAGAATGAAGTTGTCGTTGCGGGTGCTCCCGTAGTGAAAAATCTGGGTTGTCGTGAAACCCGGACAGTATAATTGAATGAGAACAAGTTCGATATCGTGACGAATATCGTATTTTCCCTGTCGGAAAACACAATCGTGGAGATTGTCAGTGGATTATTCCACTTTATGGACGAAGGTGAGGCGAAGAGTGTCGATTCTGATTGTCTCATATCGAGACACGCGGATGTTGTTTGTTTGCGAGAGTGTGTTCCTTAGTAATGCGACTGTTAGTTGCATTGAAATGTCGAGACCATCCTTAACGGACGGTCTAGGTAGGAAGGTCCACCCGGCGTGGTGAATATTTTTGTAGATCGTGTGGCGAATTGCGGAATTTTGTGATGATAATTCGCCTTAACGGGATTCTAATATATGATTAGTCTCCATGCTAGTACTAGGAAGCCGTCTGGTGTGGTTGTGTCGTAGGGTTTAGAGGAGGAACCCTCATCGAGTGTTGATGTTTTGCTCAGCACATGGTGTATTATTGTTGTCCTGGATTAATCCAGTGACGGATTGGTCGCGTGCGGATTGACTGATTGAGTGATATGGTTACGGACGTAGCTTGTGGCGAGTTGTAGCTGAGAGAACTTGAAGGTATATGTAGTGATTTTCGTATTTTCCTAAATGAAAACTCTGGACGTTGAGTGTATGAGTTATCGCTTGTTGCGGTAGTGCACGCTAGTGATTATTAGCGTGTGGTTAGATCTTCGGATTTGTAGAAGAGGTTATGGATGTCGGGCATGGTTGTGTTTCGTAAGATCGTGAGGCGTGACGATGATGTTTGTCGTCAAATTGTTCTACTCTTAGGACGATTGTGAAGTGTATGGTATGAGTTTGGATACTCGGCGTAGGACCAACGGTTACGGTTGTTTCGACTCGTGGGTTGATTACCCGATATTGTTGTTAAATGTTGAGTCAGTGCACGAAGCGAGAATTCGGGTGCGTGATTACTACATGTGTGACTTCGCGTTGGAAGCGAAAATGTTCGAGGGAGAAGTTATTATCTTCTAGTGTTGGTGCGGATCACGAGGACGTGATCCAATTTAAGTGGGGGAGAGTTGTAACACCCGTTTTCAGTTACGTGTTATTTCGAACGACATTCGAAATACGAGGCATGTAAGCGTATATTTGGATCCTAAATAAAGTTGGATTTGATGTTCTAAAACCTTACCATTGGATAGGAAATCTCATTACGTTTCCAACGATATTTGATTCATCGAAAACGGAGTTACGGTCAAAAAGTTATGGCCAAAACAAGTTTGCTGAAGTTCGGATGAAACAGGCAAATGCCGCGGCGCGACCAGAATGGCCACGGCGCGACAAAAGCCTATTTTGAAGGTCAAAAATCTTAAAAAAGTGATCTAAAATCACCCTTTGGGCCACGGCGCGACAACCTGCTCCGCGGCGCGACAATAAGCACGTTCTGGTACTTTTCAGCCTTTTAATGAGTTAAATGAGGGGCAAAGTTGGTATTTCACATATGGACGGGTCTTTGGCCATAAAACTGATCCTAATCTTATCTAAACCTCATTTCCTTCTCATTTCTTCCCTCCCACTCACACCCCAAACCCTAGAGAGAGAGTAAAGGGTTTAGAGAGAGAAAGCTCGAATCGGGGATGAAGAAGAGTGATTCGGGTCGGGTCTCAAGAGTTAAAGTTGTTCTCCTCATTCACGGCTACGTTGTGATAGTGATGGTAAGTTCTAACTCCGAAATTCATCTTTATGATTTGGTATTCAAGTTAGGGTTTTTAGCTTTTTAGTTGTAAAACCCATTTAGATGATGAAGTGGGTTTATGGAAACTAGTTATTTTTGATACATGGCGGGTTTTGGGTTGATTGACGTTTTGACCATGATTAGGCTTTGGTTTTGGGTGTAATCACTTAGTTTAGTGATTTTGGAAGCGTTGGAACCCTTTTGGGTGTATTCGAGTCGACTAATTTTGAAATGGGTCAAAATTAGGGTTTATGTGTCAAAGTGGGTTTCGAGTGATGAAATTATGAGTTTGGGTCTTGCGTGTGTTGGTTAAACGTTAGAACATTTGTGTTGACTTGGTTTTTGGGTGTAAACCCTAATTTAGGTCAAAACGGGTCAAATGGGCATTTCGGGACAAGTAAGCTCGATTCGTTGTCAAATTAAGTTTTAAGTCAAGTTTTGGTAAATCAAGTAGGTAAATACTTGATTTAAATGTTAGTGGTTGTCTTGGAAATATAATCACTAGTCGTTAGTAATTTTGGAGCGTTTTATGACTTTGGTCAAAATGAGCAATTTGAATTGGGTCAAAATTGAGGATGACACTAATTTGGATTAATTGGATGTTAAACGCTTTTGTTGAGTGTTAAATGATGCTTTTCATGTAATTACTCGCGAGAAGTGATTTTAGGTTAAAATTTGGTGTTTTAGCAATAAAGTCAAACTTGGTCAACCATGGAATGGGTTTTGTGTAAAATACGAGCTAGTATGCGTTTAAAGGTTAAAGTTGACATAATTGGGTATTTCGAGAACGCGGGAACTAGTCTCGCTAGTTTTGGACCTTCGGGTAGCGTTAAAAGTGCAAAAGGGTATATTTTGCACTTGTTGTTCATTTGGGCGGGTCGAGAGTCCAAATGGGGTTGTATGTTGATTATGTGTATACCTATATGCGTATTATAGGTAAAATCTTGCTCGGTTGCGTGTGGTGAAGATTTCGTGCATGGTTTGTAATGCTCGAGTTCACGAGGTGAGTGGAATAATTATATGCGTAGGTATATAATATATTTAATTGTGGTAGCGTGAGATGTGAAGTGTCGAGGTGTTAAGACACCACGTTTCACGTGACGAGTGAAGCATCGAGGTGTTAAGATGCCACTTGAGGTGAAGCATCGAGGTGTTAAGATGCCACCTAGGAGTGAAGTGTCGAGGTGTTAAGACGCCACTCCATGTTAAAGGGTGAAGTGTCGAGGTGTTAAGACGCCACCCGAGGGTGAAGTATCGAGGTGTTAAGATGCCACCCGGGGGTTAGTGATACGAGGTGCTAAGTACACTAATGGATGTTATGAACACCAATGGGAAATTCGAGTACCATCCCTTGTACGATTGGTTAACCATGGTTATTTGTGTTGTAGCGTAAGCATATTATATTTGTTCATATTATATATGCTTTTGTTATGCTAGCTTGATTATTGGAGGTTTATAGCTTTGTATTGTGATGATAAGCTATCTGTGTTGCTAGCATGTATGCGGTATGTGAGTAAGTGTTTGCAATTAGGTATATTATATATGTATGTGTATAATTATTGCATTCACTAAGCTTTATGCTTACCCCTCTCGTTGTTTACCTTTTTACAGGTATTGTGATTATGAAGCTAGCTAGTTGTAGACTAGATGCTTAGGAGCGCTTGGGCTCGACGGGGTAGCTTTTGGATATTTGGACGCGGATGGGGGATTTGGTAGTCCCCGAGATTATGCTCTTGGTATTGGGTTGGGTTATTGAGTCTTAACCCGTATTTCTTGTGATCGGGTCCTTATTACAAATGATTTTGTAAGGTGTAATTTGTGTGCCAAGGGTCATGATAGATTGTTAAACGTATCGTTATGATGTTATGTTTCGATTAAAACAGAGTTGAAAATGTATTATATTAATGGGACCTAACTAACAAAAAAAAAATGTACTCTGTTTTTGGTTAAACGGATTTGGGTTGTTACAATAAAATGGGTGATCATCGACGAGTGCTACTTGATGAAGCACATAAGTCAAAGTATTCTATTCATCCGGGCACGACAAAAATGTAT